>NW_024096622.1:3345000-3970812 GCF_016545835.1 Crotalus tigris | reverse complement strand
AAGTCAAATGTTTTAAACTGAGAATGGAAGGCACACCTCTCTGAAAGTACTGGCTGAACAGTTGGGGATAGAGCAGCAATGAACAAATATCAGATCTGAAGAACTAATTTTGTTTTATATAGAATCCTGACATTCAACTGTCAGACCCTGTTGGAAATCATTTCCTGGAATTAAATTAAAATCAGGACTTGAATGTATGGCATACTTCTTCCTTACATAAATATACATCTACATCACTCCATGCTTCTTATATTCAGCACTGTAATTTAAGGAGAAGATTGAATTCTTCATTACTAGTGTTGCAGAAGAAATTCTGATCCCCTGCAAATCACTTCAATATAGACTGCTTAAATCAAATGCTGAGAGCATGACTATCACATTTTGTTGTATACCTTGATCTACTAGAAACATTCTTCTATATGGGGAATAAATAATGTTCTAAATAAGATTTAGTTTTATTCACATCTAAATTATTATTGTAATCTCATGCCATTCCAAATGTTCCACCTAAGGCACATAACCTTAGTTTTCTGTAAATATTGCTGGAGTTTAGCTTTCATAAGCTCCAGACAAAATTGTTAAGAGCATCTGGATACTGACAGCCAGAATCTAACATCTGGTTAGAAAAGCCTGTTTCTGATGTGTTTGATTTAATTCTCTCAAATGCTGAGGTTTTCTAATTCAGAAGTTTAATTTGTAGGCTGGGATTCATGTGATTATATATTTCTTATACAAGAGGTCACAGTTGTGGAAAACTAGATATTAGAGTCTACTTTAAGTTCTACATATGACTATGAAGATTCTCAAAGGACAGGGATTTAGATTAATATTTGAGGAATTTCTGATTCTACAAAGCAAGTCTTTTTAGAGCTATCACCTGCATAAATACATGCCCATATACTGAGAAGACAGTTTAAATTAACATACATATAATTAAAATCATTTTTAGAAAATTAGATAATTCTCAAACAATCTGCTATCTAGATTCCCCAATGTAAACTAAAATCCTAAATATATTTTCGAGGAAGTCAAATTGAAGTACGTTGGATGCCAGAATAGGCGTCAAAGCGTAGTACTGTATAGACTGTATTAGACATGTTTATCAATTTTTTATTGCTGAGTAAATAAGCCTTATGATTAACCACTATGGTTGAGAAAACTTGCATTGCTTTATGATGTAGAGAAACATCTTATTAGCTTAATACAACAATGTATGAATTGGTGATTATAAAATAGAAATAACATATAATACATTATTTGGTGGTATGGAATCATTTGGCAGTATGAATATGACAGGTTATTAATTTAACAAATTTCTCCAGTCTATAGAACATTCTATTAAGGTTAGCCATATGAAGGAATAATTTCAGGTTTAGCATTGTAACTGTCCATGTTTGTAAGCTTCTGGAATGCATCTGACAGAATACTGGACTAGATAGGTCAGTGGCTTGATTCAACAGACTGTTGCATCTTCCTACATCTTATCTTTGCTGTTATTGAGCTAAAACTCTGTTGGTGAAGATATAATCCTTCATCAAAGGAGAATTATTGAAAAATAAATATATTAAAATAAAATTTAAAAGTGTTCATAGTTTCCTCTTCTTAAAGAAAAACCTGATCTGGTGCATAGATATATTAACCCAACAATTGCAGGTTATATTATTTCATCTTGAAATATTTCAGTTCCTTAATGTAAAATTGTATAAGCCATGTGTAGGATTCACTATTTAGTGTGACCTACACACTCAAATAATATAACATTATTGTAAAACTGAAGAGATACTAAAGCACCTTCTGTAATGTTGATTAAAGAATATACATTGTTAAATTTCACTGAAAGTTTCCTTTGTGGGCCTCCTGTGTTATACCTTATATGAAATAGCAATAAATGTATGGTAATAAAACGGATTATCCATTGATATGAGACTTTGATCCTGATTTGCAGGGATGTAAAATTTATGATATGACCATTTGAATGTAACAAGTTTATTATAAATTGAGAAATAAGCAGTAGGTGCTGGGTGAAATGAGCAAGCACAAAGCCCTATAGCATCAAACTGTGATTTAATATACATTAATTTATACTACTCTGCTGCTGATGTTTTGTTTTACATTTTAATTTCCTTTTGAATATTATAATTATAATCTCTAATACATGCTTTTTTGCAACATTAAAACATTTAATAAAAAATCCTGTGAAAAGCTGTAGATTTCCACAGTTATATTTCTTTGTATGCAATACGAGTCTGTAAATGTTCTAAAATCAGTTTACATCTATAGATATGACTTAAATACTTTCTTTTTAACATCAAAATATAAAGTCAAAATATTAATAGTGAGTGCAGAAAAGTGGAACAGCAAATCTACCATTTCATCCTTAATCTTGCTGTGCCATGCTGACTAAGCAGAAGTTGTGTAAATTGGAGTAAATGAATAAATTAGCAATGCCAACTTCAATGCTAGCCTACTTGAAAGGCTTGGATTGGATCCATCTAGAACGGGTGTCAAACTGCTGGCCCATGGGCCAGACGCATCATCCCAAAACTACCCCCATCCCATTGCCAGCAATGGAGAAAAAGCTCTGATATGTTGCGCGATGTCATATGACATCGCGAGTTTGACATGCCTGATCTAGAATAATATAATTTCTTTGAACCTGTTATCAACTTATGGATTTAAAGACTGAGCTCTTAAATTTGTCAGATGTAAATGCAGCAAGATTAATAACTTTATTGTTAGAAATAACATGACTTTATTGAATTTTGTTATTCGTTTCAGGTTCATCAGCAAAAGCCTTGGTTAGTTTGAAAGGTAGGACAACCAGATTATTTCTTCATATATAGTATTTGTGAAAGTTAAATCTTACAAAATTCTTATTTAAGGAGTATTATGACTGAATGTATACATTGCACAAGCTGCAGTATTTTTAATCATAGTTTATTGAACAAGATACAGTAGCTTTGTTCACATAGCATCAATCATAAAACCATAATTTGCAAGTGAAGTGCCTGGGTTTATGCATCATAGTGAGCTCAAGCAAGTCATGATTTAATGAGTTGTATGAACCCATTTTATAAGTTGCCTACTCATTTGTGGCAGCAAATGGTTAACCTTGTACAAAACAAGATTGGGCCCAATTAGTATTTGGATGAGAGAGAAGTTGTAGGATAAACATGCATAAAGTGACTATATATAAATATGGACTCAGTTGATTATATTTATTGAATCAAGCTCAACTCAAAAGGTTTAACTTTAGATGACATCAGATTAGCTGGAATGTATTTACAGAGGATGGCATTTGTGAAGAAATTGAGTATGTATGTGCATCTGTGTGTAAGCATGTGTGTAATGAACTTGGATTTATTATGCTGTGTTTAATCTTTATTTTTGTATATGCTGCTTTTCTGTTAAATATCCAGTGATCAAGCAGATAAATATTCAGTATTTCTGTGAAAACAGCCAATAAATAATAAAGGAAGGCAAATAAATTAATGGGTTAAAGAAACAAAGATTAAATTAATCCACAACACTTTCCAGAATGAAAATTTTAACTATGCAAGAAAAATATGAAATGAATTTATATGAATATAAATATGCATTTATTCTACAATACATTTCTAGATAGTTTTCCTGTATAGAAATAAGAATGTGAAGATCAAGAAGATAAATAAATTGAGAAGAGTTTCCAATTTTGCTTTCATAGGCATGAAATGGAAAATTTGGGGTACATTTAAATATCATCAAAATTATTTTTTCTTTGAATATTGTATCTTAAGAAATTGGAACTTTAACTCAATATTTTTTAAAATTCTGCATTAAAAATCAAATGTAACATTTTAAACTCTACTTTAAAAAGTACTGTAATTCATCATTTTCAAATGAATATTATATTTCCACCCTAAAATGCTCAGGATTCTCCCTCAGATTGGAAAGAGAAAACATTTAAACACACACACAAAGAGACATACACACACAAAACCCCACAAACACCACTCTTCCTTTTTTGGGGTAAGCAATATTATGCCACATCCTAAAAAAGTAAGCCAAAGAAATGCAAGGCATGAGGTAAGAAAAGAATTTCATTAACTCCTCCAGCTGATTTTTCTGGATCTTTTTCATTAAGTCATATTTAGCATATTTTATGAGTCATTCCTTTTATTTGATCAAACCATCTCAGCATGCTTCTTTTGTACTGATTTGTATTCAACCCACTATTCATTCTTGATACTATTTAGTATCTTAGTATTTCATTCTCATTGCATTCAACTTTTATATTTCTTCTGGCATACCAAACTCTCATTCCTATATAATAAAGTACACAGCTAACATACATAGCTGTTTACACTTCTTTCAACAAACATTCATTCTTTGTAACAGACTACATACTATTCACAATCATTCTATCAACATTTGTATATTGTATAATTTTTCCATCCACTTTCCCATATTTTACAAAAGCAAAATACATAATCCTATATTGTTTTCAATATTTATGAAAAACATTTATGTAAAAAATACACTATTGCTCTACTATAGCCTTTGATAAATTAATTTTTATAATCCTATAAAAATTATATGACTATAATTGATTTGTTGTATTGTACAACCTAATACTGCTTAGAGAGTGCTGTAAAGCACTATGAAGCAATATTTGAATCTAAGTGCAATTGCTATTTGTGCTACAATCATTTGGGTCCTTGACCAACAATACAGCATTACTTGGATATAAAACTGCATACGCATGCACATCCCAGATAAATACACTTCTAATTTCAACACAAATATTCCATATTCATTCATAATTACATTAAGCATGAATGAACATGAGATATCTCTTCCTTACCCCCATCCAATGTTAAGCCATTTATTAAGCATTCATTTCTCACATACAGTCTATTTCTATCATCTAACATTTTTGTGCATTCAGTAATTAACATTCAAGTCTATATTCAAACAAAAATTCCACAAATCAAGTTATTCACGTTATCATACACTTCCTATGAATCAACAAGTATAATATTCTTTTATATATGTTTTTAGTGATGTGAGGAAGAACAAATCAAGTCTATACATCTTCTGCCAAACAGAAAACACAGTTCATGTTCCAGATTTTGTTTATTATCATCTAACATTCCCTTTTAATCAGAATTCTGCCAAAACCTTCCAGATACAATTAACTGAATAATCCATCTACAGTACAGGTAGTCCTCAAACTACAACAGTTCATTTAGTGACCATTCAAAGCTACAATGGCACTGAAAAAGTGGCTTATGATCATATTTCACACTTATGACAGATGTAGCATCCCAATGGACATATGACCAAAATTCAGACGCTTGGCAACTGACTCATATTTATGACTATTGCAGTATCCCGGGGTCATGTGATCATCTTTTGCAACCTTCTGACAAGCAAAGTCAATGGGAAAATCAGATTCAATTAACAACAGTGTTACTAACTTAAAAGCTGCAGTAATTCACTTAACTGTGGCAAGAAAGGTCATAAATGGGGCAAGACTTAGTAACAGAAAATTTGGGCTCATCGTAAGTTGAGGACTTCATTCTTGCTATCTTTCTCTTTCTATAGGAAATAGTAACAGTATTCTATCAACTGTCAGGCACAGATGCAGTTTTCACATACACATTAAACGAGTCACAGTCACTTCTCAAGCATCTACATTTATTTCTCTAGTACATCAACACCTAGCTTTACCATATTCAAGACTCCTACACAGGGTTCACCATTGATTTTTTTCTTCAATGTTATCATTTACAGCATTTGTTTAAATTCCACTTTTCAATATGTTACTATTATTCCGATACAAATGTTTAAAATACTCACACCAGAATTCCTCATTTCAGTTGCATCCTACATCATTTCATCATTTTATGGAGTGCTGGAGACTCCTTATTTATCTCTCTTCATGCAATTAATTTCAAAACAACTTTTTATTTCCATCAAAATTACTTTGCACTTTTTTGCCTTTTTCAATCTTAATAATTTCTTTCTTCTCTCTATAGCCACAGTACTTTCTTTGCAGTTAAATATATTTTCTTTCGCAATATACAATGGATATAGAAAGTCTACACGCCCCTGTTAAAATGGCAGGTTTTTGAGATGCAAAAAAAAACACACTAAGATAAATCACATCAGAATTTTTTCCACCTTTCATATAACATATAAGATGTACAATTCATTTGAAATACAAACTGAAGTCTTCTGGGAGAAAATAACAATAAAAAACTTATAATCACATGATTGCATAAATGCACATCCTTAAACTAATACTTGATTGAAGCACCTTTTGATTTATGACAGCATTCAGTCAGCATGGTAGGCTGGGGAATCTTTGTCTACTTTTCCTTGCACAAGTGCTCCAAATCTGTTGGGTTGCAAGGGTATCTCCTGTGCACAGGCTTCTTCAGGTCACCCCCACAGTTTTTTTAGTTGGGTTCAGGTCCAGGCTTTGGTTGGTTCCAAAACTTTGATCTTCTGGTGAAGTTATTCTTTTATTGATTTGGAGGTAAGTTTTGGGTCATCATGTTGAAAGTGAAATTCCTCTTCATTTTCAGCATTTTAGCAGAGGCCTGAACATCTTGTACCAAAATTGACTGATATTTGGAACTGTCATAATCCCCTCAGTTCCAAAAGTACAAAGCATAATGCTGCCACCACCATGCTTCACTGTGGGTATGGTGTACTTTTGATGACGTGCACTGTTGTTTTTGCACGAAACATAACATTTTAGAATTATGGCCATAAAGTTCAACCTAGGTCTCATCATCTAATAACACATTTTTCCACATGCTTTTGTCAGACTTGATATACGTATTTTGTAAATGCAGCCTAGCTTGGATGTTTTTTTTTTTTTTGTAAGAAAAGACTTCCATCTTGCCTTCCTTCCCCATAGCCCAGACATATGAAGAATCCCGTAAATTATTGTCACATGTAGTATGCAACCAGTACTTACCAGAAATTCCTTCAGCCCCTTTGATATTGCTGTAGGCCTCGTGGCAACCTCTCACACCAGTTTTTTTCTTGTTTTTTCATCAATTTTGGAGGGAATATACTGTTGTGCCATATTTTCTCCACTTGTTGATGACTGTCTTTACTGTATTCCATGGTATATCCCAATGCCTTGGAATTTTTTCTTGTACCTTTCTTCTGATTGATACCTTCCATCAATAAGATCCCTTTGATGTTTGTCAGCTCTTTGCAGACCATGGCTTTGCTGTAAGAAGCAACTGAGTAGTTGTCAGAAAAATCCTATTGAACAGCTGAACTTTATATGGGCTTAATCCAGTGGTGGGATTCAAATATGTGAACAACTGGTGCTCTGTGTGGGTGCTGCTTCTGGAAGTCCATTCTGGGCCTGGGCAACAAAAAAGTAGCTACCAGTTCTGCCGAAGTGGTGTGAACTGACTGAATCCCATCACTGGCTTAATCACTTTAATTCATGGCAGGTGTATTCTGACTACTATTTAACATCAGTTTGAATGTGATTGGTTAATTCTGAACACAGCCACATCCCTACCTATAAGTGTGCAGACTTATGCTACCACATTATGTAAGGTTTTTTTATTAGATTTCAGCTTGTTTTTCAATTGAGTTGTACATCTTATATGTTATTAAGAGTTGAAAAAAATCTGAAGTAATTTATCTTGGTCTCCTTTTTTTCATCTCAAAAACCTGACATTTTAAGAATGTGTAGACTTTTATATCCATTATACATGCTATGCATTAGATTGTCTCCATAGGCCATCAGAGTTTGGTTAAGTAGGCTTTCACGTAACTTTTTAGTTAAAAAAGGGTTTGCACAAAATTACCAGCCCAAGTTACACTATGCCACACATAGCATTTCCACACATAGCATTTCCTGATAATAAGTTCTAACTCAATATCTAAAATCAATATTTATACAGAGTTGATGCTAGTTGCAGCATTATCAGATGGGGGAGAGGTTTCAAGATGGTTGCAATGCGACAATCAATGTCTCACCCTTTTGTACATATATGCAACGTTGATACACAGACCAAAGACGTAGGGTTTCTATTACACTCTTGCTTTATTTTCCACACACCCTGCAGATACCACTGTCCAATTTTGCCCAGGGCATATTAGCAAGTTTGTCCCTGATGGATCATTGTGAGGCAAATGCTATTCCCCCTTC
Organism: Crotalus tigris; assembly: GCF_016545835.1. NCBI lineage: Eukaryota > Metazoa > Chordata > Lepidosauria > Squamata > Viperidae > Crotalus > Crotalus tigris. The sequence goes on along the minus strand of NW_024096622.1, from coordinate 3,962,642 downwards.
CCTTTATGAGGGGGGAAGGTGTAATTTAATCTGAAAATAAAAATAAGGTATAAGCATACAAATATAATTGATTGGGTTTAAGAACAAAGAAAGCTGAAAAATTGTTTCTGAAAATATACTGCTCGGGTTGAAATGAAATATAACTTGAAATTAATTTAATGTAAACTCCCAAAATAAGAAGGTAATTGACATAATTCACATTTTAACATTAAGAATATGTATAATTTGTAAAAGGAATTATATTTAAAATATATAACTTATTCATAACAGAGGGAAGTTTATCAAATACATGGAATGAAAAATTCAGTTCTTTGCAGAAAACACCCATCTGGAAAGGCAAAAATGTAGGAGTTACTGTAGAAATGGTAAGAAGCAACTTTTATCTTTATAAGTTGATTTAATACATGTTTGTCCATCATTCTTCCAAAACACTGGGTTCTTGTCTGGTCTAGTATACAAAGCTAGTTAAACCCATGTCTTTTATTTTCCTTTCCATTATAAGATATGAAGGGTGCAAATTATTTTTGCTTGATTATAAAACAGGAAAGTTAACATTTTTGATGAAAACAGAAAGAAAAACCCTGTGCACACTTTTTAAAAAAGTATCTTGCTTTTAAGTACAGGGAGGCATTCACCAATAAGGCTTGTTGTAGTCATTCTAATTTGAGAAACCTCGTAGGAAGCAAGCCGTAAGAGTGACAGATTCTGAAGTTATTGTAAGTCTCTCCAAGTCTACCTGTTCAGGTGCCTTAAATAATTGGGTTTTTAAATCTTTTTTTGGTTTGGTTTGTTTCTTCAGTGTTAACTCCTGGCAACTGTTTGGACAAGTCCGTGCACTTTTCTTGGCAAGATTGCAGAAGTGGTTTGTCATTGCCTGCTTCTGAGAGAGAGTGACTGACCCAAGGTCACCCCAATGACTTTGTTCCTAAAGTGAGACTAGGCGTCACAATCTCCCAATTTCTAAGCTGGTACTTTAACCACTATAGCAACCTGACTTTGTTTTGAGATAGAAGTTAATAGATATACAGTATTTCAAAGTTATGAAGTCAGCCTCTACAATGAACTTGGCTGCAGCCATCTTGCTCGTTCTAGGTTGCCACTAAGTTTCATGCAAAAGAAAATTATGTGGAAGACTCTGTTGGAACAAGAATTTCCCCCCCTTGTCCATGGGTAGAATTCAGTGCTGATCATGGAAGTTTGACTGTGATGCTTCCACTGTAACAGAGTTAGGCGTTAATGTTGGAGTAAAGAACAACATTCCTTATTTCAGGGGTGTCAAACTGCTGGTCCACGCTCATGCCGGCAATGGAAAAAAAGTCGTGACACGTCGCAACACATCACATGACATTGCGAGTTTGACACCTCTGCCTTATTCCATTCCTATTTTAGCTACAAAGAACAAGTGGCAAATTATTTAGATTTTTCATATAGTAGCAATTTGTTTTGCCAAATCTAAATTAAAAATGGCTTATTGTGTTGCAGCATTTTTCCTCACCCTATGTTGCCATCCCACATTGACATTCAAGATTAAAAGTCTTCCATTTGATGAGAACAGATTATTCAGCACTAAGTCTTAATGATATTATGGATGGAATTCAAATGGTTTATATTGCATAGATGGAACTGCAGCAACCCTACTTCATTCCCTTCTATTGCCATCCATAGTCTACTAGAGAAATACTATTCTCTCAAGTGGAAAGAGCATGAGCCCAGGGTTTCTCGTTAGATATTGGTATCAACTATGCATCTAACACAGGGGTCTTCAAACTTGGCCTTTTCATGACTTGTGGACTTCAACTCTCAGAATTCCTCAGCCAGGCACGCTGGCTAAGGAATTCTGGGAGTTGAAGTCCACAAGTCAGAAAAGCCAAGTTTGAAGACCCCTGATCTAACACAACAGACCCATAGGCATCAGTCTCAAGACTAATAATGGTCCTTGATTCTAGAGTATTTTCTTTTGCATTACTCCTCTATTGGTATTATGTCAGATAGCCAGATGGGCTTACTTCTCCTTCTTACCAGCACTATAGATTGAAACTTGATTCCCAAAGAGAGATAATCTTTGGAGAAGCTGTTGTCTCTTCAATTGCTTTATGAGGACTAAGTCCTCCTGCAAGTAAGAAGCTTTTTACTGATTTATGTATGTGAATATCAGAGACTTTCATTAAAAATTTGGCTACATGTACTTGTAATTAGATCTCTGGATGATCATCAGTGAATTCACCCATCCTGCCCTTTTTTCTCATAATTTTTCTCAAATTATGTCCCTGTTGCTTTACATTAAGTTAGAGAAGACTTCGATATAAGTAAGGGTTTTTTTCCCTAATAAAAAAAATTATAATGATCTTGCTATGTTGCAGGAACTGGTACTATGAAATCTTACAGTCTGCAAATCAAGTTTTTATTTGGTTGTATTTTTTTGGTTGCAGCCTTTCAGAAATTCCAAACGAACTCGTTCCTTTTGTGAAGAAGATGAAAGGCAAATGAATACAAGATCACCAAAAAGAAATCAGAGAGTTGGAATGGTCCCACAGGTATTCTTATATATGAAGCTATTCATATACAAGTAGGTTGCTTGTTAACAAGTTTGTGAAACATAGAGCATACTTATATTAAAAACTTAGCAGAATCACTTTTTGCCAGTAGAAAAGGAATTTGCTGGTTCTACCTGTAATCCATTCCTTCCATTAAAAGTATGTTCTAAGATAATGATGGTGAACCTTTTGGGCTCAGAGTATCAAAACTTTGGAAAATGCTTAACTTGACTCTGCTGACATGTCTCTCACACACACAACCCAAACAAAAGAGAAAGAATTCCTTACATACAGTATTCATTCTTTAATTTAAAAAAATGCAGTCTAATTGTGTATGATCCCCAGGATCTGTTGGAACTGCAGCACGCCTCTTACCCTCAAGCAATGTCCTCTTTCTCTTGACAGGTCCCTGTGACCCATCAGCCAAGGCAGCTCCAGGTCACACAAGACCTTCATTCTTGAAATGGCTTTGGAGAATATGCTCTTTTGCAATCTCTGCAGCCTTCAAAAACAATGCAAAAGGATTCCTTGTTCTCACTGAATTTTTGGAGGCTGTGCGATTTCTGGAGGTTGCACAAGAGCACACCCCATTCTTGTGCAGCCTCAGCAACTTAGGAAAATTGTGTGAGATTGGAGCAGGTTATTGGATGTTGGTGAATAATACTGTGTCACCCAAAGTGGTGTGGCATGTCACTTTTGATGTGCATGTCATTCCAAAGCAAGGGCATAGGGAAATCGGAAGAAGCTTTTCACTTTCCTTTCCTAATTGAGCCATCATTATATAACAATCTTCTATGGATGAGCCTATCCTCCTGTCCTTTTGTGGAAGTTACTAATTGGAGCTAACACTATATTGAGATGTTAAAAAATATGTAAAAAAGCTATATATTTGCAGATTATTGTATTCTATATGGTAGATAAAATCCCAAAAATGCAAACCTCTATTGATTATTCATATTTCACTTTAAATGCTTAAATGTCATATATTAACAAGCCTTTATTTATCTTTGTTACTTAGAAATTTACTGTAACAGTACCAACACCAGACAAAAAAGCATCACAAAAGATTGGTTTGCGGCTACGTAATTTACTCAAACTTCCTAAGGCCCACAAATGGTGTATATATGAATGGTTCTATTCAAATATAGATAAGTATGTATGACTTTTCATTTACTACTTAAAAATTAACTAATAGAAATATAGCAAAATATATTTGATGGTATTTAATATTGTTAAAACAACTTTGCTGGTAAACTTTAAATATTGTCAAAATAAAAAAAATAAATAATAAGAGAAAATTTGTATCAACCTCAATTTCTTGTGATTTCATAGTCATGCTTATGTTTCTTTCTTGAGAGCAATCTGGAAATGTTTTTTCCAGCTCTACATGATATATTTTTGGCTTTTCAATCTAGCTGAATCTCTAGTATTCCCTGAAGATGTGCCATTAAAGTACCATTCAGACCCATATCTGCTTAGCTTCATAGCATAAACAATTATATATTATACCTTGAATTGATTTCTAACAGATAACAGCATGTACTGCATATAGTACCTAGTACAGTATATATGCAGAGAGAGGGGGGGGGAATATATGCATATAGTATATAGGGGAAAATATAGTAAAATATTTTAACATTATTTTTATATCTAGTTATGAGTAATAATTATAAATTAAAGTTGATAAATATTTACATTAAATTGGTAGCTGTTCATTCCTCACAGATTTAGGAATCAAAATTTACTTTTAAGTTACACTTAATTTAGAAAGATGGATAGATAGATAGATAGATAGATAGATAGATAGATAGATAGATAGATAGATAGACAGACAGACAGACAGACAGACAGACAGACAGACACACACACACACACACACACACACACACACACACACACATACACATCTTATGTAAATACAAATAAATTTGCCCGAACATATTATTACATAATTCCCCAAAACATTTGTGCCTATAGTGACAGAATATCACTTGTTTTTAATAGGCCATTGTTTGAAGGAGATAACGACTTTTGTGTTTGCCTGAAAGAATCTTTTCCAAATCTGAAAACAAGGAAATTAACCAGAGTGGAATGGGGAAAAATTAGACGATTAATGGGAAAGCCACGAAGGTAAAACCTTACTATGTTTTGAAGAATTAGGTCTTTTAGGCTATGTTGTGTGTATGGTTGGTGACATTTATTTTTACTTGATGTTTTCCTTTTAAAAAGTGCTGGATTGTTTTTAAAATACAGATTATGTTACATAAATTTAGTTGAGAATGAAAAAATATGATACTTCGTATTTTTTTATAAAAAACCCTGATGCATTTTTTGTATCTAATAGAAAAATATATGATTTACAGCTATTGCTATGTAAATGAGTTCTACAAAGTTGGGTAATAAATTTTTAAAATTGCTCCATTGTGTCTTAAATTTAATATCATATACTGTATCCTTATCACAAAGCAGCATATACAATGCATTTCTTACCATAATCCCCTAGTTTCTCTGGGGCATAAACATTATGCAGGTAAAAAATGCAATTCCTGATTAACATAATAACAAACTTTCCTATTTTGATTTTCCAAATTGGTAAAGTCATTTATTACTTGATTTCAGAGCACTTTGAAAATCAAAATAAAGAGCTCCTTCAGTGGATCTATTCTTAACCCTTGATCTTCTCAAAACTGCTTAGTAAGAGCATTCTGTATTTTGGAGTAGGTATCATTAACATGCTGATGACACCAGCTCTGTCATATAAAATACTTGAGTTGCAATCATATGTACATTTACATAAGAATAAATCTCACTGAAGGCAGTAAGTAGTAAAGAAAATGTTTTTCCAAAAAAACTTTCAGTGCATAAAATTGATTTGTTAATTACTGAAATGAAAACATGATTCTCATAGCCTGTCAATAGTACTTTAGAAGTGAGCAACATGCAGCTGACTTCATCCTGTGCTGTAGTCATGAGAATAGAATTATAGAAAAATCTAGAGAGCAACATGTTGCCTAGCCCTGCTGCACTGTGATATAGCTATTACTGTACAGTTGTTTCTTTAATGCAGGGGTCTTCAAACTTGGCCCTTTTATGACTTGTGGACTTCAACTCCCAAAATTCCTCAGTCAGGCACGCTGGCTGAGGAATTCTGAGAGTTGAAGTCCACAAGTCATAAAAGGGCCAAGTTTGAAGATCTCTGCTTTAATGGGTGAATTTGTTTTTGGCAGGCTTGGATTTTCTTTTTTTCCCATCGCTTAACATAAATATTTGGCTCTTGTCCTTCAGGAAACAGTTCATGATGTTTTACTTAGAGAGTATTTCCACGTGTAAATATTTCATAAAAAACATTTTACTGTACTTCTAGAGCAGGAGTGTCAAACTGTCAGCCTGCGGGCTGGACATGTCACGAGGACACCGCGCCCACCCCATTGCCGGCAATGGGGGAAAAGTTCTAATACATTGCGCAACGTCACGTGACGTTGCGAGTTTGACATATCTGTTCTAGAGGACCAACTGCAGGATTTGACATATTTGTGCATGAGCACAGATGTGAAAATCAGAATAGTTTCACTTTCTGTTTGCAGATGTTCTTCTGCATTCTTTGAAGAGGAAAGGTCAGCATTAAAACAGAAACGGCAAAAAATTAGATTACTGCAACAGCGAAAGGTGGCAGATATATCTCAATTTAAAGATCTTCCAGAAGAAATTCCATTGCCATTAGTAATAGGCACAAAAGTTACAGGTAATTTTATTGCTTTTACATGAAGCCTTTTTTTTTTTTACTAATGTTGAGTTTTACTGATCTAGCATAGTTTGAAAATAACTTTCCTTTTTGCATATACTATTTGCATCCATCCATAATAAAATATTCTAGCTGGTTTAAATATTTCAAGTCTAAAACAATTCAGCTTATTGTAAAATGTATGAAAATAGTACTTTAAATTTTTCCATCATTGACAGGAACCATATCTTGAAATCAAATGCTTATGTTCACAGTATGTTTATTATCTTTGTAGTTGGTGTCTTTCAGTGTTTTATTTTTCTGAGCAGCCAAACTCTATTTAATCTGTTTCTAATAGTTAATACAATTTGACTGATTATCATGATGATCATCCTGGATGTATCCATCCCCACTGATACCCAGCAGTATTGCAATTAGCTTTCTAGAATGAAGTTATCTCAACATCATCCAGCATTATTGAGCAGCAGTAGTACCATTTTGTTTTAACTGCTCACCATTTTGAATTTTGACATTTTTTTACAGTATGTACCATGAATAGGCATTGTTCTGAAAATCTAACCTAACTTTTTATAATTTTGTGGGGATAGGCATTCACATCACACGAACAATACCAAATAAAATCACAGGCTTCAAACATGCTTTCTGAAATCAGAGATACCTTTCTGAATCCTCTCACTTGGAAATAAGTTAAATTATTATTTTTAAATAGACAAATACTATTAAAAAATGAAGCCTACTTAGTTTTATTACTATAGTAATAACAGAATTGAGCTTTTCCTAGCACAGAATTTGGAAAACTAAATTGATCCTGGAATTTAAATTTTGTCGTTGCCTAGCAGCCTTACTGTATTTTTCTCCAATTAATAATGTGATATTGATCATAGCGCGGTTACGTGGTTCCCATGATGGACTCTTCACTGGACAGATTGATGCTGTTGACACTCTTAATGCTACTTACAGAGTAACCTTTGAGAGGACAGGACTTGGGACACACACAATCCCAGATTACGAAGTCCTCGTAAGTATCGTATTTTCATTTTTTAAAGAGCTAGAATATGAAAAATATTCATGCAAGATAATTCAGGGATGAAAAGATACAGTACCAATGCTGTCAACTTTATCAAAGCTCTCTCAAAAACTCTAAAATACTCTCTCAAAACACTACTAAAACTTGATCATTCCATTAGCTACAGGTAGTCCTTAATTTACAGCATTCCTTTAGGGACCAAAATTAAAATGGCTCTGAAAAAAGTGACCCATGACCTTTTTTGCACTTACAACTGTTGCAGCATCTCCATGGTCATGTGATCAAAATTTGGATGTTTGGCAACTGGCATATATTTCTGACAGTTGCAGTATCCTGGGGTCATGTGATCACTTTAGAGATCTTCTGACGAACAAAGTCAATGGAGAAACCAGAATCACCATATTACTAATTTAACAACTACAGTTATTCATTTAACAACTGTAACAAGAAAAGTGATAAAATGGAGCAAAACTCACTTAACTGTTGCTGAGCAACAGGAATTTTTGGCTCAACTGTGGTCATAGGTAGAGAACTACTTGTATATAAAATCATTTTTAATTTATTTTTTCCTTCATAACTTCAGAGTAATGAACCTCATGATACTATGCCAATTGCTGCCTTTGGACAAAAACAACGACCTTCTAGATATATTATGACACCTCCCCAATTACATTATACACCTTCCCTTCAATCACCAATTACAGTAAGTGATGTAAATTTAAATTTGGTTTCATTTACTGATTAGCTGAATTTTTAAAGACTCACAAACGAAATTAATAGTTCAGAACATTCTAAAGCAGTGGTAGCGAACCTATGGCATGGGTGCCAGAGGCGGCGCTCTCTGTGGGCACACGCGCCCTCACTCCAGTCTTAGGCCTTCAGCTGGGTTTTATAAAACCTTTTCGCTTTAGGCCTCCACCACCATGTGCAAAAAAAAAAAAAAAAGGTTCAATCGGTCAATTTCAACTTCTCGCGGGAAAAAAAAGATCTTGCAAAGTTGGAATTGATTGACTGAACTTTTTAGTCCCACCCAGTCTGCCGTTACCACTGCAGCCACGCCCACCCAATGGGCCACACCCATCCGGCACTCGACAATGCATAAGTGAGTTTTGGGTTGCAGTTTGGGCACTCGGTCTCTAAAAGGTTCGCCATCACTGTTCTAAAGTTTAATTAAAGTGATTTAAAAAAAAACCAAATTATTAAATGCAACCTTTTTTCTTTTGTAGGACAGTGATCCTTTATTAGGATCTTCTTGGAAAAACAAAATTTCAGGTTCAGATAGTGAAACATTAGGTGGTTTTCCAGTAGAATTCCTTATGCAAGTGGTAAGTCTCAATGTTTTTCAGTTTTACCTGTATTGATGGATTGAAACTTTTTGTTCAGGGATGATAAACGCCTGCTATTAAAAGTAATTGATTCTTTTTATGTATAATATTAGAGAACAATGTTCATGAGAAATCATTATTTTGTCCAAAATATAAAACAAACATCCAGGTATTTGGTCTGTATTATGAAAAGTAAAAATAAGTATTTGGAAAATAAGTTACAATTTTAAGTCAAATTTTCAATCTTATGCTTATAATATTTGTACTAATAAAAATGTCCAAATCAAAGGTTGCTTGGACTTTCACAAGGATTTGTTGCAGGCCAAAAGAACTGTTGATTCCTAATAGCTCTTTCTCCTAAAAGATTAGTTTACTATTCTGCAATCAGCTGGGAAAGTTCTATTTCAAAAAAAGCAAGTCATAAAGCATGAGATGTGCTTTTAAGAACTACTTTCACGGTCTTTGAATTGTGGCCATTATGGTAGAAAGTCTAGGGACTTTAGTTCATCAAATTAAGTCACAATTAAGATTTTTAATTATGGTATGTTTTTATATTTGAATTGATTAACCATAATTTGAAGTCACCTGTTCAATCTGTAGCCTCTAGACATAGTTTAAAGGGCATTGTTTAAGATGATGTAGAATCAAGGAGATTCTGTATCAGAGGTTCAAGACCACTTTTAGTCATGGAAATTCAGTGGGCAACTTACTCTCTGCTCAAGAAGCTATCTCATGTATCTCCTGTTGCTGGGAAAAATTGGAGCTGGGAAGTTATGTTTACTGTATTGAGCTCCTAGAAGAAATGTACTTCTAAAAATACTCCACAATCTAAAAGGAAAATCAAATGGTGAGACATTTTTGCTTCATATTGCTTAAATCTTCATATTTCATTTCCACCCATTTTGATAAATTACATGAAGGGGACTCAACCATCAGCAGAGATACTCTTTTTCATATGGATCTTCCTCTTAACCTGGATAACATGAGAGATTTTTACATGTCTTGTCTATCCATTCTTTGTGCATTTGAGACAGATTGAAATCTCTGTGGAAATAATATCACATTTGTGCCTAGATCACCATATTGTGGTTAAACATTTCTCCCAGTGCCAATTTTCTAGAGCAGATAGAATAGAAATATATATTATTTTATTTTACAGCTTCCATTATACAGTGTTAATCAAATCAGGAGGAAGAAAACAATGGTCAAATTTCTACTTCCTACTGCTCAAGCCTTAACCCATCCTCTGCCTTGTTAGTTAATATAATTAATAATATCCTTATTCTGGTACCATCTAGATTAGAGGTCACCAACCTTTTTTGGTTGGGGGACCAGAGGAATGCACTGATGCCAACAGCCCCGAGTATGAGGTTGGGAGTCATGAGAATGCTCATCAAACAGCCGGTATATTCTCCACTGTGTGCCTTCTTATTCTCTTGTAACTCCTTCTCCAATCTCTCTGCTCTGCAACAGTGGGGAGAAAAAAAAAGTAATGTACAGGACAATGCTCACTCATTGTAATGGTGATCATGTGACTAAGAGACTGCAAAGGACATAAATGTGGGCATTGGTTGCAAAGTTATTTTTTTAGCACCATTGTAACTTTAGTCACTGAACAAGGCAATTGGTAAGCAAAGTGTTCCTATAAAACAAACTTAAGGTTGCTAATCAAGCAAATGTTATTATGTGGGTAGATTCAATATACAGCATCCTTAGACGATCTAAAGAGATGTCAAAAAACAAAATGAAAAATAATGTTTGCTACATTTGGCACAGAGGTAAGATTTTCCAGGCAGAGAGGTTCAACCAGTCACTAAATTGCACTTATTTGGAGATGTGTTAATAAAATTGGCTGTAGCAGACTTAATGCATCAAGTCTGAAATAGTAGACTTGTGCCATGAACTTGAAATATTTAATAAATAAATTTATTCAACAGGATAGGAAATAGTACCTACCTTGCTCTCATTTCAACACCATGGCAAGCTCTTCAGGAAGTGTTTCCAGACCTTAGTATATTATCTAGTATTGGTTTTTAATACAGACCTATCTAGAATAACATTAGATTACTAACTTCCAATTTCTATGATATATGGAAAATATATTATACTCTTTTCTCTGCTTTCCTCAGACCAGATTATCAAAAATTCTTATGATCAAGAAGGAACATATCAAGCAGTTAAGGGAGATGAATACAGAAGCAGAAAAATTGGTAAATATATGCCCTTGTTTCAGTGGTCATTATTATATCAATTTGTGATCCCGCAACAGACTAGTCTTTTTTTTTCACATGCTCTAAAGCTGCAGGGATAGTAACAATTTGTTCCACTAGTGCAGTGTTTCTTAAAATGTGGTCCTAGAACTCCTGAATTTTTGAAGACCCTTTTAGGGGACTGCAGAATCAAAGTTATTTATCAGTCCAAGTTGAAAAATAATACAATATTGGATTTCTGGGGAAGAAATTGTGAACTGAAGCAGAACCAATGATCATGGTGGAATGAAGAGTCAGCATGTAGACCAGCTGTTTGCACTTCCCTCCAAATAAGGAGCAGATTAGAGATTGCTCAAAAGGCACCATACAGTTGCTCTCCACGTGCAGACTGCAAAACAGCATTCTTCAACAGGGTTAGAGCATTGGGAAACAAGGGAATACCCAATTTGTTAAACCACAGTCAGCAAGTTCAAAAGTACATCACTTTTTATTCATGTCTGGAAATTTCTTGTTCGCTGGTTTTCAGTTATTAGGAATATTTGAGTTGAACTGAGTCATTTAATCCTTAATAAAATACCGTAAGTTTCAAATATAAGGTTAAAGACTTTAAAAAATTAATAAGCAGCAAGAAAAACCTTTGAATTTGGAAAGTTACAAACAAAGAGTCCAGATATATTTGAAATAATATTCTGGAATTACAAGAATACTTGCTATGGAAAAATGCTGCTGCTTTGAATTCTCTTTTTAAAAAATGCATGATAGAATGAGATTTTGAAAGTTAGACACTAAAGGGAACCAGAAGGAACTAAAGATTACAATTAAATGTGAACACTTAAATTTGACTTACTAATACAGAATAAAGCAAACTATTTTAACGTTGAACACATTGAAGGATATTTTGAACAGTGGACCCAGAAATTAATTTAAGAGTGTCTGCCTTTATAGATGGACTTTATTTCTAAGGTGTTATGAAAGAGGAACATTTTACCTGACAAAATTGAGACTGACCTGAAAGTGGATTTAAAATTGACAGGTTACAAAAATGATAGGGAAAAAAGATATATACTGGACATGCAAAAGAAATTGGCTGATGTCCTAATAATTAAAAGAGATGTACAAATAACAAACCAAGAGAGTGACATGGATATATTGGATTCATAAAAGAGATTTGTTAAGGCTTTGAAGAATTTTGTGAGAAGGTACAAAGAAAAAAAATGAAAAGAAATCAAGTTCTAGAACATTATTTAAAGGGACTACAGATTGAGATTGTTAAAAATAAAAGGAAGGAATAAATAGTTTGTTTATTTGATCAAGGCTAAAATAGGTTTATTGTTATCTCTGGTAATCCTTAAAGATTTTGCTGAAACATTAAGGCTTTAAAGATCTGTTTATTAACAAGAAACGGGAAGAAAAGATCATTTGTTGTGTTTTTAAGAGAAAATAATATATATATATTCCTATTTTTTTTTCTATTTTTCTCTTTTTTCTTTCCTGCATGTTTCATTTTTTATTTTTATTCTTTAAAATAAATATAATTCTTATTTTATCTATAATTTTTAAAATTGGAAAGGGGTCTCAAGAGAAACAAGTTTAAGAAACAGTGCACTAGTGGCTGCTATCCTGGCGGCAGAGGAATACAACTGGATACAGCTTACATAATAAAATATTTGCTTATCATAAAAATACTTTCAGGACAAAAAGGTAATTTGTGACTTATAGTAGAAACTCAGATTTAAGAACCCATGAGTCTATGTTCCTTCCTCTATAAGCCTTTAAAGTTCATTCTCTTTTCTTTCAACACTTGCAATGAATTGCTTAAAATTTTCATATGCGGACCAAATTTGTATTAGTTTTCACTACTATCAAACTAGTAGAAAATTTGTTTCAAGCAAGAATGGAAATATTAACTTTAATAAAGTGATTAATATTTATGACAACTTGTTCAGTAGGCAGCAAAATATACATAGGCTTAATTGTTTTTTATTAAAAGAGTGACAGTTTGCTATACAATATACAATGCAATATCAAATGGAAATAATATTAGTATAAAGTTTAGAATACAATGGGTTTCAGGAATTGTACCATTTTAAAATATAGTTTAAGAAAGTATATAGTAAACCTAAGGAAGTCATGTGAAAAAATTTCTAATCTAATGCATCCTGAATAGGGTATACTTCCTTGATTCTAAAACTTTACTCCAATTAGATTCTTGCATATTATTTAGTCAGTTTACTTAGCCACCGCTTTACAGATATTCAGGGTAGTATACAATTAAAACAACAACAACACTAGAAAAATATAAACAACCATAAAATATAATAAGCCTCGTTATATGTTCTGGAGTTTACAGATGCATGCATAGGATTGCAACCTTAGTTAGTTTGAACTTAAACATACATGAATTGGTTACTAGCCTAATTGGTACACAAAAGAATATCAACTATTTAAAAATATGTTTAAATAATTTAGGGATTAACTGTTAGCAGTAATTTAATAAGAGGATTCTTAGTTCATCAAATAAATTTAAAATAAATTTGCATATTTTTTACAAGAGATAGATAAAGCAGAAATATACTTAAGAGAACTATTTGGTCACATTTAAATGTTAGGAAACAAAAATTATAGACTGATTTGTGTGTTAAAAATCTGAACATTGTACAGATCATGCTCTTAATGTATTTAACATTTTATTTTATAAATTTTCTAGAAATCCTATTCTATGCCTATTGGTATTGAATTTCAGAGAAGATATGCAACTATTGTTTTAGATCTTGAACAGCTGAATAAGGATCTAAATAAAGTTTTACATAAAGTTCAGCAGTATTGTTATGAGGTAAGTGTTTTGCTAGTTTCATGTTTCAGTAACTATAGGAAAAGCTACAGGTTCTTTTGAATATCTTCAGAATGATATGCATTACCAATATTTATGCTGCCACATAAACATAGAAGTCATTTTTCATTTCTGTTTGATGGAGCTTGATAAAATAACTGGTATCTGCAGGTGACTGAAGAAATAGGATAAGCTACTCAGATGCAGATGAGGTCTATTTTCTGTCACAAATAACAAGCTGATAAGATACAATGCTGTAGTTTTGAAATGTCAGTGTCCACCCTAGAAAATATAGTGTAAATGAGCATTTGGAATACTGGCTCTTAAAAGTGACTCAGTTCTCAATTCCTTATTCTGTTCCAGCTTGCTCCAGAACAAGGTCTCCAGCCCTCAGACCATCCCACAGATCTGAGACGAAGATGTGAGGAAGAAGCTCAGGATATTGTCAGACAATCAAACACATCAACAACTGGACAACCTTGTGTTCAAAATGAAAATCTGACAGAATTGATTGCTAGACTCACAGCAATATTACTGCAGATTAAGGTAAATTCATTAAGAAAATGAGAACACTTACATTAGCCTTCAGTTTACAACCATTTGTTCAATGACCATTTGTAGTTGCAATGGTCTTGGAAAAAGTGACTTATGACCTGTACTCACACTTACGGCCATCACATCATTCCTGTGGTCACATGATCACAATTTGGGCACTTGGCAAATTGGCGCATATTTCAGCTGATTGCAGCATCTTACAGTCACATAATCATGATTTGTGACCTTTTGTGCCAATTTCTGACACAAAAAAAATGTCCATTGCGGAAGTTGGATTTGCTTAACAACTGCATGATTTTCTTAATGAACACTGTAAAAAAATATGATAAAATTGGATCCAGCTTGCCTTACAACTGCAATGAGTTACAACAGAAATTTCAGTTCCAATTGTGGTTATAAGTGAAGGACTATCTTTAATTTGAGAAATACATTCTGCCACTTTGGGTTAGGAAGTTTGTTGTGACCAATTCACCTGCTTGAATCTGGCCTCATAAGTAAGCAATTATTAGATGTAGAAAATAATCTCCTTTTATAATCTTCAATCATCTTGTATTCATTTTCTTAACAAAACCTAGTCTACAGTGAGTCCCCATTGTTTATACTTGATGAATATTGGAGTATTTTTAGTTTATTTCCCAGCTTTTGCAGGATGCAATGAGATTAAAGTTATATCCACAACTGGAACTGGGGATGGCTTCCTCCACCTGGTCCACATCTCTCTGTTTTGTGTGTGTGATTAAGTACACATATATTTAAGCAGTACACAACAGAAAATTTACAATTTCATTCTATTCTAATTATGTTGATGAAATTTCTTCCAGTGTCTAGCAGAAGGAGGTGATTTAAATTCCTTTGAGTTTAAATCATTAACAGATTCATTGAATGACATCAAGAATTCTATAGATTCTACCAATATCAGGTAAAAAATTGAAATTAAACTTGTATCATATATCCGTATATGTATATCTAGTAATCTTTTCAAAGGATTCACCTATTGTATGCCAATGTACACCACGTACTAGATGGAAGAAGAATAGTAGCAGCATGTCAGACTATTTCATGAAGAGGCAGCCATATTTCTCAGTTTATATGCTGCATTCATTATAAAGTGACTCTAAATTAGATACAATACATTATATAAATTATGTACACCATATTAAAACAAATAAAATAATAATAACCCAAACCTTGTTAAACAACCATATCAGTGAAAGAAAATACCATAGCACTAAAGGTTAATAGCAATTCCTTCCAATATCAGTTCCTTCCAAGTTCAGATATCCTCCAGGAAGGCTATGAAGACTTGGTCTTCCAGCAAGTCCTGGACTCTGTGATTTTGTGAATTCAGTAATATGTATGTATGACTATTTCAATTTTTGCCTTTCCTGGACAAATGTTTGCTATTTGGTTCTCTTTGTTTTGTCATATTGTAGTCTTAACTTGTCTTGTATACTTCCTTGTGTTTTTTGAATAATTAGCCAACCTTATAAATCCAATAAATGTATATTAGTTAGGGGTCGCAAATTGTTCTGCCCCAGAACATGCTGAAAAGCCACATAAACAGGGTCGAGGTTGTATGAACTTTGAGGGATTGCTGTTACAATGAAAAGCCATGGAAGAAGCAAATTTCTGTGATCCCACAAGATGATATAATTTTATCAATAATGCCTGGAGCCTGCTCACCTTATTAAATCTAATAGAGCAGTTAGCATAATTGGAGAAAGATAGTTTTGTGGATATCTAGGGCTTGAGATATGCTTTATACGTGACAACTAACACCTGGAAACAACTGACAACCAGTCTAGCTCATAGAGTAGAGGTGTTATTTGGGTGAACCAAGGTTCCTGGTACATTCTGGATCAGTTGTCGCTTCCTAGTAGTCATGAAGGGCAACACCATGTAGAGCTTATTAGTATAGTTCAAACCCAAGATGACCAGGGCATGAATGACTGAGAATAAGACCTCCAAATCTAGGAAAAGGTGTAATTGGAACACAAGATAGATTTGTTTAGAGGTCCTCCTAGTCAAAATTGTTCACCTGTTTGAGCATGAGCTATAAGTCCAGGAGGACCCCTAAACTATGTGCCAGTTCTGTTTGAGAAAGTGCTATCCCACTTAGTATCAAGTTGAAAAGCCACTCATAATAGACATCTCATGAATCCATAGATACTCAGTCTTGCTGGTTTGAACCTAAACCCCTTCCTCATTTCTCATTCAAATCCTAACTGTCCAGAACTTGGATATTACCACAACAGAATCAGTTGTCAGAGGTCTTGATATATCACTGGGTGTTATGTAAATATTGATAACTGTCCCCATGGTAGTGGATGACATCACCCAATAGCTTCATATTATATTAAACAGAAGCTGGGAAAGTATTACACTTCAAAGAACCTGCAAAACAGGTGTTTTAAGTCTCACCCTTTTTCCCTTCACCAATACCCACATGATGAAATTAGTTCTATTACAGTGCATTGCCCTCTGGTCTAATCCTCAGACATTTTAGAAGGATACCATTATGTTAGTATCAAAGGACACCAAAAGATCAAATAGGGCAGGAGAGTTGCACTATCCCTACCCTGATCCTGCCAAAGATCATTTACAAAAATAATAAACGCCACATTTCAAGTCCAAGATCCCACTGAAAAGCATCTCAATAATCTGCTTCTTCTAGGACTCTCTAAAGCTGCAATCCCACCACTTTTCCCAAAAGGGGAAGGTTAGAGACCAGTTGGAAATTATTCAGCCTCATGGAACACACCAGCTGCCTCCACTTCAATAGACCACCCTCTTCCTCAATATATGGAAACTACCTCGTGTGAATAATGTTTACTCTTCACTGTACTGAAAGATTTTCTTTCATAGTTTATGTTGAGAAATATGGTTCCCTTTTCTTGAAATTGCCCAAAATTATGCCAAAAAAGGCAAATAGCTTGATATCATGGAAATATTGTTGTATGTAAACTTAGAACATGTATCTAAGCACATTAATACATCTGCATATGGACTGTTTGAAAAAGAACTGTTTTTTCTTTCTTTAGCTGTTTCCAGAATAATGTAGAGATCCATGTTGCACATATCCAGAGTGGCCTCAGCCAAATGGGAAATTTACATGCTTTTGCTGCAAACAACACTAACAGAGACTGAGTGAAATATTTATACTCCAAGTGTACAGAATATAATAGAGGAAAATGCTTGGTGTGTATGCTTTACCAAATATTCTACCAATTGGAAGACAAAGGAAAAAAGGATATTTTGAGAGTGTTTGTACTACTTCTGAAGAAACCAGCATAAAATTAGCAGCATTGCTATGGACTTCATCACTTGCTATGCACATAATATCTTGTTTTTAACAGCTAAACTTTAGTTGTAGTATGTGTGTGTGTTTGTTGTTTTAAACTGAAAGTTATGCAGACACGTTTTCATAACAAGGGAAAAACTAAATGTGGTTGCAGCAAATACTGGCAACTATATTAGAAATTTTTGAAAACAGTAAAACTAATATGACACAGTTGAGGGATCATATTAGTAATTTCTTCTTATTGGAAACCACGATCGCTCATACTGTGACTTAATTGCTTTTTGATTTTAGCCTCTGAACAGTGTGCTGATTGATAAAGCAGTATGTATATTCCTGTGTTTGAGAAATAGCAGGATAATGGAATACCTGAAGGAGTAATAGCAAATAGATAACTATTGTACACTTATGGATACTGAGAATCCCTGTAAATCAGTTAATATCTTTGGAATATTTAATTTATTATAACTTATAAAAGTAATTGAATGAAGGAATAGAAAAGACTAAAAAAGTTTTTTTAGTTAAGATATTTCACACAAATAACTGGTAATACTTTCCACTGATTGGTTTGCACAATTTAAACTAAACACATGGTTATCAAGCAATTCATATAATTTTATGATGCAATTGGATAGCCAGTCCTCCAAACTGCCTTAAAAACTAAAGACCTGAGGAGTGTAGAGAAATGTTGATCTTGTAAAAAGGATGTATTGAGTTGTTATATTTAGTATAACCTTGTAAAGCTTCAGTGTAATAAATTGTTTTCAGATTAGAATTTTCAGATAGCTGTAGCAATGTTTTGATTCCTTGGTACCTCATAAAATGAGGTCTTTTGTATGTTGATGTATAAAGAAAATGTAAACAATTATTTTCAATTTAAAATTTTGTATAGTTTTAAAAATGAATCTATATTCTGTGTCTGCATTTATGCTGCTTCAGAATTTAACTGCAGAGTCTATATTTAGCAAAGCCTGTTCTTTTAAGAAATGCATAAATTTTATTCTCATTGACTGATGAGAAGGCTGCAATGTTTTACAAAAGTTGGAAACAATTTTAAACATGAAAAGTAGGTTGAAATAATTTTGAGAAATGGAATACTGTTTTTAGAAATGCATTCTTACCTGATATGGAGATGTAAGGCAAAAAAAAAAAAAATACTTAGACTGGGAAAAATGTATTTAGTGAGAACTTTGCAAGCCTTATCAGGAAGGCATTACATTAAACCAAAAGGAAGAGACAGAAACACAGACTCAGTAGAGAAGTTCTTCGCATTGAGAATATTTATTTATTTACAAACACGTTAAACTCATATTTATCTATTGAAAAAAAAATTATATTTTGTGATGGTATCAACCAACCTGTTGATAAGGGTGATCTAATAGCTTTGGTGTATCTTTGTCTCTCAGCAAAGTCTTTGCAGCAAACTCAGCTTCCACAGATAAAGAGAATAAAGAGGACATATGCTATTATGGATTAACAACTGGCAAAAACAAAAAAGAAAATTTAGTACTTAGAGTTAAATGGGCAATTCTCCTTCTGATAAATGTGCAGTATAGTTTCCCAGGAATAACTTGTACATATACAGTATCTAGAGTTAAGGTTAGTTGTCCATATTTGCTGATGATACTGAATTCTTCGGGGTAATAAAGTCAAGGAAATGTGAAGAGCCTCAAAAGGATTTCTTCAGGTTGAGTGGTTTACAGACTGGCAAACGTAACCAGGAAAGTCATGCATGTTTACACACAAAACATTTCCTGTACGTTAATAGGATTTCAGTTCAACTCAGGGAATCTGAAAGTGTCAATGGACAGCTCAATGAAAATATCAGGCTATAAAGCTGCTGTTTAAAAAGGAAATCCTGTGTTTTGAGTACTGGGGAATGGAATTGAAATAGAATTTTCCAGTATAATAAGGTTTTACTATATTGTGTGCAGTTCAGGTTGTCACATCTTAAAAGATATTACAAAGCTAAAATAGGTGCAAAGAAGGGTAACTAACCACTTAAGGAGGTGGAGTAACTCTACTATAGGGAAAGGATATAGCACTTTGCAACAAAGAGTAAAGGAAGATGTGGTAGAGATATATAAACCATATTCAGTATAGATAATGTACAGAAATCTTTTTCTTCATTTGCCATGATCAGAACTTATTTTAGAAGTTAAATGCAAAGCAGCTTAGGTTGGAAATACTTATTCCATATAGCACCTACTTAAGCTATGGAATAATGTTGAATGCTATGCCTTCTGAATCATGAGCAGCATGTAGTAAATACAGATAGCCCTCAACTTAAAACTATTTGTTTAGTCAATAGTTACAACCATGGTTATTGTTCGAAGTTACAACAGCACTGAAAAAAGTGCCTTATGATCATTTTTCACACAAACAGTTGCAGCGTCCCCATAGTCATGTGATTACAATTTGGACACTTGGCAACTGGTTCATATTTATGAGGGTTGCAATGTCCCAGGATCATGTGATCACTTTTTGCAACCTTCTGACAATGTGGAAGCCAGATTCACTTAACAACTGTGCTACTGACTTAACTGCAGTGATTCACTTAACAACTGTGGCAATAAAATGGGGCAAAGCTCCCTAAAAACTGTTCACTTAGCAACAGAAATTTCGGGCTCAGTTGTGGTTGTTAAGTTGAGAACTACTTGTACTGGTTTTTGGGTAGTGACTAAGGAAAGGGGTTATAAGCCAGATCCAGGTTTGTGAATTTCTCAAATGCCTCCATCTGGCCATTGTATAAGGTTGGCATAGATGGGTTTAGGGCTGTTTGGCTTTAAGAGTGCAGTAGATCATATTCCACACAATTTAGATGCATAGCCCCAATGCACAAAATTAAACAATAAGTACCCACATTCTACCTTCATTACTCCTCTCTGGAAGGCAAAACTGGTAAATTGAGAAACAGTGCAGAGAAAAGTTATGCGAGGAGGGCGCAACCTATATTAAAAGCATTGTCTGTTTGCAAAACCAGGCACCTTTCGAAGAAACTGTTGGAGAGTGTACCTTCTAAAATGCTTTTATGCTCCGGGGGTGGCGTCTGCATTCAGACGATCTATTCTTTTAACACACTTCGCAGTGAAGGGCTGCGAAAGGCCGGCAAGTTGGAGAGATGGGGACTCGCATGTCAGTATTTGTTCCCCAGCTACCTTGCTCGCCTTTCTGGATTTAGACATTCCCCACTCTCGGAATCGCTGCCTGTCACCCGCTTATTGCTCCCGAGCCGGAGGAAAGGTTTCTTCTGCCAATTGCTGCCAAACTAAGAAACACCGAAGGGGAGGAGAGAGGAACCTTGGCCTGTCTTGCCAGCTCAGTCTGAGCTTCCAATGTTTTGAACAGGACCTGTAGTTGCGTTTCAGACGGAGGTGAAGGAATGCAGTCCTAGGGAGATGACTTCTGCTTTTACCAGGGGAAAAAGTATCTAGAGCAGTGTTTCTCAACATTGACAATTTTAAGGCATGTGGACTTCAACTCCCAGAATTCCACATGCCTTAAAATTGTCAAGGTTGAGAAACGCTGCTCTAGAGGGACGATAAAAAAAAAAGGACTTAAAAATGGACTTACTCTCCTTGAAGGCATTTTTTTTTTAACCCAGGATAGCAAAAAGAGTCGAAGTCTGTTCCAGTCTCTGCGAGAAATACCCTTTGAAATACCCTTTTGTCGGGCCAGCTTTATATTAGACCACCAACAGTTTTTCCAAAAGTATGAGAACACCAAGAATTCATTCCAGGGACTCTATTTCTCCTTGTTCCATCCCAATCCCAGTGCCTTATAACTCTGAAAGCAGGAAGTTCTCTTGCTCTATTGGTACACTGGGACTTCTTTTTGCAGTAGATCCACTATAAAGACATCATAAGGAAGACATCTGGCATATTTGCTGTATACTTCTCTGATCTTTTTTTATACTTTTCCTGCCAAATTGTATGCTTCCTAAGACAGGTTTTCTATTTCCTGAAGAAAGACACTTTAAATTTTACAAATTGTAAAAAAAAACCTCAGCCTTCCTCTGGATTTGATTTATTATATTTGTATAATATATCCCGTCTGAACCCCAATCTACTACATTATTTTAAATAACCTCAGGAATTATGAAGTTTTGTCCTCTTGACTGTTCCTTTCAGTCTTTTTCATCAATTCCTTTATTTTTGAGAAGTTTCTCTTTTTGTAATGCAATGTGGCCATCTTGGACCTAGCTCAGTGATGGGGAACCTTTTAGAGATTGAGTACCCAAACTGCAACCCAAAACCCATTTATGCATCGTCGGGTGCCAGATGAGTATGGCCCATTGGCTGGGTGTGGCCAATTGGGTGGGCGTAGCTGCCGTGGTAACAGCAGACTGGGTGGGACTAAAAAGTTCAATCAGTCAATTCCAACTTTGCAAGATCTTTTTTTCCCCCGCAAGAAGTTGAAATTAACTGATTGAACCTTTTTTTTTTTTTTTTTTGCACACGGCAGCAGAGGCCTAAAGCGAAAAGGTTTTATAAAACCCAGCTGAAGGTCTAGGACTGGGGCGATGGCACACGTGCCCACAGAGAGGGCTCTGAGTGCTGCCTCTGGCACCCGTGCCATAGGTTCGCCACCACTGCCCTAGCTTGTCTAAAGGTATGCTAAATGTATTAGCATTATGGTCACTGTTTTAAATCATTCTACAATACTACTTTGCACTAAATCTCAGATATCACTTAAAATTAAATCTAGGATAGCCTCGACTCCTATCAGTTCCAAAGGCCAACTGTTCTAAAGTCATAATAATGTCATAATGTCTAGAAATCTGTTTCTTTCTCATAGTCTGAACATGAACAGATTAAATTGAGGTTAAGTGAAGTCCACCATTATTACAATGTTTTTTTGTGTGCCTCTTTAACTTCTTTCTCCATCACAAGATTACCTTCAATATTTTGAGGAGGTAGATTTAGCATATAACAATCTAATTTATAGTTATGGCCTGATATTGTCACCTGTAGTAGAGGAACCTAGTCTTTGATATTTCTATTGTCTTATACTTATTTTAAAAAAGAACAGCTTCCCATATATCCTTCCTCAAGTTTCAGTAAACTTTGCCTTCATTCTTTGAGGGTTAAATACACTGGAGATGGCATGCTGTTATTATGTGCCAAGTTAAATCATATCCTATGGTCTATTCTGACAGTATGAATGAGATTGTCTCAATAGGGGATCAGCTATTTTCCTTTCCCTTTGAACACAAGCAGAGGAAGATTCCTTCACCCAAGCCAAGTGCAAATTTGTACCACCAACAGGAGCATGCCTGCTATCAAGAGAAATCTAGAATATGTGCATTCTTTTATCTTATTTTAGCCTTTCTACAAGCATAATTGGATTGGAGGAGCAGTTCTATAGATGGAAAGCAAAATATAGTTATCAAAATAATACAGCACTGTACTGGCAGAAATAAGTAACCAGATGCCTTCCAAATAGCATGAATTAAAGCACTGACAATTTTTCATTGGCCATAGAGGCTGTGACTGATAGGAGTTGAAGATCGAATCACCTGCAGAGCCCCCAGTTGCCTTTCTTGCTATCAGAATTCTGACAGCAGAATTTTGTTATCTTGTAATTCCTTGGTTGGGCAACTTTGAAAAAATGTATAATTGTACCCATCATCTTTTTCTAACATTTGAAAATATTTTTTTTCAAATAGGTATACTTTTTATTTGCACATATATAGCTTAAAAGTAAAGACTCCTCAAGTTGAACTCGACCCTTGAAGAGTACAAATTTCTTACTGTGGAAGTGGTTTATACCATTCCATTCTTCTAATCTAATTATTTCAGTATTGTTTTAAAAAGAGGATTTTTCCTCAAAAATGTTCTTTTGAAAATGTTTCTGTTAACTATGTAGGTAGCCTTTAAAATAGCACTACATGATTTTGAGCAAGAAAAAAAGAATCTGCTTTGCAAAATTCATTATATAGTCCACCAGATGGCAGTTGAGTTTCAATTATTCAGTGTTCCTTTTCTAGCTTTTTGCTATATTTGTATTTTAAAAGCCAGTTTTGAAAAAGATGCCATCACAGAAATACTTTATAACGCACTAAATTCTTGATCTAATTACCGGTAAATTAACGATAGAACTTCATCAGCAGAGTTACATTAAGCATTACATTATGTAGAACATAAACAAATTGTGATAGGCTTAACTAAAACAGAAAATCAGCTTTGAACTCTGATATTGAATTATTAGTTGTGAAGTCTGGGAGCGTCAGTCCCTGTGGAAGTTTGAAGAAAACTGGTTTATAACGAATGTCCTGACAGAAGCAGAGGTGAAAGTTAAGATGCAGGATATTTCTGGGGAAAAAAAGAATAAAAAGACCTCTTTTCTTTTCTCATTATTCAATTTTCTACGGAGTGAGATAAAATATTGCAGGCCTGGCAGCCAACTCAGAACTAAATGCTGTAGTATTCTACAGCAGAGGAGGGAAGGGGCATGGAAGAGAAAAGACAATGTTTGTTTCTCTGACTTCTTTTGTCAGCTTTTGCCCATTTCTAAATATCACTGTAAATCTCTAGTTCCAGATTGCCAGGTACAGTTGTTAAGCTATGAACAACAGTATCCCTTGGGCATTTGTTCTAAAATTAACATGCAAGTACTTAGTGATCAGCAGGAAGCCAAAGAAGTTGATTGCAGAACGAGAAATTAGTAAAGCTTATTCTGGACCAGCTGTCCCTCTGCCCAGCTTACTGCCAACTGGTTCATTTGCCCTGCCTGCACAAGCATTATTTTTAAGGGCTGCCAGTTTCTTACCAGTGCGAAAACTTTTAAGAAAAGCTACTGTTCAGTGGTTCAGTTTGTAATTTGCATAAGGAAGAACAAATGTCTTTCATATTCACAGCTCAACCTAAGGCTCTAAAGCAGTGGTTCTCAACCTTCCTAATGCGTGACCCTTTAATACAGTTCCTCATGTTGTGGTGACCCCCAACCCCCCATCCAGCTGGCCGGGGGGGGGGGGGCAGGAAGGCTGCTCCACCGGCTCCTCCCAGTCTGGTTGGAGAAGCACCATTCCTCTCCCTCTTTCTCTCTCTCTTTCCTCTCTTTCTCTTTCCTCTCTCTCTTTCCTCTCTCTCTCTTCTCTCTTTCCTTTCTCTTTCCTCCCTCCCTTTCTTCTTTTTTCCTGCTTCTCCTTCTCTTTCTCTCTCTTTCCTCTTTCTCTTTCTTCTCTTTCTCTTTCTTCTTTCTCTTTCCTCTCTTCTCTTTCTCTCTCCTCTCTCTCTTCTCTCTCTCTCTCTCTCCCTCTTTTCTCTTTCCCTCTTTCCTCTCTTTTTCTCTTTCCTCTCTTTCTCTTTCCTCTCTCTTACAGCAGCATCGTCGGGGGTCCCCACCGCCCCCAGCCCGGCCTTCGCCGCTTCCTCAACCAAACGGGCGGGGAGAGGGAGCAGGACAGGATGCAGCGGCTCCGGCGGCGGTGGCAGCATGGCAACATCGTGGGGCTTCCTCGCTGCCACCCCCGGCCCAGCCGCTGCCCCGCCACGTCCTCAGCCAAATGGGCACGGAGCAGGACGGGAGGCAGTGGCTCCAACGGCAGCACAGCGGCATCGTCGGGGTTCCTCGCTGCCGCCCCCGGCCCAGCCACTGCCCCCGCCGCATCCTCAGCTGAACAGGCGGGGAGGGGGAGCAGGATGGGAGGCAGCGGTTCCACCAGCGGTGGCAGCAGGGCAGCATTGTCGGGGGTCCCCGCCGCCCCCGGCCTAGCCGCCGCCCCCGCTGGGACTGCGCACTGCCCGGCCTCATCCTCCGTCCATCAATGTAGCCGCGGTGGGGGCTGGTGCTGCGCGGCCCGCCACCCTCTGCCAGCCCGGCTACTCCCCCCCAGGTACCCTCTTGCTCCAACAGTCGCCCAAGCTGCCCAGGGGGCACCAGGAGGAAGGAGGGCGAGGAAACTGCCACCGCCACCCCAGCCGGGACTCTGCGTTGCCCGGCCTCACCCTCCACCCATCCGATGGAGCATTGGTGGGGGCTGGTGCGGCGCGGTCCCTGCCAGCCCCTCTGCCAGCCTGGCTGCTCCCCCTCAGGCACCCCTCTTGCCCCGGCCCCACCCGAGCCAACTTGGGGGCAGCAGGAGGGAGGAAGAGGGCAAGGAAGCCACCGCCAGTGCCAGGTCCCAGGAGACAGCTCTCCTCTCCTACCTTTGCTGCATCTCCTTCTTCCTTCCCGGCAGCCTGGACTCCGGCGCGCCTTCCCAGCCAGTGGGTCCAATGGTCAGGGGCTGGTCTCCCTTGGGCTGCGGCTTGTGTCAGGGCTGGCCCACTCAGCCTCCAGCGGGCTGCTCCCAGCAGGGATCCCGGGGCTTTCCTGGGCAGCTCCAAGGCCACGAGGCCCTGGCCGCGCTTCTCCCAGGGGGTAGGGTACCCGGGCGCAGGGCCAATCAGGAGCCCTGCAGGAGGTAAGTCCACCTGAGAGAGAAGGGAAGTGAAAGTGCCTTTCTGTCTCTCTCTCTTTGCATATGGCGGAGGAGGCCATGCAGAGACGGATGTGGAGCAGTTTCTCGGTTCCTAAGACCACCGGAAATATGTGTTTTCCGATGGTCTTAGGCGACCCCTGTGAAAGGGTTGTTTGACCCCCAAAGGGGTCACGATCCACAGGTTGAGAACCGCTGCTCTAAAGAGAGCACTGCTGTCTAGGGCAGGGGTCCCCAACCCCTGGTCCATGGACCAGTACTGGGCCGCAGCATGCCAGCAACCAGTCCGCACGAACAAGCCCATCCACGAGATGCAGGCAGCACACAAAACCATGCACCCTCTGGTCCGTAGAAAAATCTCTTTCCACAGAACCAGTCCCTCGTACCCAAAAGGTTGGGGACCTCTGGTCTAGGACCAATGAAACTACAAAGGTTTCTCAAAGGCTGCTTTTTTCTGTCAGAAGGGAGCCAGTGTAGATATTGTTTGACTGAAACAGCTGCACTATGCCTTTCTTCTTTTTCTTTGCTTTCTTACAGATGGTCTAGGACAGGGGTAGGCAACCTTGACTCTTTTATGACTCGTGGACTTCAATTCCCAGAATTCCTGAGCCAGCTTAGCTGGCTCAGGAATTCTGGGAGATGAAGTCCACGAGTCATAAAAGACCCAAGGTTGCCTACCCCTTGTCTAGGATTAATGGCATGAGATTTGAAGAGCCCATTTCCTGACTCATAAAGCTGATACTGTGCATAAGATTTAATATACTGTCCCAGAGGAGGTGAAGATAGCATTGCATCATTCCCATAAGCTTGAAGATTGCTTTTATACAAAATAGAAAACTTTTAGAAGTCCTTTAGCACTGAAATAGAAAACTTTTAGAAGTCCTTTAGCACTGATGTCGTGAGCAAAATTAAAGTTGATTATGGACAGACTGAAGGGTGCTTGCTGATTGTCCTTTTGACTCAAGTTTTGTGTGTGTGTGTGTGTGTGGCACGTCTATTCAAGAGGTTCAGACTTGCTGGAAATACCGGTGTGGACATCACGTTCTGGATCAAGACAGCTCTGTCTTTCGACAATTCGTGTGAATTCGCCGGCAGTTTGAACTGCAGCACGACATGAATCGGTGGTTGTCATGCAGACGTCGAAGAGATTTCTAACCGGAAACAAAGATGGCAACTTAGCTTGCGTTTACTCGGAATTAAATCGCCCTAAATTCCACATGCTTGGCTGCCCCAGGACTGCCTTCAGGAAATGTCCACAATATGCCCGCGATAAGGCAGGCAACTTGGCAAAGACCGTTGCAGCAGCAGATAAGCAACCCCATGACCGCCTCTGGCAGGACCACCCTTTCTACTCCTCTTCCTCTCCTCCACCTCCTCCCTCCCGCCGCTGCTGCTGCTGCTCTCAGACTTGCCTACCTCGCCGGAAGATCCGGGTCGTGAGGCGGGAGCAGGAAGTCGGGACGTGGCCGCCCAGCTGAGCAGCAGGGGACGAGGCAGGCGATGGCGGCCGCGGCAGCGCTCAGTTCGGAGCGGCTGGAGGTTTCCATTGATGGCCTGACCCTGAGCCCGGACTCGGAGGATGCTAGGCCTGGCCAGGCAGATGTTAGGCCGCTCCCGCTGGCTGGCAACCGAGGTGGCCGAGTAGGGACTTCTGGTCAGCCGGGGCAGGTGAGAGACGAGGCCGGCGGAGACGGAGACGGCGACGGCGACGGAGCGCTGAATCTGGAGCGGCGCTGGGGCTTCGACCTGGAGGAGTTGTACGGCCTGGCGCTGCGCTTCTTCAAAGGTGACCGCCGTTGCCTCTTTCCAAGCCGGAAAGTGCCCCGGCTCCCTCTGCTTCCCGGCCTCTCAATCGTAAGAGGGTCTGTGGGGAGAAAGCTTGGTAGCCTCCGGCCCCGACTCACATCCGTAGAGCCCCGGAAATCTTAAACTAAATATACGTTTATTTATTTGGTTTGTGTCTGTGGAGAGAGACCACCGTCACCCTCAGAAGCTTGTTGAGAAACGAGAGAAATATTCAATGAACTACACTATTCAGTTTGCAGGGGAATATATTAGTTGCAGGAGTGACATTAAGTAGACTTCAAATATGCAGGCCAAAGCGAAATTGCTAAATGAAGTATATTAATGTTTTAAAATAAAACATTAAGAGTATGTAGACCACTTTTTTCTTCAACAGATTATGTAGCCTTATGGAAATACGTGAGCCTAGAGACCTATAAAATGATATTATGCTTGTTCTTTTAATACTGATTGCTGTTTTGGAACTATTGTTCATTTGGATGTATACAGTACTGAAAACCATCCCAGAATATTTCAATATTTTATACTTTGAATAAAGTCACAGAGGGTAATATAAAAGCAAACATAAACAAGCACTTAGGAAAATACTTGTTAATTTTTAAATAAAAAGTAGGCCAAAATACAGCATTTCCTGCAGCAAATTATGTTATAAATCCATTTTTGTTGCTCATATCTGTTTACAAGTACATGGCAGTTCTGCAATACTACTACAGAATTGGCACTTGGCAATTTTTTATTATGAGTTGGAATCAATCTGTGAATTATAAGAGTAATCAAGGAATACTCTTTTCAAATGAGGAGGAGTTAGGTCTTATGAACTCAATTTTTATAGAAATTCCCAAGGTGTAAATATCTTTGAATAATAGAGAAACATACAAAAATCCATGTTTGGAATGACTAGATAGTACGTTTATACCCATGAAATGTGACCTTCTGCTTCCATATCTTTGCTGTTGCTTTCAATATTATATATCATGTAGTGAATTCATATTCATTTTTATTTCAAACATGAAATAGTAAAGATTTAACATCAGATGTAAGAAGGATTACACTTCTGAGCAAAATAAGTGCCATTCCTGGGAATTTTGTATCTTTTATAATGTGATGTGTTTAACTTACATCAGACATCAGATCATAGAAATTGGTTGAAATAATTAAGATCTTGTCACAACTGTGCATTGAGACTTACTACAGTCTCAATATGTCTTTGTTTGCCATAACAAGTAGTAGGCATAGAAATATTTAAATACTTCATTGCTGTTTCTCCTCCATGAGGAAAATATTTATACATATTTGGGCCCAATGTGAGACTGAACTGCCCTTTTAAAAATTTTGAGATAATATACAATTTCTTGAAATATACTGTCACCTTTGAAGGTCAGCCTAAATAACAACCTTCTTTGGAAGAAATAGTTGCTTTCTAATAATAATAATAATAATAATAATAATAATAATAATAATAATAATAATAATAATAATAATAAAGTTGGAAGAGACCTTAGAGGTCATCTAGTCCAACCCCCTGCTCAGGCAGGAAACCCTATACCATTTCAGACAAATAGCTGTCCAGTCTCTTAAAAACTTCCAATATTAGAGCCTCACAGCTTCTGGAGGCAGGTTGTTCCATTGGTTAATTGTTCTAACTGTCAGAAAGTTTCTCCTTAGTTCTAGGTTGCTTCTCTCTTTGGTTAGTTTCCATCCGTTGCGTCTTGTCCTGCCTTCAGGTGCTTTGGAGAATAGCTTGATTCCTTCTTCTATGTGGCAGCCCCTGAGATTCTGGAGCACTGCTATCCTATCCCCCCTCGTCCTTCTCTTCGTTAAACTAGACATACTCAATTCCAGCAACCGTTCTTATATGTTTTAGCCTCCAGTCCCCTAATCATCTTTGTCGCTCTTCTCTGTACTCTTTCTAGAGTCTCAACATCTTTTTTACATTGTGGTGATCAAAACTGGATGCAGTATTCCAAGTGTGGCCCTACCACACTTACTCTTGTTCTTGCTCTCTTTTCTTGGTATGTGAAAGGATTGGGGATCTACGTGTACCTAAGTTATTAGACCATCTAATAAAACAGAAAAATACAAGTTTTCTTTAAAAAATATTGGAGTTGCTAAACGAAATGCTACTTCCCATATCGTAATCCATTTTAAATCCCCTTTATAAACTCAGGAGAAAGTACAATACAAACATATAGCAAACAGCCATGCTATAGATTGTGGCTATTGCCACTAGATTCAAGAAATACAGTCACTGTTACTGTTCTAAGAAATGTTGTATAAAAGTGTTACTGAGCTGTGCTTGGAATACAAAGCAAAAAGAATAAAAGTAATGTTAAGCAGAAATAAAAATTATGGTAAATTGAATTTTCCAAAAGTTGAAAGTTTTAAGTTGGTAGGCTATGTTGCAGTGTTACAGAATAGATTATCTTTCTTTGGCAACTATGTGGAGTTAACCTTGGGTGGTTGATTTATTAAGTCAAATAGGTGCATGAATGCATACAGAATCTTGGAGCCAAAAGATTGTGATGCAACGGATGCAATATGCCTACTGTATTCTTTTAAAAGAGCACAGATTTATAACAAGATAAAAACAGTATTATTCCTGTTGATATATTTTTCTGAAATATTGCCATGTGGAAAAGGGGAGGGAGAGGGGGAGGGAGGGAAAGAAAGTTCTCATCATTTTAGTCCCAAATAAATCCAATCGAGTTTTAGGTAGGATGATAGGATATTACTATCAGATATGGGCTGCAAAAATCCTGATGATTGCTAGATGGCAGCAAATAGAGTTCTGTGTCTTCTTGCTTTCATCTAGTGGTTGTCCTAAATTATGGAGCCCAGAGGGATCTCTTTTGATGTCTTTGAACTATGACATTTCATTCAGCAGATACATCATGGATAATGTGAGAGAAAGTTTATCTGCCATAAAATGTTTTACTGTGTCCTAACAGGATGCAGCAGTTTATGGTATCTGCTTATCCACCTTGTCCTATTTCAGGATGAGCACTAATGGTATCAAGAAGATTGCTCCACTATCTCTTTGAGCTCCTGGCTTTTCCATTGTTTTGGGAGACACTCAATCCTTATTGAAATGTATTTTGAAGGGCTTTTTAAAAAAGATCTTTGGCACATCTGAGGATCAACTGAGAATGCTAATGTTTTAATTTCTTTCTCTTTTTTCATTGTCTTAATTTCTTTCCAGTTTTGTCTTGTGTAGATACTGACTTTGTTATTGGTAGAGAACAGGATAGTATTGACAAAAGAACATATAACTATTTGAAGGACACTCAGCAATTAAGCACATAGGGCTTTTAATGGTATTATTTGAGCAGATAAGGGACAGTACCTACATTTCAGTTTGTTGGAAGGTCTTATGTTTCTTTTATTGGATAAGTAGGAGATATTTAAGCATATAAGTCTGTAAGAAAAAGAAAGGTTTAGTGGGAAGAAGCAGGTTACTATTACATTTTGTCACTTTATTGTCAGGAATATCATTTGAAGTAAATAATTCCTGGGTATTAGTTTCGATTTTGTGCTTCATTAATCTTGTTTTAAATGGTACAAATTAGCATTGTTAAAATTGTGGTCCTTGAACTGCTGGAAGATCAAATCATTCAATCTTAAAAGGAAATCAACTCTGACTGTTCCTCGGAAGGCCAGATACTGAAGCTAAAGTTCAAATACTTTGGCCACCAAATGAGAAGAGAGGACTCATTGGAAAAGACCCCACGGGTGGGAAAGATTGAAGACAAAAAGAGAAGAGGACAGCAGAGGATGAGATGGTTAAATAGTATCGTTGACACAATGAACATGAATTTGGGCAAACTCCGAGAGACAGTGGAGGACAGCGAGGCCTGCCATGCTGTGGCCCTTGGGATTGTGACGTGTCGGACATGACTTAGCAACTGAACAACACGTCTTCTGGGGGTCCCCAAGACCCTCTTAGGGGTTCATGGAGTCAATTTTTTTTTTGCCAGCCTATGTTGAAAAATAATCAAACGACTATGAGAAGTAGTAGTAGCAGTAAATGCATCAATGTTTAATATAGTAAATATTGATAAATATAATCTATATAAAAAAGCTCTTTTGAGGTCTTCCATCATTTTTAAAAGTTGGGATTCTGAGAAAAAAGAGTTAAGAAACATTGGTATAGATAATTCCTAAATAATTTATTAATAGAAGTATATTATATGAAAATTAGTCCCTCATTAGTGTTTGTGAATGACTCAGGAAATAATAAGTTGAGATAAATATACTAGGTAAGTACCTTGAAATGGCAATCCAGGCTTGTTTTATTATAGTACTTGTACATCTTTTTAAAGTCCAAGTATAAGATATTATGCAAATGGCTTATGAAAAACTTGGGAGGCTGGTTTTATTATAATTATTCAACCAACTTCAAGCATATTCAAACAGATAAGTAAAATGGCTTTGCAGAAGATATGGTTAAAGAATGAACAGGAATTTCTCCTATGCTGTCTAGCTTGAAATTAGTGTGGACAGTATTTGAGAACTGTAATGTCAGTGTCAACAAGAGCATGTTTTTTGCAAGTTTCAGTGGACATTCATATGGATTCTAGTATGATAATATAGTATAACAGAAATAAAGCCTTTATTTTGATTTATTGTATAACAAAATAATCCTTGTATTTGCATCTTTGTTTCATGTTTCATCAGTCAACATTTTTTTAAGCAATAGCTTTTGCTCTTTTGTGTGTTTTGTATATTCACTGAATGTACTCTAATTGGCATACGCTCACGAAACCTAAATATGTGCTCTTTTTTAAAAAAACAAACTTATGTTGACTTGGGTTACAATTTAAAATATACTAAATTATTGTGTTATCTTTGTTGTGTAAGTACAGTTATATTTGATGCTTATTTCAGATGAACACTTTGAAGCCAGATCAATGTTTATGGGACATAAATTTAAAATGGATGATATTTCTTTAGTGATAAATGTTTTTAAAAACCTAGATTAAATTTGTGAAATGATTCATTATTTATTTGTTGTAATTTTTAATAAGATTCTTTCAGTCTCTAGTTCATTTTTCAGTCATATATGTAAATAAATCATTAACCTTCTCTTTAATAATTAAAAGTAAAATTTGTTTACTTCACTAATCTTTTTGTAATTTTATTACATAATTTACATTATTTAAATTTAATATTTAAATTATATTCTAAAATATATAAAATAACATGAATACTTTCTACGCATATTTTTATCCTAGCTATATAATTAAAAATAGGATTTATGTATTGCAAATAATAAAAGAACAGCACCTCGTTTTTTTAAAATCAAAATACCTTGTTATAGATCGTGCTGCATACAGTATATATAGATTTGTGACTTTCTTTATTGCTACACATTATGTTTATTCTACTTTTCTGAAGTGTGCTAGGGAGCTTATCGCATTTATACCTTCACTATACCTGCAGAGTGGGTAAGGCAGGCCTCCAAAGCCACCCATTGAGGTTCATTACTAAGTTGAGACTTAATCCAGATCTTTGATCCCAGTTCAATATGCTAAGTTATCACACTATGTCTTTTTTCAACAAAGTTCCTTGCCACATAAGAGGCTGTTAAGTGAAACTACCATTCTTGATGGCTGTCCATGTAAACATGTCCTGGGATAAGGTTGTACCCATATTCTGAGTGTTTGCATGGATTTAGGTCTCTGTAACTCTGTACATTTTCCCTGAAAATGTAAATAAGTCTTGGTTTATTACTTTCTTGGAGGTAGCCTTGAAAAAAAAAGATCAATATTCACTCCTCAGTTTTTTGCACTGGGCAACCAAATCAGCTAGCATAATTGATATCATTTTGAGAGACCGTTATAGAAGATATGACATTCCATTGTGTTCTTAAGTATGGAATACATAGCATTGTAACATTATTTGTATCTTGAAATTTCCTGAATCTTTTGCTTTCAGAAAAAGATGGCAAAGCCTTTCATCCCACCTATGAAGAAAAACTCAAACTGGTAGCCCTGCATAAACAGGTTCTGCTGGGACCTTACAATCCAGATACCTGCCCTGAAGTTGGATTCTTTGATGTACTTGGGAATGACAGAAGGTAAAAAATATTTATAAATATAACAAATGCATTTTATTTGACCAAGACATTTTAACCTAAGATTGGACTGTGGGTTGAAATGTCAATAGTATGGTGATATCTTATAAATTCAGCCTTGTCATGTGAAATTCCTAGTGTTCTGGGCAGAGGTACTGCTTTCAAAAGTATCCGTGTTCAGAGCTGTTTTCTGGGAACATTTTCCCGCCTTGTTGTCTAGCATCAACTTAAGCATAAACTGTTGTGTTTATACTTAACTTGATAGAAAGTATGTCCTTTTTATCCCAACTCATTTTATCTCATCATTGCAGGAAAGAATGGGCTGCACTTGGTGGTATGGCAAAGCAAGAAGCTATGACAGAATTTGTAAAACTCCTGAATAGATGTTGTCATCTCTTTTCAACATATGTTACATCCCATAAAATAGAGAAAGAAGAGCAGGAGAAGAAAAGGTATGCTTTTGTACTTGTTTGGAACCAAATTCTAGTTCACAGAGATTCCTGGGGCCTTTCCTAATGATCTCTTAGTTCTTATTATTTTGTAACAGTCTTGATGATGAAGTTATTTGCTTTCCTGCAGTTTTTGTTTGCTTCTATTAAAAATATGAGGATTATTAGTAATATTTTAAATGTTGCCTAAATATAAAACTGGTCATTAGTGCATAAGAATCTTTGTAAATATGTAATGTGGTTTATAGTAGAATCAGTTCAAAACTCCACATTCATTTACTGTGGTTAGAGAAATAGCATATTATCTAGTATCTTGCCCAATATCTTGATTGCTATCAAAAAGTTAAATGTATTTGCTTTTAACAGAAATTTTGTTGCTCATTGATGGTATTCGTTACAAAAAATTCATCTTGTGAAGGAACATGTTTTGTTCTGTTTTTCATTGCACCAGAGTTAGGTTTGTTGCATTTTTCTGGGTTTCTTGGGTTATTCTGGTACATAGTAAGAAATTATTTTAATTTTTTTTTTTTGCAATTGTTCTGTGTACAATACTATTTCTGAGAAGAGGAACTTAAGCCTTCTGTGTTCCCTTTGAGTTGTTTTGTAGTCTTACTATGCAGTCATCATTATGAGTGATTCCAGGGTAAGTTTCCCTAAGATTATAGTTAGAGAAATTGCACTACAGTAAAACCATAATTTAAAAGAATATTTGAAAAAAGGTGTTCCTTTAAATCCAAATATCTGTTAAATCTAAATGGACATAATTGACATTATTTGCATCAATTGACACAAATGATGTCAATTAAATATATAAATTATGTGAAATGCCCACACAGCTTTGGAAACAACAGATTTTACTGTCATTTGGGGTGAAGTCCAAAGTTAAAAAAATAATCTCTCGACAGCAATTTCACAGTCTACTGATTAGGGATAACTGCAAAATCAAGGTTTTGGTATATGTTCCCACAAATAATCTAATCAAGTAGGACATTAGATTGCTAATAGACTAAATCATAGGTCTTTTCATCCAACATTCTCAACTGCTTCAGAAAAGTACCTTGTGGGACAGCATCTGCTTTCTTGTGCTCCCCCACAGCAGATAATGGAGCTGTATGCCCTTGACTAAGGGAGAAAATATAACTCTTGTGGTACTAGCCATTGATAGTTTTATGGAGATAATTTTATATGAGTTGTTTATTGTTAAATTCAGTAACAGATTGGAGATTGAAACTTCATTCTTCGTATTGCAGCATGAGAAGCTGCACAGAATTACAGAGTAATTGATAGATACAAATATTACAGGAGAGAAGAGGAGGAACGTAGGCAACGTGAAGAGGAAGAACGAGAGCGTTTACAAAAAGAGGAAGAGAAACGCAGGCAAGAAGAGGAAGAGAGACTCAGACGGGAAGAAGAGGAGAGACGGAGAATAGAAGAAGAGAGATTCCGAATGGAACAGCAAAAGTAGGACTCAGTAATACATGATTTGTCATATCATATTTGTGTCTTTTTTTAAAAAAAAATTTTGAACATGGGATTATCCCTTTTATTCTTACATTAATGGAAATGCCAACCTGCCCAAGGCCGTACAAATAATTTTTATAAGTGGCTAAATATTTTTAAATGTTTTGGGACCTCAAGTGATATACAGAAGGAGTAAGCTGAAGTTTACAAGAGATACATTTTGTAGAGAACAGACTGTAGATTAAACCTATTATTTAGATTCAACCTTTTATTATTGACAGGTAAATCATTTCTGAGATTACTTAAAATACTGAAGGCAAATCTTTGAGGGAGATGGGAAGTTTCTAAACTTGATAAATAAAAGTTATTCAAAGGTGTATCTAAATTCATGTACTGATGGGACTAGGAACAAGTCCATTGGAAGAGAGTTTTGCTAAGAAAGTTATAGAACTATAGAGCTTCAAGGAGCACTAAACCATCAAATCCAACAATGCAGAAATTTAAATTACTGCACTGTTATCTAACTTCTGCTTGAAGTATAAAAGAATCTGTCATTTCTTCAAGTAATTGGTTTTACTGTTAAACTATTAGAAATATAAGACCAGGTCTTATTTTTAGTGAAACATGGTATTTGTAATTCAATCTTTTGATTACTGCATTTGACTTAAGGGTTCATATTCCACTTGTATTCTCATGCAAACCTTATTAATATGTTTTAGAAATAAAACATTCTGTGTCCTAATTACAGAAACCAATTTGCTCTTAGTATGAAGAAAAGTTAATTTACTGTGTTTGAATTGAGTTAAGTAGCTGCTCTTCCTATGTCTGCCGAGTTATTTACTGGGGCAATCTATTCTTAATCCAGGCAACAGATAATGGCAGCATTGAACTCTCAGACTGCTGTCCAGTTCCAACAATATGCAGCCCAACAATACCCAGGCAACTATGAGCAGCAACAAATCCTAATTCGCCAGCTCCAGGAGCAGCATTATCAACAGTATATGCAGCAACTTTATCAGGTCCAGCTCGCACAGCAGCAGGTATAGTACACCATGGTAGCAATGCGACAAAATAGCAGCTTTTTAATTTTCTGCTGAAACTGAAACTACTAAGTTATACTGTAGGTACTTCTGAAGCTAGAATAAATTCTAATAAGAATAAATAAATCTTTATAAAGCTAGAATAAATTCCAATAATATGTCTTACAGCCAAGTGGCAGCATCTAGGCAACCAGTGGTGATCTTGAAAAGCTAAACAAGTTCCAGACTAACTAGTGTTTGGATGGGACTCTATCAGGAAATCCAAGGGCTATAAACTAAGTTGGGAATTTGAAAGAACATTTTGAAAAAAGATGGTGGCAAATCATTGTTGTATTGTTACTGGGAAAAAATATGGATATATTAATAACACCAGGAGAGCTTGGTATTTTATGTCTGTTAACATGAATATGTTCATGCAGTCACCAGGAGACCGAAATATAATGATTTGTGTGTGTGGATGCTGTTACAGTTTTTTAAATTCTGTTTAAATTGATGCATACATTAGGTGACTCCTGTCAAATACATTGCACACTTTTATGGACTTTGCAATAAGTGCTCTTTTTTTTTAAATTTGTAGGCAGCTTTACAGAAACAGCAAGAAGCAACTGCTACAGCTTTAGTTACATCAATATCAAAGGCAAATTCAGCCACTGCAGGGGAAATCTCATCAGTCAATGGACAGGCTAGTGCACATGCAGGCAGCCCTGAAAAAGATCTGGAAATAGATGCTTTAGAAGAAGCACTAGAGAATGGACCAAAAGGTATGACTGATGTTTATTGAACTCTTTGAAACACAATAAATAGTTTGAGTATTTAGTATCGTGTTTAGTATAGAATATAGAGACCCGCTTTTGTTGTTTTTGACTAAAGCCTGTATGTGCACCCTTTTCTAATGATTGGGACTAATGGCCTGCAGATCAGTGGCTTACTGCCCTGTAACTGTGCAGAGTGCAGAATCCTATTCATAGACAAAAATTGGATAAGTAAAAATTAGTGGAGAAAAAATGCAGTTTCTTATGGTCTTTCATTTAGGGTTTTAAGGTAGCATCATAAGAAACTACTTTGTTACTGGACTATTGCTGCTGCTTAGCCCAATATTGTTTACACTGACGTTGGCTCCTCATCTGTAGCAAGACAGGACATGGCATATGGCTGGAAATGTTTACAGACAAGCCTTTAGGTGATTCAAACCTGCTATGTGATTTTGGCAGAGTGAGACTGCTTTACATCTAGGCCTACTAAATAATTTGGAAATTTTAGCCTTGTAGTGTAGTTCTTCTCTGTACTGTGATTCTTATCTATTGATATACCATCCCAAGACAATTACGTTGAAAAAAGTAAATTTCCTTAGCTTTGTTGCACTTTCTTTTATCCCTCCTCTGTTTTAGAATCAGTTCCAGTCATAGCAGCACCCTCCATGTGGACACGGCCCCAGATTGCTGATTTCAAAGAGAAGATTCGCCAAGATGCAGATTCTGTAATCACAGTGGGCAGAGGAGAAGTAGTGACAGTTCGAGTTCCAACACATGAAGAGGGCTCTTATCTTTTCTGGGAGTTTGCTACAGACAATTATGACATTGGTTTTGGGGTATATTTTGAATGGACAGACTCCCCTAACACAGCTGTCAGTGTTCATGTTAGCGAATCCAGTGAAGATGAGGAAGAAGAAGAAGGTATCTTATTTATATACTTAGCAAAGATTTAAACATGTTGGAGACACTCTCAATTTGTCACATCTTTGTTCTACATTATTTGTTAGTAAAAAAAAAAAAAAAAACCCCAAATCCTATAGCTACCTTATTTGAAATTTGAGAAGTTGATTCTAATATTTGAATGCAGGTGGGAAATAATAAATGCTGAAATAATCTTCTTTTATCCTGCTAATTCCAAAGATGTTGGGACTGTGATTTTCAGAATGCCCAGCTAGCCAGTGGGTTAAATCATTGTGGGCTGAAAGTTATCAATTGGGAAGCATGTTTAATAAGTTAATATTCCTTTCACAATTATTGTTGTAAATGACTACCGATTCTCTTGATATTTACAAGGTTCTTCAATTATAGTAGTGCTTTACAATAAAATCTCTTAGCTTGGGAAAATCAATGTGGGAAAATAGAAAAATTCTTCTTGAGGTATTTATAGTCCTCAGTAGCCATTCTAAAAATCAGACCAATACCTTCCCCATTTGTACCTTTCTAGCAAACATGAAATTTATATTGTGTAGATTACCATCTAGACTCCAAGTTGCATGATTTGCCCTGTCATCATTTTTCAAATCCTTCTACCAATTTCATTGCCTTCTCGGTTTTCTTTTTTATCATTGTGATTTTCCAAATTCTTTTTTGCTGTATAGTAACCTTCGTTTACTGTACGGTCTGTGTGATATTTTCTTCATAATTGCATTGGTGAGCAATTGTCCTAACCGTTCATTGTGTGATAAAAACAGGTAGTCCTCGGGTTACAATGGCAATTAGGCTGGGGTTGCATCAAGTGATCATGCTTTACAGTTGCCATCGTAATCCAAGAACATTCTTAAACAGGTAATCAAGCAGGGCCAAGCAAATGCAGGAAGCCAAGAAAAAGAAAGGCACAGTGCAAGTGCAGAAAGGCAAGAGAAGGAGGGAGTGAGCCCAGGAAAGAGGGTGTGGTGTGCATGTGAGTGCAGTCGCAGGAGGACTTAGCCGGGTGACTTCCCCATTGACTTTGTGAAAAGCTGGCAGGGAAGGTAGCAAATGGCAATCACATGACCGTGGGGGTGCTACAACCAGTCATTCAGTGCAAGCTGGTTATCAAGCACCCAAATTGCAATTGCATGACAACAAGGGTGCTGTGATGGCCAGAACTTCTTGGACTGGTCTTAAGAATTAATTGTTTAGTGCTGTCACAACTTTGAACAGTTACTGAATGAGTAGTCAATAAGTGAGGACTAGCTGTAGTTGGATAGCATCCAGTTTTCCTAAGTTTTGGCAACTTCAAAGAGCAAAAAGAATGACTATGTGCGGGTGCCTGGTAAATGTATATGTGTTCTTTGCTAGTTGCCTGTTTAAATTAGAATCTTAATTTACATGGAACTCATAATACAAGCTGGCAGGACAATTAACTTAACTTATTTCATTTGCACTAATTTAATTTTGAATTGAATTTATTCAATTCATTCATTTATTAATGAAATAAGTATTGACATTTCTGGAGGTCATCCTTTCACTATTCCTTCATGGAAGACAACCTTTTAGCAACTTTGGTTATGTTAACAAATAGCCTTTCGTTTCCATTTCCAAAAACTGTAGGAAAACAGTGCTATTACAACTAGGCCATTTTGCCCCATTATCATGAAGATAATAATTCTGCTGTACTTTATTGTCCTAAAAAATGGGATCAAGATTTTACTGAGAAATCACGTAAACAGTTTTTAAAAATTGTCTATTAACATCACCCGTCCACATATATCTTCCAGTAGATATCTGAAGAAAGTTTCAAAGCTATGATTTTCATTTTATTAGGCTCTAATAATGGTAGAAATGGAAACGTCAAAAAAGTACAAATCAACTATAAAATAATGGAATTAAATGTAACGCTTGTTATTCTGTATTTACATTGAGCAAAAGCATTCATTCATTAGTTAAGAAGATTGCCCCAGATCGCAGTGGGTGAATTAATTTCAGTTGCTTCTCTGCAAATCCTGGTATCAAAATGTCATGCTTTCTTACCCATACTGTAAATGGTTTAAGGTTGTACAGTTGGATTATTTTTATTAATCATTATCTATAAATAATTGATTGTGGGATTTATTTGGCATTAAGGCATGCAGTAATTAATACTTTATTTTTGTCTCTTTCTCAGAACATGCTAGTAGTGAAGAGAAAGCCAAAAAGAATGTGAACAAGCCTCAGCTAGATGAAATAGTGCCTGTGTACAGAAGAGACTGTCATGAAGAAGTGTATGCTGGCAGCCATCAGTATCCAGGGAAAGGAGTCTACCTTCTTAAATTTGACAACTCTTACTCACTATGGAGGTCAAAAACAGTTTACTACAGAGTGTATTATACTAGATAAAGCTCTTATATTGTTGGAGGTTGGGGTGGTGCGGAAGACATCATGTTATTTGGAACTTACATCGATCATACTGGACTATTTGACTTCGTTATCCCATTTAATGTATCTGTGTTGTATGTGCGTATGTGTGTGCTTGTTAATTTTGATACCGGGAATGAGGCTATCTGTAGATCTTTATAAACAAGATAGGTGGGGCTAGGATCTCCCATCTTTTCTGGTGATGGTTCTTTGCCAGAAGTCAAGACAAAAGTGAACTGAATTTATGCATTGACTTTCAAAATGCTTTCAGTTCCAAGGCAGGCACGCACGTACGCACGCACGCACAAACACACACTGGGAGATGTTTCATTAGTGGCAGTCATGATGTTGCCTGATGTATAAACTTTGAACTTTTAAAAACAAATCTGTTAGCTGTCATTTGATGGTACCAGCCTTACTTGTGGAGAGCAGGGGAGTTGGATGCCATCTGCACTGTAGCAAGCAAGTTTCTTAATACTGTGTTTAAATGTCAGATTTTTACACCATTAAACTTGAAACCTTAGTGGATGCAGTTTAGAAAAGTATTCGCTGTCTGTTCTCATTGAAAAAAATATTTGGAGCCTAGTATAATATGATTTTGGATGAGATAAAGAAATGTGTGTGGGTGTGTGATGTGCACGCATGCAAGCAAGTGTCCTTGTCAAAAGGTGTGCACGCCCATGAGTGTACATATACATAAATACATGCATATGCTTACCTATCTATATACATCAGGGATCTTTTTTTTTTTTTTTTTTGATCACAGACTTACAAAGAATTGATTTTGGGCCTCAAGAAAATAACAGATATCCATCTTTCCCCTGTACCTGTTGCTATTCCTAAGATTGTTTTGTGTATTGTTATTATTATTAAACAAAGACATAACATTTGGATAAAACTCTAGATTTGTCTTACCTAAAATTAATGAGATCCACTCTTGCTTTTGAAATTTGTGATAAAACAGGTATATATAGGAGATATTCCTTTCGGAGTACGTGTCTTTTGGAACTGTATAGATAAATGTCCTTATACATAATACATTTGTCTGCGCTCGTTTTATAATCTAGGGATCTTTTCCTTTTTTGTAAACTGAAGCTTCCACTTCCACTTTATGCATTATCAGAGAACTTTGTATTATTGCAGAATAAATATTGCACTAGCGTTCTTAAAATCACTGCCAGGCCCACCCCTATCTTAATTTTAGGTTACTTTTGATTTTCCAACACATGCCCTCTTGTTCTTTCACAAGTAATATTCCAATGTTCATATCAAGACTAGACCAAAACTAAAATTACATATTTGCTCAACAATGACTAAAAGTAGATTTTTGTTCTTCATTTCCAGTTATATAACAATTTTTGTATGGACTATGCTTCCCAAAAGCAAGATAGGAGTGCAGATGTTAAAAAATCAGTTTGTAGAGGTGTGTTATGCTTGACATTCACATCACCATTTTTTCTTTGTAGAATAATTCTTTGGATAGGCTGACATACATATTTGTTCCACTGCAAATAAATCTGTTGGTATTTTGGACATTCTGTTTGAATATTTGTATATACATGATGTTTTTTCTTTCTTATATCTTACAAAGAGTTATCTTATTTGATTTAGCTTTTTAAGCTTCTGTCCAACTAATGTTGTCAGGACAGCTCTGTTCTAACATGTTGTTTCCTCATGTGTACATAATACTGTATAAGCAATGGAGTTGAAAAGTAATTTGCTTTTTCAAAGCTGTTATTTTAAAAGGAAATTAGAGGCAGGCATTTATTCTGTTCCATTTGTTTTCATCCATACAAATTATGATCTAAAACTAAAAATATGTTGGAGAGCAATATTTGTAAACAACAGCAATTTTTTGCTGTCAGGCTTTGTGGATACCCAAACTCCAAAAGTTGCCTCTTACTGTTAAATAGTGCAGATAAGTGCGCTTTCAAAATATCTTGGAATAATATATTTAATCTGAATTAAAAATGATTATATGGATCTTCTGTCTTTTTCTTAAGTTCTATCAACATTACTTGACTGAGGGAAAGTACAGATATAATGCTAGAAATGTCCCTTTAATGAACACTTTTTAAACTATATTTTTAACTCAGAGATTGTCAAACTATGTTTCATTAGCATGTATTTATTTTTTATATATTTCTTTGCCTAATAACATAAGTTTAATTTGCATGATTTGCCTATGGTTTCAGAAATGTTTCTGCCTCCAGAATTCAGATTAATTAGGCAATATTGCGAGAGTTAAATTGAAGGTTGATACTGAAGAGATGCTAAAAGAAAAGGAACAAAAGTAAAAGCTGCTATGTGGATTGGTAATATGAGGCCACAGTTGGGGGAGGAAGGATAATGTAGGTCACATCCCCCATAGCTATCATTGGAAACCGAGAATCTTCTTTTAATTCCCCCCAAAGCACACAAATATTCAAATGAGTTGTATGAACTCCATATAACGGATCCAGGTCACAATTTGAGGTCCTAAAATTGAAGCATGCTGGCAACTTTCCATCAGCCATTCATGTGAATCTACTCAAGCCAGACTGCAAAT
Organism: Crotalus tigris; assembly: GCF_016545835.1. Lineage (NCBI taxonomy): Eukaryota > Metazoa > Chordata > Lepidosauria > Squamata > Viperidae > Crotalus > Crotalus tigris. The sequence goes on along the minus strand of NW_024096622.1, from coordinate 3,919,258 downwards.
CAGGAACAATTGTGATCCAAGAAGGTACAAAAAATAATTCCAGACAACTAGGCAATTGAACCAAGCCACCAAAATTTGAATAACATTGGATATACTTTAAAATTTTCATGTCACTTACCATTCTCATTCTAGTTGCAGAGTTTGAGCTAGCCTGCAACCAATGAGATGTACAAGGAACCAATATTTTAAATCCTTTCTTTGAAGTCAGAACACTTAACAGAATTTAGGAATGTGCATTGCTACATGTCCCCAGTGAATTGTGTGTGTTTATCATACTTGTAATCTCGGTTACCAAAGGTACTTCACACATTTCAATGAATATATGTGAAAAGGATTTTTCTGGCCAAATGTTTTCTTATCTAAAATTCAGGAATGTTTCTAGTAAACATGATATCTAATATCTGTGGAGAGTCTCAGTCATCCAAGTCATGGTTTTCTCAAAGGTGTTTTTTTTTCAAAGGCAACTGGACTATGTTTTTAATCTTGAGGAAGAAGACATTTCGCTTGTCACCCAAAAAGCGTCATCAGTTCTGACTGGATGGTGGGGGTGATGGAAAGATTAGTTCTGACCATGCTTCCATCCCACCCATCATCCAGTCAACTGATGAAACTTCTTGGATGAGAAGCGAAACATCTTCTTCCTCAAGGAAAAAAAACATTTCTTCCTCGAGGAAAAAAACATAGTCCAGTTGCCTTTTGGGAAAAAAAAAAGAGCACCTTAGAGATGATATCTAATATACCATACTATTTAATCCCCTGTGTAATTTTCAAGTAGTACTAAAATATAATTGGTTGTATCTTATATTGAGATCCAATTTGGTGTAGAGGTTAAGACACCAGGCTAGAAACCGGGAGACTGTGAGTACTAGTCCCACTTTGCACATGAGATGAGCTGGCTGGGTTTAGGCAAGTACTCTCTCACCCCTAGGAGGAGGGGCAGTAGCAAACCACTTCGAAAACGTTGCCAAAAGAAAAACAAAGCCCTGGCAAGGGCTAGTCTCGACAGTTGCTGAGAGTCAACATGGATTCAAAGGCACAAAAAATAATACCAAACCCATGTGTTACTTTAAAATAATGAATGGCTATTTTAAAATCAAATCTCTCTCCTCACTGGTATAGATTATATAGTTTATGTGGGAAATAAAAAAAATTTAGAATTAAAATGTTAAGTTGCAAGTTCAAATGTCTGCAAGAAAAAAAAGGACTGGGGCAGCTACAAATAATATACATGCAAAACATTTAAAAAGCATTGATTTTCAATGTGACACAATTTTTCTACATGATAAATTACAGCTGTGGATGATTTAGTAATATAATTAATGTGAGAGGAGTAATTAAATTTGTGGTAATAAAAAGTATCTAAGTGATCCTGAACTACTACTAGATAGGAAACAAAAAATACAATCTCTATTAAAGTTTTATCTAATATTCTAAAACAGATATTAAAAAGCAATTAAAAAAGAATCACTTGTGTGTGTGTGCGTATGCATGCTTTTCCATCTAGCTGTAGGAGTAAATATGAATGCTAATGCTGGCTAACGCATTATCAGAAGCCTAATTAATTCACATGCATATCTCTCAACCTTTGGGGTCTTGTATTACACCTGACAAGATGACAAAAAAATGGAACCAGTCAGATAAATTACAGTGACCAGGTCTTTTAGAAAAACATATACCTTTACATTTAAAAAATGGAAAAAATAATTAACATTCAACTTAACAACCAAAATAAAAATAGCAAAATAATATTACAATATAGGATTTCATTCAAAATAAAAAGGTAATGAATGTTACCCTGTGACAGAAAGTCTAACAGTTTAACACTAAAAAGATCATACAGGTAGTCCTCGACTTACATCCATTTGTTTAATGACTGAAGTTAACGGCACTGAAAAGTGACTTATTTCATACTTACAATCATTGCAGCATTCCCATGCTCATGTGTTCTAAATTTGGACACTTGGTAACTGGCATATATACTGCTCAAAAAAGGATTTTTTATAGGATGTGTTCCCTTTATTTTTTTGAGCAGTATATTTATGATGGTTGCAGTGTCCTGGGGTCATGTGATTACCTTTTGTGACCTTCTGAGAAGCAAAGTCAATGGGCAGCCAGATTCACTTAACAGCCGTGTTACTAACTTAACTGCATTGATTCACTTAACAACGGTGACAAGAAAGGTTGTAAAATGGGACAAAAATCATTTAATAACTGTCTTGCTCAGCAACAGAAATTGTGGGCTCAATTGTGATCCTAAGCTGAAGACTACCTAGATCAGACATGTCAAACTCACAACGTCACGTGACGTCGCGCAACGTATTGGGCCGGTTTTGCCATTGCCGGCAATGGTGTGGGTGCGGCTTCAGTATGATGAAACCGGCCCAACGGGCTGGCAGTTTGACACCCCTGACCTAGATTCTGGTGAAAAATAGTATTAACATTAGATTAAGTTTTTTGATTAAAAAATCAGAGTATGTTAAATCCTGCCTCCCTAACTGGTTTAATTCTCAGAAATTTTTAAAAGCATATAGACATGAACAGAAACCAAGTGCCTCTCAAAAGGATACTGAAAATACTTTACAAGCAATTAGGCCAAGGTGAAACTTCTTTGCAAGGTGCATTGGTAGACCAGGTTATTTGAGGGACTTCTCTCCCATGATTTCTGCCTGGCTAGTATATGCCAGCACATTTGGTATACTCTAAATTCCTTTGAGGAAAATGTGCCAAGACCTACGTGCCTTCTCTGTTGCTGTGCTTGCCCTCTAAAATGAAATGTGTGGGTGGCTCCTACCCTGCTGGGGTCCCATAAGGCCTTGGGTTAAGATGCAGGAACCTCTTATTTGGATTAGTTTTGTCTGTGTTTTTGTGTGGAGCAACCAAATCCCTTGGACTGCAAGGCGTTCAAACCGATCAGTCCTAGAAGAGATCAACCCCGACTGCTCTTTAGAAGGCCAGATCCTGAAGTTGAAACTCAAGTACTTTGGCCACCTAATGAGAAGGAAGGATTCACTGGAGAAGAGCCTAATGCTGGGAAAGATTGAGGGCAATAGAAGAAGGGGACGACAGAGAATGAGATGGCTGGATGGAGTCACTGAAGCAGTAGGTGTGAATTTAAATGGACTCCAGAAGATGGTAGAGGACAGGAAGACCTGGAGGAACGTTGTCCATGGGGTCGCGATGGGTCGGACACGACTTCGCAATTAACAACAACAACAACCAAATCCCATCTTACTTTGTACTATAATGTGCTTTTATAGTTTATTATATTGAACTGCGTAGAGTTCATTTGGAGTTGGGCAGTGCCTAAACTGAAATAAATAAATAAGCAGGTCATTCAGTTTTATCAGCTCTCCTAGATGGCCTCTTAATTCATCTAACTGGTATTTCATTGATTTGTTTAATGTATTTTTAGTTTACTTTACTTTACTACACCATGTAGATATATGCCATCTAAAAGATAACACACAAAAAAGAGATGAAAAAGGAAAAAAACAAATTCAGAAACTAATTCTTAAAATTTCTGTTACTTAAAAATGAAATCCAGGATAACTTTATACTTTGCCCATGGTTTCTTAACCATCGTTTTGTTGAACAATCATCTAATACAAACCTCTTTCTATTATTCCCAGTAGCCCAGGGGTGTCAAACTCGCAATGTCACATGATGTGTCGCGATATATCACAACTTTTTTGCTATTGCCAGCAATGGGGTGGGCGCAGTTTCGTTATGAGGCATCCGGCCCGCGGTCCAGCAGTTTGACACCCCTGCAGTAGCCCCAGACAGCACAGTCAATAGTAATGGATGCTTTGAATTGTAGTTCAGTCACATCTCTAAGGTTGTAGGATTCCTTCCCCTGCACTATATAAATGTTGCTAGCTTTAGATAGCTACATTGGAATAAATGAATAAATAAACAGAAATAATATACTCTGATATTCTACTAATCATGTTATTAAAAGCAATTAAAGTAAAATACATTTGATTTTCTTTAGCTGGAGATAATTATCTTCAACTTCAATGGATGAACTAATGTTACAATTCAGAAGATTGGTTCTTTTCCTCAACCCTACCAGCTCATTGTGGAAGGCTAAAATCTGTTGAGTAAAAAGAAACATTAAACACGTGTAGCTTCTCTGTGTTACCAAGAGGTTGAGCCCTGTTTTTCTTGGCTCTCAGAACTTAAGTATTGTGCATATCAGAGCCTGCATAAAATACCATCCTGTAGTTAATCCAGGCTCACAATTATCCCTCCATTTCATTTCTCTTTTGTGCGTGTTTGAGGCCTTTGGTGAAAAACAACTCTCTCCTCATCGCCCTTAGGAGGACTGCCTCTATGATTGACCTACAGCTGAAAGCTAAAATGAGGTTTCGTTGGCAGCCTATTATTAGAACAGAATTAGTTATTCAAGGCCCTAGCTGAATAGCATCCAGATGGTTAATAATCTCATGTTACTTATTGGTAGACTTTGAGGAAATTATGCTTTTTAGAACCAATTCATTTTTTGTTGATTTGACAAGTTTATAGCACCCGCCCCCCAAATGGAAGACACCCTTGCCCTTGGTGTTTCAGGGTAAGTAAGAAAGAAGTATTGCATGGCTAAATCCAAAATACTTTGAGCGTTCTGGAGAATAGAAATGCAGTAGTGTGGTATAGTATGGCAGTCCTGAAGAATACATTTTGTTAGATCTGTGAAGGAGTTGGTAAACTAATTCCTTCCAAATATTCTGGATTGCAATTCGCACGATTTCCACTTAGTGAGAATTTACCATTAGCTTGCAAAATCCTGTCCTAGCTTTTCTTCTCTCAAAGCCTCATCCCCTGTTTCTGGAGTGGCAGACTAAGTAACTTGTTGCTTTTGTCTTTATGACAATGTTTTATTGCAAGCTCTGCCCCTTTTAGGGAGGGCTGTGCAATGTCACAATACAGGTAGAAAAGGGGAATGACTTGCATCACAACATCACAGAGCTGCTGTCAGTCTGATTCCCAGGGTTCCCTTCCTGGTGGCTAGTGCTGGTAAATTCTTATCTCAAATGTACTTCATATTAATTTTACAACTTAAAATTAAGGTAGTTTTCTTTGTGTTTTGTAATATGAAAATCCATCCTATATGGCTATCCAACAGAACTAAAGCCATAAGTGTTAAGATTTCTGGTTCAGCAACATCTCAAATATTACATCACAATCTCTGTGATACATAATTAGAACCCAAATCTCCAGGGGCCTGTAAGATTTCCTGCAGTTCTTAGAACCATCTCCTCCATCAATTAACCAAAAAAACACATCACAGAATAAAACAACGTTATGTCTTCCCATCACTGTGAGGTTGGTAACTTGGAAAATGTTATGTCTTATATTGGCTCATCATAAAGAAAAATCTAAAACTTCTCCACAAATCAGATTGAAAATAAAATGGCCTTAGCCTTCTTGCCTTGCAGTTTGGGCGGGAGAGGGAGAGAGAAAAAAAGACTCAGCCTTGGGAGAAGGAGGAAGAGTCAGCTGGAGCTATACTGAAGAAAAAAGGAGGAGGAGGAAGAGGGGCAAGAGAGGAGAGGATAAAAAACAGGCTGGGTGCATATACAAGTGACAGCGACAAACAGGCAAGAAACGCAGCTGGGGAAGGGTCGCCCTGCAGGCGGAATGAAGAAAGGCAGCATCCCCTGAAGGAGACCAGCAAATGGCCCTTGCCCACTTCACACACCTATGGACTCTGGGGGAGGGGATGCTGCAAGTGGGGTGAGAATCCACATTACCTGCACTACGCTGCCCAGCCCCAGCCTGCCCAGTTTCGGCAGGCAGCGGCATGCTCTCCTCACCACACAGAGAAGCTGGGCCAGGCGAGGCGAACCGGTAAGAAGCCAAACCTGCCTGGGAGCGCGCAGAGGTGGTAGCAAGCATCTGGCACCTGGCATCCTGGATAACTGTTTTGCCCTGCAGACTGACTGCGTTCTGAGTGCTTCCCTTTCACCTGGGTTTGCCAGGCCCCATGCACTTGCCACCGCCACCGCTTCTGCACATGCCCAGGCAGGTTCGGCTTCTCGACGGTTTTCCTTGCCCAGCTCAGCCTCTCCTCGTGGTGAGGAGAGAGCACTGCTGCCTGTCAAAATATCTTCCCACCACTCTCCTCTTAAGGCTGTGCAACTCTTGTCCAGAAATTTACAGTGACCTTTCAAGCCATGGCCAGCGGCAGCACAGCCGCGGGCTGCACTGGCGGCCTCTCCTCCCCTTGTCTCTTCCTGGGCATGGAGGGAGGGAAGAAGGAAGGAAGAAAGGAAGGAAGGAAGGAATAATGGAAGGGAAGGAAGGAAAGGACAATGAGAGGGAGGGAGGAAGGGAGGAAAGGAAGGAAGAAAGAAAAGAAAAGAAAAAAAGAAAGAAAAAGAAAGAAGAAAGAAAGAAAGAAAGAAAGAAAGAAAGAAAGAAAGAAAGAAAGAAAGAAAGAAAGAAAAGAGAAAGGGAAAGAGGGAGGATAGGGATGGAGGGAGAAAGGAAGGAAGGAGGGAGATTGGAATGAGAGGGAGGGAGGTCTGAGGGAAGTTCTGCCTTAGCCCTTGGCCACCAGAAGCCCTGCTGCCCTTTCGCCATCCTCTTGCCCCCTCCTTCTGGTCTCCCATCCTATCACTAAGGATGCTTTGGTTACAAAGCCAGGTCTCCTCACATGGAGAGGAAGTGAGCCTCCCTCTGACCCACACACTTTGCCCTCTTACACCCACCATGAGCAACCTGACCAAGGAGAGTGGGCACATCAGCAGCAGCAGCCTTGACGAGGAGGTAAGCACAGCCAGGTGCCCCCTTGTGGAAGTGGGGCTGGAGCGGGTTGGGCTGCAGGGTCCTGGTGTCCCAGGAGCTCCAGGACTGAGCTAGGCACTTGCCCTTCACTGCCGGGCAGCCCACCCACTGTCTGGTAGTCCCCCACATGGCCCAAGACAGACGGCGAGGCACCCACCCCTGTCCCACCCCCTCCACTGGAGACCCCTGGATCCCCCACAGCCCTGCCCACACCCTCCACATGTGCCCCATTATCTGAGTGATGTTGAGCTGGCCATGCCCCCCGGCCACTGACTTCGCTTGTCAAAAAGTTGCAAAAGATGATCACATGATCCTGGGACACTGTGACCATCATAAGTATGAATCAGTTGCCAAGCATCCGAATGTAAATCACGTCACCCTGGGAATGCTGCAACAGTCATAAGTGTGAAAAATAGTCATGTCACTTTTTTCAATGCCATTGTAACTTTGAACAGTCACTAAGTAAACTGTTGTAAGTCAAGGACTACCTGTACTTTACCACTTTTTTCCTTTTTTGGGGGGGTCGTCAAGTTTTTGATATCTTGCTAGGCGACTGGTGGTACTCGAATATTGCCATATCCTAAAAGTGGTACAATCTGTAAAAAGGTTGAAAAGCCCTGCTTTACAGCACTCTCTGAGTGATTTACAGTGTCAGCATATGGCCCACAACAATCTGAGTCCTTATTTTACCGACCTTGGAAGGATGGAAGGCTGGGTCAACCTTGAGCCCTGTCAGGATCGAACTCCAGGCTCTGGGCAGAAATTGCCTGCAATATTGCATTCTAATCACTGTGCCACCAGGACTCCATGATGTTAACTTGTTGGGTGATACAACATCTGCAAGCAAACAACAAAGCTTATTCAGCACTAAGGGTTCCCCAGTTAAACCCTAAGTTGCATACTGGAATTCTGAAAATGTTTGATCTGAAGGTACGTGGCCTAAGGGCGTATAATTTAACATATGAAATCTTCCTGAACATTATTTATTATTCTCATAATTTAATCAGAAATATCTGTCTAATACTGATATCCTACAAAAGGTTCCCACCATCAGTGAAAAAGAATAATGCTGATAAAAGAGCATTTATATGCGTTTCTAATGAATACATTTGGAGCAATCTCTACTTAGCTGAAATGTACACTGAACAACATGGCACTGTTTTAGTACTGGAGATGCATGATATCTTGGTTTTGCATGCTCTCTTATATTTTAAAAAATAACTAGAGAAGCCTATGATCTGTTGGGTTATCCTTTTAGAGAAAGATAGTGCCATCTGATGTGACCAGAATGAACATTAAATTTTAGGCTGACCATTTTTTTTACCCCAGTGCTGAGCAATCTGATCATGAGACAGGGGTGTCAAGCTGCCGGCCCATGTTGCATCATGTGGAGGCCGCGCCCACCTCAACTCCGGCAATGCAAAAAAAGTCACGATACGTCATGACATGTCATGTGACGCGGCGAGTTTGACACCCGTGATCTAAGAGTACATATCATAATTAGAAAAATAATTCTAGTGGCAAATGAACTTCAATAAGTCATTAGTTTACTTACCTAAACAAAAACAAAAAAACGGAATGAGAAGGCCTTAGTGCTCTTTGCGCTTGGTTGTTTTCTTGCAGATGTTTCATTACCCAAACTAAGTAACATCATCAGTGCTAGTGTAAGTTAATTAGCACTAGCTTTGAGGATGTTAACTAATTTTGGTAATGAAATGACTGCAAGAAAACAACCAAACTCAGATAGCGTCAAGGATCCTTCATTCTTCCCTTGAGCTACGGTACAAATATTCTCCTTTATTGAAAACACAATGACCACAAGGGAGGCAAAAAAGCAGTGGGAGTTGGGAGCCACTTCCAGCTTCCCGCCAGCTTCCCCATTGTTTTTGCTGATGGGAAGCAAACAGGGAATGTTGGAAATAACAATCACATGACTGCAGGACTCCACAATGGCCACAACTTTGTGAATAAAACTGGTCAGAACATCATAAAAAATTCAATTCTGCAGAAGTAATGGTCCCAGATTTTGTATGCATTCTTTAGAATTAGTGGATTTTACCTTGATTTGAAGGTGTTGTCAGATATCCTACTTGTTTCTATCTCATAGCATGACTATATTGCTTCCATCAAGGGGCACCTTATGTTGTTGGGCTGTGCTTAGGGTATTAATTGGTCTTAAGTCAGCCTTACAAACAGGAAAATGAAGAAGAACAAAATGAAATCCATGTATTTCAAGGACTACACAGTTGATAGACTCTTTGTAGTTTTGTGGTCACAAACCGTGAACGCCTGCATCTATGTTCCATACCAAATCACAAGATATTATATTTGCTGGACCAGAGTTGTCCTGCTGGTAACTAGTTTTTTGGCAGAAATAGTAATTAGAACCTCTTCTCTTCTTCATTCCTATTTGAGTTTATAGCTGTTAAACTAGTGACATCTGGTGGACACTTCACATAACTTTTGTGAGGAGGAGTTTAGACTTATTTTGAAAACTTCATGATACTGAGAAAAGATAATTAGCACAAGATGAGTAGACTCAATCACTATGAATTAACTTAGCCAAACAGGTGATATTGTGGCAGTGCTGGCCAAATGCCTAGACTGAGTCTGTAAGGATTTGGATGGGGAAGAACCGGCTTCAATTCAACACTAGCAAGATGGAGTGATTATGAGTTTTTGGTCCCCCAGGCTCAGTAAATGTTCCATTTTTGACTCTGTATGGGGGTAGCACTTCCCCAGACTGAGCTGGTTCAAGGTTTGGGAGTCCACTTGAACTCATGTTCCTGCTTCAGCAGGTGGCAGAATTGGTGGAACAGAATCATTAAAGAAAGGATTCTAAAGGAGGGACAAAATGAAATGTGAATGCCAAAAATTAAAATAATGTCGAAGAAACTGTTGAAAGAAAAATCTTCATCAGGGTCCAGTCCAAGCTGGGAATAAATAAAATGGAGACTGCTTTAGAAAGAAGGTTGGAGTTTATTGAAGAGGAGAGCCAGACAGAAAGATGGCTCTGGGAAAGCTGACCACATGTTGCTGGGAGTGGTGGGTTTTTATACCTTCTGGGGCTCTTGAGGTTGTTTCCTGTTCCTGTTTGAGGCTTTGTATTTCCTGTGTCATGTACTTTGACCTGAGTCTGAGTGTGCCCTTTTGGTATTGGTGGGTTAATCCTATTATGTCCCCAAAGGTCATGTCTTTTAGACATTGGGTGAGGTATATAGATTTTAGAGGTCTTTGTCTTCCTAATTCATAGCTTCTAGCTTCCTGGCTCCAACCTTCCTGAATGGATTATTGAATTTGCATATTTAAAAGCTGGCCTCTGCCTAGGAGCTGGGGCCGATTTCTGGGGGCTGTTTTCTGTCTTTTTTTTTTAAAAGATCTTCTCCATTATTCCTTTGGGGAAATATATTCTGCCTTTTTAATATTTCCCAAAATATTTCCTTCTCTGGATTCTTCCCACAAAACAGTGGCAGATAACAGTATAGTTATCTCTCATTGCATTATCCTGCATTGAATTGTCCTGCAGCGAATTGGCCATGTCGAGTTGATAGGGGCAAGTCAGCCATGGCAAGTTTCCTAGACCCGTTTATTTATGAAGAATGTGACTTTGGCCTTATGTACCAAATTGAAAGGGCCTTCCTATAATCCTCTTGGCTTGATTATAAGCATAATTTGATGTTCTTCCTCATCATTTTTATCATTTTAAGTATGCCTATATATTGCACATTACATGCTTTTGAATATGCACATAGTGGTGAATGTTTTATTTATTTATTTATTTATTTATTTATTTATTTATTTATTTATTTATTTATGAGACTTATATACCGCTTTAAGTGCAAGCACTCTCTAAGCGGTGTACACCAGTAAGCAATGTATATATATATTTACATTGCCCCAACAATCTGGGTCCTCATTTTACCTACCCCGGAAGGATGGAAGGCTGAGTCAACCTTGAGCCGGTGAGATTTGAACCGCTGACCTGCTGAACACAGTCAGCTAAAGTGGCCTGCAGTACTGCACTCTAACTGCTGCACCACTCGGCTCTTGTTGTTGCCAAGATTTGTGTGCATGCACATTTATTGTTGCTTAAAGCCATATTACATGACTTTTAAAAGCTTGAAGTTTCAGGCATCACAATTAAAAAAAAGGTCAGTGACAAACCGGAGCCAATTCAGAGGAGGGCTACCAAGCTGGGAAGAGTCCTAGAAACTAAGTCCTATGGTTATTAAAGATCTAGGTATATTCAGCCTACAGAAGATCCGTCTGAAGGTAGATAGGATGATTCTGGGCCTGGCTATGAGAAAGTAAGTCCAGGTTAGACATTAGAAGGAATTTCCTGACTGTAAAGATATCAGTGAATGGAATAGATCTCCAGCAAAAGAGTCCTCTTTTGCTGGAAATGACCTTATCATTAAACAAACTGGGACAATTGCCTCTTGTGGCACTTTCTGGAGGACATCAGTGACAACCTTTGTGAATAATATGGCTTTTCCCCATTACAGGTATCCTCGACTACAATAGTTCATTTAGTGATTGTTCAAAGTTACAACGGCATTAAAAATGACTAATGACCGTTTTTCAGACTTACAGCAGTTGCAACATCCCCATGGTCATATGATCAAAATTCAGAAGCTTGGCAACTGACTCATATTTATGACTGTCACAGTGTAATGGGATATTATACTATTTTTTCCTTAATTTCACTGAACATAGGAGTGGGAGGTATTAAACACCTTGGTATTTTTCAATAAGAATAAATATCTATATAATTTTACATTAATTCCTAACACTTCAATCCCTTCTTTACACTGATTGCATGTCAAACAAGACTCATATTTGAAAGGAGCAATGTCACATGCAAAGGGATCTGTGAATCCTCTGGAAGATAGAATACATAGAAGTTCAACCTGCTGTCACCATCTCCTTTGCACTTTAAATTTGTTTTTTGGCTCCATGTAGAAATGAATCTGCGAATGTCATATCTGTGACATGCTGTGAACTCTATAGACCCACAGTTCCATGCAGCTGCGAAGTCATTTTTTGCTAGAAGTATATACCATTATGTTCACTACTGTGCTGTTGACTGGAGTGGGAGGGAATCTATTGTCAGATTTCTGGATTAGAGTTTTTCCTCACAAGTTATGGATTTATTTTGTAGCCCATTTAAAAGCTCCTTTTCCTATGGCTCTTCACAATCATGTTTTATACAGACCAGCATTACTACTTGTTCATTACTTTTCCATCAGCCACAGAAGCTATTGTTGCTGCAGTTTAAAGCATTTTAAGATAGTTATGCTTTTCTCTCCCAGTTCAAAATCAGCTTTCTTTTAACAGCCTGAAATAATTCAAATTAAGCAAAATCGCACTGGCTAAATAGCACTTGGCTGAAACACTGGAGATCCAAGAATAGATTTTTAACTTTTGTCACTGATTTTCTTCTCAATTTTTGTTCAAAAAATCAGCTTCTCTTTATAAATGAGATTAAAATATATTTTCCTTTGAATGTTCTTTCCCCCTGGAATTTTATGAAAGCTGCCTTTTTGTACGAATTCATTCTTTATGAGGGTATCAAGCCAATTGTTAGGTACAACAGAAAAAAGTCTGCTAAGATTTGCTGAGATGCTCAGCCCAATTGCAAATATATGTTATTCAAAGATTTATTGAGAAGTTCCATAAAACATTTTCCCAAATAAATCCCCAACATTTACATGATCTAGCTAATTTAGTGAAGCTAAGCAAGTCTAAATATAGTCCAACTTCTCCTAATGTGACATTTTTTAATAATGGTATCTCTAACATTCCCATAACGCCATATAGTTGCAGTCAAACTATATTTAAAAGGCAGCAGTTGTTGGAAGCTGATTGAGTTATTGAGAGGATAGGAGACCACTGGGAATTTTATGCATGTATCCAAGGAACCCCATGATGGAAGAACAATATAATAATAAAGTGTTCATTGAATTACATTTTTTATTTTTTATTGTTAAGACTTTTTTATCCCAGTTTTATAATTTTTATAAATAACTCAAAGCAGCGAACATACCTAACACCATAGATGGCCTCTTTGATCCCTCTTTCAAACCAGTGGTCAAAGAGGCCATATATGTCGAAATTGAACAGCCCTCTCTCAACAGAGGGGGAGGGATCGATATTATCTATCTCTAGCCTACAATACAGTCCTTTCGACAGTTCTAAGAAGACTCCACACCCATTTGCACTACTCAGGTGACCCTGACAACACAGATAAGCCTCTAGGGCAGGGGTGTCAAACTGCCAGCCTGCAGGCCAGACGCATTATGAGAAAACCATGTCCACCCCATTGCTGGCAATGGGGAAAAAGTTCCAATACGTCGCGCAACGTCACGAGATGTCACGAGTTTAACATGTCTGCTCTAGGGGCTTCACGGAGTATAAATCCTGCCATTCCCCACAGAGCTGAAGAAGCTCCCTGGATGAGAAGCAAAACGTCTTCAAAGGAAAACAAGGAAGTCCAGTTGTCTCATGAAAAAAGCACCTTTGGGACCTACTGAATTGGTTAAACAAACCATTATGGTTTCATTCACTCAAATTGTTAAACCTAATAGGGGAATTCACATAAACCAAACATAAATCAGATTATGTTTTAGGTTAATGTATAAGTGATACTATGCAAGTAAAAGTGTTCTTAAGAGGTCTGCATTTTCATTTATGCTTCTGTGCTTTCTAAAGACAATGGCTCCATTAGAAGTAAGACAATGTCAGTCAAGAAGCATTTTCATTTAATTTTTTAAAGAGGTTTTTTCCTTGCCTAACAAAATTTGGTTTGGAATAATCCCGTTGTCATCACTTAATACACATACTCTCCAGTCTGCATTTGTCCAATTGTGCTAACAATTAAATTATTGGCTTGCAATATAAAGTTTAAGGGCTAAATCTTTGTCCTCCACCATGTCACACTATTTGATGTGGCAGGAAGGTTTATATAACAGAAGAAGATGAATTTGGTGGCTAGCAAATTAAATTTAATTGGCTATGCCTATAGTAGAAGTGCAAAAATTTACACCAAATGAAAGGGAAAGGTGAGATGCATTACCTCAAATCTTGAGGGCAGCCCTCAGAAATTGCTGAGTTATTACAAAATTGCCATTTTTAAATGGGAAAGAAGGGGAAATTATGAAATAGGTAACTGGAGGATAGGGCAGGATATAAAACTATTAAGTTCACTGAATGTGAATTAAAAGTTTATGATATCACATCAAATTTAATTTGTTCTAGTTCCTTCCCATTCTTAAAAGCATACAACTCAAAATTCAGATGTAGCCCTCAGCTTAAAAACAATGGAGCATCCTAACCTACAGCCCCATTTTTGTTCTGCTTACTCCATCTCTGCTCACTCTATTACCCAATATGGACCAGTTCCTTCCCCAAGGAAAATCTCTTAAAATTAGAACTTTGAAGTGGATAGGTGGTATTGCTCTTGTGTTCCTTAGTGCAGGGGTCCTCAACCTATGGGCCGTGGCCCGGGATTGGGCCGTGGGCTCTTGGCCCGTGGAAATGGCTGCTGGTGCATGCACGCATGGCCGTGCATCCCCCCACTCACGCTAGCACCCACAGCCCCATTTGTGCATGTGTGAGGGTGCGAATGGGACCGCTAGCCCGGGTGGATTATGCAGCCCATTTGCGCATGCGTGAATGTGGCTGTTAGTACCGTGCCAGTGTGTGTGGCCCTGTGTGCGCATGTGCGCACACCAATTTTGAAGCTGCTCACCTTCCCTCTGGTCCGCGAGCCCAGAAAGGCTGTCTTAGTGAGAACATTTCAGTACCTTCACATTAATAATAATAGCTATTAGACATTGTATTTTAGGCTATGTTACTCACTGTCAAGACTGTGAGCAGATCTTCAAAGAGATTCTCCACTCCAGCGGAAGTTCATGTAAAGCGAAGTTCATGTAAAAAAAAATTAAAGTGAGATCCCAAAGGGATGTTGCCTTCCACTATATACATAGCAAAGCAAAGGAGCCACATCACTTTGGGAAGGAAATGTTCTTCTACATTATTTAATTGCTCTTATTTAAAAGGTTAGCATGAAGATTAACTAATTTTTCTACTGCTGTTTGGCCAAGCAGAGGAGGACTATATATACATATATATATATATATCAAAATGTGAAAACAAGCTAATAAGCACTCAAGTAATTCCACCATTTCTGCCTGTTCTACTAGATGTGGAAGGGTGGCCTTGAGCCAGGTCCTATGTTTTAAATTGCGTCTATAATTTGAAATTCATTTGGCCTCGATCATGCTGGCATTTTGGAAGACTTTGAAGACCAGGATATTTCTCCAGGCAAGGGATCTAGGGGTTAGAAAAACCCATCTGTGTGATTTGTCTTAATATGATTTGTGTTTTATAGGACTGTTACTGCATTGTTATCACTACAGCCTTTACTGTTATTTTGTTGCTTTTGAGGGTTTTAATCCTAGATTCACCACCCAGACATACAGTCGTGATATGGGTAGCTATATCAGTTAATAATAAAAATCAAGAAAGACCAGAAAAATAATGACAATGAATCAGGTCCTTCTATGAAGCTATCCTGACAAGACTCTAATTACCAAGGACCATAGGTGGGTGTGGAACATTGAAAGTAAACCAAACAACTGAAGAAGAAAAAAATGGCATTAGAAGAATATTTGAAGGACAGTAAAGAAGATGCACTGAAAACCATGAAGACTTGCTAGTACTGGAGAGAGCAAACTGGCTTACAAAAAAGACTAAATGAATAATAGAAAAAAAGGTGGTCTGTCAAGGCCACACTCCAGCAAATGTGCACAAGTGGATCAAAGAAAGGGAAAGGAAGTTTAAGCCAAAACAAAAGTGGATTTAAGTAAATGAAATGAATTCAGTATAGCTAATACGGTTGTTTCCCATGTAGTAAATATATTTGATGACAAGGTATCTACAGGGATGAGGATCAAAAAAGGCAGCAGCAACAGCAGTTGTTTCCTAAATGGTTTAGGGCAGGAGTGTGCAAGCCACAGCCCATGGACTGCATGTGGTCTTGGACAGTTAGTAATGCGGCACCATGAGATAATAGAAAACAACAAAATAAAGGAAGTTTGTTATTTGTATACATTAACTATATATTTTATACACAGCCCAAGATAATTCTTCTTCACTCAATGCAGTCCAGGCAAACCAAAAAGTTGGAAAACCATGGTCTAGGCGGGTTTAGAGTTTGATAGTATGCCTGATTCCTGAGAGCTTGTCTTTACGTT
The DNA here is from genome assembly GCF_016545835.1 of Crotalus tigris. NCBI lineage: Eukaryota > Metazoa > Chordata > Lepidosauria > Squamata > Viperidae > Crotalus > Crotalus tigris. Next base: position 3,903,215 of record NW_024096622.1, on the reverse strand, counting down.
GAGTTCATCCATAGAGGGCCTCCAGACTCCTCCTGGTCATCTGAAGAAGGCTGTGACAATTTTCATTTGTCTGCATTTTTGTTTTTCCTCAGGCAAGTTTCAGAATGCTCATGGTCTGCTTTAATCGCTAGTTCACTCTTGATTTGTTGTGCTGCTCTGAAGGTGTACTTTGGCTTATTAGAGCTTGTAAACTACCTTAGAAATTATGTTGTTTTTACTGCTGAAGTGATATTTAAATTCCAATACATAGTTTTTAGATCTTATGGTGATGTTAGAAGCCTCCAGAATTTTCTGTAGTTTTCAGATTTCAGATTATGTAGTCATTAAAATCCACTGGCCCCCCCCCCCAATATTCAGATGGATGTTAATGGAGAGGTTTGGTTTTCTGGCAGGAGGGATTGCAAATGAATCTCAACCCATAAGGATAATTTGCTTTTCATTTTAGCACTTAATGCTTACCTGAACAGGCAACTGTTATTTGGTGAAATATCAGACCACTAAATCACGACTGCCTACAGAATATTTTTTTCTTTTTTCTTACTCCCCATTCCATTACTTTCAACTCAGCCTCATGTCTCGATCTCTCTGCAGCAAGAAGAGTTCCCTTGTTTTGATTTTGACAAGCATGACATGTACCTGTCTCTTTCACTGCATGCTTCACTGCTCCCTCATGTGTCAAGGTACAGCTAATTTGCCTCATCGAATGCCCCTGGATAGGTGGGATATAAATCAAATAAATAGTAGTACATCCCCAACTACTCGAAGTTTTACATCTTCACAATATTATCACACTGAAAAAATATCCACACAGTCCTGGCTAGATAGCTCACTTTGTGCATTGTGGCATTATTGTTTCCAGATTAAGAGAAGCATTATTCTATAGTGCCAGACATGGCAATAAGAAAATACATGTTGCTTCTGTCACCTTCTCATTAAAATTAATGCGACTATATTTTATTAGAACAAAAAAATTATATCTGACCAGTCTTAAAATCAGAAATGTAGTTTTTCCTATATGCACAATTTTGCCAACCTAAGCCCAGTCACAAAATCTATAAAGTAAACCATAATATTGCTTCTGTGTAAACTTAAAACTTTATTTTTGTACCTAGTTATAGCTTTTCCTTGTAAACAGAGTCCTCTATCTCAAGTAGGACAGTGCAAGTTCCTTATTTGTACTGGCCAGAAGATTAGGAATAATAGAAATTTTCTGTGTCTCAAAATAATTTGGCCCATTTTGAACTTACTGATGCCATTAGCAGTACTGAACATGCACAGGGAATAAAGCATGAAACTTTACTAAGGCAATTCAATCATATTGGCTTTTAATAAAATTGCAAAGATAAGAGTCAATTCAGGAACAGAATCAGGAAAAAACCCTAAAAAACTCAATGGGACAAAATGACTCCTTCAAACATGTGCATTTCTATAAATTCCAGTTGTTGACGTCTTGGTAACTACGTATTTTCTTATAAAAAGTGTTCCCATCTATATACTGAAAACATTAATCGAAGCAATTCCAGACAGAAACATCAGACTATAGCTTGTTCTGGGAAAATATTACTGAGAAACTAAAAATTACCTTGCCTTCAATAAATTAGGCGCAAAGGGTTAGAGAAGCCTGTCATAATTGCTGCACATGTAATTTTCAACCAGCATCTGTACCTTAAAGGTACATTTTTATATATTGCTTTTAGTGCAAAACTTATACAAGCCTATTTTAGAAATAAAAAACTGAAAGCAGAGCAAATCTGTAGAATTTACCTGTGTTGTTCGTCCATCGATTTTGATGAAGACCTTGACATCTTGTGGGTTATGGGCCATCAACAATGTGTCCGTAGGTGGCTAATAAGACCGATGTTAGCACGGAATGTTCTGCCACATACTGAACACATTCTGTTCAGTATGTCAGTCAGAATTTATCTAATAATGTTTTATAGATACGGCTGGGCTTCAGCTCAACAAGACTGAATCTCTGTTGGAATCTCTATGAATATTTGTGCTGATGTCAACCTAAGTAACACAAGATATCCTCAAATATTTTAATGGATCATAATTCTATATTTGAGCCACAATACACATTTTATAAATTTTCATATAAATGCAGCATATTAAGTGCATTTTAAACAGGTATCCATTGCTGCTGAATTATAGGTAATAAATACTTAAAAATTAAGACAAAAAACAAATATTATTTCGTGTATTTTAATAGCAAACTTACAGGTACAGCACAGAAGACAGACAACATTAAAAACATATACTTGCATGTAGGACAACTTAGAAAAAGTATAATGAGTGGATGGAATCTACTGTATGATACAGACTTCATATAGTTGCCATCAATAAGAAATTTACCTTTTTTTAAAAAAAACAAAAACCAAATGCTGGCATTGTCCAGAAAAGTCTGACTGGCATATTTATAATTGTTATAAAGTTGAATTGCTGAAATTTGTTCAATGAAATGGGTTTTTTTACAGCAATAATGCTTTATATGTCCCCACGTTTATATTAAAAATCCACACACAAATGAAAATGAAAAATAACTTGCCAATACCCGATTCTGTCCTCTATTTTTCCATCTGCAACCATAGACTTAGGTACCTTTTAACCCCATGGGAAAAAAAAAATCTAACGTTCATTACTACCAATAACAGGAAGAAGAGATTTTATTTGTTTTGAAAATGACAAATCCATCTTAGTAGAATTTAAGCACGCTCTCCACGTATGCGACGTGCTAGCTGGATATCTTTTGGCATGATTGTGACACGTTTGGCGTGGATAGCACAAAGGTTGGTGTCTTCAAACAGGCCAACCAGGTAGGCCTCGCTTGCCTCCTATTGAGAAAAAAAAATGGTTTAAATATTTAAAATAAAAGCACCCAAATCCTCACAAAATACACAACTAAGTGTATTTTCAAGCTAAGCGAAAGAAAATGGAAAAACACCCTTTTATCTATCTTAACTCCTAATTTTAATCTCACATCTAAAACTCTCTTATTGATCATGTGACCAAGGGATGCTGTGATGGTCATTAAATGTGAGGACTGCTCGTAAATCTATTTTTTTTTTCAATACCACAGTATCATCAAACAATTTTGGCTGTGGTTTATTTTCCAAGCTTGTTTCAATTTAATTTCTGAACGTTTCGTTACCAAACTAGGTAACATCGTCAGCATGATTTTCTTGTCTTTTCTCCTTAGCTTATAAATGCCTTGTGTGCCAGTATGGTCAGTTGGTCGTGCGACTGGTTGTTTGTCTGGAGCTATATTTGAATTCTGAACAGCTGATTGGTTCTCTTGTTGATTGGCAGTCCGAATGGTCTGGTTTCTTACATATTAATATGCTGGATCCATATTGATCTAGATCCAGCATATGAATATATAAGAAACCAGACCATTCGAACTGCCAATTAACAAGAGAACCAATCAGCTGCTCAGAATTCAAATATAGCTCCAAACAAACAACCAATTGCACGACCAACTGACCACATGCTGACACACAAGACATTTATAAGCTAAGGAGAATAGGACAAGAAAATCATGCTGATGATGTTACCTAGTTTGGTAACGAAATGTTCAGAAATTATATTGAAACAAGCTTGGAGAACAAACCACAGCCAAAATCTAAAACCCGAGCTACAAGTATTTTCTATCATCAAACAATTGCTAAACGAATGGCTGTAAGTCGAGGACTACAGGTAGTTCTCAACTTACGATCACAATTCAGTCCAAACTTTATGTTGCTAAGTGAGAAATTTGTTAAGTGAGTTTTGTCCCATTTTACAACTTTTCTTGTCGCATTTGTTAAGTGAATCACTGCAGTTATTAAATTAGTAACACAGTTAAGTGAATCTGGCTTCCTCATTGACTTTGCTAGTCAGAAGTTGCAAAAGGGGACCATACGACCCTGGGACACTGCAACCATCATAAATGTGAGTCAGTTGTCAAGCAGCCACATGTAAATCACATGACCCTGGGGATGCTGCAATGGTCATAAATGTGAAAAATGGTCACAGATCACTTTTTTCAGTTGTAACTTTGAACGGTCACTAAGTGAACTGCTATGAGGACTACTTGCACCTGTACAATATTGATTTGCTATTTTGCACAGCAATGTTGCATGTTGAGTACGGAGGAACTAAGGAGGGCCTTGCAATAGAAGTAGACTGGATTTGGGCATATTCCAAATGTCCCAAGAGTTTTCACAATTCATCAATGAAGCCTATATGATCATATGTAAAATGCATAAAGCAGAAATAGTAATATTTGTTAAGGTAAATCCAGTTTAGATTTCAGTTAAACTGCCATACTATCTAGTATTAAACCATGGAATACTTGACATATAGTCATAATGTTGATCTCATGACGGTTAAGTCTTATTTAGAGAGTCATGCCAGAAATCTCATTTTCAAAGCAGGTCTAAACAACTGACCCGTTGTGACAAATGGAATCAATTGGCCACACATGACAGCTATCATAGGTTCAAGTGAATTCCTGTTTTATGTTCATCTATTTTATACTGGATTTTGAACGGAGGTGCCAGATGCTCTGCAGTACATAAGCAACCGGCTATGTTAACTCTGATGGATCACAACTTCCAGGTTCCTATGTTATATGGCATTGAATGTTTTAATCAGTTTTAGTTGGAATTCTGCAAGTTGCCTCATGCTATTTCTCAAAAATGAACTTTGGCTTATATCTATTTTGATTTTGGTGGAATAAATATTTCTTGTTTATCTGTTCCCTCAGGCCTGAGAAGAGATGCCACTTTATCATGCAGATCAAATGGAATATGCTGCTGAATAGAGGGGCTTGAAAACTGTTGTGCAAGACCGAATGTGATGTGTATCCATTTGTTTTATTTTTTATCTGAAGTATTTGTAAGATTGTTATGTATTGTAAAGTTGAAAATAAAAACTTTTACAAAAAAAACCTGTTGTGTAGATCATCCAGCGTAAAGAACATTTATCAAATACAGCCATGAAAAATGAAATCTTGCAATCTTAGACTAATGCCCACATGTCATTCTTATCCAGAGAAGTAATATAGAAATAAAAATTATTATTTTTGGAAAAGTGTAATAGATCTCCATAGCTTTGGCAGTACTGTGCAGCAAACATCCACATAAAACACATACATAATACAAACTGCGGGAATAATCAGGATCTGAAAACAGCACTTTTAACTTTATATTTTTAAGACATAACTTATTCACAACTGCAAGACAAAATCTCGCATTTCACCTGTAAGGTACAAATTATCTAGCTAAGATTTGACAAGGTCAACCTAGATCAGAATTTCTCTCAATGGCTTATAATAGTAGAAAGTTAAGACAATCACATAATGTACAGCAAGAGTGTACTTTCCACTCTTTTGCAGCTTGAAAGACACTGGTATTTTCTCTCCATTAATACTTACATTAAAAAAAAGAATAGTCCCTTTCTCATGTAGTATCATGTGGTGCATATTCCCCAAACATTTGCTACTCTAATTAAAATTACTAGTATCATCACATTTCTTTAGAATATATTTTGAACACCAACAATATGTTTTACTTTCTGAGATTCTACTGATTAGATTACTTTTAAAAAAAAATGGCAGTTATCAGCTCACCTATAACTACATAGATCCTTACGTTTGAAACCCACCAATCATATGAAATTTTGACTGACCATAGAAACAGCTCAACCAATAAGGTGACTGTATGGAAGCAACCAATCACATGCATTCTCACGTACCAAAAGCACAGTATTATCAATGGCTGCACTCCAGAAAAGATCTTGGGTATAATTTCTGTTGGCAAATCTACATCCACCTATATAACACAACTAAATATGTTGGATCTTTTTAGACCCAGATACAATGCTGTAATTTCTGAAAGCGCGGTAAAAGACCCATAGAAAAACTGTGTATTTTCTTTAATATAGAATAGATTAATAGAGGAAATTGTAATATTTACTAACAAAAACACAATAACTTATTTCTTAGTGTAAATTATAACAAATCTCATCAATTCAACTAAAGAATACTTGTGTTTTGGAAGGACAACTTAAAATAACAATTTTTTACCTGCAAAGCACCAATAGCTGCGCTCTGGAAACGCAGATCTGTTTTGAAGTCCTGGGCAATTTCACGCACCAGACGCTGAAATGGAAGTTTGCGAATCAGAAGTTCAGTTGATTTCTGATAACGTCTGATTTCACGAAGAGCTACAGTACCTGGCCTTTGAATTAAAACAAAACAAAAATAATTAAGCATTTCCCTTCCAATCTTAAAAATATACAAAATCCAATGTATATCCATGGAAACACATGCTGTACGAAACTAATATACATGAATGAAATAAGCTTGCAAGAAAAACTTAAGTAGACTTCAAAACAGAACATTGTGAAAGAATCCAACTGCAATAATTCATGTGTACTCTATTTTTTCAAACTCCTATGAAAATTGGTAAGAAATTAAATAACCTTTTACCATGGAGGTTGCTGATAAAATGAGTGACTTCTAAGGTACCAACAAGTTATGCCAGTTGCTATTTCTTTTGTTTTAAAAAAATTAAATATAAAACCTACAGTATTTACTTATTCTGGATCAGATAACTGCCCTCTAGTGGTACACTGTACAAATTCTACTATTTGTACAATTAGGGTTGAAGAATTAAACTACTGTAATGTAAATACTGTAAATGAAAAATGTCCAATATACGGTATTTGAAACTAATAAACCAAATATTAGTTAATCACTATATCAAGTTTTATGGCATCCCTCAAATCAACGAACATTTAGGTTAATATTAAAACTGCATTTTCCCGATTCTATTTTAAATTTGGTTTAATTGATAAAATGGGCTTATCATTATTACTGGTCATTCCACTGGTTTACAGACATATTTCGTTCAAAATATTTTATGAATCGGGTATAATTTTTTTTTTTTGCATTAAAGAAATAGCAACAACGACTTTCCTTAAATAATCTTGATTGGATCCAAGAAGCAGAAAACAAGTTATTTTTTCCTGAAGCAAAAAATATTCCGATAAATATTTCCGCGTCGGGCCGATCACATCGTAATACTTTCTTCCGGTCATTTCTATACCTGTAGCGATGAGGTTTTTTGACCCCGCCGGTAGAGGGCGCACTCTTGCGAGCGGCTTTTGTCGCGAGTTGCTTCCTGGGCGCCTTCCCCCCAGTGGATTTGCGGGCAGTTTGCTTGGTACGAGCCATGTTCCCGCGAACTTCTCTTCCTTATACCTATCGGCAAGAAGTCACCCACGCGATCAGCACATTATAACAAGGCAGCCGCTCGAAAAACATCCGCCGAAAATGCGATTTATTTTTGTTTTTCCATGTACAAAAAATATATGCCTCGGATGTAAAGAATCCCCAGAAACCTTAAAACAATTAAAACCGTGCAGATCCACACCTTCCACAACCCAAATAGCAGACTTCTGCAGCCTGCGTGACACTCCGGCTATCAGCTTTGCATGTTTAAAAAAAAAAAAAAAGCCTTCCCTACAAGTCCTAAATTGGATGATAAAATGTCGGTGGGAGTTCGCGCTCTAATTGTATTTAAGCAGCAAATATATCCGCCTAAGATTTCGGCAGATTATTAAAAACAGCTCTTGCCCAGCGCTCCAAATTGGAGAGCGATGCAGCGAAGGTGCCTCCAACCCACAGCAACACCTCGATTCTCCCCTCCCCTTCGCGGGGACGAAAAAGTGTCCCCAATTGCAGAAGATATCGGGGGACATGCAACTGATAGGTTGAATGGAGTAAAAGAAGGGCAAACGTCCGCATTAAACTAGGGGCAACAAGAGTGGGGAAAGCCCGGGCTGACAGCCTCGCAAGGCTTCTGCAGCAAAGGAGCCGTAGCTCGCCTCGGTCGGCCGGGCGGGCAAAGGGAATCAAATGGAAGGCGCCCGCAAGCCAGAGCTCTGCCACAAAAGGAAAAGCCAAGTCAGAGGTTAGGAGCCACCAAGCATCGAGCGAACTTTTTGGGGGGCTGCCTCTTCGGTGCTGCCTCTGCCTGTGTAAGTGCCAGTCCTACCGCTGCCTGGCTCCCAAGCGCCTCTCGCAGGCAAACTCAGCCCCAACAAAATGGAAACAATCACCAAAGACAGCCCTACTCCCTTTGCAGGCAGGGAGAGAAAGAGACGGGAGGGGGGAAAAATAAAATAAAACGGCAGCATCACAATACCTTCTCAAAATCCCGCAAAAGCTTCAAACTAGGTGGGATCCGGCAGGCTAAGGGAGAGAGGAAAAGTTTGGACAACCCCCCCAAAAAAATCTCCTCGGGTGCGAAGGATTTCCTAGGCACATTTCTCCCCTCTGGATTGTTTTTAGGCAATAGGAAAAAAAATATGGTCGGTGACCAGAGAAAAGAGACAAGATGGTGAAGCTGAGCAACAACTGTGGGGAAGAGCAAGGAGAGTTTCCCGGGGCTGGCAACGGGCTTCCGTTTGCAGCCGTTTCCCGGCTCCCATCTAGGGCGGCGATGGGGCGAGGTAGTAGGCGAGGGAATGGGGAGAAGGATAGTGAAGGTTTGGGGGAGGGCGAGGGCAAAAGAAGGGGGCAACGACCAAGCAAAGTGGGGCTGGGGGGGCTAAGGGAAGGAGCAGCCCGAGCTTCTCTGCCGTACTCGGGAAGGCGGAGAGATAAAGGGACTCTCCTGTCCCCCAACAGCGGTTCTCGCTCCCAGAAGTTTGCCAGGGAAGCCAGGGGGCAGCTCGGAGGGGTCCTCGGCCGAGCCGGGATCTGGGGGGGGTCCTGTAAAAGAGGTTGAAGACTTACCCCCGTCCGCTTACGCTGAGCGCGGCTGCCGAGCAGGCAACGAAGGAGGAGGTGCTGAAGCTGCTGCGGGCGACGGCGGATGAGAGCACAATTGAAAGATGGCTGACTCGCGAAGGCCGACTCCGCTGCTTAGCTACGCCCCTCGACCGCCCAGGCAACGCCTCCTCCCCCAGAGACCGCCAATGGCGCACAATGGAGGGAAGGAAAGGCCACGCCCATCCACTTTCCTTCCCACCCACTCTCGGTTTCCCGCGGCCGCCTCCGTGTGTACAAACACAAAAGACACGCTGCGCGCGCCCCAGGCACAGAGTGAGTAAGTGAGAGAGGAAGAGAGGGATTCCCCTGACCGTCCTCCCTCCGCCTAGCGAGAGCCGGTGCAGATGTCGGGAGATCACGCGGCTCCATTCGGTGGCCAACAGCCAGCCGCGAGCAGCCCCAACTGTCAGGCCAACGGTCACTTATTACTACCGTTAGTATCTGACCGGGGAGGAGTCCACTCCGACAGCATCCTCCCATGTTTCCCGTTGCTGAATCCCTTTCAGCACTTTTCGTGTGGTCCCATTTTAAGAGGCCCCTCATATCCCAGTACAAGTTTGTGAGGGGGTGGTCACGAATATAAACCCAAGTGAATGAGCCATTATAGATCCAAGACTAATCATAACGATCGTTCATCAGTGGAGGGGGGGCAATAAAATGATGGTGATAGACATGTTTGATAAATGTGTCAGGCTATTTTTGTTTTTGAAAAGTCTTTGAAATATAGAATAAAATTAAACGCATCACCTACAGTCACGACATTTGTATGCAGTCTATTGACTAAATTCTTTGTTTCTCTAGTAATTCTTTAATTTTAGGAATCCACTTTGCATTCCATTTGTTTTTGCTATTCATATATTTTGAGTAATGATGAGTATGAAGCTTGATAGCTTATTCTCTGTATGCTCGGTTGCATACATCTATGTGTGTTGCATACATCACACGTGCTTGACTTTCCTAAACTATGATGGCCACATTGATAGTTGGGCTCAGTTCAGTAACGAAAGAGAAAGGCAAGGAAATTGGTCTGCCTGTTTTCTAAAGGCAGCAATGTTGAGATTTGTGAAATCTGAATCAAGCCCAGCTCCAGGTTCTGGTGATGTGTGTGTGTGCCTCTTTATTACTCTTGCACATATTGCCATTCAGCAGCTGGGAAATAGTACTTAAAGGATAAAATTTTGTGAAGAAAGTTAAAAAAAGATAATTCCTGTATTAACAGTTTGAAACACTTCATTAATTCCATTTCTTGGTTTAGGCTTAACAGTTTCACTTTCTGACCTCCATAATGGCATGTATATTCCATGAGATGACATTTGTGAAAGTTCATGTGTTTCAGATGTGGTACAGTAGCATCTTATGTCACTGAATCCTAAAACAATCTCTGCTTTTGACCGCAATTTATCAGCCGCTGCAAGAAGTGGAATTAGCACGGTTTTTTTTCTCGTAGAACACCTGGAACAGGGTAACGGCACTTTTTTTGGATGGAACTTTGTAGGATAGGCAAGGCAGGTTGTATGATGTGTATGAGTTCCGGCACCTTTTTTTTTTTTTTTTTTTTAGGAAAAAAGCACTGGGAATTAGTGAAGTGTTTCTGACCAATAATATAATTGAAATCTATCTGATCAACTGGTAATCTAGAAAAGCAAGATGCTCCCCTTTATCTCATCTTATGTGCCCTTTCTCTGTACTACAGATGTGTCAGCCAGGCTATTTTTGGACATGGGTGTACTACTACTCTTCCAGAAGAGCCCTGTGTTCAAAATTAGGCCAACTGGTATGTCCCAGTCACAGAATACTGGTCACTCAGGCTGAAGGAAAGATGTCCTGTCTATTTTGCCTTGGATCTTTTCACTTGGACTCTTTTGTGCATTTGAACAGTTGCAAGGTTCTGCAAAGAATGAGAAGAGTACTGTATTACTCAGAAGTGGTTAATCAGAGGGGTGGATTGAGATTTCAATTACAAGAGGACAACCAGAAATTGATAGGACACACCTACTCTAGATTGAGAAGTAGGAGGAGCCGAGGTGGCGCAGCAGTTAGAGTGCAGTACTGCAGGCCACTTTAGCTGACTGTGTTCAGCAGGTCAGCGGTTCAAATCTCACCGGCTCAAGGTTGACTCAGCCTTCCATCCTTCCGGGGTAGGTAAAATGAGGACCCAGATTGTTGGGGGCAATGTAACTATATATATATATACATTGCTTACTGGTGTACACCGCTTAGAGAGTGCTTGCGGTATATAAGTCTCATAAATAAATAAATGAATAAATAAATAATGCAAGGATATATCAGTACTGCCAATGCGTGACCTAGAAGGAACCCAAAGCATATGCAAGGTGGGCCAGGATTAAGGAAAATTGCCACATACAACCCCACAAAGTAATACAAACAGGAAAAAAGTATGGCTATACGAAACCTTTTTTTTTTTTCAGAATGTGGCCCAAATAAAACATATGCAAGCTGGCAGAACCTGACTATCTTTCCCAGACTCTGAAAGGCAGGACTAGAGCTTTCATCACAGCATGCTAGCCCTGTTTTTTAAACACACATCTACCACTCTTTCAAAAATGTGCTAAACTTGTATTTAAAAACAGATGTACCTATCCATATGTATCTAGTGAATTCATGTTAATACCTGACTGGTCTTCTCCAATTCACTGGTCAAACATTACACAAATACTTTTTCCGAAGCCAAGGGTTTGCTTTCTTCTATAGCTGAAGATGAAATGGTCACAGAAGGAAGATCCCAGTGATCTGAGGAGAAGCAGTTTGCCCACCATAGTCTTAAATGGCTAATGGTTGGTGGCAGATCCCACCATCCTCGGCATGATCATAAAATGTTGATTGCATCTACGGCAAAAATGGTACTGAGAAAAGAAGGATTTCAGAATGTCTTTGTTTATTGATTTGTTTGTTAAATTTATATGTTGTCCAACTCCTAGTGACCCTGGACAGTTGTTTGTCATAAAAAACATGCTCAAAGAAATTGTCAGAAAATTATTGGGATAAATGCAGCACTGTCTTTAAAGTGCTGTTGTAGTATAAGTCAGATTCCTAGTAATGGATATTGACTTGTAACACCTTTATGAATAAGATAGTGTAAAATAAAATGTGCTCCTGAGTCCTGTATTCATCCTTGTTTATATGTATTTGTCCAATTAATAGCAAAGTTCCATATTCTACTAATAGGGAGTTATTATCAACTGAGAAATATGGACTATATGTATTATTTCATACAGATTGAACAAACCTAGTAATAAAAATAATCCTGACTTTGGGATAACAAATTGTGTCATTTAAAAAAATAAAAAATAAACATAGACTTAAGAGTACAATATCATAATTTTTATAAGTTACAAGTTATTATTACATCCCAGTTTGAAACTAAACTGAATAAAAGTAACCCTTCTTGCAACTCCACAAATGAGTTAATACATATGATATGGTTCTGCTTGCCTAAAACAATGTTGACTATACAGCATGATGCACCCTTTATTGTATGCATGCTTATTGGGAGCAAATTCAAACTTTCAAATAAAAAATCTTCAGGTCATTTAAAGTTTAGGAGTTACTCATAGGAAAGGATTGAAACTGCTACTGGGGCAGATGTCCAAGGCTCCACACAGCAGAATGAATAATAAAGCTTTCAGATACGTGAAATAACACATATTAATAAGTTATAGATCTATAATAAAATTTATGGTTTAAAATTGACTAGTTGTCCAAAATGAAAGCACAGGTGAAAATATTAAAATGACTATCTTTTAATATTCTCATCTGTTAGAGCTTCAGAATATTCAGAAAAGTATCACACTCCTATTTCTTCTATAGCTCAGATCATTATGACTAAATAACAGGGCAGTTTCTATTGCTGGAGATGGGTTAAAAACTATATTGAAAAAGGTTTTAAAAAGCAGAATTTTATCCAAGAAAACATGCAACTGATTTTTTCATCTTCAACTTAAATAACTTGGTCAAGAAAATTAGATCTGAAAAAAGCAAGTTATTAAACTAAGATGTGTCAAGAGACACTTAAAAATTTCCTTATTATCAATAATTTATCATTTTTATAGTCCAGATTTTTCATCTAACTTAACCAGCTAGGATACATAAAAAGCAAGAAGGTATATGCAACAAATTGCTTCTCAAAGTACCCTGCACATATCTGCATCTTGCACTAACTCCAAAACATCTAACACAACCTGACAAGATGGAAGGCAAGTAACAAACTGGTACTGATTCTGACTTGAATTCTGGTGCAACATCTCCACAAGTAATTTTATCTGTAAAATAGCCGAAAATCAATGTTAGAAGGTCTCCAAAGGACTTGTGTCATTCTCCTGGGCAGATTGAAATAAACCTCTATATACATGAAAAAAAGATCTGCTAGATGACACTGAATTAAACATAGTGGCAAAGAAAAAATACAATTCCTTTGCCATTGTCACCTTTAGTAATAATGTTTTTTCTCCTTCCTCCTGAAAGAATTTATACACCACATTTTCAGTCCCATGTTGCATAATAAAAATAAAATGCTGTAAAGCAACAAAAGGAATTTAAAAGATACAAGTTCAAACAGCATGCAAATGTTAATTGCCTGAGAAAATAAACCATATCTCTTCCAGGTATTACAAGAATAAAATGTAGCTTTTCTGAAGAGAGAATTTCAAAGGTGATGCTACTTCAAAGAAGGTTCAATCTTTAGTCATTGCCTATGTAAATAAACATGTGGGAGTGACCCTTTGTAAATTAATTCCCCCCATTAGCTTAGATTACCTTGGAAGTGACATGGGGCAGGTTCTTTGAAAATTACCTTTTTTCTCCAATATTAGGTTGGATTTAAGCCAAATCTTCCATTTTTTTCCAATTTAGCCACAATTTCATGCTTTTATTGTCCCCAGCTCCTCAGCAAACTGAGCAGATGGACTAATGCCATAGCAGCTTCTCTTTCATAACAAGGAAAAGTTTTGGAGGTGGAGGGGGTGAAGCTTCATTAGGACTGTTTTATATGAAAAGAGCTAAACTATCTTCTACAAATCAGAGTCCCAATCTGGATTTTTATCCTTTTATCCTAAATCACACATTTTCATATAACACTGTAGGGAGAATCCCCCCTTTTAATATAAGAAAGCCCCCATATTAGTAAAGAAATGCCCCCCAGCCCTGGAAGAGAAAAGGCGCCCCTGAAGTAAAACCACTCAAGTGGCTGGCCCCTGTGAATGGATGTTTAATTTCACAAACTATTTCATTCATAAATAAAACACCTTCAGCTACAGCCTCCACAGAAGGCTGGAATTGATCAGATTAAAAAAGCAGAGAGACAAAGACACCTAAAATCTACATTCACCCAGTTCCAAGGACAGGGCACAACCTCCCAGCCACAATGGGAGTCATGCAACAATAATTAGAATACTAAAAGGACACACTCAAGCACAGATTAAAGTACATTTCACAAGGAACCTAGGCATCTAAATAACAAAGCCCTAGATACCATGGTGGCGAACCTATGGCACGCGTGCCAGACTGGGCATGCAGAGCCCTTTCTGTCAGCACGCACGCCAGAGGGACGCTCCTCTTCCCCTCTCCACATATACCTGACTAGTGGGAACTGGAGAGGGCAGAGAAACCGAATCCAGCAGCACTCTCGTGGGAACAGCTGCAAGAGCTGGGCAGGGAGAGGGGAACCTATAAAAGTAGGTTTTGGCAGGAGTGCAGCGGGAGAGTGAGTGAGCGAGCAGACAGCTTTTGGAAGCGATGATAGGTGTGCATTTGGAGAAGACAAGTAGGACACGGTGTCCGTTTGCACTTTGCAGAAGACTAGTGGGGGGAAAGAGGAAATGTAAGCTTGGACTTTGGAGAAAGGGAGAGAGAGAGAGGAAGGAAGGAGGGGAGGGAGAAGGAAAGAAGAAGGAAGAAAGGAAGGAAGGAAGGAAGGAAGGAAGGAAGGAAGGAAGGAAGGAAGGAAGGAAGGAAGGAAGGAAGGAAGGAAGGAAGGAAGGCCGGGCCTGCCAGCACTACTGGGCAGATGCACGACCAGGCCTGCCCAGGTGACACTGGAGCCAGCCAGCCCTTCTGCGGGAGCGCAGGGGGAGGGGGGAGAGCGGCTACCCCAGAGCACCATATCTGCCTTCCTTCGGGCTCCCTCGGCCTCTCCCTCTCTCCAGGCTGGGGCTGGTCAGATACCCCCCATGGGCAGTGCTGCATCTGTTCCCGGCCAGCCCTCCTCCTCCATCCTCCTCCTCCTGCAGGTGGACCACAGCTTACCAAGCTGGGCGGTGCCTCTCCCCGCACGCATCCTCAGGCGAAGGAGCCAGGCAGCTGCGGCTCTCACTCCCCTCCATCCTCCATCCACCCAAGGCCGGAGCTCAGTGCACCCAGCTGGCCAGCAACAGGCTGGAGAGCACCAGATGGCAGCAGCTGCCCCGGGATGAGTGGTAGGCGGGGTGGGTGCTCCTGATGTCCACAGGGGAAGAAGTGGCGTGGAGGCTCCGTGCCCAGTCCAGCCCAGTCCCAGCATGGCACAGAAAGCAAGGCAGCAGCCCCATGTGCATCCCTGTGCACGAGCGTGCCCCCACCCTGCCAGGCAAGCAGAGCCGTGGCATCTGCAGCAGAAGAGCGCAGGCGGGCAGTGGAAGGCATGAGGAGCCCCGATCCCAGCACAGCCCCTCCCCACTCTCCTCCTCCCCCCCTCAGAAGAACTATGGGGCTCAGGAGCCTCTCCCCATGCCCCCTCAACCCTTCCAGGGAAGAAAACCATCACGAGACACTCTTCTGTTTTACCTTTTTTTCCTTGTCCCTTTTTGAAGTTTTCATCCTGTTTTGTGAGACGGCAGCGTTTGGGAAGTGTAGCTGCCCCCTTCCCCCCCCCCAAGCCATCAGCTGAGCAAGACACCTTCCTGCCCACTGCCTCACCTGCCAGAGACCCCCTGGATTTCCCCCGACCCTGTCCAGCCCCCACAGGCATCCTTCCCCAGGAGCAACATTGAGCTGGCCACACCCACCCTGGCCACACCCACTCAGTCTGTCATGACCACTGTAGCCACACCCACCCAATGGGCCACGCCCACCCGGCACCCAGCTATACATAAGTGGGTTTTGGGTTGCAGTTTGGGCACTCAGTCTCTAAAAGGTTCGCCACCACTACCCTAGAATCACATAAAAACCCATCCACTCACCAGACTATTTTGTCAGCTGTCCCAGAACCCATTGCTGTGTCACTTCGCTTCTGATTCCTAAATAAATGGAGACCTCCTTTTCAACTGCAGCTTGTCTCCTGTCTTTCTCCCTGTTTGAAACCGGACCAGATTTTACTTCCAACAATACCTAGATATGATATAATTACAATATATAGCCTAGCTCTTCAACTACTTCAGCCAGGTTCTAGCTAAAAAGTCTCCTAGAGTATTGACTATAAATGACCTACCATTTGTACATTGTTTTCTAAAGTTGCATGATAATACAAATGTAAGCAGGAATTGTTGAAATTTTAAATTAAACAACTTTATGGCTCTTAACCTCTGACAATTTGGTGAAACAGTTTCTGATATCAGAATTAGCATCTGATCAACATTCACATCTTTAGAATGGAAAATAATTCAAGTAATTGACAGAATAATTTCTAAAAAAAAAATAGCTGTTTTTGTTTGGATCCTAGATGTACTCTGGTATTCTTAAAGAAATACTGTACTTAGAGACTGGAGAGTAAAGACTGATGGAACACAAGCCAAAAACCAAGCAATCACATGATTGCTCACCATAAGAAATTCATCCATCCCATTATACTTGACTGCCACAATTTTCCCAAATGAAGCTCAATTATTGTTACTTGGTCATTTCAGACTGGAGATTAAAAATAATGACTCTACTTTATTTTATGTATTTTTTTAATCTCTCAAATCAATTTTGACTTTTGGCAACTGCCTGGATTAGTCCCCGTAGTTTTCTTGGCGCTGTTTTTGGAAATGGCTTGCCTTTGCTTTCTTATTAGAGCTGAGAGGAAGTGGCTCAAAGTCACCTAGCTGGCTTGATGTCCAAACTGGGACTAGAACTCATGGTCTTCTGGTTTCTAGCCTAGTGCCTCAAGTACTATACGAAACTGGCTCTCTAATGCAGTTACTGATGTGAAAATGAAAGCCTCTCAAAGTCAGCTGTTTTTGAAATGGTATATTAGCCTAGGGAATAATAATAATAATAATAATAATAATAATAATAATAATAATAATAATAATAATAAAAATAAATAAATAAACCAAAAACAGCATCTAGGAATACTCTTCCAAGCCCAACCTGGCAAAGCAGTGAAAAAGAATCAAATGGCCAGTGATACAGAATCCTGCTAAGGAACTATAGCAGTGATGGCGAACCTTTTATAGACCGAGTGCCCAAACTGCAACCCAAAATCCACTTATACATCGTCCAGTGCCAGGTGGGTGTGGCCCATTGGCTGGGTGTGGCCTATTGGGTAGGTGTGGCCCATTGGGTGGGTGTGGCTGTGGTGGTAACGGCCGACTGGGTGGACTAAAAAGTTCAATCAATCAATTCCAACTTTGCAAGATCTTTTTTTTCCCGCGAGAAGTTGAAATTGACTGATTGGACCTTTTTTTTGTTTTTTGCACACGGCGGTGGAGGCCTAAAGCGAAAAGGTTTTATAAAACCCAGCTGAAGGCCTAGGACTGGGGCAACGGCGTGCATGCCCACAGAGAGGGTTCTGAGTGCCGCCTCTGGCACCATGCCATAGGTTCGCCACCACTGAACTATAGGATCCCAAAGAGAGACATGCTTCCTGTCTGGGTCTCAGCTTCATTCACTGATCAGAGCAAGGAAGAATATTTCAATCCCAGAATCATATCTGAAACAGTTTTGAAATGGATATTCATCCCACAGTCACTTAGAACTAATTCTCATTATTTGCTTGTGGACAAAGAAGGGAAAACAAAAACAAAAAAACACATGTTTTTACCATTTTTTTTTAGTTAATAACAAATCCCATCCTGGCCTAAGTGACAGGATCAAGCTTCTAGGTGTAAGGCCAGTTTCTTCCAAATGAACAAACTAAAAGGGAGCGACCACAGTAAGAAAAGCATAGTCTTCTGATTCCTAGACTCAGTAGTTAGCCTTGATTCCAAGTCAGAATGAATAAAAGGAAATTAATTTGCAAGTCTGAAATGGTGTCAGGGCAGATTTAGCACTCCTGCTTTTCTTCATCATAAGATTTCAAACAGAATGAGGGATGCTGATTTGGATTTCTGCTGATCATTTGCCAGATTCCCTGTATAACTTCAAACATACAAGGGGGTTGCCTAGCTGATTAATCAAGATCTACTACGTTGCATATTCAGGACAAAACTGTTGTCCCTCCTTTCTGATGCTGTGTCTACAAGGCTGCCACCACCCACCGTACAAACTGTGTGCTGCAGAAGGGCACTGCCTGGGGGTACCAGTTCTGGAATAAAAAATTATTCAAAAACTGCATAGCATGGTTACTACCTGGCACAGTTATATAGAAAGAGACATCCAAAAAGGAAGAGAAACAGTGTTTCAATAGTGAAGCTGGGGAACTTCTGGTGGATCTGCGCGCGCGATGGCGGCTACTTTGTAGCCGTCCTCCTGGGTAAGTGTTTGAATCGCTATGAACAGCGGACATCAGCTGTTCAGCGGTTCAAAATCCCCTTCCCGGGCAAAGGGGGGGGAAGAGGGTTGTCTGAATAGTGGTAGAGCCTCTTATGCACCCCAAAGGCTTTTTGGGGGGGGGTGAAAAGAGTGCTCCCACGGAGTTCAGACTGTCTCCGCTTCCCAGCTGCTTTTGTCCCTAGGGACAAAACAAGCCGTTGCAACCACCTCCGCAATTAAAGAGATCTGGTGAGTTTTTCTTAGAAGCGGACAGAGCTGACTAGAGGATTTAGCTTTTGCTTTCTTTGATTTTATTTGGATTTTAAGTTTAAAGACTTACTTTTACGTTTATATTCCCTCTTTTTATTTTTTGCTGAAAGGGAAAGTAAAATGGCATCAGCAGGCTTTTCGGTGTTTTTTTTTCCTTTGGGAAGGTAGAATGGCGATCGGCAGGCTTTTTGGTGTTTTTTTTTCCTTTCCTTTTTTTTTAATGATTGGAATGGAATGTGGACCTGATTATTTATAATGTTTTTTTTTGATGTTGGGTTTGGATTTTAGAAGCATTTTTTTTTTGCTTAACTTCTCTGTTTTGTTTTTTGTACTTTTAAAAAATGGAATGGATTTTTTTTTTAATCATTTTTTTTCTTCTTCCCTTTTCCTTTTTTTAACTCCTTTCTTTTTATTATAATGATCTCCTTTTGAAGGATTTTTTGATTTTCTGGAGTTAATCTCTCTTTTTCTTTTGCTTAATTTTTGTAATTTTTAAGAAAGAGTAAAGATTTTTTTTTCAAGATGGCTCCAAAGCATCCAGTAATTCCTACAGCTCCTAAGGTGGTTTCTTCTTCGGTGTTATCATCAGCGCAACAATCTAAATCAACAGCTTCACCCTCTTCCTTGGTACAGTCAACAATGGTGAAGGATTTGCAAGATATGATGGGAAATGTTATATCTCAAATTGGGGGAGAAATGAAAGAGATTTTAGAGGAAAATAATAAGATTTTGAGGCAAGAGATAGTTTTGGCTTTAAAAGGAGTTGCCTCTGTTCTTGAAAAGTTGAACTCTCATGTAGAAGAGGTAGAAGAAAAAGTGGAATTGATGGAGGGAAAATTTGAAAGCATGGAAAAAGAGATGGAAAATTTTCAAGATGAGATTCTTATGCTTCAATATAGACAAATGGAATATGCTTTAAGAATCAGGGGCTTGAGAGAATCTGTGCAAGGAGATTTGAGAGAGATGGTTGCAAAGGACTTGGCTGTGATTTTGAATAGAGAAAAAGAGGAAATACTTAGTGAAATTGAAAAAACATTTAGAGTTAACTCTGTGGTGGCAGAGCAGAAGAATTTGCCAAGAGATGTGGTAATTTACTTTGGGAAAAGATCCCTGCGCAACGAAATTATACAAGCTTTTTATAAGAAGAGGTTTCAAATTGCTTTACAAGATGTTATAATTTTAAAGGAGATCCCATCTAAAATTTTAAGAAGAAGAAAGGAGTTTGCTTTTTTAGCAGATGAACTTAAAAAGAGACGAATCTTGTTCAGATGGGATGTTCCGACTGGAATGGTGGTGAGTTACCTGGGGATACGTTATAGACTTAATACTGTTTCTAAAGCAAAAGACTTTTATACTTCGGTCCTGGGGGTATGTTCATCGCCATCTATTACGTTTAAAGTTTTGGAAGAAAAGAAGGTAGAATTGCAGTCGGAAGAGCTTATACTTATGAAAATTGGGAAATCTCAATTTGAGAGGCCTCAACAAGTTGAGATGGAGGAGCAGAGGACAACTTGTGCAACATATAACTGTAAAGAAAAGGAGCAACAGAAGAAGGTCAAGGAAGCCTCACAAGTATTGGTTTCTGAATCTGCGGGAGAAGTAGGAGTTATAAACTTTTTGGAGCAACCTTTAAGGGTAGAATTGCAGTCTGAAGAGCTTATATTAATGAAAAATGGGAAATCTCAGTTCGAGGGGCCTCAACAAGTTGAGATGAAGGAGCAGAGGACAACTCGTGCAACATATAAACGTAAAGAAAAAGAGCAACAGAAGAAGGAGATTAAGGAAGCCCCACAAGTATTGGTTCCTGCTGTGGGAGAAGCAGGATTTACAAACTTTTTGGAGCTACCTTTAAGGGCAGATTTTAAAGCACTTCTTTCGAGGTTTATGGATAAGAGAGACTGATAAGGAATGTGTTTACTGTGGATGGAATTGGTTATTGGAGAGAAGATTATGGAGATCGAATGAAAATTCTAGATAAGAAGTTTAAGTTTAAGCACTTAGTTTAAGTATTCAAAAGTACTGAGTTTGTGGGAGAAGCAAGATTCACAAACTTTTTGGAGCTACCTTTAAGGGCAGATTTCAAAGTATTTCTTTTGAGGTTTATGGATAAGAGAGACTGATAAGGAATGTGTTTATTGTGGATGGAATTTGTTATTGGTAAAGATTTAAGAATGTATAAGGGAATTTCAATGTTTTAAGTAATGTTTAAATTTGTGTTTTGGAGGGAGTTTATAAAGAATGATGGATAATAATATAAGTATGATATGAAAAGGTTCAGAGTATATTATAGTGTGTTTAATGGTTGAGTTTTTTTAATTTTTTTATTTTTATTATTATTATTATTATTTTTAAGAGAAGATAACTCGTTTAATTAAATGTATTTAGATTTGTTTAGGAACTATATGTTTTTCAAGTTTTTTTTTTGTTAGGAGAGAGATTGAATGAAAATTTTAGATAAGAAGTTTAAGTTTAAGTACTTAGTTTAAGTATTCAAAAGAGTATTTAGTCTTAATGGTATAATGAATGTTTATATGTTTATTTTTTTTTTTAGGATAAAGAAAGAGGGAGAGATTAGATTTTATATTGTAGGTATAGACATTAAAGAAAGTAATGTTTAAATTTGTGTTTTGGAGGGAGTTTATAAAGAATGATGGATAATAATATAAGTATGATATTAGAAAATGTTTAGAGTATATTATAACGTGTTTAATGATTGTAATTATTATTTTTTAGAGAAGATAATCTGTTTAATTTAATGTATTTAGATTTGCTTAGGATTTATATGTGTTTTAAGGTTTTTTTTGAAAAATTTTAATTAAGCCTGTACTCAACTCTGGGAAGGTTGGGGGAGGGTATGGGAGGTCTGGGGAGGGGGGGAGGGTATGGGAGGTCTGGGGAGGGGGGGAGGGTATGGGAGGGTGGGGGGTCTGGGGAAGGGATTTGTTTTGTAAAATTTAAAAACTTTCATAAAAAAAAAATAGTGAAGCTGGAAGAAAAAATACATTAAACAAGAATGAATGTAGAGTGACTGGGGGAAGAGAACTAAAAGTCCTGCATAAATAAGTATTAGAAAGCAGACTGCTGTACCAACAGAATGAGAGAAGTAAGTAAGGAAAAAGATGTGGAATGAAGACATGACAGAGGCTATAGAAGAAAAAGTGTCACAAGAGAATATTGTTAAAACATAGATGAGAATAATCTATGTGTAAGATGTATAGAGAAAAATGGATAGTGGCAAAGAATGTCAAAAAAAGAACACTGAATAGTTCAGATAAAATAAGGCAAAGAAAATACAGAACACTTTTGATGGAAATAGAAAATTATTTTGGAAGTGGGTGAAGATGGCTAAGCAAGGAACTCTAAAGTTTGAAGCAGATATAGCACTGATGATGTTACCTAGTTCAGTAATGAACT
This sequence comes from Crotalus tigris, assembly GCF_016545835.1. NCBI lineage: Eukaryota > Metazoa > Chordata > Lepidosauria > Squamata > Viperidae > Crotalus > Crotalus tigris. The sequence continues at coordinate 3,881,104 of NW_024096622.1, read as the reverse complement.
TCAGTTTGCAAGAAAACAACCAAGCTCCGAGAGCACCAAGGACTCCAAAGTTCAACTCGGAGCTGCAACTATTGTCTTCTGATGGAGTTCCCAAAGTGATCGACATTAAAATAAAAGTGAAGAAATAATATGGGATGAAACCAAAGGGAGAGAATGATGGAAGGAGAATTTTAGAAATGGATATAGAAATAATAGTAATATGTTGGAGTGGAACTGAAATGAATGGTATAAATGTTAAAGGCCCCTTCACCACCTCCACCACCAAAAAAAGTAGAAAGGAAGTTATAAGTGCTGTACCAGCAAGATTACAGGTTAATGAGAGATGATGTAACTAGAGAAATGTTAAAATAGGATGTGGCTTGTTTATGGAGTGGCTGTGCAGCTCATTTAATAAATGTGCAAAGACATATTCATGCCTGACAATGGGAAGAATGCTATTATTGTTTCCTTACACAAATGGAAAGATAGTAGAAACAAAAGAGAAAATCTTCAGGAGGACAAGTTTATTAAGCATGCCTGGGAAGGTGTTTGGCAAAATTCTGACTAAATGAGCAAAATTTGGGAACTGCTGTGTGGCCTTCTATCAGGCAGGGGCTGTGCCAACCAGATTTTTGCTCTTTAGCAGGTCACTAAGAAATATCAATGTAAAAAAAATCATTCCATATGCTGATTTAGAGAAAGTATCAAGTGAATTGGCTTGTATTGTGGAATGATATATGTATGAAGATTGGTTGCTAAACGTGATAAGAACCCTTTATGATGTATGCATACGATAAGGTTAGGTGATTCTCATTTGATTGTTTATGGATAAATGTATAAGGAACATTTGTGGTATCTTGAAATGTGTGTGTTCTTTTGTATACAGATGTTGCTATGTTGTTGGCTGAGAATCCAAATGATTTTTTCAGAAAATATTAGGTAGATTGATGTGATGAGGAGAGTGAATCTGAAAATCAATATGTCAAACAGCACTGTTTTACTGTTTGAAAGGAAAAATGGAATGAGTAATTACACATTATAAATGCTGAGAAACCAGAACAAACAGAAGAATTTGTCTACTTTCAAAGGAAGTATATTAGGACTGGGAAATGATGGAGAAATTTTAAGGCACACAGATACCTTAAGGTAGTGAGTAAAATGTCTGTTGCAAGGAATGAATGTTTGTCAAGCAAAAGTGGCTATGCATAAGAATATGTTTCTGTGCAGTTTATCATATAGAAGTGAGTCCTGGGTATGTCAAGAGAAACAAAAATTAAATGTAGTGGGAATTGGGTGCTTACAAAATATATGCAGTAAAAGAAAGGGGACAGAATAAATGGTTGCTAAATGAATGTGAATTGAATAAGTGTGTGACCATTGAAAAGAAGTACTTTGTGATAGTTTAATCATATAAATGTATAAAATATTATAAATATATGAAAGAAGGTTGGGAGTTAGGAAAAGTTCTTGGAATGACAAGATCCTGAAAAAAAAGAAGATTAAAAAAATCGTTATAGTTTTTTTTGTTTTGTTTTATGAACAACTCCATAATAGCCACCACTATCTCAAAACTCTCATATCCCTATTTAAAATCTTCTAATTTCACATCTCCCTCTCCTAAAAGGTAGCTTACGTGAACAATGTGTAGGACAGACAGGGCCTCCTGAACCAAAATGATTTGAGGTGACTGATGATACTAAACATCTGGGAGGCACTATATGAAATGGCACATGGAAGTGATGGAAGCAATGGAGAATTTGTAAAGTTTGCAAGATATTTTAGTAAAAATGAATGTCTAGATATGTTTCCTTTTCTTTTTCCTTCTCAGGCCTTTAGCTTCTTTGTTGCAGAACTCTTTTTCTCTATTCTGCACTACTTGTTTAACCCAAAAGGGAATAGTGTGATGGTTTTATTTTTATGCATCTGAGCAGTTTTGCGTAGCAACAACAATTATGCTCATGAAAACCTGTTAGTTTGGAATTGAACAAATCAGCAGTTTTGTAAAGGAAGAAGAATTGAATCTACTTTTGCCTATCATTCCTCCCAGTTGATTAGATTTTGTAATGGGGTTCAGCATTAGCCGCCCTTTATGTGGAGAAATCTTATATTTTGGTGCTTATTTGCTAAAACCAGTTAAGGGAAATAAACAGCATAAAGCCATATTAGTTCTTGGTGGATTCATAACTGCAATTTACATGCGCTTACCATTTATAGTAAAACCTATTAGCACCTTATAATAAAGACAAAATTCTTTAATAGTACATGATAATGGTAACATATCAATAATATTATTGCAAGATACATAGAGCAGTGATTCTCAACCTGTGGGTCGGGACCCCATTTGGGGTCGAACGACCATTTCACGGGGGTCGCCAAACAATGCAATCCTCCATTTTTTTCCCCCTTTTCCTTAGCTGTGCTACTCCCTTTTATTCTATTGGCTTTTTTTTTTTTTTTTTTATTAAAAGTTTTATAAATTTTACAAAAAAGAAAAAAAAATACAAAACAAGAGACAACATATACAAAAAAAATGAAACTAAACAATACATATATATATAAAAAAAAAAAAACCCACCCCTCCCAAACCCCCCCCCTCCCTTCCCCCCCCTGAGCTTCCCAGAGCAGAATATAGGCTTAAGAAGTAAAAATAAAAATTAAATTAAGAACTTTATATTTATATATATGAAAAGATTATCTATGATATATATGAAAATAAAACTTATGAAAAAACTATATAATATTTTTGTATACCCAATCTAAATTGTATAAATTTTATCCATTTATCCCAAACAGCAAGAAACTTCTCTTGCGTTTGTTGCTTTAAGAAAGCCGAAATCTTTGCCATTTCCGCCAGATAAGCTACTTTAAGAAACCATTCCTGCAATGTAGGCAAAGATTCCTTCTTCCAATATTGTCCTACTAACAGCCTAGCGGCTGTAATCAAATTTAACATCAAAACAACCTCCTTTGTATCACAATCTGTAACAATACCTAACAAAAATAATTGCGGAGTAAATTTTACCCTCCTTCTAAAAATTCTCTGGATATTCCACCATATTTTGATCCAAAATGCTTTTATCTCTCTGCATGACCACCAAATATGATAATAGGAAGCCTCCTTATAACCACATCTCCAACATTTGGGTTGCACGTCAGGGTACATATAAGACATTTTTTGTGGATCAAGGTGCCATCTATAAAACATTTTATAAAAATTCTCCCTTAAGTTCTGTGCTTGTGTAAATTTGACATTTCTCACCCAAATATTTTCCCAGGTGTCCAATGAGACTGGCTCACCAAAATTCTGCGCCCATCTTATCATACAATCTTTAATTAGTTCCGTTTCTGAATCCAATTCAACTAAAACCGCATAAATTCTCTTAATGTGGGTTTGTCTTGAATCCTTCACTTGCTTGATAAGATTTTCATCTTCTCTAAGAAAACCCACCTTACAATCCATCTTCCATCTGTCTAGTAATTGCCTATATTGGAACCAAGAATAAATAAAGTTTTCTTGTGCTAACTCTTCCCGTGATTTTAATTGCCAGTTTTGTCCATCCCATTTAAGTAACTGTCTGTAAGACACCATATCCATTTTAACCCCTCTTTTTATTGCTTCTATCGCATGCCAAGGTATAGCCCATAATGGTACTTTGAAATCACTTTTATAATATTTTCTCCAAATCCTAAGTAAAGAAATTCTTAAGATATGAGATTTAAAAGCCCAATCCATTTTTTTATTGAATATTAAATAGGCATGCCACCCATAAAGTAAATCCCATCCCTCTAGATAAAGTATCTCAGAATTTGTCAAATTTACCCAATCACTGATTAGTGTTAAAACCACCGCGTCATAATATAATTTCAAATTTGGTACCTTAAGTCCACCCCTCTCACGGAAGTCTTGCATAATTTTAAACTTAACCCTTGGCTTTTTCCCTGCCCAGATAAATTTATTAAGACCCTTCTGCCACTCATTTAAATTAATCTCATTTTTCAAAATTGGTAACATTTGAAACAGAAAAAGAAACTTGGGTAAAATATTCATTTTTATCACTGCAATTCTTCCCATGAGGGATAATTGCAACTTTTCCCAGTTCTTCAAGTCCTTCTGTACCCTGACCCACAACCTTTCATAATTATTTTTAAATAATTTTACATTAGAAACAGACAACATCACCCCCAAATATTTTACCTTATTAACAATCTCAAAACCCGTCAGGTTACTCAAAATCTGCTTCTCTTGACTAGACATATTTTTAGGTAAAATTTTGGTCTTATTTACATTAATCTTAAAACCCGAGACCAAGCCATAATGATGAATCAACTGTAATAAGTTTACTACAGAATAATCAGGTTGCGACAAAGTAACAACCAAGTCATCCGCAAAAGCTCTTAACTTATATTCTTTTTTATTAACATATATTCCTTTAATTTCCTGAGACTCTCGAATTTTGATCAATAATATTTCCAATGTTAAAACAAACAACAATGGCGATAAAGGACACCCCTGTCTAGTACCTTTCTCTATTGTGAAAACCTCCGAAAGACCTCCATTAACAATAAGTTGTGCTGTTTGTTTTTGATATATTACCTTAAGGGCTTGTAATATGTTTTCACCAAAATTCATTTCTTCCATTACTCTTAGCATAAAATGCCAATTCAATTGGTCAAATGCTTTTTCAGCATCTAAAAATATGAGCCCTGCAGGAACTTGGTTGTTCTTATCTAAGTATTCTAATAGATTAATAATTTGTCTAACATTGTTTTTCATATACCTTCCTGTTATAAACCCTGATTGATCTTTATGCACAAGATGATGCACCACCCTCATAAGCCTATTTACCAAAATTTTTACAAATATCTTATAATCCACGTTTAAAAGAGATATAGGCCTATAATTTTTTGGTAAAGTAAGATCTTGATCCTCCTTTGGAATCAATGATATAAAGGCACTACGCCATGAAGGAGGAATCTCTAAACCCTGTAAGATACCATTAAAAAGATCATTTAATGGTTGGATCATCTCCTCCATTAAAGCTTTATAATAAACAGCTGTTAACCCATCCGTACCCGGTGCTTTCCCTAATTTCAATTGTTGAATTGCTGAGGCAATTTCCTCCTTAGTAATTAAGCCATTAATTTCATATTTCTGATCCTCAGTCAGTTTAGGAAAACTTGCCTCAGCTAAATATTTATTTATATCTAACAATTGTACATTAGTAGATTTATATAAGTTTTGATAATAATCCAAAAAAGATTTTTTAATTAATTCCTTCTGAGAAACTAGTTTACCCTTGTAATTTATTTTCTCTATTATTCTCTGTCTCTGTTTCTTTCTTAATTGATAAGCCAACCATCTCCCCGGCTTATTAGCATTACAAAATGTATTTTGTTTCATAAATAATAAGTTGGTTGCAGCTTGATCTGCTATCAACATATTAAATTGTGACCTTAATAACTTTACAGATTCTTTAGTACTTTCATCAGAAGGATTTAGAATCAAAGCCCTTTCTTTTAATTTAATTTCATCTTCAAGTTCTCTACGTTTCTGAATCTGATTTCGCTTATAAAAATTATTCATTTTTATCAAAACACCGCGCATAAATGCTTTACCTGCATCCCATACCATTGACATTGAAGTCCCCTTGTACATATTCAAAGCAAAATAGTCCTTTAAACACTCCTTTAATTTTTGAACATTCTTCTCTTGTCTAAACAAATTTTCATTAACTCTCCAGGATCTTCTTTCCTCTTTCTCTTGAATCAGCTCCATCCAAACTGGACTATGATCCGTCAGTGATCTAGGAAAAATCTTAACATTCTTTACTTTATTATACAAGTCCGTGGTAATCAAGAAAAAGTCAATTCTTGAAAAAGATTGGTGTCTATCAGAAAAAAAAGTAAAGTCTCTCTCCTCTTGGTTACGTTCCCGCCAATAATCCCTTAATTCCCAGTCTTCTTTCATATCAAAAAAGGCTTTAGGTAGCCTTGCTTGTTTAAGAAAAGGAGAGGAACCTTTCTTGTCCCTTTGTGTATCTAAGACACCATTCCAATCACCCATTAATACCACTGATCTATAATCAAGCAATGTTATTTTTTGATGTAACTGCTTATAAAATTGTTCCTGTTGTTGATTTGGAGCGTAAAGTCCAACTATAAGTATTTTCTTACCATAAATACCAAGTTCAATCATCACATATCTCCCCTGGGGATCTGATTCTACCAGACAAGCTGGTAGGTTTTGTTTAACATATATAACAACTCCCCCTTTCTTCCCAGGAGCAGAAGATATAAAATGAGATCCCAAACGAGCATTAACTAAATATTTCTGATCTTTAAGTAAAATATGAGTTTCCTGTAAGCAAATAACATCATTAGTATGTTGCTTCAAATAATAAAAGATTTTTTTGCGTTTCTGAGGAGAATTCAATCCATTAACATTCCAGGTCAAAAACTTTGCCATCTCCCTTGGCACGCAGCCTGGAGAAGACACCATCAAACTCTGAAAGAGCTGCGTGTGTTGCATAACTCTTGGGTCTTGCTCCTCCCACCGGCGGTGATGCACTTCCAGGAGAACTCTCTTTAGGCTCTTTTTTACGTTGCTCCTTCTCTTTACGCTTATAGGCTGCACGGGTCATCCTCTGCTCTTTAACCTCCGTCTGGCGTTGCTTTACAGCTTCTATCATCCCAGCGGAAACCAAATCTAATGCCTCAGATTGCTGCTCAACTTCCTTGCCACTCAGAGATTTCCGACCAGATGAGGTTGAGCCTGCACCCAGGACCGAAGTATAAAAGTCTCTAGCTTTGTCAACTGTGTTCAATCTGTAGCGTGTCCCAGCATGGCTCAAAACAATACCCATCGGAATTTCCCATCTAAATGGCATCGATCTAGCTTTAAGCTCATTGGTTAAAAAAGCAAAGTCTTTCCTGCTTCTTAAAATTTTGGATGGGATTTCCTTTAGAATGATGACATCTTGGGCAGCAATCTGAAATCTTTTATTGTAAAAAGCTTGTATAATCTCATTCCGCAGGGACTTCTTTGTAAAATAAATCACCACATCTCTAGGCAAGTTCTTCTGCTTAGCAATCCAGGAGTTAAGCCTATAAATTTTTTCCACTTCTCTCTGTAATTCTCCTTTATCCATATCCAAGGCCAGCGCCAGATCAGTAAGAACCACCTCCACCAGATCTTGATTCACATCTTCCTTGAGGCCTCTGATCCTTAGGGCATACTCCATTTGTCTGTACTGAAACATCAAAATATCTTCTTGTGAGGAGTCCACCTTCCTTTCCACATCTTGAATTTTGTCATCCAAAGAGTCAACTTTGTCTTCCACTTCCTCAAGCCTTGCATCGAGCTTAACCACCACAGTAGCCAAACCTGAAACAGCTGCCAGTATATCTTGTCGTAATTCATTATTGTTTTCTTGCAATTTAGTCTTTATCCCCGTTATCTCTTCTTTGAGATCAGATTTAATTTCTGATTTAATCTGTAAGACAAATTGATTCATTTCCTCTCTCATTTGAACTACAATCTCTCCCATTATGCCTCTAACCTCTTGTGCTGAAAGTCCAGATAGAGGAGGGGAAGATGGTGGCTGAGCCGGTGGTACATGTTTAGATTGTTGTTGTAACTGTGCAGTGGAAGTTATAGGAGAAGAAATAACCTTGGGTAGTGAGGAAGGCTGCTGCCTCTTTGAAGCCATTTTAAAAAGCACAATTGTCACTTCCCTTTCCCCTCCAGCCAGGAAGGGAGGAGGGAAAAAAAAAGAAAAAATTTTTTAAAAAGAGACAAACTATAATCCTTGAAAGTCCAGAGTAAATCCAAAGAATAAAAAATAAAAAAGCAAACAATTCAAAAGAAAAAATTCTAAGCCAAAAGCAAAAGTAAAAGCAAAAACCAATCCTTAAAAAGGGAAAGTAAAACAAAAGAGAAAGGAAAAAAAAACTCCGACACTTTCAAAGCGCCATCTTAAATCCTTTCACTAATATAACAAAAAAAAGGAGGAATAATAGTAAAAATCAAAAAATAAAAAAAAATAAATACCTAAATTATAACAAAAAATCCTTTAAACTGCTCCGTCCGTTTAAAAATTACTCACCAAAATGCTATAAACACGGAGATAGAAGCGGCGGTTTCTTTTGCTTCCTAGGAAGCAAAAACAGCTGGGAGGCGGAGATCAGCAGGAGCTCCGAGGGAACACTCCTTTCACCCCCTCTAGAAACAAATCCAGAGGGGGTTCAGGGGTTCTACCTCTATCCCTGCACTCTCTGTCCCTTCCCTTTGCCCGGGAAGGGATTTCCGAGCCGCGGGCCAGCTGATGCACGCTGCGCTCCGCGGCTCTGACACTTCCCCAGCTGGACGGCTAAAAGCTAGCCGCCATCGCCGTCGCCTCAGACCGGAAGCTCATTCTATTGGCTTTTGAAGGCCAATAGAATAGACTCTCTTGAATAGAGTCTAATTCTATTGGCTTTCAAAAGCCAATAGAAATTGTCCAGGCTGTCTCTGCCCTGCTGAGCCCACCAAAAGTCCCATTCTGCAAACGGTGCTGCACCAGTTGAGTAGTCCTCGACTTACAACCGGTTGAGTAGTCCTCGACTTACGGCCGGTTGGGGGTCGCGGCATTAAAAAGGTTGAGAACCACTGACATAGAGCAATAAGATATTCAATAAAATTCAAAAGAAAAACCTTCAACATTAACATTTTCATTCCTGCTTTTCAGCTGACAAAAGAACCATTTTAATGGCATCTGTATACAAAATGCTGACCCTTAAAGAAAGAAAAATCTAATGATAAGTTATATTCAGATAGCACTATTTGACCAGCCTTGGCTGATCTCAAAAACAAAGAAAGAAACCCTAAGCAGGGCCTGACCTGACTATAATTTTGATGGGAATGAAGTGTGGAAATTTTACTTATGTATAATAAATAAATACATTCCTAGCTGTGACATTATTAGTACACTGTACCAATTCCTAGGCCATGACAATATTTTTTTTTGTAAACACTCCAAATGTTACCAAATAGTTTTTTTAAGTGGTAACGAAAGTCATAACGTGCTTCATCTAAACTCTTGTACAAACCATATATTTATTTTAATCTCCTCGCATAAAGAGGTTCTTTGAGAAATGCACTCCTATCTCTAACTTCTAGTGAAACTATTTTGATCTCTGCCCTCCTGGCCAATTACAAACAGCAAAGCTGTGTAAAAGACGGGTTTTATTGTCCCATCCTTTTCCTAAATTTCCTTGGATGGTACAAGATGGAGTCCCAGAGAATGGTTCCATCTGCTGGCTTGTTTATATTCTTCCTGTTGTACTAGCTCTACTTAGGTTCACATACACTATAATTATCATATTTTAGCTATGCCATAATCTTGTGACATATGTTAGGCAGAAAGAATTAACTTGCTTATAATAAATTTCTAAAAGACATAATTTTTTAACCTAGTTAAGCAATATTCTTAATCCAACAGTTAATAGCTATATGCCAAAGACCTGCTTTTAATTTTTTTGATGTCCTTAAAGATTTTTCCTTCTAGATACAGATAGACAGAGAATACAGTATGCCAGCCTAGACGGATGTTTCCAGTCTTACAGGTTTTTGGTCTCAGTACATTTTTCTCATTTGTTACTGCCCATGTTCTGTATACAAATATTCCAGGTGAGACAATACTGGGGGTGGAGTTTCAGGACCTGGAAATTACAACTTCTGTATTACAAAGAAGGAGTTTACAAACCAGCTTTCATTACATTTACAGAACAAGGAAACCCATCTGTTTGTTTAGTTTTGTTTTTCTTCAGGCCCTCCAGATGATCATCTCATTCACCACATCATTAATTCTGCTTTGCATACTTCAAATGCTGTCAAACTCTGTTTCCGGAGACATTTTATAAAGCCATATGATGCTTGCCCTCTCTTTTCCTATGCATTTTGAAATTCAGAGACGTGATCGGCAGATAAGAGAAATGCCCTATAGATATATAGCAGCCTTTATGTTCAGTTTTGGGCTGAGAATGTTGGCAAGGTTGTCAAATGCTTAGTTACTAAATGAGGTGAATTAGAATCCAGTCCTTGCTTAGAGACTTGGTAATTCCATACAGAGCCTATTGAATCTAAAATCACATTCAGAGAACCGAACTCTGCAGAAATGAAAGAGATCTAATTTGGCGATTGCTTTCTTTTTTTCTTTTTAGGTTTACTATGCATATATTGAGTTTGCCAGATTTTCTTACTCTGTGCCAAAGCAATCCAAGGGAAAAAAAAGTCCATCTATCAGACAAGAAAACTGTTGAATGAGGCACTGCTGGTTAAGCAATGTAGATTTTTTTAAAAAAAGAATTAATTTACCAATCTAATCTTTACACTGATCTGTTACAATATAAAGTTGTAATGATCTAAGTACAGGAACACAGGGAACTACCACAGCGCTACTATTTTCACTTCCCAAACTTCTTCATGCAGCACTTGTGTCATTCTCTAAGTGGCCCTTGCTTGATGTCATCATAAAAATCATAAATCTTAGGACTTTTCTCTCTGCTGAGTTAAAGTGCTATGTATCTTCTGGAAGTCAGCAGAACCCATTTTGGTGATAAATCTGCAGCATCTATTGCTAGTCCCTATCCTGCCTCTACTGCATCTGTTCCGACTCCCTGCCAAATGGTGCTGTCTGATTTTGTGTATAAGGCATGTGATCAGAAAACAATTGGTTGTACACTAGCAGCCTGTCTTTGATATTGTGAGGTTCTACTAGACCACTGGCACAATACTGCTACAACCAGCTCTTTGAGAAGGAAACAGACAAAGTCGAGGGAGCATGCACAGCCTGAAATGAGCAAGAAATATTTGTCTGATACATCTACTATTGTTCTCCTCATTTTGCCTCTGATGTAATGCTGGGAAGTCTAACTGTTTTACATATGCTGTAACAGTCGTGGGAAGCTAAGATTTTATATATGGTGTAACTGTCATAGGATACTATTAGCTTATAGATGAAATTGTATTATTATATTGGTTTAGCTAAAAATGGCAAAAGCCCACTTTATAGACTGGGGCTGAGATGAAGGCCATGTCATGATACATGGGAGAAAAAGATGTTGCCAGGGCATACACTGTCATTGTACTATTCTTATGTACAAATGGGAAAAGCCCATAATCTCTATTGGAAAACAGAACAAATTAAATCCAGCTCCACTAAGTTGCAAAATAAATACATAAATCTAAAGGCAGTTTTGCAATTGAAGCTTATAGTTTTTTATAAGTTGAAACGCCTTCCTCATCCCACTTTAGATTTTGGTCTCTCCATCATCCCATATCTACAAGTCACCAGTTTTACACTCCCTTTTCAAATTGGTCAGAAAGACTGATTTTCAGTTTATTGTAACAATGACTGCTCAAGTTTTCCTGAATGTCGGCAAAGCCCTTAACAAAAAACTATCAGGGATTGAAGGGCTTTATAAGTGATTATCAACATCTTAAATAGCAACTGGGAGCCTACTGGGAGCCAGTGCATCTCACAGAACAGTGGTGTTACAAAGGTGTATCTATATCTGTCTGTGCTGCTACATTGAGGACCAATTGCAGCTTCCATGTGACCTTCAAGGACAGCCCTCTGCAAAGTGCATTGTAATAATTCATTTGGGAGGTGACCAACCCATGAGAGACTGTAAGAGGTGCCTCCCTGTACAGGAAAGGGTTTAATTGGCACACGAGATGAATTTATGCAAAGGCCTCAGGACCCTGGCTACTATGTTCTTTGAACAGGAACTGGAAGCCCAGAAAGACTTTCAAATGTCATACTAATTCTATCTGGATCATTACAATCCCACTGAGAACTAACGACAGAAAATCCCTGGATCCAGAGGCAAGTTCATCCCCATCCATACCCCCATAACTTCCTAGCACTGAGAGAGAAACTCTCTTGATTGGCTTGGGATAAAGGTGTATAACTGAGTATCATCAGTGTACTAATGGTGCTTAACTCTGTGCGGGCAGATGACCTTAACTATGGGCTTCATATAGATATTAAACAAGAACAGGAAGAGAAAAGAGCCCTGAGGGAAGAAAGAAGAGATCCCAGGCCAGATTTCTCCACACTATCAACATGAATAGAACTGGCCCTGGGGTAATGACTAGAACACTGTAATTCTGTGTCCTAATTCCCTGAGCTGGCCCAGTATTTCAATCAACAGTATTCAAAACTGCTAAGATCAAAGAGAGCTAGTATGGACACATCCCATCCTTGCCAGAGATCATCCACACATGTAATCAATGCCATTTTGATCCAATTCCCAGACCTGAAATCCCAATTGGAAGGGAATGGATAATTCCCTTTAGGGCTCTCTGAAGTTGCAGTGTGACCTTCTTCTCATAATCTTCCCTAAGAAAGGAGGTTGAGGACAGAACAATATTTGTACCACACCATTAGGACCAGAGAAGGCTTCTTAAGGAGAGGCCAGACCACCTTGTTTCAAGGATGAACTCACCACAGCAAATGCTCATCAAAGCCTCATTAGCCAACCAAACCACCAATATGCTAATACTTTTTACCTTTAATAATCTCAGGTATTACAGATTATTAGTGTTATAGTGCATTAGCAACACTAACATATAAATCTGTGTATTTGGAAACTCAGATCAAGGGAGATGATAGCCCTTCAGCTGAATACCCAGAGATTTAAGAATATTTGAAAGAAGAGAATTGAGCTCAGGCTTCATTAATAAGCAGACAAGAGAGAGCATTCACCTATGGGAGAATGTTCATTAATTGAAACAAAAGAAAACAAATTGGTTCAAAGCTAAATCCAGTAGGAATTCTGTCAGGAAGGATAAAATAATCAAATACTGTTAAGTACATGTAAATTAAAGTGCGAGACCATACATTGACTACTTTAAAGGATCTTCCATAAATTTTCCAATACAGGAAATCCCAGCATCACTGAAATCCAGGTAGGACTAAAGGATTTATGAGAAGATGATTCTGATAAAAAGTAAGAAAACCCATTGCCTCAAGAGGTTCTTTCTTCTTCCATCTCTGTTCGGCTTTCTACAAAGCATGGCTTTGTACAAGGTTCAGCTTTCTACAAAGCAAGCCAGATTCTCCCTTTGTCTGTCCAAGCATTGTGCCTGGACCTAGTGATGAAAGGGCCTGTTGAGCCTTGTATCGTCCCTTTTCTACACAGATTCAAGAGATGTATTATTTTCATGCCCTTTATTTTCCAGTTGTCTCTCTGTTTAAGCAGAGATTTTCCCATTAGGTAGACATTTACTTAAGTATTTCTGTCCCTTTCTAAGTGCCTTTGAACCCTATTTTTCATGTTTTAGCATTATGGCTGCAACTTTTTGAAATGTTTCACTCTGATTGCCTATTCAGTTCCACTTGAATAAGGTTCTTCCATTTCCTGAATGCTACAATCAATTGTAAATATTGTCTCAGCCCCCTTTTGCTTCATTTTGTTTTCTCTTGCTCTTTTTTGCTTGCTCAGCCTATGTCACCAAGTTGCCTTAAAATGTGGTTTTCCCATTTTGGCAACAAGATGAAGCAGGGCCTGTCTACAAAGTAAAGCATAGTACAATACATAAATATAGACATGAAATCAAAATTCCCCTAATTTTGAAGCAACATAGTTTCAAACAGCCAAATTTAATTCACATACACACACAAACAAAATGTCTTTAAAGGCCCTTCTTCCAAGGACAAACCATACCACTCTCTACAATACCCAGACCAAAAAATGCACATCATAGCAAGAAAGCCAACTAGCTATGTCAAATGCACCCCTCCAGGGTAGAGCATTTGAAGTGTTGAGTTCTGACCATTTGATATTGCCATTGTACTTTATATTGCTTCCTGTTTGTTCTGTTTCAATCCATATTTTTGCTATATACTACTCAGAATTGTTTGAAGTAGACAGGTGTAGAAATGCCAGTAATAAAATAAAAGTAACATAAATGTCCCATGCATAAGGTGTTTCTTGCCACCCTATTTTAAAATTCTCAAGATGTACTTTATCATGTCAGATATTTCTTTTTTCTTTTTCCAGGGGAGCTGGGGGTCGCTTGAAAAAAAGCAGTGGACTACAGTCTCCTAACAAGTTGATTTTTGAAGAACAAATACACAGTGGATATGTCGGTTATCGTAATATTAATATTTTATGTCAAGACAGTAGCTAACATGATGTATAGTTCGAAGGAGTAAAACATTTCAGGTATTTCTTAGTTATAATTGTACCCTTGAGAAAATTAAAATTTTCTGATGATCAGTCAACCATTAAGGGGGTATTGCAAAGATAAATCAGGTAAGCATTACAAAGCCTGTGCTACAAAACTATCTCATAAAATATTCAAAATTTTATTTTATTTACTTAATTTATTAATACAGTATTTAAAATATTCAAAGGCATGGCTTAATTTGTTTGGGAAAAAAGGATTTATAAATGCATCCGTTCGTGTAACAAATATGCTTGAGGTTTGGAAGTAGTATATGGCAGGATGATGGTTGGCCTCCCAACTCAGGAGGATAGCAGGTTTCATCAATGTTGTGTTTTGGAGATGCTTCAAGATGCTGGAGGCAATAACAGGACAAGCACACTAACCTTTAGGTAAAATTTTAATGCTGGGGAGTAACACTTATTTTCATCTTTCACTGTCTCCCTGCTTCGGAGATGTTCTGTTTATTCTTCACTAAAATTAAAATATATCTTTTTTAAAAATTATTTAGAAAGATAATATTTGACCATCCTGTTGCAATAAAAACATGATGGTGTTTGCAAGGCAGTTTTGCTCAGTTTTAATAAATCCACTTTTCTGGATTTGAAACACTTTGACTCATAAACTAATTATACACAGGCTGGGTTCAGACAACAAGGCAGGCTAATATGTACTTGGTTAATTTATGGCTCAGTATACTGTAGAGCAGGGGTATCAAACTTGCAACATCACGTGACGTTGCAACACAATGGGATGGGCGCGATTTCACTATGACGCATCCGGCCCGCGGGCAGGCAGTTTGACACCCCTACTGTAGAGTCTTAAACTCTTATAGTATATTATAGACTTATAGCACAATCCTCCACAAATTTACTCAGAAGTAATTTCATTGAATCCAGAGTATTATTCCCAAGTCAAAGGTTGTGATCCTAAATACACCAGGAAAAAAAATCCTGTAAGTTATAATATAGTTGTGACTGCACTTTCTGCAGCTGATGTAGATGTTGGTCTATGAAAGCATTTAACACTAAACCAGAATTTATTGTTTCTGGATTCTGAACAAATATACTATCTATTTTTTCTTTACAAACTGATCAGACATGTATTTACTGGGGGAAACGAGGTAGATGCAAATCAATATTTGTAAAAATAGGAGTCTTTATGAATGAGTCTCTCCATATGAAAACATAGGATGTCTTTTAAAGAATAAATCCTGAGCCTTTTGCATTTAATATTCCTCTTGGTGATGGAAGAAATCCAGTTTATAAGACAATGCCCTTTAATCTCCTGATCTCTTTAGATATCCTTTTGCTTTTAGAATCTTTGTTTAGGTGGGACAACTGTAGCCTTACAGCTTCCTAGAGGGCTTGATGCATTCATAGTAAAGCGTAGTAAGGAGTGAGATTTAAAAATAGAAGAATTCCTGTGGGAAGACATCCCACTACAGCTCAATCTGCCAGCTTCCTCCTATTGTCAGGCAATGTGATTTCCCCCCCTTTTACAGCCTTCGCGGAGGTGCCTCTATTCGAGATTCCCGCACCACATCTCTTCAATTTGCAGGCCCCTCATTTCCTCCCCTTGGTTGACCTCCGCAACGAAGCTCTCCAAAGCTCCTGTAACAGTCTTTCCCGATTGCCAGGCAGCCAGTCATTCAGCAGAAAACCTGCCCCACATTAGAGCACAGCGAGCCCATGACGTCACCCGAGGGATTACTTTCCATATTAGGACATCGCCCTGGGCGGAGCTTCTCATTCCGTAGTTGATCCAGCATTCGGCAGCATTTTAGCGCAGGCGCTTGGAAGCCTCTGCAGCGCACGTTTATGTCTGCCTCGATAGAGAAAAAAACGATCTCTGACAGGCTCGGAGGAAATAATACAGCCTCCGTTGAATAAAGTCATTACTTTTTCGACATTCCGGATTTGCGGGAGATGAAAAAGAACTGCTAAAATATTTCAGCAGAAATTCTAATCAAAGTATGATTAAAAAAGAATAAACCCCTTTTGTATCTCAGATTTCTGAAGTTCCACTTCACAGAAAGGGAATGTCTCCATATTGCTGTTGGAAGCGTCTTCTGCTTCATCCCTTGAATTATGAATTACTGAGGGGAAAATGTCTGTCTGTTTCTGACCTACACCAGGGGTGTCAGCCATTCTAGCTCAGTCCCGTTTCTCAGCTCTGCCAGAAATGAAAACGGCTACTGGTTCCAGATGCACAGAGCTGATTATAAGGGAAGGTATTTAGTACTGCGGGGAAAACAATCCCACGTGATGCTGGAATAAACATTAAAAAAAAAAAAAAGCCGAGCCTGAATGAAAAAGCTGAACACAGAAAGGATAGTTGCAATCTGGTCCTGCACAAACTCAAATTCGAACAGCTTATTTTCACCTAAGAATGTATAGGTAAAGTTAATGTGGTCTAGTGATAAGTGAGATAATTAACACTAACAATTTTAGGCATATCTAATCTCACAAGGGATCTACACTTGAACTCTTCTGAAAATTAGGCATAGTACATTTGTTCATGAGAAGAGAAAGTTAAGGGGGAATGTGACACTGCTTCTCAGATACTGAAAGAGTTTCAGACAAGACACTATTTGGTATCATCCAAGAGCAGCATTGGCATATTCTGTTACAATTATGGGGAAAATGTCCAAGCAGTTGGGTGTTCAGAACCTAGGAAGGAGGTAATAATAATAATAAAGTTGGAAGGGATCTTGGAGGTCATCTAGTCCAACCCCCTGCTCAGGCAGGAAACCCCATACCATTTTGGACAAATGGCTGTCCATCTCTTCTTAAAAACTTCCAGTGTTGGAGCATTCACCGCTTCTGGAGGCAGGTGTTCGCTGATTCATTTTTTGATTATCTTTTCCAGAATCTTCCCAGGTTTTGAGGTCAAGCTGATAGGTCTGTAATTTCCTGGATCCATTTTTTCCCCTTTTTTGAAGATGGGAACTACATCAGCTCTTTTCCAGTCCTCTGGTAGTTCCCCAGTGCTCCAGGATCTTTGAAAAATATAATTCAGTGGTTCTGAGATCACATCTGCCAGTTCCTTCAGAACCTTGGGGTATAATCCATCTGGTCCTGGCGATTTGAACTTGTCTAGGGAAGACAGGTGCTCACTTAACATTTTCTTGCCTATTTTAACTTGTGTTTCTAATCTGTTTTTTATGGTACTATTTCTGATAGGTTGGACTGTTTCTTCCCTTTGTGTAAAGACGGATGCAATAAACGAGTTAAATAGTTCTGCTTTCTCCCTGTTGCTTGTCACCTTCTTGCCACTTTCCCCCACTAATGGACCAATCATTTCCTTCACCTTCTTCTTTACATGTTGAAAGAAGCTTTTTTTTTGTTATTTTTGACTTTGGTCGCAAGTCTTAGTTCATTTTGAGCCTTGGTTTGGTGGTGGTGTTTTTAGCTGGCTGTGTACAAGTAGAGGTTGGGCAGCCATCAGGATTTGATTCTTTAATCTGGATTCCTGCATTGAACAGTAACTTGGATTTTGTGGCTTAAATGATTTCTTCCAGTCCTATGATTCTGTGATAGAGGTGCTGCCTCCATACTGTACCAAAATATAATTAGATTTATCCAATAACTTTTTCATACATACACAGCTGAGAAGAACACATGTAACTCTGGAATGAGTTCCAGAACATGCAACTGAACTCTTAGAAACATAGAGATTCAAATATTGACTTCAGAAACTCAAGCAGAAGAAAGAAGAATTGAACTGTAAGTTGTACATTTATGTACCGTACTGTATTTTGAACAGATGATGTGAAGTTAAGAAACACTGGAAAAGATTGGAAAAATGGAAAGCCATCAAAAAAAGAGGCCAACAAGATAGCAAGGCGACTCTTGCTGTCATAATGAAAAAGTTGTTTTTCACAGGCACAATCCTGGCAAAATTATTTCTATCATATGACAAAGTTGAAAGAGAATGAACAACTGAGCAACAATTAACTGTGTCTCAGAGGATAGAGACAAAAAAAGTCAAGATAGAGGTTGCAATCACCTAAGGTTGCCAATAAGAAAGTAACAAAGGAATGTGGCTTCAAACATGCAGTCATGATTGCCATCTTGACTTTTTTGATTTCATCTGTGAACATCAGTGACAACATATTGAAGACAGCAAGAGCAAATTAATATTTATTGAAACTTCTAGTAAGAATTGAGGGAATAGTAGAGCAATAGTATGTAGTGCTAAATCAGAATAACATGATCAGTTACAGATAGCCCTTGACCTAAGACCATAATGGAGCCTGCCCATTATGGCTGCAAGTGATGATGGCTGTTAAATGAGACAGCTTGTTTAACAATCCTCACCTCCTCTTCTCCCTGATGCAGTTGTTAAACAAATGCATGAGTTGTTAAGCAGAACACACAGAGTCTCCAGGATGGGGGAGGCCATGGGAGACCTAGCACAAGCCCAGTCCCTCCTACTCTGGACTTTCCAAGACTTCCCCCATTTCCTATTTGACTTCCTGCCCCTTGGAATCCCCACAACTCTTGAATCTGCTTTCTTTTCCAGCACATCCCTGCAGGTCTTCCTCCCCCAGTGGGTCCAGGCAAGATTTTCCTCCCACTGGCTCCCCACAGGGCTTAGGGCCCCTCCCCAATCTCCATCATCCTTTGCGTACATACTTTTCGAAGATCTCTGGATCTTTCCTCAGTGCTCTGCAGACTGTGTTAGAAAATCAGAATGGAACTGTCCATCTGTAGACATGGGGCGGCCTCTGGAAGTGGCTGCCATTTCACAGCAACTGCAAGTAATTGTCGGTAGACTGAAAGTGACAGCAGTTCCCAGGAGGCAGCATGCAACCAAGAAATGAATGGTCTGCTCTCCTCCCAACATAAAATCCAGAAAACTTCAAAAGATAAGTATGCAATGGATGTTGGGGGAGTGGGGAGCAGGCCCAAGGCCTGCAGTGACTTGACACAGTGGGATGGGGGAGGTGAGGCAGGGTGTGAATGATCATGAGATGCTGCAGCAGCTGTAACTTTGAAAAGAGGTCATAAGTAGCTTTAGATGTCCTAAAGGTGCTTTTTCAAGACGCAACAGGACTTTCTTTGTTTTTCTTTGAAGATGTTTCACTTCTTATCCAAGAAGCTTCTTCAGATATGGATGATCTGTCATAACTTCGAATGGCCACTAAGTGACTGATTGTTAAGTTATGACTACCTGTATTTTATTTGTATGGAAGTTAGACTCATGTCTAGCCATTTTATACTTCTATGAAGTTGGTATTCACCAGACTTTTTCACACATAATTCCATACAATTATTTCCACATTGGGAATTGTACAATCTCTCCAATTTCTTTTTAAAAAGTGCTATCTTGTAGTCCTTGCTCACTCATTTTTCAAATTACAAGATCTTTGGAAAGAGTGCTTTTTAATATGTAAAAAACCTTATTAGTACCCTTTTTTTGTAGTGATTACTATGTTTGAAATGTTACAATATAATCTATTCTTATACAATATATATTATACAGCACATACAGTAGCAGTTAGCTGAACATGGCTAAATTATTACCAGAAAGCTATATAAGGTAGGATCTACTTAAGATCTGGATGAGAAACCATTAGAAAATCACAGGGTTATAAGTTAAGCTGAGATATCAGAAGAAAAAATTCCTTGAAGAGGAAAATAGTGAACCTCTTGTACTACTGCCAAGAGCGCTGAACATGAGTCAAGAACCTTTTCTTTTAAAATTTTATAAGTTTTAGTTGTGTTGCTCTGTTGTTTATGACAAATTATTGACAGAGGACTTTCTAGCAATCTATTTTCCTTTTCTTATTTAAAATACTGGTCAAAGACTGTAATAATAAATCAAAATTTCCTAAGTTTGCATTATACAGTATGAGTGTATTGTGTATATACACACAAACATTTATCAGTCCCAATCAATCCACTGCAATTGAAAGTTATTAATAGTAATATTAATATTTCTGCTTAATATTACCATTTAAACTATAACTTTTTTCTGAAAGCACTTTGTTAGTATTTTTATCTTTCAACTTGTTTTTATGCTGAAATGCGTATGAAAGATTGATTGATTATACTCCCATTAAACCTATTAGGAGTTTTGTAATTCTAACGATCATGGGAAAGTTCCACTTCAAAGGGTCCAGATACTGGAAGAATAAAGGAAAACTAACTGATCTGTCCATCCTGGCTTGCTTTCTCATTTACTCATACAACTCACTCCAGTCCCAAAGGATTCTACACAGCATTTAACAACAGAAGCAACATTTAAGAAGAAAATAACATTAAGAGAGAAGGAGGACTCCATGTTGCCTTTGTCCTTTTCGACTTGTATTTTTCTTTCCTGTGAGGCTGGCAAAAAGCAAGAAAAAATAACAGGGCTAAAGGTCATGAATTTGGGCAAAAAGCTAGGATCAGTAACACTTACTGTGGCGTTTATTCTGTTTTAATTTATGGATTGAAATATGGGCCTGTAATCCTGTTTTGGGGAGGGTGGGTGTAAGGAATAAAATAAAGTCCACTTCAAAAGTGTTGGAAAACAAAACAAGCTTTATTGAAGCGTTTGCAAAGGCTGATGGATCTCGGCAAATATATTCCCAAAGACCACACCCAAATTAGTTCAGCATAAACCTTCATACCTGTCCCATAGAATATGCCACATCCTTCTTTTCCAGACCCAGTTAATAGGTCCAGTCTAGTCACATGCTTTCTGGCCACCTAGTAAAATTATTAGAGATTGCAGCTGTACCATTAATAATTCCTCTTTGTTTTACCTTTATCTTTCCCTTTGTGACATTCAACCAACTAAGCTCACAATAGGAGCCTGTTTGTCTAAGCTGGATGATACAAATGTATCAACTCCATTCTTGCCTATCTATACAATGTAACTAATGCCTGCTTAAAACCAAAAGTTGTGTATGTCATCACTTTAACAAGGTTAAATATGGCTGCTCTTTGGTTATATGATTATACCTTAAAATATTGACTTTAAAGCGTTTTTATAAGATATAAGCTAATCTATATTATGAAAAATTATAACATATACTGTACATTTGTTATATACCTCACAGGGGGAAGCCTGGGGCTGAGGAATTAGATAGTCCTTGAACTAAAAATGAAAGATAGCAATTGATCGTTCCTTGTTTTTATTTTCAACTTCTTAGTGTCTGATTATATTATTTATAACAAAGATGTAAATTCTTAATGAACCAGTGGTGTTCATTATGGGAAAGGGATCTAGCCTTTAGCATGTGCCTTCCTGCCAGGTCAGGCTATTTAAAAAAGGGAGGACAGTTGCCTTTTTCTTATAAAGTGGAAGTGATTATTTATTTGAAGTAAAGTGATTGGTAGCAGCTTATTTAGCCAGTTCTGCTCAGGAGTTGCAGGAAGGGAACAGCAGCACTGTAGGAAGAAGATTTGGAGATAGGAAAAGCAAGACTCGAAGTCATATCCCATCCATGCATAAGCTATATTATGATAACAATATTAACAAACAATTCTATGTTTAAAAAAGTCAGCATGTTGTATAAAGATATTGTCAGAGGTCTTTGCCACACCCCTGGCTCCAACAAGAAACAAGCCATTGAGTTCACAGGTGGTCGGTTTATTTACCGAACGCTCTGACATGTAGTAGTCAGACAAACAGCAAACAAAGTCAGCACTGGGAGCAACCACCTCTCAGCACCCTAAATAGACGCCTCCCAGCCAGCCCTACCCCCCACCCACCTAGCCAGCATCCGGTGTGAGCTCCAATATGGCAGCAAGGCAAAAAAGCGAGGTAGGCCACACCCGCCATTTCTCTGTGCTGATCAACTGCTCAGCGGGACACCCTCGCAGCTGCATTCCACAGGGTCCCCCATCCAGCCTACAGGTATGAGGAGGGAAAGAGCAGTCGCTGCCATCTCTGCTGCTGATCCCATCCGCTGCCTCTGGATGTCTCCATCCAACGGTCTTGTCCTCCCCTCCCCCCACCCGTTAGTGGCAAGCCCAACAGCTAAGGGGATGAGTTAGAAGCAGGTAACAAACTACTGCTACCAACAAAGACAAGTGAGCTGTTGCAAAGGTTTGGCTGCCTGGAAATAGATAACAGGCTGAAAGGAAGTCAGTGGCTGAAGTGGGAAGGAAATCAAGTCCTCCCACCACATAGTCTGCCTGCCTCAAACAGAAGGTTTAAAATCACAAATTAGAATAAGTATAGGCAAAGATTAAAAAATGCAACAGGAAATACCAATGTAATCAAGTGAACATTCCTCTTTGTCTGTTTTTAACCTGAGATCTCTTTGATCAAATAAGAAAAAAGTCCTTTCCTCAAAGAGATTACAGTTTTCAATTGACAAATACTAAAACCACAATTCAGCCGGATGCCTGACTGCAGAGCACCACCTCTTAGAATACTGGCTAAGTGCACTCTCGTAGAATTCCTAGAGTGTGCTTTTGCACACTTTTGAGGAATAAAGGCAGGTTGTCTATAAAATTAAAACTCTTGTATTTGTAATCTTTAACTGGGTAAAATGAAGCAAAAGGTTTTCAATTAAGGTACTTCAAATGGGCTAACTTTCAGAATGCTGAGACCCATTACACCTGTGGGAATGAAATTCTGGAAAGTTCTTGCCATTTCAGTGTCAACAATGTGCTGCCATAGTCACATGATCCTCATTTACAACATTCCCTGATACCTTCTGACAAGTCAGTGGGCAAAATTGGGAAGCTTGTAGAGAGAAAGTCAATGGGGATCACATGACTATAGCTGATGGCAGGAGTACAGTGGTAGATTTGAAATAAGAAATATATCTGAAAGGATGACCAAATAGGTCATGGGCTTATAGATGATCATAGTCCTATATAAAGGGCTTACGGGAGACAACTTGCCACAGCTGCCTCCAGTACCTGATTGTATATTGCAGTCTCAGAATAAACTTCACTTTTGATTCAAGCAACTACCTGCATTCTTTATTTCCAGCTTGGAAATGAACCAGGTAAGATTTCTTTCTAACATTGTGTCATGGCTATCTCAGACTCAGAAGATGAAGAGGATCATCAGCCTGAAGAGATTCAGCTGGAAAAGTTGCCTAGCAACCAGAAAAAGCAGCTATTGCTGGGCTCAGAAGACCAAGAGGTGGAGCCAATATTTCCCCCAATGCACAGGCCCACTGACAGGAGGGCTGAATGAAGGTGCTCAGCAAGACTATTGGCCAGAAAGAACCCTGCCCCATAAAAAGGAACAGATCCAGATCACATCTCCCCAATATAAGGAGAGCCATGTGCCTCACAAATTTATTGGTGACAACTCTGTTTATCTCACCATTGTGTTCCTCAACTCCTTGGTTGCCTTCTTGTTTGTTCAAACTTTTTCCCATTAGAGTTCAATTAGAAAACCTTTTAAATAAAGATAAAATATTTACCTATGTCTCTGTGATTTCTATGGACCAGGATAGGACATGCTGGAATCAGATTGTGCTATGCTATAATTGTTGAAGCACAGTTTACTGAATACATCGTGATTCAAAAATCTCATTTCAACTTCAAAATACAACCATCTTGAATTCAGGATGCTTCTGAAATTATTGAAACTGCATTAGAATATTTTGGTAAGGTTAAGACAAAAGTTAGGATCTCCAAAGACTGTATTGAGCAATTTAATTTGCACACCTCATGATGTACTAACCATAGTGATTTAGTTCATGTAATATACTTGGCTCTTGAGAAATTGTATGATAGGGCTTCCGGTTTTGTGCAGTAGCGCAAGTAGCTGAGGGATCGTGGGGCTCCGCACCCGACGGCTGATTCTTTTCTGTTTGGGGACCCTAAATGGGCCTAAAATCGCCCCAGAGAGGTGACAAAGAAGGAGGGAAACCTCGCCAACCACGAAAGATGGCGGTTGATCTGGTCGTTTGGGTAAAGCCCTCCAGAAAACAACAGAAGAAAGGCTAGATTTACTCCAGAGTCTAGCCCAAGCTATAAACAGCTGAACCAAAAAGCACTAAGTTAAGCTTGATCATAAACAACATGTTTGGAACTGAGTAAGAATACTGATTTTCTCTTTTCTATTTGATAATTGATTTCCTGAAAAAAGAAAAAAACCCAAGAAGCAAAAATCCTCCGAAAGTGAGAGGAGGGGGATTTTTGTTCCACCCTCCCACAGGTGGAAGTGGCGAATTATATTTTTATGGGAGACAGAAATATATAAGATTTAAATCTTATATATATATATATATAAGTGTGAAATTTGGTGGAATTAGTTAAGACTTTCTTGGCAAAAGATTATTGATGAAAACAGAAGGCAATGGCCTGTTTTGAAAACTAAAAAATGGAACTGGTGCTGACATTAGTGGTGGATGAAAATATGCAATTATAGCTGCACTAATATTTGTTGTTGTTGTTAATTGCGAAGTCGTGTCTGACCCATCGCGACCCCATGAACAGTGTTCCTCCAGGTCTTCCTGTCCTCTACCATCTTCTGGAGTCCATTTAAGTTCACACCTACTGCTTCAGTGACTCCATCCAGCCATCTCATTCTCTGTCGTCCCCTTCTTCTATTGCCCTCAATCTTTCCCAGCATTAGGCCCTTCTCCAGTGAGTCCTTCCTTCTCATTAGGTGGCCAAAGTATTTGAGTTTCAACTTCAGGATCTGGCCTTCTAAAGAGCAGTCGGGGTTGATCTCTTCTAGGACTGACCGGTTTGAACGCCTTGCAGTCCAAGGGACTCGCAGGAGTCTTCTCCAGCACCATAGTTCAAAGGCCTCAATTCTTTGGCGCTCAGCCTTTCTTATGGTCCAACTTTCACAGCCATACATTGCAACTGGGAAAACCATGGCCTGGACTATACGCACTTTTGTTGGCAGGGTGATGTCTCTGCTTTTTAGTATGCTGTCTAGATTTGCCATAGCTTTCCTCCCCAGGAGCAAGCGTCTTTTAATTTCTTGGCTGCAGTCCCCATCTGAGGTGATCTTGGAGTCCAGAAAAATAAAATCTGTCACTACCTCCATTTCTTCCCCATCTATTTGCCAGGAATTGAGAGGGCCGGATGCCATGATTTTGGTTTTCTTAATGTTGAGTTTCAAGCCAACTTTTGCACTCTCCTTCTTCACCCGCATCAAGAGGCTCTTTAGTTCCTCTTCACTTTCTGCCATTAGAGTGGTATCATCTGCATATCTTAGGTTGTTGATATTTCTCCCGGCAATCTTAATTCCAACTTTTGATTCATCTAGCCCTGCCTTTCTCATGATGTGCTCTGCATATAAGTTAAATAGGCAGGGCGACAGTATACAGCCTTGCCGGACTCCTTTTCCAATTTTGAACCAATCAGTGGTTCCGTGTCCAGTTCTCACTGTTGCTTCTTGACCCGCATATAGGTTTCTCAAGAGACAGATAAGATGGTCTGGTATTCCCATCTCTTTAAGAACTTGCCACAATTTGTTGTGATCCACACAATCAAAGGCTTTAGCATAGTCAATGAAGCAGAAGTAGATGTTTTTCTGGAACTCCCTAGCTTTCTCCATGATCCAGCGTATGTTGGCAATTTGATCTCTAGTTCCTCTGCCTCTTCGAAATCCTGCCTGTACTTCTGGTATTTCTCGATCCACATACTGCTGGAGTCTAGCTTGTAGGATTTTAAGCATAACTTTACTAGCATGTGAAATGAGTGCAATGGTGCGATAGTTTGAACATTCTTTGGCATTGCCTTTCTTTGGAATTGGAATGTAAACTGACCTTTTCCAATCCTGTGGCCACTGTTGAGTTTTCCAAATTTGCTGGCAAATTGAGTGTAGCACTTTTACTGCATCGTCTTTTAAGATTTTGAATAGCTCAGCTGGAATACTGTCACCTCCACTAGCTTTGTTGTTGCTCAGATTTTCTAAGGCCCATTTCACTTCACATTCTAGGATGTCTGGTTCGAGGTCAGTGACCATCTCATTGTGGTTATCTGGGACATTAAGCTCATTCTTGTATAGTTCTTCTGTGTAGTTTTGCCATCTCTTCTTAATCTCTTCTGCCTCTGTTAGGTCCCTGCCATTTTGGTCCTTTATCATGCCCATCTTTGCATGAAACGTTCCCTTCATATCTCCAATTTTCTTGAAGAGATCTCTGGTCCTCCCTATTCTGTTGTTTTCTTCTATTTCTTTGCACTGTTCATTTAAGAAGGCATTCTTATCTCTTCTAGCTACTCTCTGGAATTCTGCATTCAATTGGGTGTATCTTTCTCTTTCTCCTTTGCCTTTCGCTTCCCTTCTTTCCTCAGCTATTTGCAAAGCTTCCTCAGACAGCCATTTTGCTTTCTTGCATTTCTTTTTCTTTGGGATGGTTTTAGTTGCTACCTCTTGTACAATGTTGCGAACTTCCATCCATAGTTCTTCAGGCACTGTGTCTATCAGATCTAATTCCTTAAATCTATTTGTCACCTCTACTGTATATTCATCGGGAATATGATTTAGTTCATACCTGAGTGGCCTAGTGTTTTTCCCTATTTTTTTCAATTTAAGCCTAAATTTTGCAACAAGAAGCTCATGATCTGAGCCACAGTCAGCTCCTGGTCTTGTTTTTACTGTCTGTATAGAGCTTCTCCATCTTTGTCTGCAGAGCACATAGTCACTAATATAGGAAATGGCAAACCCAGGAAAAGATAATTAGTTTTTCTGACCTTCAATGGTTTAACTAAATAAATAACAGCTATAATAAAGAAAAGAAAACATTTTGGGCTATCTACAAAGTGAGAACCATAAAATTTAGGAAGAAAAATTGACCTTCCTGGATTATAAAGACACATTAAACTGTGACTCTAAAGCTGTTTGCAGAGAAAAAAAAAACTTTGATTTTTGGCTATCATGGAACATCAGAGATCTGCAGAAAAAACATATCAATAAAAAACAAATACTTTCCAGGAGGAAATTTATGCTATGTTACAACTAATACAAATAACAATGACTAAATAATTTTGAAAATTTAAATGAACACATCTTCAATTTTACTTCACAATAAAAAATTTTCAGAAAATAAAAAAGAGAGCAATCAAGTAAAGCAGATAACTGAACATAAACCAGAGGAAAGAAATTTAAAGATGAAATTCAACAATGGAAGGAACTATGATTTAACCCAGGCAGAGAAAAACTTGCAGGAAATATTGGACATGAAAAAGACAACTTATGCTTCAAGATTACAAAATAAGTCTAAGGACAAGGAAAAAGATTCAAAAAATGAATTAGAGCTGTCAGGAGAACTACAAGAACTTGAGAGACAAAAAATGATAAGAGAAACTAAGAGAGAAAGAAAGAAAAAGATTTTCAAGGAATATGAAGGGACGAAACACTCCCACAAAAACACCTTACTTGAGTCGTCTCTTGTATTTACAACAATATCTACAAAACTATGGGAAGACCTGGTCCAGCGGAGTACATTGATTAGGAAAGATGTCTGGGGAAAAGAAGGCTAGTTAGAATTAAGAAATTAGATGATGAGACTTATCAGATGGAATATTTAAAGATTAGGCACTTGTTTGAATATGGTTAAAGAAATAAAATTTTGGATATAAATGAATTTTAGTTTAAGAGGGATAGGCTCCTCAAATAACTTAGTACTTTTATTTTTTATAATATGAGAAATATAAAAATGTTGGGATGATTTATATGTGGGAAATGTTTTAGATATTCAAATGTAATGGATTTTGAGAAAATTTCAATAATAAGAATATTTTGAATAGTTTTAAAAGATTAGCTATGGATTTATTAGACAGAATATTTAAAGATTAAATATTTGCTTGAATATGGTTAAAAGAATAGAAAAAACTTTGGACATATTTTAGCTTAAGAGAGACATGTCTTTCAAGTAGTATATTATTTTCTTTTTTTCTTCTCTTTTTTGTTTTTGTGTTAAGATATGAGAAATGTAAAATTATTGGGATGGCTTGTATGAGGAAAAAGACTTAAATACTTATGTGTAATTAACTCTAAGGAAATCTTAACAGGTAAAAATGTTTCCGAACATTGTGGGGGAAATAAATTTAAATAAGAACTTTAAAAACAGGATCTATGATAAGGTGATTAAGATGATTAATTAGAAAAGAAGCTTCATATTGATGTGGTTGTTACTTGTAGAAATACTAGAAAAATGTTTATATTCAGTTGTTATCTATTAAAATACTAAGAAATGTACTAATTTAAGGCTGATAAATGAGAATATTATTGGAAGAAGAGAAAATCGAGGAAAGCTACCAACTGGATTATGGAATTCTAGAAATTAATTGTTATTGATTGTTTGTAAATATAAACCCATATAACATGCTGTTTACCAAATATCAAGGTGATTATGTTAAAAAAATTAATAAAATATATTTTTAAAAAGAAATAAACTGTATGATAGAATCAAGGAGTTGCAAGGGCCATTTTGGTTATCAAGTCTCATTCCACTTACCGCAGGAATCCAAATTAAATCCCCATGCCAGTTTAGATAGTCATTTTTAGTATGACATATGAACTTGCTACCTGTTAAATTCACAGTCTTTCCAACTTCTGTACTTTCATCTAAAAATAAACTTCATTGAACTCTTATTTCTGAACAATCTATTTATTTAGGTTATCACATCTCTAAGGATGAATACAGTGCTATGAAATGCATGTCCAATTTCTCCCTCCATAAAGATGATGCTTCCTCAATTTACAATGTTCTTTACAATGAAGAACATTTTTTAAAACTTCAGTCCCCCAACTTAGAAAATCTTTGATAGTCAAACAAGTCACACAATGTTTAATGGAACTTACTTACAGATAGGTGCACTTCAAGATAAACATTTTTTTTCTTTTTCATAACTTGAATGTAGATGAGATTTTACATTTTATACAGTCTTTGATTTTTTGGGATTCTGAGCTATATTTCATTAGGAAATTATAAATAACGCTTAACAAATATACAGTATTTTATAGAAGTTTCAAATTCAATCACATTTCTCAATGTTCCACTTTTTTGTAACTCTGCTGTGTAAATATTGGAACCAATTAAGTATAGAACATTGTGTTAAAAAACTTGATATTTGTCCTATTAACAATAAACTTTTGTACACTAAATAATTGTCAATTCACTTGGTATATTTCTGGTTCATCTTTGTAAAGATAATTCAAAAGCAAAGCAAGAAGGGAGAGATCTAAACCTTTTATTTAGTCTTGCTTATAGAGGATAATTGGGATTGGCAACCCGGTTAAGTGCTACAGTCGCTAAGCAAAAAAAATCATATCACTCCATTATTTTTTTCTGTTAAGTGAATCACTGTAGTTGTTAATCAAGACATCATGTGACTGCAACTTGTCATTTCTTTTTCGTGTTCTTTATTAATTTGTCACCCAGTCACTTTATAGGAAAGATGGGCATCAAAAATTTTTAATTAATAATTCTGCTGTTGGAAGTCAGTTGTAAAGATTGCAAATAGTGATCACATGACTGTGGAACACTGCAATGGCCATAAATTCAAGTATTAGCTGCAAAGCTTCTATTTTCCATCATTATTTCAGTCATTAAACAAGACAGTTGGTAAGCAAAGACTGCATGTATATATCCCAAACAATGGATTACCAAGTATTACTTAAGTCTTTTACAAAAAATTTTATGTCTATGAACCCTAATGTATGTATGCAATCCTTCTGACAGATACTTCTGTTCTTTTCACAGAATTAATGGAACATAAGGAAATATACAGTAATCCATTCTGAAATTCATGTTAGGCAGCCAGTATGATAGCACAATCTGAAGTTCAGAGCTACTAGATCTAGATCACCTTTCGAATCCTGCAAATTCTTGAATTTGACCCTGGGCCTTTTAGTGGATCATATACAGTTCCTTACTTGTTTATGCCAGTTCAATGTGATGAATTTTAAAAGGTTTCACTTACTTATTAGTGGACATAAGTTGTCACTCCCCATAAATGAAGATGCATATAGCATATATGATGCATATTAACTACATTTAGGCAGTCATATACTATAATTACTTTATCCACATGAAACTTACAGGAAACCAGTTTGTAAAGTTTGTAGGCAAAACTCCTTTGTACAACACTGTTCATTGGCCATTGTATTAATGTACATATATACTTTCATGCATAAGCACACGCTTCTTGAAGCAATTTTTGAAGAAAAGGTGAAAAGATTTAAATATTTTAAACTGACAAACTCAAACCTCATTTATTTATTGAATGTATATGTTGCTTCTCTCATCAATAAGGTGACTCTGGGTTGCTTACAAACAGTACAGTAAAAAGATAAATATTGAAGCAAAATTACACTTACAATACTATATAAAAACTAGAACTAGGGACATAATGGCATGGGGGTGAGATCTTCACCCATCGATTACTTCCAGCAGTAAGCAGCCCCCTTGGAGCCCCAAGCTAACTGGCAAAATCAAGTTTTGATACTGTTCTGGAAGACCAAGATGGTGGGAGCAGTTTTCAGTTCTGTAAGGACTCACCTCAGCTAACCGTCCAAGAAAGCAGAACTATTGAAACAGGCATCATTTCAAAAGGAAATTTTTTATTAGGGGTTAGTAACAGTAGGGAAGTCAAGGCGAGATCTGGGGAAAATCCCACTTAAAAGGTATAGTGAAACTAGCAATATTCCTCCTCCTACCAGAGTCATAATGTCCATTTGAATTCCAGCCAATCCAAAGGTGGTACGATGTATGGGCAACTGGTACAGTTGGGCACGCATCTCAAGGTCTTCTCCAGCTTTTGTTTCTCTATAACCGTCTCCCTGGCAAGGGAGACACATTCCTTTTTCAAATGGATAGAGGCAGAAGAGGGAAGATAGAAAGCGAAAGTTATTCCAAGCGAGAGCAGGTTCCCCTCTCCCTCCAGCAGAATGGCAGGCCCCAAAGCAAGTATACATAGGCATGGAAGCAATAAGGATTTGGGGCCCTAATATACGGTTCCCCTAAAAGAATTGGAAATCCACCTATAAAACAGAAAAAAGTTAGTGGAATAAAAGGAAGGGGATATATCTGACAACACAGATATATCAATGAGGTTTATCAGGATATTGATAAAGCATTGTAAAAGTTTAGGGGCCCCAACATGTTTCTTGTATACCCACTCATTCCACACTAAATACTGTGTCACTTCATGGTGAGTTCAAGAGTCCAAAATATCTTTAATTTAAAAATGCTGTTCACCCTCCACTATGATAGGTGTGGGCACTGGAGGTGCAGGAGGCCTGAGGTAATCTCTGGTTTGAGTAGGCTACAGTGGAAAACGGGGTGGATTTTCCATAGGTTTTTTGGTAAATCCAATTCAACCGTCACAGGATTGATGATGCGTTTGACTGGGAAAGGTCCAACTAACTTAGGGTCCAATTTCTTAGATGGTTGTAAACAGTACTTTTTTTCTAAAAAAAAAAAAAAAACGGTGCCAGAACTCACACATGTCATACAACCCGCCTTGCCTGTCCTACAAGGTTCCATCCAAAAAAGATGCTGGAACTCCGTTCTGGGCATTCTATGAGAAAAAAAGCCCTGGTTGTAAAGATTGCAAATACTTCATAGAGAGATATACAGTCCTCAACTTGATATGGTTTCTGTTCCACCCTCCGTTTATCTGCTTGTGTTTTATAAGCCTTCCTGGCCTCATCTAGAGCTTTCCTGACTACTGGCCAGGTGTTCTGCAACTGCTTAATCCACTCCTGTAAGGATGGGGTTTCAAGTTTCTTGGTGAGGAGTTCAGGCATGGCAACAAATGTTTGACCATTAGCTATTTGAAATAGAGTGAAACCTGTACTGGAATGTACTGCATTATTATAGGCAACCTCAGCAAACAGGAACAAATCAGACCAGTTGTCCTGTTGATAATTAATAAAGCATCTCAGGTATTGTTCTAGAACTTGAGTTCAGTCTCTCTGTCCCCCCATTTATTTGAGGATGATGTGAAGATGATAACCTTTGGGTAGAAGCCATCAGGTCCAGAAAAGCTTTCCAGAACTGAATTGAACCCCTCTGTCTGAAATTATATGTTGTGGGGCCCCATGAAATTGATATACGTTCTGCACAAAAGGTTTAGCAAGCGTCTTTGCAGTTGGGATCTTGGGGCATGGAATGAAATGTACTTGTCTAGAGAACAAATCCATTACGACCCAAATTACAGTGTATCCAGCACTTTCAGGCAGTTCTATGATAAAATCCATAGAGATCTCTCTACAGGGTGCTGAAGGACTTGTTACTGGTTGAAGCAGTCCTGGGGATTTTCCTTGCTGCCGCTCAGCCACTGTGCATGTGGGGCAGCTGGCTACATAGTTTTCTATGTACTTTTTCAAAGCAGGCCACCAAACTGGCTTTTAATGAGATGTAAGGTTTTTACAGATCCAAAATGTCCAGCAGTTTTCGAGTCATGTCCTGCTTGCATTCGTTTAAGCCTTAAAGCTGCTGGGACATAAAGTTTTTCTCCAATCCTTGCTAATCCATCTTTTAACACAACACAGATTATTGTGGTTTCGAAATCACTCATCGATCTCTAAGGCAGTTTTAAACTCCTGCAACAGAGTGTTTTCAAGGGAAGCCACAGGTTTCAACTGGGCTCTGGTGGTTACAGGAACTGCTAATTGGCGAGGGTGCAAAAATGGTTTAGTCATTTCTGCTTTCTTGCTGTTATATTGTGGTAATCTGGACAATGTGTCAGCTAGGAAATTCTTTTCCCCAGGGAGGTAATGAATAGTGAAATCAAAATAATGGGGGTTTTCATAGCTTCAAGATTCTTATGATCAGTCCATACATGAAATGGTATTTTACTCCCCTCTAAGAAATGCCTCCACGTTAGGAGGGCCCATTGTACAGCATAGGCCTCCTTCTCCCAAGCTGCCCACCTCTGCTCAGTCTTTGATAATTTCCTAGAGGTGTAAGCAAAGGGTTGTAATTGTCCTTATTTCTCTGTAATAACACCACTCCCACAGCCACATCACTAGCACCCGCTTGAATTATGAACGGCTGTTCAGAGTCTGGATGTTTCAAAAGCGGTTCCATAGAAAAAAGTCTTTTAAGTTTCTCGAAAGCTGCTTGACATTCCCCTGTCCATTTCAACAGTTGACTGGGCTTTGGCTTATCCCCCCCCCCTCTGGTTTTTAACAAGTTTGTGATTGGGAGGGCAATCTGTGCAAAAGATGGAATGAATTTTCTGTAAAAGTTCACAAATCCTATGAAACTTTGGAGTTGTTTCCTGGTTTTTGGAGGAGCCCAATCCAAAACTGCTCTCACTTTCTCTGCGTCTATCTCTATCCCCTTGTTGGATATATCAATGTGATCTTGGAATTCACACTTTGACAATTTGGCATACAGCTTGGCAGAGCACAGCTTTTTTAGTACTGCTCTGACCAGTTTAATATGTTCATCTTTGGTTTTGGTGTAAATAAGGATATCAGCCAGGTAAACCAAAACTCCTTTGTACAGGTGATCATGTAGGACGTTAATTAGTTGCATGAAAATTGCAAGAGCCCCTTGTAGTCCAAATGGGAGAACTTTAAATTGGAAGCAACCAAGGGGGCAATTGAAAGCAGTTTTCCATTCATCCCCTTTCTTTATCCGTATTCAGTAATAAGCTTCTCTCAAGTCCAATTTGGAAAAAAATTTCCCTCTTGATAAATGCGCTAACATGCCTTTTATTAAAGGTAGTAGGTACATGTTTTCCACGCATATAGCATTAAGACTCCTATAATCCACACACAAATGAAGAGAGGCATCTTTCTTTTCTCTAAACAATACAGAGCTGCTTCCTGGGGTCTAGCCCAGGGGTAGGCAACCCAAAACACTTAAAGAGCCACTTGGACCCGTTTCCCACCAAAAACAAAACACTGGGAGCCGCAAAACCCTTTTGATATCTAAAAAGAAGATAACACTGCATATATCCTTTTTTACCTTTATTATAGGTGTGTGTGTGTTTGTGTGTGTGTGTGTATGTGTGTATATATGTATATGTATATGTATGTATGAATGTGTATACACACACACACACACACACACACACACAGGTAAAAAAAGGATATATGCAGTGTTATCTTCATTTTAGATGTCAAAAGGGTCTCTCTCTCTCTCTGTCTCTCTCTCCCTCCCTCTCTATCTGCCCTTGGTCTGCCACTCCTCTTCCCTCCCCCCCCCCGCTCTCTTTCTTTCTTTCTCTCTCTCTCTCTCTCTCTCTCCCTCTCTTTCTATCTCGCTCTTTCTCCCCCCCCTCCTATCTGCTGCTCACCTGGCAAGCTTCAAACTGTTGTCCAACAAGCAACCTCGTCTCTTTTATGACTCATGGACTTCAACTCCCAGAATTCCTGAGTCAGCCTAGCTGGGCTAGCTAGCTCTCTCCTGCCCTTCCTGCTTCCTGCAGAGAGCAGCAAAGGGAGGAGGTCCGCCCAGTAAGCTTTTCAGCTCCTCGGAGAATACTGTGAGTGCACTCTCTTTTACACATACACACAGACACACACACACACAAAAACACAAACACAGAGAGAGAGAGAGAGAGAGAGAGAGAGAGAGAGAGAGAGAGAGAGAGAAGCAGGGACGCGCAATTGCCTCTCTCTGTCTCTGTCTCTCTCTGCAAAGGCAGAGGAGGCTGGGAGCCACAGGGGAAGGCTCAAAGAGCCGCATGCGGCTCCGGAGCCGCAGGTTGCCGACCTGTGGTCTAGCCAGTTCTATAAAACTCCCTCCAAATTCTTTTTGATGAACTTTCCCTGTTCATCTAATTCCCTGGGAGTCATAGAATACGTTTTTGGCTTTGGTAGTTTCGCCCCTGGGATGATCTCTATAGCACAGTCTGTGGATTGGTGAGGGGGGAGTTCGTCCGCCCTCTGTTCACTGAAAGCTTCAGCCAGATCTCAGTATTCCATTCAGAGGGCTTTCAAGTCTGACTCACTGAGGGCAGAGGCAAAATCATGATATAATCCACATCTCCCGCGTTTCCTTTAGAAGCAGGCGGGGCTCCCCTTTGTGGGAATTTTAACTGTCCTTCCTCCAGTTGACCATGGGGCTTCATTTTTTTAACCAGGCCAAACCCAGAACTAATGACCATTCCATCCCTGGGGCCACAATAAAAGCTAGAGTCTCTGTGTGCTCTCCCAGGTCAATACATAGCTGTCTGGTGGCAAAGCTGGAAGGTACCCCCCCCCTGCAACCGAGCCATCCAGTTGGCAGAAAGTAATTGGGGTTTTTAGTCTCCTGAGGGGTATTCCCATTTTCCCCACTAGTTCTGGGCTAATCATGCATTGGGTACACCCCGAGTCCACCAGGGCTGCTAGCTTTATTGTCTATCCAGTATCAGGTATAGAGAGTTCTAGGGGCACTGTTACAGGGTCAATTGACCCACTCATCCTCGTAGTCGTCTTCCACCACTCCATCGTAGTGTGGAGTTGGAGCTCTACCCTCTTGGTTGCGATCCCAGGGGAGCTCTACGACTTCCTCAGACTTCATTGCAGTCTCCCTTGGGTGCTGTGAGGTACTGGGTGGTCTCTCAGCTGGTAGACAATCCTCTCTCTTGGCAGGTGTTTTGCTGCAGCAATCCACGGCTTGCTGTCCCTCTTTACCACATTTGAAGCAGGCAGTGCTGCGAGATGGGGCAGGCGAACTTCGTGCGGTCTCCCCTCGCTTCTCTGACTGCAGTTCGAAGCTTGGTCTCCCCGGGTGATGTAGGTGCTTGCGTTGATTGATCTCCACTTCCTCGGCTAGCAGGCACCAGTCATATAGCCACCCTGGGGCTCCATGGGCTATGCAGGCATTGTACAGCTCTTCATTGAGCCCATCCTGGAAACAGCTTACCAGGATGTCTTCTGGCCAGCGAAGGCCAATTCTCTGAACTCTTCAGTGTACTCAGTGACTGGTCTCCTTCCCTGCTTCACCATCTTTATGCGCTCCTTGGTTTTTTTAGCCGCTAGCCAGTCCTCAAAACATCTACGAAGAGCTGGGCCCAAGCAGAAAAAACATTTCTTCTTGATGCTGGTGGCCTGAATTCCTTGCCCAATGGGGTCTACAGCAGGCTGCTTCTGCTTGAGTAGAGCACGCTAGTCCCATTGGGGTGAGACGGCTCCTCAGATACTCTATTTAAGAAAGATTAGTAAAACAATATCTCCATTAAATGATTCCTCATTTTAGAGACTTCTAAGTTCAGGGAAGGAAAGACAGTAAGATAGTCCACATGTTTATGTATGATCTTCCCTCACATAAATTCTCATAATAGCTAAGAGGATATTATAGTAGCAATTCACTTTTTTTCTCTTTGGTAGAAAGGGGATGAGGTTTAGTTATTGTCAGACCTTAAGGATATGACACTGATTACTTTTGCAAGTTAATCAACTGGAAGGAACACAGTTAGCTCCTGGTAATCTCTACATGTACTTAGCATTTGAAGACTGGGAGCTATTACTGCATCAACTTCAAACAGCTATGGAGGGCTACAAGTGGAATGATGTGGAAGTGTCCTATAAGGCACGAAGGCTTTTTTGCTATACTTCAGATATTGCTGGAACAGAGAAGCAGAGTATAGTTATTTACAAGGATATTGTGTTTATCTTACAATC
Source organism: Crotalus tigris (assembly GCF_016545835.1). Classification (NCBI taxonomy): domain Eukaryota; kingdom Metazoa; phylum Chordata; class Lepidosauria; order Squamata; family Viperidae; genus Crotalus; species Crotalus tigris. Next base: position 3,844,413 of record NW_024096622.1, on the reverse strand, counting down.
TTAGTAATTTTAAACTGTGTGGATTTCCACTCCCAGAATTCCCCAGCCAGCATGAAGTTTAGTAACATTGTCTTAGTAGTCAATAAACTAATATAACATTGTATTATCTCTCTTTCTCTCCCATATATGAATATATTTATTTTCATGCTAATAAATACATGATATGCTAATCCCTAAACAGATTGAAGAACCAGCCCTGCACTTTTTATTAAACACCTCAAATAGATAATAGACAGTACTCCTGAGATGTTCAGGTAGTCCTCAACTTACAATCATTTATTTGTATCAAACTTAACATTTTAGGGACTGCTCAAAGTTACAATGACATTGAAAAAAGTGACAACTAGTCCTTGTATATATGACCTTTGCAGCATCCACATAGACACATTATCAAAATTTGGGCACTTGGCAACTGGCATGTATTTACAATGGTTGCAAAGTTCCAGGGTTAGGTGATCACAATTTATGACATCCCACTCAGCCTCTGACAAGCAAAATCAATGGGAGAAGCTGGACTTGCTTAACATGATTTACCTAACAACTGCAATGATTCACTTAACTATGGCAAAAAAAATCTTAAAATCAGGTTTGACTCACTTAAATGCTTTGCTTAGCAACCAAAATTCTGGTTCCAATTGTGGTCATAAGCACAGGACTACCTGTACAATTAATTTTGACACCTGGAAATTATAGACATATAATTGGACTTGGGGTATTCTAAGGCAGTTATCAGTTCTTTAAAAAAAACATTTTTAAAAAAATAATTGGCCAGTTTTGAATCCTATGTTGGTTGTCCAGAGATGCATTTTGTAAATCAGGCAACCATGTAAATAAATAAAATCATAGCTTGAATAATCCATTGTTGTCTGATTTACCAAGCTAAGACATAAAATCATGCTTTTTATAAACCACAACTGAATTTACACATTGCATTAAGTCAAAATCAAACAAACCACATTACAGTTTTGGATGGCATCTAAGATCATTACTCTCTCCTTTTAAGAATTCAAATTCAAGGCATATCTACTTTACAGCTGGGCATGAAATGTTTAATTATTAAATATCATAAGCACTAATAATATGAATAGCAGATTGAGATTTTCAGTCTTTACTAATAGCATTTATTTTATACAACATGTTTATTATTTACTCTGGATTAGATTTGGAAGGCTTAATTCTAAAATGATGTTTTCAGCATTAGAACTTGAATCTTTCCTAGAATATTTGGAAACTACCTAGACTGGTTGTTTTGAATATGTGCGTCATCGTTTTTTCCTTACAGAACTTAGCAATGTAAAAAGTCATTATTTTAAGGTCAACTTTTAACTGCAGAGAGGGCACCCAACCACACCTCACTAAAAGTAGTCATTAATGAGTTAATCTTTTATTTGAAGACTATTTCCGTCCAGTGAAACTGCACACATCTGTGCCCTGCTTCATTGTTTTAAACCTGAATGGCCAGGCTGTAGATGCTCGGGATTTGCAACGAGGAAAACTGACGGGATGAAAGAGTCTCATCTTGGCGAGCGCCGCTGTGTAATTCGAGTTGTACTTTCCCCTATTAGTTACTTCTTCGTGCCTTGGCGTTCAAACTGCCTCCAGGAAAGGCGGTTAGTTAACAGGCCAACAACTTCGAGCCAGCAGACCATATGCACGGCCTCCGAGATGAATACAATCATTCCTCTTGTCGCCGTTGCAACTGGCACAGTGACACGAGCAGCCTCATTCGCTATGCTATCGTCTGAAGAGACCCAAGAGTGGTTGCTCCCAAGCTGACATTGGCAGAAAATATGGCGTTTGCAAACCAACACAACACAATGAAGTATGTGGGCGCAGGGCGGTGGGGAGGAACAGAGTGCTCCGTTGCAAAGTTATAAATATCACAACTGCCCTAATTTTCTGCGCTTGAAACCAGGGGAAAATTACACATGTTGCTCCACTGGATTGCATTTTAAATTCAGCCTCAGCTTGGTCACTTAAAAAGCAAAACGTCAATGACGATAAAGGCACCGAGGGACTTTCCCGCCTTCTGGCTCATAAAGCAATGCGAAGAAATTTCCCTGCGTTTGTAGAGCAATGGAAGCTTCGAGGGGCAACGAGAATGTAAACAGAGGAGGTTGATGAGCCGAATCTGCCAAGAAAAACCAGGCGGATAATATCCTGTTCTAATCTCAAAAGGGCAATAACTTGAAGCGGAACGAGGAAGCAAGAAAAGCGGCAGCGCCATTAATTCCCCTCCCCTCTTAGCATTCCCAACCCCCATCTTTATCGCACTCCTTCAGGCAGGGTCCACGGCAAGTCCCTACGCATGCGCACGCAACCCAACGCTCCCTGTCACGTGACTTGAGACTGCAAAGGAACTCTTCTATTGGCAAAATTTCTAAATGCCCTATTTCCTGTTTGCTTCACTAGGATCTTCTGAAGGGCGTTTCCTTTCTTGCGTCTTGCCGAAAAGCAGGGAGTTGACTTGTGTCGTTATAGGAAGTCAGAAAATGGTGGTGTTGATGAGAAATCCGTTGTCCTCGGAGTTGCAATTTGTGACGTTGCCGGTCGAAGCCTGGTCGGTTGGGGATTTTCTCCGTTCCTGGTGCCAAGCGCAGGTAAATGAGCGTTCATATGAAAGAAGTGGGTGACGTAGGCTTCCTATTGTACAAGAAATGTGTGTCTGGCTTCTTGTAATTGACGTCTTTAGAATAAACAAGCTAGGAGGAGTTTTGTTTTTCTCCTTCACAGGTGAAGCGGATACATAAATAACCTTTCCTGAGCCAAGTATTTATATATTTGTTTAGCAAATGAATATAGATATTATCGATCCGTGGCCACAGTGAACACTGCTTTTTATGGATTTTATGGGATTTTTGCCCATATTTTTGTGATTTGTGAAGCATGGCTTTGTGTACAGATGTATTGTTCATGGTGTCCTACGTAGGTAAAGAACTAGGTTTTGCACAATAATGTTTCTTCTATTGTTTAACAATTTGCTAATGTGCTATTTAAATAATCTGTTTGAAATTAATGAAATTAATTTCCTATAGATTACATACATCCTGAGCTAAATATTCTAAACTTAGTATAATTCTCTTTTTCTTTTTTAAAAATAATTGTTTTTAGGGGCTCCCTGAAGATCACTTTTATGTAAAGTGTAATGGTCGATGTATTAATTCTGAAGGTGTACTACAAGATGGAGCTCTTTACAGTGTGGAACCAAGATTATGTGGTGGAAAAGGAGGTTGGTTCACTGCTGCTTTTGCATACTAAACAATATAGTGTGTGTATTTGTTTATTTGTTAGATTACTATCTCATCTTTCTTATAGGTGTCAGATAAAATTACTCCAATGTTTTCGCATCAATAATTATGTGAAATAGGCTTGGATGAAAGATAGTGACTGACTCCAAATTATCTAATGAAGGTCCATGATTGAGATTGAATTTGTTTATTTTAATTATAACGCACTCAGCCCTGAGAAATATAGTAGTGAATCCCTATTCAGATTGTGGATCCCACAATTGTGGAGCCACAATTAATGGCTACAGAATTGGAAACAATCCAGAATCACCTATATAAGGTATATTGTACAATATACACCGGAAGATACAATGCATCAGTGATGGAAAAAGAAAGCAAATAGTTAAATAAAAAGGGGAGAGGGAAATATATTTACTGCCCATATGTTTATGCTAAAGGTCAGAATAAAATATCTGAATAGTTTGAAATAATATGACAGTAAGAAAACAAGATGACAGTCCTATACTGGCTATCTTGCCATTATAACTTCCCATTGCCAATTATTTTCTACTAATTAATGCAGTTTTGAAATGTTTGGAATCATCTGAAGTGTAGCTCCGGAATGGGTTGTAACTAAAAGCTTACCTTTCGTTTGTATCTTTGATTTTTTTCTAATGAAGGATTTCTGAATAGACTAAAAGGATTTTGCATCATGTTCTGATTCTTGGAGGATCGATGTTTCTTACACTTAGATTCCTGTTGCTGACCTATTTTAATTACCTCTCAGGTTTTGGATCTATGCTTCGAGCGCTTGGTGCTCAAATTGAGAAAACGACAAACCGAGAGGCTTGCAGAGATCTCAGTGGAAGGAGACTTCGAGATGTTAACCATGAAAAAGCGTGAGACATTTAATTAAGTAGAAAACGCCTGTATTTCGATGTTATTGTTGCATAGATTTATCAATATTTTTATAATGTATCCATCCATAGATACCCATCATGCTATTGCTTGTTGGAGTAAGCAACATTATGCAGATATCAGAAATGGAGTACATTGAATCAAATAAATTAAAGTACTGAGATAAGAAATGAAAATGTAAATGAGATAACACTCATTTAAACCAGTATTATTCACTAATCAGCTTCATAACTCCCTGTCCTTGCAGACTATAATTGCTTTCAACATATTCATTCAATACAGTGCTTCATGCATTACATTTTGTTCTTCCAACCTCTGATATTGGAGTTCTTTTTGAGAATCTCAGCTTAATGTAATCACAGCTTTTTCCTTTTCATGGTTTTCTTTTTCCTCCAACCCATTCACTTTTCCTTCATATTCTTGTTTTCTTTTCAGTTCTCATTTAAAGCAATTTAAACTACTTCTGTACTGCTCATTCACTTTTGTATTCACATTTATTCAGCACCTATTCTGTTATAATCCTATCTTATCACATCATACCCAAGTTTCACTTCCATATAACAAAATGGGCAGAAGCATACTTTTACATATTGATTTTTACTTTTTATGACATATTCATTGTTCACATACCACATGCTATCCTTTCTACTAGCGTTTACATGAATTAAAATTTTTTAACCTGATTTCCCTTATTACTAAAGTACGCACATTCATTTATTTGTGTATAACTTTAAATGTATAACTTTAAATTCCAATGTCATATCTTAGATACATGAATTTTCATATTATCAGTTCTTGTTTTCAACCAGCAGCATGGAATTTACCATTTTCAATTTCTATATATTCTTCTCTGTTTCGGGCTTAGCTATTCTTTGCTTTCCATGACTTTTTTTTTTTTTACAATTATCTTTCTATGATTGTTGGGTCATCAAGATGGCTTTGACTCTGAATCATGGCCACTTAGATAAAAGTTACTCTGTGTATATATTAAACAATATGTTATCTTCATTTTTGAAATAATCATTCTTCAAAAATCTTTAACCTGTCTTTTTCTGGAGAATATATATGAGGCATGGAATTTAAGTATGGCACATACATACTTGTGTAGTTAAATAAGATAATATTATAAAGTAAAATAATTATAACAAATCAAATTAAAAATAACAGTGAAATGAATTAAAAGTTATTAATGTGCAGAGCAAAATAATCCTACATATTTCTTTTCAATGCATGGATAAGTAACCTGGCACCAAATTGTATTCATATTATCACTTGTCAAGCTTCAGCAGCAAGGAATTTCCAAAGATAGATGATCTCATTCATTGTGCTGTACTGTTTGGGGTTCTTTGTGTTAGACTTCATAGTTGAATTCAACTGAGGTGGGCAGGACAATGAAATACATCTAGTTTAATATGGATCCTTCTTTCTTATAGGATGGCCGAATGGGTGAAGCAACAAGCTGAACGGGAAGCAGATAAGGAACAAAGGCGTTTAGAAAGACTGAAGCGCAAATTGGCTGAACCAAAGCATTTTTTTACTAACCCAGATTACCAGCAGCAGTGTCATGAAATGGCAGAGAGACTTGAAGATTCTGTCCTGAAAGGTAGCGCTGAAGTAGTTTAGTCTCTGTCCTGCGTTGCTCTTTTGGATTGTTGGGCCCTTAGATATTTTAATTAAATGCCCTGTGAATAAGATAACCTGGCAGACATTGAATATCTTCTGTATTTGTCTTCTTTTGTTTTCAGGCTCTGACCTTGTTTTCTTTGCCTTTGATTACTTGCCTGTTTCAGTATTATCTGCTTCCATATTAAAGCAATTTCTCTGGTTTGGCATTCACTATAGATATTGGATTACAACCGTGAAAAGGCTTACTGACCTTTCCCATGAAAAGCAGTTGTTAGAAAATTCAGCTTCCCTGAATAATATAATGGAAGACCCTCCCCCAATCCCATCCCTCAATCATGTTTGCATTATGCAGTCAGCTGTGTGAATGATTAATAATAAATTAAGCAAACAGTCAGAAATGATAGATAAACTTCATTTGGGGAATGAAGCAAAAAATTAAAAGTTCATCTTTTCTTTAAATTCCTGGTTTTAATGATTTAATGTTTGTATTTCATTTAACATGTTGAAGGCTGATTGCTTTGACTATGTTTAGGTATGCAAGCTTCTTCCAGCACAATGGTTTCCCCCGAAAGCAGTGAGAGTCGAAAATGGACCGCTGATTCTGGAACAGGAACACCACCAGACAAGAAAAGGTGTTTATGGTAAGTACCACATTTTAAGAAGTATAACCATGTGATAAAAATGGAAAGAAAAAAAGAGTTACTTTCCTTAAAGTTGGTGGCTATTGCCTTAACAATTCAAATTGGTGATCTACTTGTGGAATGGGATTTTCTTGTTTCCTCTGCTTGCTAGCATGTTATTGGAATTGAGGCAATAACTACTCTAAAGCTGTCTTCTATAGCTGTTTAGAACATTGAATTTTTCTGTTGATGTAATGTAATAGAATAGATATATTAGAAGCTATGTTGTGTTAAAAAATCAGGAGTGTTTTACTGATATACTCATTTTCAATATTGGAATTCTCATTTCAATATTGGAATCATTGGAAAGAGTCTTTTGGCATTCTGCCAGGCAGAATACTTTATCCTGATTGTTTTAAAAATATTTTATAATTCTATGTAATTTAAAAGTTTACCACTATTGTACTTAGATGGATTTTGATATTAGACTGTCTGCCCCTCACATAATTATGGGGCAGATTTGTTCTTTTATATCACAGATTCTGTTTCATGGTAAAAATTATATTCATGTTTTAAAATTAAATGTGACAGGTTAGGTGTAGAAGGGTTGGATGATCCCAACAGTTCAGAGAATAATAGCGATGAAGAAGATGAATCTCCTGGGACTTCAGGAAGATGTTCCACATCATCTGGCAGCCAAATCAATGTGATTGACAATTTAAATGAGTTTCCCAGGAATTCAGAGGACTCTGTAAATTGCAGTTCAGGCTCTGACGAGAAGTCAGAAGATCAAACGAAGAATGCTAAAAACGATCTACTAGAAGATCCAACTTTCAGTAAAATTGTAGCCAGTGAGAAACATAAAACAGCACAGATTCTGAAGGAAGAAAAGCATACAAATGCCTCATGTAGTGAAAAAGCTGCAAGTCAGTGTCAACATGCAGTAAGTATGGTTGTTTTTGATTAAATATATAATTCTTTTTCTTTCTGAATCCATTAGATATCTTTATAAATAGTGCATTTTGAAAACTTCATTCCATTCTGGTAGTTCATTATCCATGTCACTTTACAATATTACATCAAAGATAGAGTGGCATTAAAGCCAAATCAAAGTACAAGTAATGCTACACCATTTCCTCTTCATCCCCCAGTCATCTCTTTTTTTTCAATAATTAAACAACATTTTGTAGCTATTGAGCATATACATTCCTCATTGGAAGGGTTTTTTCCCAGTCTCTAAAATGGAGACATAAATTGACTACTTTATCAGTATAAGAACTAACTAAATTACATTTGCTATTTAGCCCTATGTGCAGGAATATTCTAATTCACAAACTTTGAAACGATAAAGCATATACAAGCCCCCAAAGCCATCTTGTTGCAGAAATGGATATTGTGGAATCACTAATATTTAACTTTTGTTCACAAGATCACTTTCCTCTTCTGAGATATATGTTTAAAATATTTTATGTTTCTGATTCTTAGGATACTGCAAGAATCAATCTGATGGAATTCAGTTCTGTTGCGGAAGTGGAAGCCTTAGGACTAGACAAACTAAAGTTTGAGCTATTGGCCTTGGGACTAAAATGTGGAGGTACTTTACAGGAAAGAGCAGAACGACTTTTTTCAGTGAGAGGTTTGGCTAGAGATCAGATTGATCCTGCTTTGTTTGCTAAGCCTTCCAAAGGGAAGAAAAAATAAAAATGGTGGCGTGGTTTGTTTTTTATACTGCAAGTTTTACAATATTCTTCTCATTCTGCTGCTTTGTATAATGTTATCTTTCAAAAGCCAATATAGTGTAAATTTGTATACCCCTTAATGCTTTAAGAATAATTTTTGTGATGATGGTAAAAGTACTTGTTGGTGGACATCTATTTTTTTATATTTGTTAGTGTTCAGTAAAAGACTAGTATATTTTATATTCATGTTTAAGTGACAAACAGAACAATATGCATTTGTGAAAAAAGTCAACATATTTTATAAAGAACATTTTTGCAAGGCTTAAACGTTAATAAATTGTAATTGTATTTGATAAAAATTAAATACAATATTGTAATACAGATAATCAGAATCAAATATACAGACACTCTGTTGAATGTATTCCAATCAGTAGTTAACTTTGTAACTGCTACAAGAATTCAGATGAACAAGAAAGAGTTACCGTTATCAGTCTTGGCAATTACCCATTAGTAATAACATTCAGACTTTGGAAGCAAATATTGTTCAGGCCTTTTTAAACAGTCAAAACTGGATAGCTATTTTAATAAATTGGAATTCTCTTTTGTCAAATGTTCATTAAAATCTTAGTTTTGCTCATAACAAAGACCAAGCACTTATTTTTGAATTATCCAAAGGTTGATTTGTTCACAATAAATGTGGATTGAATTAGGATAAAAATACATAAACAAACAATCTTATCTCTCTTCTATTATCTGTTCAATAAAAGCTGGTACCGGTATCTAAAAAAACCAAAACAATGGGATTAAGGTCTTGAACCAAAACTAGGGAGATCCAAGTTCACATTCCCTTTCAGCTGTGATTTCGGACCAGTCATTCACTATACCTCAATGTATCTCACAGGTAACTGTTTGGAGAAAGGTAGAGGAGAAAATGCTTTATGTGCTCCACAAGCTCCTGGAAGACAGGAGGGATGTAAATAAAAAGAATTCAATTATATAGGACAGACAGGACAAAGTTTATTGATATTCTCTTGCATCCTATTTTCTAATAAAGTCACATTGGCTTACAGGGGTTCTCAAATAGTTTTCCTCTCAGGCCTAGAACAACTGCATCCTGTTAAGGATTTTGATTATGTGCCTCAAATCATCAACTTGTAACAGCCATATAGTTTTTCTTCATGATGATATGCTTTAGTTGGGCACTTGGGATAACTCTGTGTGTGTCTCTGTGTGTAGAATTCTGTTTTATGTGATAAATATGTACAGTTAAGTTTCTGGATGTCTTGAGAATTGGCTGTGCAAGCAACATGTGTTTCTGAAGCTAGGTGGCTGGGAAGCTGCACATACATGTAGATCAACTCTTCAAGAAGAAACCAGCAATGCTTAAAAGAGGCAGATAGCTACTGTTTGCCTTATAAGAGAAACATGAAATGCTGCTTTCTTTGGACAAAACTGATTTCCTCAGAGGCTACTAAATATGTGAATTGACTAAACTACTGCTAGCAGTCTCACTCTAAGCAATGGTTTGGCACTGGAAGTCTAGGTCAGGGCTTTTCAACCTTTTCACCCATTGTACCACTTTTAGGATATGGCAATATCCGAGTACCACCAGTCGCCTAGCAAGGTGTCAAAAACTTGATAACCAAAAAAAAAAGGGAAAAAAGTGATGAAGTACAGGTAGTCCTCAACTTACAACACTTCGCTTAGTGACTGTTCGAAGTTACAATGGCGCTCTTCCTCCCGTCCGAAGTTTTCATTGTTGTGAGCATTTCTGTTGAGGATTGGCAGTGGGGGTGGGGTGGGGGGTGTTTGTTTTTTATTCCCCCCCCGTCTGCTGGGTGGTTGAAGCAGGTTTTGGTCACTTCACATGACCCTGGGACACTGTGACCGTCATAAATATGAATCAGTTGCCAAGTATCTGAATGTAAATCACTTCTGGGCTCAGCTGGAGCCTGGCGCTTCTGCTCAGCCCTGACAGCCCTGCAGCTCCAGCCATCTCTCGCTTAGGCTTGTCCGGTGCTGCCACCGGTTCAGCTCATTCCCCTCCCCCGCTACCATTTTTCTAGGATGGTTGCGTACCACCTGCCAGGTGCCAATGTATTACAGGTGATACCCATACCACTGGTTGAAAAGCCCTGGTCTAGGTATGGCAATTTATAAGGGCTGTTTGGGAACTGGATGGGAAACCCTTCCCTCTCCATCGAAGAACTAGGTGAAGAGCTAGCTCTTCATGGCTCTTCTAAACAACAACAGAATGGGGGCATCCAGATCTTTTTTGGGAAGGGAAGAAGAAAACCTCATTCCAGACAGTTGGTGCTGCTACAGAGAAGATATGCTTTCAGGGTTCCAATAGATGATGATATTTCATTAAAGGAACCCAGAATGCACCAACTGTGCTGGATCAAGTTGATTGGAGTGATGTTATGGTACACAGGTGGACCTTCAAGTAATCAGGCCCTATGCTATGTATGGCTTTATAGGTAACAATCAGCACCTTGAATTGCATCTAGAAACAAATTGGCAACCAGGACAGCTTGTGGAGCAGAGATGTTACATGGGCATACCTCTAGGTGAAAAGGGCAGCATATAAATTTAATAAATTTCAAGACATGCTCATGCTGTTTGTGCTGCTGTATTCTGGGTCAGTTGAAACTACTGAGTGGTCTTCATATGCAGCCCCATGTAGAAAAACATTGCAGTAGTCAAGCTGTGAGGTGATGGGTGTGAACAACTGTCTAAAGGCTCCTCCATTTTGGAAATGGGCAACTAGCATACCAGATGGAGTTGTACAAAGAGCTTCCTGGCCACAGTTAACACCTGATCTTTGAAGACCCCCTCAGATTGAAGAGGGAAGTGGAACCATATCCTGGATAGAAAGATGGAATATCTCCATTTCTGGAAATTTCAAACACCCTCAACCACTCAGTAAGATTGAGTCAGATAGTTCTTCCCCATCCAAAAGCATGCAGCTTCCAGAACTGGGACAGAACTATTATACTGCTTGTGATAAAAGTAGATCTAACAACAATTATAAACAGTGGGAAAGATTCCTTTTCAGCAGCCTGTGCCTGCTTATATGTACATTTTGATACTTTGACTTTGTATACACTTGTATGTATGCCCAGGAAGATTCACTCACAGGAAAAAGAGATTGGCAATTGCTTTCTTAGGAATGGAAGATGGGAGTGCCCAGCAGCAGGAGAATTGCCTAATTCAAGGATGTGGTTGCCTGCTGTTCAGACCGATTATCTTGCAAGCTCTTGTCTATTGTCTCAATCTACCCAAGTTCTTAAGCCGGTTTAAAGTTATCAATACAGGACAGGAGCAATTTAAAGTAAATGAAAATATGTCATTGGAAAAGTCCAGAGAAGGAAAAAGAGGGACATAATGTCAGAGCAATTCAAGTACCCCTTTCTCATGCCTGTTGAAGGAGAAAGATACCGTAATTAGAATCTACAGATAGTCCTTGACCTACAACCATTCACTTAATAGCCATTTGATGTTATGACAGCAGTGGAAAAAATAAGATGACCGGTCCTCACACCCATCCCAGCATCCCTGCAGTCACATGATCAAAATTCAGGCATTTGGGAACTGACATGCATTTACAACAGTTCCAATGTCCTGGAACTTTGAGACTTTCCCAGGAGACTTCCAACAAACTAAGTCAATGACAAACTGAATTCACTTAACGACCACGGCAAAATGATTGTATAATTGGGCACATCGCAATCACATCACTTAGCAGCAAAAGTTCTGGTCTGAGTTGTGGTAAGTTGAGAATTACCTTAATTGGTGAAGAATAAAGAAAGGGAAGGTTCAAGGCAAAGTGGCTGAAACGGATTAAAAACTGCAAATAAAGAGTCTTAGGAAGCATTGCATGAAAAACAAAAGGAACAGAGTGACTGGTAACTCATAATAGTAGTCAAGTGTTGATGGAAGAAACAGATCTAAACACACCCAACTATGGATTGTCTGGCAAGGAAAAGACCATTCTCATCTCCCTCAGTATTTAGCTTGTTTATCAAATTATTGTAACCATTATAGTTTCTCTAATGTTCAGTCAGGATCTACCCTCCTATGCCTTAACCACATTAGAACAAGCCCCTTTTTCTGACTTTGCCTGCCATGAGAAAGCCATTCCAAAAGTCTTTGAAAATATTACCATATTCCTACTCAATCTGACTTTATTCTTGTTTAGGGGAGTTGTAATCTATAGATTTTTTAGTTTGATTATGAAAATCTGATTTTTTTTGTTAAAAACAAATTAATATTAATTAAAGTACCAATGATTCAACTGATAATTTTTATTTTCACCTGCATCCTAGTACTGAACACAAATCTTAGGTCTGACTTTTAAATGTGATAGCAGATATCTGTCGTTAGAGGGCACTCGGCACCTACTGAAGCAATGAGCTGTTAGTTGGCTGACAACAGCTTGATCCTAGTTTTTATTTTCGGGGGTGAAAATGTGTTATGTCCTTCTATCTACTATATAAGAAGTTATATACCTTAGAATCCCAGCCAGAATGTAGGAGGGATTGCTGGATTGGGTACTCCATGCAAGCACAATACAGTGGGGACAAGTGTCCTACCATACATTCCAAATGTCCAGATTCCCTCTCTTTGCCTTTACCAGTTTTGAGACCACATCCTTCTTCTGAACTGTTAGGTGAAGGAAGGACATTGTTTTTATTTGGTATATTGGCCACCTCATGGTTGAGTGTCTACCTAGGCTGTTGGTCTCAAATGTGGTGGAGTCCTTAGAATTTCTTATCTTTAATAATCAGCTGAAGGTGGCTTGATGTGTATGTTTAAGGATCTTGTAGCTGCTTGAAACAAGTCAGACTTTTGATCTGGTGTTAATTCTGGAGGAAAGTGTTTTTTGTACAGGGCAGCATAGACAGATTACTTAATGAATATTGGTTGCTGCAGCATGCTTTCTTCTACAAGAGTGGAACTGCCATCAGATTTTCTACTTCCCAGAAGTTAATGTTTCCGGTTGGCTTCATGTGGTCTGAAGAATGTTTTCTTGAATTTGACTTCCCTCTCTAGCAGTACTCTGGCTGAGATGTATAATATCAAGACTTCCAAGTATTGCATGTTTGAAATGAGAACCCTTATGACCTTATGATACTGTGTAGTTTGGGGCAATGGAATGGGGATGAATCTGATCAAACCTTTTGTGGGTGCAGTGATTAGGTAGGAAAATAAGTGATTGATTTTCTTTTCCTTAATTACATTTGAAGATACTTGGCCACTTTATGAACAGATTGCATGGTCTTTCACAGATAAAATCACTTGGATCCATACTAAATTGATGTCCCTTTGGGTAATTCTGTATATTAAATACCATATCTAGCATATTGTTATGTTAGAAGCCTAAAATCTTCTCAGTTTAGTAACCTGTCTCTTGAGGTATACATTACCTCAAGCCAAGACAAGGAACACATTACCTAGTCCTAGATTCTTTGGCAAACAGCTTGAGTCATTCAAATGAATAATATGTACTAAAGGAGAGACAAGAGAAGCACAACCCCTTTCCATCTCTCTCAGTATATGATTGCTGTAACTGAGCATGATAGATTATAGGAGCACATCAAAACCTGGAGATTAGAGACATCACTTTATGGTGATTTCACTCTTCCCTGTCTAAGAATAATCAGAGGACGGTATTAGGAGACCAATCCTATAGTTGCTGGAAAGAATCTTAAGTGGTTTGGGAGCTAGTTGCCATCAGAATGCTATATTTTTGGAGCTAATTGCCATCAGCTATATTTTTCTTTTCTTATGAGCCCAGGATTGTATATTTGAAGAGCCTCCATATGATAGTGAGCTACTAAAGATGGCTGTGGGAGAATAAGCTGAATCTGAACAAATTATAGTCATTGCTAATTCTGGGACTGGAATTCAGGATTTGGAAGCTATGCCTATTTATCTATTTATCTATCTATCTATTTATTTATTTAACACATGGATTGCCCATCTTACCCTAGGGTCTATTCTAGAAAGAATCACATATTTCCTTAAGGGACAGCTTGAGGGTTCTTCTGGATCTGGCACTGATAACATCTTTGGCGGTGGTGGAGGGAGCTCTGGCTGATAAACATTGTGCGCCTTCCGGGAGGAAAAACCATATAAATTATGTTATATTTTAACATATAACTGAGGTTCTATGGTAAGAAAAACTGCTACTAGAATAATGGTGATCCCACTCCTTATTATACTTTAAGTCCCAAAACCATAACATTTTTTTTATAATTCTGTATTGTTTAAGGATGTTATTGCTGTTTTATCAGTTTACATTTTTGTAAACTGCCTAGAGCCATTGAGATAATTCTTAGTATGTCTCACTAACTGAACTGAACTCTAACTCTCAGAATTATATGTAATGGTTAAACTAATTGGGGAATTCTGGGAGCTGAATTTGACACTTCTGGTCACTGTCCAGGTTGGGAAAAAATACCTTAAACGAATAAAGAAATAGTCATTTCTTTATTTATACAGACTATATAATCTGTATAAATTACACAGTGAGGTGATGTTGTTGTTAGAGTTGTGCAGCATTTCAAATTCCATTCCCCAGAGATTTAGAAATGTGATTTGAGCCCATTGGGCATGAATATAGTCTTTTTCAGACTCACGTGGCATCCTTTGCAGCTTTTATTAGATCCTGGGAAAAGCAGCTTTAAAGTGTTGCAGACATTGCCATTTTGCATACTCTAAAAGCACCTTTTTGGAATCAGATCCAACACATTGCACAATTTTAGTAATTATGTGGGTTAGTCAAAGCTATCGCAGAAAAATAAAAGTTCCTAATCTGTACAATTACCAGTTATATCAATTAATATATACTTGATTTTTCTATATAATACATAAGAGATATGGAGCTCTCTTGCAGGCAAAAAAGTTTGTGTATTTTAAAGCTCAACTTATTAATTTTGTTATTGATCATAGCAAATTAATTTATTCACTGAGGACAGCAGAGAACATTACTGATTGAAAGAAACATCTTCCAAATGAGATACTGTAGAGTTTCAGCAACTTCAGCTTTGAAGATTATATCTTTCACTGATATATGTGTGACTGTCAGAATCCACCCATCAAGGACTATGGCATGGATTGCTGAGTAAACTATGTTGACTTTATTGGAATAAATCACTTTATGACTTAATATGCCAGAGCTTTGTGCTTTTATTTCATGCTAATGAAGAGCATATTCATTCATTCATTCATTATATTTATATAACTGTCCAACTCAAACCAGTAATGCTGAACATCAAACAACAATAAAAACAATTAAAACACAATATAAAAGGAAATCAAATACATATAGCAGCCAAAATGTATTATCATCCATTGGTATCAGCACAACCAGGAAATTGGGTCCTTCGCACATTCAGGACCCCAGGTGTGGGCATATAGCCAGGTCTTCAAGGTCTTCCATAAGGCCAGCAGGGTCAAAGCCATCATAATCACAGGAGAAAGAAAGTTTCAGAGGGCAGCACAAAAGGCAGCCCTCCTGGTCCCTGTCAGCTGACATTCCTTGGTTGACAGGATCCAATAGTATGTTAATTCTTAATTTGTTCTAGAGCTTAAAAAACAGATTTGGGGATCAAAGTCTGATGAACTGTTGACTTTTATTTGGACTAGATTCTTTTTCAATGCCTGGATTTGCACATTCTACTAAAGTCTATGTAAGCATAATTTATTGACTAAGTCATGGTTGAATGTGTTCTACTAACTAACTAACTAACTAACTAACTAACTAACTAACTAACTAACTAACTAACTAACTATAGTTGGCCAGCTATAGCAGTTGGCTTCATACAATCTACCAAGCTCTAAACAATTGAATCAAGGCCATCACTGGGATGATTTAGAGCCCAGAAAACTGAACAGAGGTCGGTTCAGGCATCTTGCTGGAGCAACAATTGTCTGCCCCTCTTTGAAGAACTTTACCACATTCCCAGTCCTTGGACGGATCCTTGAAATCTTCTAGTTTACAGCACCATCATATGCAGGCTTTCTTGCAAGTACATGTTACTATATTCAGTGGCACTCACTCACCAGTGAATGACTACAGTCTTAATGTGTATGTGAAAATTGAAAGTGACAAATGTCAATAAAGAACCCTAAAGAGAAGGAAATGCTATTTGATGTGTAAAGCTCAATTAAAAAACAAAATTGTTCTTTACAGTTCATGACATCCTAGTCAAATGGAAAAGAGATATGTAGCAATTCTTACTAAACTCTAATAATCTTTTGCTAATTGCTTTATTTATCTATTCACTATGGCATTATGCATCACTAGAACAATAATAGTTCTCCAAGCAAATCTCAGTGTGCAACTGAAGGATAATAGGAATTGTAGCCCAAGCAATTGGAAGGACACAGAACTGATAAAAGTATTTCAGACTACCTATACATTTGCTGCTTCAATTTGACAGCAAAAAATTTTCTAATCCTGAATTAAACTATAACATTTGCATTTTTTAATTAGGCGAACATTTTAGATAGAGCAACCATATCTTAGCTGAAAAAAATTGGGTGACTGTTGAACGGGAGCAAGTTATTTATTTTTGAACATCTTTGCTTCCATTTAATGGTTGTCTGACTTTTTGCAATCCAGATCTTACAACCCTACTTAGCAGAAATAGCAGGCTGATTCACTCAGTCATGCCATGACTTTTAGCTTAATGTACAGATTCAAATATTGGTCTGTAAAATATGGTTTAGCACGATTTCTAAATCGTGGTATTATATTTTATCCAACAAAAATAATTTTAAAAAATAATCCTGATTTAGTATATTAACTTGACCCATAAAAACAAAATAGATTAAGGATGAATATTTAACTGCAAGTATTTCCAATGGGAGTCCTTAAATACCTGGCGCCAGATGCTAATTTACTTTCTGAGGTCTTTATTTATCTTCTGCCAACATCATAACATGTTACTCAACTGGAAATATTTTTGAGAAAGAACAATAATTTTTTCTCTGTGTTATTTTGTAATAGAAAAATCACTGTCTCCTTTGATCAAAGCAGTATCAGCATACATATTTTTCAGATATGTTCTGGTAGGAATTTTGTAAAAGAAAAAAGTTATTCTATAAGGGTGTTCTAACTACTTCTAAGATACATTTCAAGACAGTATTTAGAAAAACCTAATATCATTCCTTTGAAAACAAATGCACATTCTGAAATGTGTTCAACAACACATCTTTTCTTTGCCCTGTTCTTTTGCCAGAGCCCCAGCTGGTTTGAACAGAAGCCAAATGAAGCCACCCTGATTTTCAGTTTTGTTGGGATGTGGATTCAACATTTGCTTTGTGCTCAAACTACTCATTAGAGCCACTGCTGGAAAGCAGGGTGCCAGACAGGGCTGGCAAGGCTTTGTCAAAGGAAGAGAAATGGGTTGGGGCAACGTTGATAGGAAAAACCTGATGTCCACCTCCTTAAAGAAAGACTAAGGCTTTTGGAAGAAGGGTGAGAACTTTGAAAAAGTAAATTAGCAATCCACTCCACAACTGGAGGTAACTCGAGGACAGCAATATGCTTCATTACCCTCCTTTCCCATTTCTTCATGATATTGAAGGGGGAAAAGAGAATAGAGAATAAGGCAAAGACCAGTAACCATGCCAGGCCTAAATAAAGGATATTAAGCAGTTGAAAAATATATGTGGCTTTGTTGCTTGTGTTGTTAAGTTGTTATTTAGTATTATAACAATGATGTGAAAAGAAACTAATTCTGTCCAACCCTGCTACTGTTTCCTAAAATGTTCATTGTGCTATAAGTCACTGGGTGTATAAATGGAAAGACTATTTTTTTAAAATACATATAATTTTAGAAACAAATTTATTTATTTATTTATGAGACTTATATACCACTTTAAGTGCAAGCACTCTGTAAGCGGTGTACACCAGTAAGCAATGTATATATATATATTTACATTGCCCCCAACAATCTGGGTCCTCATTTTACCTACCCCGGAAGGATGGAAGGCTGAGTCAACCTTGAGCCGGTGAGATTTGAACCGCTGACCTGCTGAACACAGTCAGCTAAAGTGGCCTGCGAACCTGTTATACTCTTAGACATAAAAAGTAACAGTTCCATATATCTGATCATTATAGGAAATGTAGGTCAGGCTTGCTACCTGTTACCCTCTAAATGTGTATGGACTACAATTCCAAGAATTACTAGCTAGCAATATCTTTCTAGTCTGAGAATTGTAGTTTCAAAACAGTAGGATACATTTATGTACACTGATTAAATTTACTAATATCACCCTCAGTTCCCTTGAATGTTAATCCATATAGTCAAAATAATTCTTTTTTTTTTACATAGGAAGGAATAATGGAAAAAGTGGGAAACAAAAACAGTAGGAAGGAGCAAGGATGGGATGGAAAAAGAGCTCTGTGGGCTGTAGCATTTTTATTACAGGTCCCTGTGCTAATTTTTTTATATAAAACCCCAGAGTCTATTTCTAGTTTGCTTTCCTTTCCTTCAGAAATTCAGAATAGTATACAAGGTTCCTTTTCCCCATTTCACTCTCATAGTCACCTTGTTAAGAGAGTGTGACTGAATTTAAAACAACTGGTTGGGCAGTTGGTGAACATTAGTCTCCAGAGATCTGGTCTTGGATTATAGTCCAGCTGCTATAATGGCTGGATTGCCATATTTTCCTAAATTATAGGTATAATTTGCTAGGTTTCAAGGCAGCCTTTCTGATTAGGAGACCACAACTTAGGGCTTAGTGCATTATCTGAATGAAATCAGTTGTGATTTATTCAAGAAACTATGATTAACCAACTTAATTTGTCAACTTGATCAACACTCTTGTGGAAAAATGCAAGGACTCTTATGAATTCCAGAGGGTTTAGCAGAGAGATTTATTACGCAGGTTCAGAAGCAGTAGCAACAAGCAATTCTGAACCCCGAGGGTGGGTTCAGACTTCAGTTTTATACTTTCTCTTTCTCAGGAACAAAGGAATACACACATTGTGATACATTAGGTTAGTTTCTCACGGGTATACAATGGAGAGAGTTTTCTACATACATTGTATCCAAATGCAATGTGCATTAGGTTAGTCACATATTACTAACACAGCATTATTCCAGTAATTATGCAGACACATCATTATTCTAGTGATTGTTAACTATTCCACATTATTCCACCTTAACACGAGTCAGATTTCTCTAATTGTCTGCTCTCCAGCTGGCACTCCAGCTGTGAATTTTTGGAGTAGTAATTCTAAGATATTTCCATTACTCCTTCCTATGTATAGAAAAAACTTTTTTGATTATATGGATTAATATTCAAGGAAATTGAGACTGAAGAACACAGGTTGGTGTCAAGCATACTGTGAACATGGAAGCTTTATTGTCTTGTTCACTATCTGTCACATTTAGCTGTATTCAGGCAGTCACATTAGAAGTATGGTAGGTTATGAATTAGTCCCAAACAGGAATTTAATAGTGTCATTCTCAGTCTCAGTTTTTAAGCTTTATCAACTTTATATACAGTATTTTTCACTAAAAGGAAACCACCCCTCATAATTATCTGAAGTTCAGCCATAAAGTAGACAGCAATCCAGGAAATGCTCAGTTCCATTGTCACTATAACCAAATGTTGTAACCTAATATTTCAAATAGGTGAAGGATATATCTCTAGTCCAGCTTTTTAAAAATATATTAATGTTGGAGCTTCAGAATTACACAGATTAATTTTTGAGGCAAACTGAAAATGCAGTTGAATTTTAAACATAAAGCATGAGAGTTCCCAAATTCATCATGTTCCTTCACTTCTGATTGTGGCCATTCATATTGGTCTTAAAGGACAACAGCATTCAATACTACTCATAGACTATTCAACTATCAGCCACTTCCCCCCCCTTCCCATTTCCTCCGAAGTCTAGCTGTCTTGACTGATGAAGAGTTTTTGAAATTGTAAATTTTCTGTTGTCATAATAAAAGGATTGTTTCAGTATGGATTTTTTTGTCTGATGATCAATGTAGTTATATGTTTTCATATTTTTGCTTACTAATACTTTGGGTATGCTTCCCAGAGTTGTATGGCCTTATATATGCTTAAAATAAGCATACAAAGCTGTTGTTCTTGAGACACTTTCATGTGACTCTGTTTACTCCCTGAGTTGCTTTTCTGCTAGAACTTGCTATAATGATCTATCATTGTAAAATTACTTTATTATTAAATGGTACATCCTTTAAATGCGTATGAAAAGTAGAAATAAAAAGGCCCATTGTGTTGAGTTTATATTTTATTTTAGATCATCGCACATATGCACAAATTAAGAAATCATCAAGATAATTTGTATATTAAAAATAATAGTACTATCAAAAACATGTTTAAGCAAATCTTTTTTTCACACAAGTTTCACTTATAAGATTTATGGTTCTATGTTTAGTTATTAAGTACCAGGGCTGGGCACAGTTCAACAATAATTCAGAAGTACTCAAGATCTCAACAGAGCATAGCTCTGCTATTCATTGAAGTAGCATAGCTGTTTCAACTTTCTGTGCAAGCCTTTCAAAAGGTACAGCTGCTGTAATGAGTTGTCTCTTAAAATCATCTGCACCTTTATTTTCAGCCTCACAGTGTCAAAAAAAAAAGTTGGGCTGCTTTAAAGAGCAGCAGGGAGGTGGTGTGCTTATGCAAAATTGGAGACATTTTTCTTTTTAAAAAAATGCTTTGCCAATATAACACATACTAGTTTCTAAGAACATATAGGAATTCTGCATTATTTACAGATAAGTGCTTGTTATTATAGTTACTGATTATGAATCAGATAGAAAATTTATCTCTCTGTTCAACTATGATTTGTAGTTAATTATATCTCATACTGAGCATATGTCTGTCCCCACTTAGCCAACATTGAGTATTGTTGTCTCATTGACTACAGCCAGAAAGAGGTAAGCAAAGATTTAACTCCTCCTATAAAATCAGTTGGACTTTAAATATTTAGATACCATAACTATTGAGGTCTGTCTGGGACATTTATTTGTTTATTTTATTAAATTTATATGGATATACAATTAAAATATAAAACAAAAACTATTAATAAAACTATTAAAATGAATTACAATAATAAATAGTTAAACATCCATTTAAAGAGAGAAGTTTCTTTATGAAGAGGACAATACTGGATGCTGCCCAATGAAACTGAGTAGCAACAGGCCCTGATATAGGCAGTCTCTTCAGATTACCTTAGTGAGTGAGATAAAGATCATCCCAGGGCAGCATTCTTTCCTATAATATAAACACAAATTATCTCCAGCTTTAAAGATAATAAATAGCACTGCAGATCTCAGCTGGAAATAAAGTGACAGCTAACATTAACCCTCAGAACAAACACAAGATGGTCAGTTTTAGTATATTTGGTACTGTATAAAAAGATCTTGTTTTATAGAAGGCAATACAATTCTGGGGCAATTTTTAACACGATATTTCTATATATCATTTCTCCAAGGTCAGGGAATCAAGACATAATCATTAACAAGGACTACATAGCAGATTTATGGCAGTGATGAAATTAGAAACAAGGACTTCCTCACCAGGTCTCCTTTCTCAGGGAATCTTTGGATCACAGGATTGTAATATTTCCAGATCCAGACTTAATGAATTGCTCATGTATACAGTTCTATTCCCAGCATTCTAATGTTACATTTTAGTGTGTTTGAGAAAAAAAATCATTTTAAGGATAAGAAACGAAAAGAAGCAAGCTATATGGGTGACATCTGCTATGATTCTTCATTGCTAAGAACATATAGATTCCAATGTCTACTCTTTTGATATTCTCGAAACACTCCTTTACTCTTCTTATAGGAAATGAATAGTTGCCACTTGTATCAATGGGAGAAAATCATACTGTATGTAGGACATTCTTGTAACACAGGTAAACTGGTCTTCTGGCCCTTAGGATCTGATCTTTTCTTCAAAGATCCTTCAGGTGATAAAAAAATGAGTCTGGTGGGAGTGTATACACTTACACTTTCTCTACTATGCTTTTTGAAGAACATCAGTGAATCCCAGATATATTATATTCTGAGGTTTTCACGGGTGTTTGTATGTAGGTCTTTGGTTATTCGGGTTTTCTCCCACGTAAAATTAGAAGTGTCTTGGCGACGTTTCGACGAAGTCTCATTTGTCATCTTCAGGCTGGTGCTTTCGGCTTCGTGCTTCTAGGAGCACGAAGCCGAAAGCACCAGCCTGAAGATGACGAATGAGACCTCGTCAAAACATCGCCAAGACATTTCCAATTTGACGCAGGAGAAAACCCGAATAACTATATATATATATATATATATATATATATATATATATATATATATATATAGTTAATACAAATGCAAAAACTATAAAGTAAATGATCCATCTGTTTTCCAGTCTTGTCTGAATACCAACAGTTTTATGCTAGCTTTAACAATCTGCTCTGCAACAGGGTAGCAGTTCTCCCTAGGAAACAATAGCCTCTGAAAAAAATCAGTTAAAATGTATCTTCTTCTAAATCCTGTTATTTGGTGGATTTAAACCAATTTGAAGTTGAACCAATTCTGATAACAGCTGCAACTGTAGTTACTGCACATCTGGGAATAATCCCTTGTTTACTTTTTTGTACCAGCTATCTAAGGAACAATTCTGAAGGAGCCTAAAGATCAATAACCCAGGCAGAGCCCAGCTTGAATATTTCCATCTTCTACATTCCATTAAACTCTGATCAGGCAGTGTCTTTAATTTTCCTTCTCCCCAGTTCCATTCACTTTCTCTAGCATCTTGCCTCATGAAGAAATTTGAAGATCTTGGAAGGGTTTATATGTTTGAAGTTGCCAAGCATTGCCCCAAAATAGATTTTGGAATTGTGCAATGAATATGTCCACAGGATTAGCAGCTAGATTCAATATGCCACCTGTGGTTTAGATTTTGAGCAATAAGTATTGCGATTGCAGTTACTGTGCTGAAGCAGAAAAAGATTTCCTTGTAACTGATCAGTTGTGAATGTTTATTAGATCACAGCTATATTGTCCATGATACACCCACATTTTTCTACAATCATATTCGGAAACTCTGCCACTTCAATTTCTGTGTAATTTCCCTTTTTGACAAGATACATCATGGGAAGAGGAGAACTCTTCACCACAGCACAGGATCTCTCTCCATAGCCAAAATGATGCAGCAAATTCTTCGGCTGCCGGCAGCTGCCCACACAATGGTAAGCTTGATAGCCAGCTGGCTCAATAATCCAGTACTGAGTCCAGGTCAACTCACGGAAATTGATATAATGCTCTTGCCGGCAGCAGGTAGACCTCTCCATCATTCTTCCTTCTCCACAGTCCCCAGGTCCTCTATTAAAAAGCAGAATCAATATTAATCTAAGATGATAGGATGAGGACTAGACCCAGTGAAAGTTTTCAGCCAGAAACAGACTGACACATACAACTTTAGGCAAGAACAAAACTATGTCTTTGGGTGTTTTAATGATGTCTGTTTATTGATTACATGTTCAACTCTCTTGGCTTTTGTCACACACACTATTTCAACATGTTCCATTTTTTCTCTAACAATTATGTTAGGCAAATTATAACATTCATTCAATATTATCTGACTTACTTCTTGATGAACAAGGATTTGTACTATCATTTTCTGCATCACAGTTATTTAGTGTGTGTGTATGTGTTGTGTCTGTATAAAATTTACTATATACCCTGTAGTATTTATAGATTATATTCCTCCCTAATAAGGTGTTTTTAATTAATTAAAGACAAATTCAAGCTTTTTGCCACTAGCAGAAGTCTTACCAGATGTGATCCTGCTAAAATATTACTGTTCATGTAAAATGTTTGTACTAGTTTTGAAATGATCTGTATGCCACTCTATGTACAGTTATTCAGAAGTAAGCAAGCAAAAATTCAAGGTTATGCCAACTTTCTTGAGAGTCTTGTTGAACACAGAATTATTTGCAATTGAAGAAGGTAAAGGACATGCTAAACAGCTGCTATCCTGAATAACCTAACTCAAAATCCAGCTGACTTTAACTTCAAGTAAACATTATTCAGTAAAGATTGGAAGCTGCCAAAATTGCCTGGGATTTTTTTTTTCATCATGAAAGACAGAAATGAAACGATGTCACCATTGTTACAAGTGCAATATAGGACACTTACCCATATTCTTCCAAGTTAAGAGTGTAAAGGACCAACTCTGGTTTCCCAAGTGCCTTATCTGAAGGGTCTTGTGTTGTAAAACATACAACTTTGGCCATTTCAGAGGCATAGCTGCCTATTCTTTCTCCTTCAATCCAAATCTCCAGGAGCATTGGTCCAGAAGTTTTTGTTTTCAGCCAGAAATGTACAGCCTGTGTAACATCAAAATTCCTCCAGCCAGACTCCATAATGGGAACTAATCTAAAGTTTAAAAAGCATGAAATGCTTAGCTGAGCCTAGAGTATTTTGGTTAATGCGAATATACTATGAATAGAAGTATAATAATGACAATACTAATAACATAGGCTTTTACTCTAACTTCCTTTTAACATTTGGACAGAGTAAAAATATACTATATTCAAACAAATTATGGGTGAAATGCACAAATGGAACAGACATAAATGAATGAATGAAAAGGAGAACAGTTATTAAATTAATGCTACAATATACAAAATAGTATAAAACAAAGAAGAATTTGGTCCCTATTGCAATTCCTGCTACCAATTAAATACAATCAATAAACCCAAATTATAAGATATATTGATCTAGACTGGGAATAAAATATTTTTGTGTTCCTAGATTTTCATGATGTTTTTAGAAATCATGTGAGGCTGTCTGAAAACCACTGAGATCTCTACATAGGCAAATACCTTAGTTTATGGCTGTTATATCCAGATTTAGATGGCACTAAGGAGACACAGAACATTTTAACTCTTTGCTACTACTGAGTGGTTATTTTGATCTCTGAAGTTCAGAAATAGTAACCATGCCTTATTTAGAATCTATTTTGTATGGCTAGCCCAATATTGTGAATGCTGTCCTGATGCTCTCGAGATTGAGACCCCGGCTTAATCTATGTTTCAAGGCTAATATCATCATTTCTCAGGAGAACAAGTGGCCACACTCACATATCAGATTGAATCATGGTATTACAGATTACATAGTTTACAGCAACATAGATGCACACATTGCTACAAACTGTAAACCATTATTTATTAACAATAGTGACTGAATTCACACACACTTACATTAAGCCAAACACAGTCTGTGAACTAGCTTATATATTAAGTTCTTAGAAAATACTAAAAAAGTGAATTGCAGAAACGTTTTAAATTATATAATATTGATTATACAATTTTAAACTTGCTATATTGGAGACAAAATCTTCCCATGCTGCAAAATACTCTTTGAGACTGTGGATTCTCCTTCATACCTGGAATCAATTAAAGAGGTCCGGTTAGTGCCATTATCTTGAAGTTGCACCCAGTACACAGTCACCCTTGCATTCATGACTGGTCTTTGTGATTGCCTGCTGGGCAGATGCTTTTTCTCCAGGGGCTTTTTGAAAAGCTTCAGTTCAGCCATGGTGACTTCACTGTTTTCTGGAATCCTGCCCTCCATGTCGAAGATCAGGTTCTGGCGGGTTGTATCTGAATAGAGAATGTCTCCTGAGATATCTTTGTGGATGGAAACAAAAGAAACACTTTTAAATCATTATTTTCAACTTCCACGTCCTATATACAAGAAGTATACAGGACATACAACACATTCTTTATTTCTCTGGAAGAGTGATGTTTCAATTATCTGGTAGAGATTATACTGTATAATCCAACATATCTGGAGAACATCAGATTATCAAAGGCTGTTTTAAATAATAACAACATGAAATAGATCATTTTGAAATCCTAGAATAAGACAGATGACCACTAGGCATCCAATTCCTTATATTTTTTTGTTACCATCTTGCACTTGTCAATCCTTCCTTTACGTAAATGTAGTATAAAATTGTAAATAATGATTAGTAAGACCTGTATCAACCACACATATTTAAATAAATGAAAAGCTTTATGGTATTTGCTCATGACAATGCTTTCTACTACTAACGTTTCACATAAACAACAAATGGAGGTCATATACTGTTATCTGCTAGGCATATATTTAGAAAAGATAAATGTGCTCACAACCTGGTACCCTCCAGATAAGTGGGGAAAGAGTTTCCAGGCAGCATAGTTGTTTTAAGAAATTGCTTTAATGCTCAATGTTTCCCCCCCAGAATGCATCATGTATTTTCAATCCTTTAAAAATAATACATGTGACAACTTTCATAGCAAATTAAATTTTTTTATCTCTTTTCCTTTATCAACATTTCTCATTGTTTGAGTCACCAAAAATTATTTCTTTATGTAGTGAGAACCATAACATGGGATTTCCCTTCATTTGTTTTTAAATAGCAATTACATAGTTTGTGATTATGTTTTCATCTGATATCCAATATGTTCTTAAAAGCAGGGATCAGCCTCATTTAGAAGAAAATGTCCTCAAAGAGCAATTTTTTTTCAGTAATCACATTTAAGATTAAGTGTTACAGTAAAAACAGATGCAGTGTATTCAGTATTTGCAAGGAAAATGACATAAATTAACTTTATGAACAATATACAATATAATAATACATCATTCTTTGATATGTATTTTAAAGAAATTTATGTTATCATGCTTTAATCTTTAAAAGTGGCTATCAACACTACCTCATCTCCCCTGCATGAGAAATAAATTAGATTTCCAGATAAATTCTAAACTTCAAATTTCATCTTGGAGGATACATTTAGCTTCAATATCTTAGACATCCTGTCTTCCTGTGGTTTAGATTAAATTTGTTAAGCAGTTGGCATTGATGAAGTTCCAGATTTCAAATGGGGATGGAGAATTTGCTTTTAGCTTCATGCAAACATGAGACCAAGTTTACCTGCATTGCCTGGAATGCCTCTCAAGATCCCAGCTAAACTTGGCAATGCTCTTCGTTTCACCCTGTGCCGCTCCAGCATGGACATGTATTTATTCCTTACATTCTCTGGAATCACTAGATTATCCAGGTCGGTCTTCTGGAGAGCAGGGACATCAGGAAGTTTCAGTTTCTCCAGCAACATTTGCTTGAGTCCTTTCTCACTAAATCCAGCAGTAGTAGCAGCTAGGAACAGGGCAGAAGTTAAGGCCCAGCTAAGACTCACAGCCATCCTTTACCAATCGGTCAAATGGGAAAAGACTCCCTAAATCACCCCTTTCTTAATACAAGTTTTCCTTGGCAGAGAAGAGATTGTGCTGTGAAGCTGCAGGCTGCCTGAGTGGGAAGGAGAACTCATAGGATGCCTTTATATAGTGAGTGGGATATCGCTGGCATAACAAATTCCACAAGCTGAAGTGAGGCAGAGGAACTGGAAGTGTTACATCCCCTTGGATACATCCAAGCCATAGTCACACCTTCCCAAGTTTAAGTAATAACATAGGAATATTGAGAAGCTTAATGTTCTTACTTCATTTATATTTTTCTCCTTATGTAGCCCCATTCCAGAAAATATGTCTATACAATGGGATTTATGTTACTCCAAGAGCCATTTTTTTCTTTGAGTAAATGCATAGATTTGCAGGGTGGCAGGGGAACTATAATTTAGCCACCATTCAGAGGAACAGCACACTAGTTATAGTATTATATGTTATATAATTATTACATGTATTATTAGATCCTGTTCACCAACTGCAGAGTGTTGTGAAATCAAATGGAAATTCAAGTTCCATATCTAGGAAACTTTGGGCACAAACTATGGCATATACAAATATTCTGCAAAGGGTGTTCTTAGGCACCACTAAACTGCTATGCAGGTTGAAGATTCTGTACTTCTATCCACAGTACTTCTGGAAAGTTTCAAATTGGGGAAGATTTCTGTATCTGACTAGGAAAAGGACATTCTTTATCAAAAGAGATATGTATTAAAATAAAAATTTCCAAAATAATCTCTCTGATCCTAGGGTGATGGTGACTATGGGTTGTTATTTTTAAGGTGACCAACCGTCCTCCTTTTGGGAGGACAGTCCTCCTTTTTTGAGTTCTGTCCTCCCTCAAAAAGTGTCCTCCTAAATGTCCTCCTTTTCCATATACTGTTCTCCTTTTGGGAGGACAGTCCTCCTTTTGGGAGTTCCGTCCTCCCTCGAAACTGTCCTCCTAAATGTCCTCTTTTTCTATATTTGAAGACTTATCTGCAGGGCTTTTTTTCCCTCATAGAACACTCAGAAGGTGTTCTGGGACCTTTTTTTGATGGTTTTTTTCAAGTTTTGCCTGAGCTGTGCTACTCCCCCTATTGGCTTTCGAAAGCCAATAGGAATTGCTGCTGAGCGCGCCAAAACACCCGGGCGGCAAACTTTGCACATGCAAGTTGCAGGAACTTTGCACCCCTCACTGCTACCCAACTACACCATCTCTTACTTAGTTCCGCAGATAGCTGGAGGAGACTGGAGTGGTAAGTTTCTCTTGATCTTCCCTGTTCAGTTCTACACGGGAATGCACAGGGTAGGCGGTGGTGCTGGGGGGCGGCTGGGGGGTGGCTGCAGGGCCGGAGCCGGCACAGCTGGTGCTTTGCGAGCCACGGGACTGGCTCTACGGGGATGCGCAGGGTGGGCAGTGGTGCTGGGGGGACAGCTGCAGGGCCGGAGCTGGCGCGGCTGGTGCTTTGCCTTTGAGAGCCGTGGGGCCGGCTCTATGGGGATGCGCAGGGTGGGCGGTGGTGGTGGGGGATGGCTGCAGGGCCGGAGCTGGCTCGGCTGGTGCTTTGCGAGCCACGGGGCTGGCTCTCTACGGCAGGGCAGCAGTGCTGGCGGGGCGGCTGTGGGTGGGGGCGTGATGGGCAGTTGACCTTCCATGGGCCACGCCAGCTGGTGGTCTATGCAGTGCTGACCTGTGCTGCCACAACCTCACCCTGTGCACCTACGTGGCCATCCTGGAGCACCTGGCTCACAACACCTGCCTCCGCCGCCCACCCCCGTGCAGTCCAGCTGTGTAGATTTTTGGACAAGTGAGAAATCGAGATTGAATGTTGATACTCTAGCTGCAGCACTTGCCGTAAAATTCAATATGAAGGATATTTCTTGTTCAGATATTTCCAATATATTGTTAGAAGATGATACATTGACAAAAAATATTCATTCAATGGAAAAGTACTCATTTAAATAATTAATAGGCATGTAAGCATAATTACAATATAAAATGTTATTGTTACAAATGTTTTTTATTATGCATTTATATATTATAGTATATTTTGTATTATTGTAATAAATACAATGTTTCTTTTATTTACGATATTTTTTTCTTCAATTTATTCATGTCATCCTTTTTGTTGTAAAAAAGTTGGTCACCTTATTATTTTGCTGTTGTTAAGTGTGTGACTTATAAATGACACTGTTGCTAAAGAATACTTAATCATAACACTGTATCTCCCAGGCCTTAGCATAATACTTTTTAATTTCAGAAACCTAAAAATATATAGATCAAGCTTTTTGAAAGCGTATTTGCATTGTTTTTATTATGGTTTCCTCTAACTTTAAGTATATTATATATGTACATCTTTAAAAGCATATTTACTCTATTTTGCAGATGAAATTTGTTGTTTCACTTCCAGTTCCTCTGCCTCACTCAAGCTTGTAAAATTTTATTATTGCAATAAGACCAATCACTACAAAATTACTATTGCTGAGTAAAAACAAAAACAAAAAGTAGAGGCTCCTCACTCTAGTTTTCCAATTTAGGAAAGCTTATCTTTCTCTTTTTGTACTGAAATATCAAAAAGTTATTTGCTCTCTCCAACTTTAATGCATTGAAAAACAATGATAATAATTCTCAAATGAAAAGCTATTCTAATATTTTGTTCTTGCAGATGTACTATATATCAAAAGTCATCAAGCATGGCTTGGGGTAACCATTACCTCTCCATAATTTTTCCAGGAGATATGAAATCTATTGTTTGTGATACATTACCATAATGACTAATAACCAGAGATTGCCTTAGGTGCTACAAATTTCTTTGCTTCTTTTTTAAAATCATCCAACCTTATGACCATCTTATCTGTGCATCTAATGCTGTAAAAAGACATGGCCACTTTAAGGAGTTTTTAAAAATCATTACATTTGATAATTGATCCTGGATAGACCAGAGACAATGTTTGTTGTGACTTATGGTAGACCAGAAGCTGTGTGGACTTTCTGTGAGTGAAATACAATAAATAGATTGTTAGCAGAAGGTTTAGAAATTTGATTTAGTTGTTGGTTTTACCTGTTAACTATGTTCTCATATACTAGATAGATGTCAGGCTAATAAATACTAATACTAATAAATATATAAATAATAACTCCTCTCAAGGGGGAGGAGTTATTATTTATATATTTATTAGTATTCAGCTAGGGGGACAATTTATGTATATGTTTGTTTTGTTTATGCAGTTTTTGGTGTAGTCTTGCTTAGCTTTGTTTTGTTTTTGTATTTTTAAAAACTTTTTGGAGTTTGTATTTTAATGCTTTGAATAAAATAAAAAAATGATTTTTTTAAAAAAGAAAACTATTACATTTGTGGCCCTCATTCGAAAGCCACATTTTGGGAAATGAATCCAAAGTGATATACTACTGTAAGAAATATGCTGGATTGGCATATTGTTCCACAATGATCAGCCATATGCCTAAGAAAAGCTCTAATCCAGGACATGAGTACAATAGACAATCCCAGCAACTAACATTTGGGGACAGGAAGAACTGTAAATTCTAAAAACAGCACAAGGCATCATGCCTAATAGCTATTAATCCCCTATCAATTTATTTAATCTTTTCTTAAAACCATCCTCACATCTTTGCACAGAAAATTAAGTCATTAGCATGTTGAATCTCCCACCATTCAGTGAGTGGTCCAGCTTGTGCTATTAAGAGAAAGAAAATCTTCAGTTTCTATAAAGAATATAGTCTCTGAGTGGTGTTCAACTCCTGGAGACATCACCAAGACATCAATGTAAATTTTCCTGGTAACAGGAAGCAATTTGCTTCCCTGTAGAAGGGATTTGTTCCTGCTTTTTTCTAGAATGCTGTCTTGACTTCCTGATCTAGCCTAACACCCTGATATTCCTTGGTGGTCTCTGGTCAATTTACCAACCACCCCTGCTGAGGAACCAAGTCTAGGTTGCCACTTGCTGAGACTGGTTTTATCTTGATCATGCAGAATTCCACAAACTGGTATTCATTCCCTTTGATCAAAATAGGCCTAACCTGGGAGATGCTCCTTTCCTAATTTCAGAATACCCATTTTTAAGTGAAAGTGCCAATGTGCTGAACAAGAATGCTGCTGTACATGTCTTTTCTTGCTTCTGGATTTCTGAGTCATCAGCCAAGTCTGAGATGGAGAAAATAATCATAGACCACACAGTAGCACACAGCTATTCTAAAACCATGATTAAAAATTCAATAAAATATAATCAGTCAGCCGGTGAATATAAATCATATCTCCATTTAATATAGCCATTGCCAAGGCTCACCATTCCTACCAGAGCTATAGGTACAGTAGCCTAGCTAAATCTCCAGATCCTTCCTGAATAAGGAGGTTTTTATGTGAATTTCAGTTCTCTTTTATTATACAGAAATGCAAATATTTTGAGATTATCATAGACCAGTTTCATACATTATGCTATCATAGCTCAGCCTTGAATTGTGAGTCTCCTGTGTTATCTAGCTGGGTAATGAAACATCTGCAAGCAAACAACCAAGCTCAAAGAACACCAAAGACTCCATAGAGATATTGTTTCTTTTTCTTTCACTCATCAGTCTTTGTGTCTTCTGCACTAGATCTGGAGAAGAAATCAGCTTTTATGAACCATCATAGACTAACATGTTTTTTTTTAATTATAATTCACTTTCATTTATCTAGACCAGTCCATTATTACTTTTTCTTGCCTTACTAGTCAATAATAATAATAATAATAATAATAATAATAATAATAATAATAATAATAATAATAATAATAATAATAAGAAGAAGAAGAAGAAGAAGAAGAAGAAGAAGAAGAAGAAGAAGAAGAAGAAGAAGAAGAAGTTGGAATGGACCTTGGAGGTCATTTAGTCCAACCCCCTGCTCAGGCAGGAAACCCTATACCATTTCAGACAAATGGATGTCCAATCTCTTCTTAAAAACTTCCAGTGTTGGAGCATTCACCGCTTCTGGAGGCAGGTTGTTGTTATTATTATTATTTAGTAATAGTATTACTAAGGCACTATTACATTTTCTTCTAATTAACCTAGCACTTTCTTCTAATTAACCTAGCACGTGCTTTGTATAGAATCCAAGAATATCACAATGCATATTTCAAAAAGTAAATTTTAGTTATCATTTTACTTGCATTTGAAATTATTATAAAGTGATTCAAATCAATTATCCAATAATCTTTGAAAATGTATATGAGAAGTATTTAATACAATTTATTCTGAGGAAAAAAGACATTTGTGAATTCTAACAAGCATTTAAGAGAACGAATAGTACTTTATATCATTAAAAATTATAAACAAACCTATGTTTACTACTGATAATTAAAAAGGCAATTACAACTTCCCTTTCTGAATAGATTTTATTAAGAAATACAGAATCAACAGGAAAAAAAGAAAGCAGAAAGAAAATAATATCTGCATAATCTCTTGTAAAATATTGCATTCACTAAGGGACAATTGTACAATAGAAATATTTTCAGAAAATATGCAAAATGTAGACTATGTTGTGCTATGAGCTGGGTTCAGCAGTTATTGCTGAACAAAGCTAGTGTCTGCTTAAACTACTGTTACTAATATACCTCTTTCCTGGAGTGCAAATACAGTTCTAAATTATCTTTTATTACCCATTGGCTCCAACGGTAAGTAATCTTTGGGGAGTGATTTTTGCAGCTGAAGTCTCTAGATTAGAGATTGTCTTCTCCTCTGTGTGTTGTCCAGGCTAATAGACTGAAATCTCTTTAATGTTAAATGTGTATTGGAAGCAGATTTATCACCAACATAAGTGAAATAAAATTATTAAACAGACAGCTGAACTCAAATTAGAAAAAACAAAATGTGGATTGAAAAGGGCTTCACACAGTGGTGATTATCTGCTCCAATTGCTGGATTTACTATTCCTTTTTTTGTCATGCAAACAAGAAAAGGCAAGGTGAGCTTTCTGAGCAATGTGTATTGGAATCTACATGGTAGATTTAAAATGTCAGACAAGAGATTTAAAGTGTCTGCTTAGGATGAAATATGAGAGAGAAAACAAGAATCTCATTTTCAGCCAAAAATGCAGGTAAAGTTTGTGTTGGCCACGCCAGTAAATAAAAGATTATTCTTTGATTGTGTAACTGATCCTTACAAAACTCATAAGTATTATCTGTTTGCTGAATAGTTGACAACCTGCTCTTTTATCAATAAACCTAGGCATTAATAAGGAATTTTGATTGGTTTAAGTCTAATTGTAAAGATGTCGCAAGATAAGCACAGTGAACATTTTACATACGCTTAAAACACTACATTATGCTACAGTTCCCATTGTTAAAAGAATATCATATTGTGGGACCCAGGAAAGGGACAGTTGGAACCTGTGAGGTGGCTATTTAAATTTTGTTTGGTTCCTTGACTTGTTTATATTTATGTTATGGTATTATTTGTAAATGATGTGAACTGCCTAGTTCCTCTTGTGAGATGGGCTTCTATTGAAATTGAAGAAATTAAATAAACACTTGAATAATCATGCTATTTTTTATTTATTGTATATTCCAGTTCTAGTTTGCTTTTGTTAAGGATTGAGTTAATATACAACCCCCCCTTTCCATTTTTACGATTTTAAAATAGAT
The DNA here is from genome assembly GCF_016545835.1 of Crotalus tigris. Lineage (NCBI taxonomy): Eukaryota > Metazoa > Chordata > Lepidosauria > Squamata > Viperidae > Crotalus > Crotalus tigris. Next base: position 3,810,454 of record NW_024096622.1, on the reverse strand, counting down.
TAGACTTAAATAATTCATTAACTCCACAAAATGTATTAAGTCAAAATTTTTAAAGTTTATTGAATTCCCCAAATTATTCACTGGATTTGTATAGGATAGTGCAACCCCATCCAAGACCAAAGGTGATAAATTCCTGGATATAGAGGGGCCATTTACAGAAAGGGTTCAGCTGAAGTCTGTTGTTCCTCATCCAGGTCCCCACAGCCTCCAAGCATTGTGAAAATCTTATTTTTTATTAAGGTTAAGCCATATTTAACTTTAAACAGAGAAAGGTCCTTTCTGTTCCCATCACCTCGTTCTATGGCATGTATAGACTGGCTAGGCTTTGGAACAATATAACTCTGTAAACCCTAGAAGTCCTGGATGCCAACTGAAGATTGGAAATATCACCCAGTTCCTTAGAAATCGAATTAATTTGCCTTTAACTTCCTTTGAATACTGTTTGGCTCATGTCAGGAGCCAGTTTGGTCTAGTGTTTAAAGCACTAGGCTAGAAAGTAGGATACTATGAGTTCTGGTCCACTTTAGCCATGAAAATCAGTTGGGTGACTTTGGGCCAGTCTCTCAGTCCAACTCACCTGACAAAGTTGTTGTCATGAGGAAAGTAGGAGGAGGAAGGTTTGTTAGATACATTCGCTGCCTTGAGTTATTTGTAAAAATAATAAAGATGGGATATAAATACATAAATATAAACATACATATTAAATCTTGAATCTTATGACTTGGAAATTGTACTGCACAATTAAACTACCAGTACATAAGAATATAGGAGGGCAAATATACAAACTACAGTGTGCAATCTTAACACGTTATTAAAACAATACTATGAGACAATATTAAAAGAATCACTGAAATTTTTAAAAAGTGAATAACACAGCAAAATAAAACACCCACCAGGAAAAAGACAAAATAGTTTTATTTAAATTCTACTATAATCAGAAGGTTTGTTATGCTTCTAATGGTCTATACTCTGATGGAAGCCAAGAAGTTATTCTTCTATTTCACCAATTTGGCTCTCTTAGTTTCTTATTGCACCTTGTAGCTTAATTTGCACAATTAATTATGCAGTGTTCTGAAAAACAACAACTTCTCCCTATAATTCCAACTCTGTTGACATTTTATTTCTCCCCAGTTTTTCTTAATTTAACAATGGGACATAGAGGCAATTATACTTTAAAGCTCCTGTAAATAGAACAGAAGCTTCTACGAGTGTTATATGAGTGCATTAATAAAGACCTTCCAAGGAAATTGCTACAAACTGCATGCTAATACAAGTCAAGTAATTTGCAATCCCTAGAAGGTGTCTTCTCAGTCAACCTTGAGAAAAAGTTCAATCAGAAGAAGCATGGCAAAAAATGCTCCTTGCTAAATATCTGTGAAGTATTATTGCAGAACCAGCTTAGCTTCCCCTCAAAGACTGCAAATTAGACAAGAGAATATTTGTAGTGATCTTGGTGAAAATCAGTGGCAGAGGAAATCTACAAAGATAATGGTAGTATTTACACTGGGTCATGTACAATTAGCAGTAATATCTGTTTATATATGAAAACACATGTAGCATGAGGTCATGTTGCAAACAACACAACTTATATAGGCAGCAGACATCACAGTGCAAATACTAAGCTGTATCCTTTGCAGAGCAATGTAATGATGCACCAGTTATTATCTTGGCACTATTGTGATTGGTTACAAGGATCAATGTAGTTACTCCACATATCAAGAATACTGGTATCAGATTTTCCAGTTTCTTAAAGGCTGCACTAGCCACTGAGACAGCGACCGGGGGAGGAAGGAATGGGGAGAGGAGAAAGGAGGAAAATTTACATGAAATATGTATATGTTTGTTATATGATATAATAAATGCAAATGCTAAGATAATGCTAGATTTTAAAAGAAATACAATAATAGGGAAGATGATCATTTTAATCTTATCATTCTTAATCACATTCATAAAATGACTAAAATAGCATTTTCCCCTATAATATGGGATACATGGCCATCTTATTTAAATTGGAAGCAGATTCTGGATGCAGGAACATCCATTCAATTAAAAAACCTTAAGGGTCATTGCCTCTGGATTCCACATTTTAAAAAAATACATATAAAAAAACTCTATGCATGCACAATGGAAGTCAGTCCAATGTGCCAGAATTTTTGTAAATAAAACTTAGCCACAAAGCAAATGCTCAAAGTAGTGAATACTAACAATTTAAACAAAAAGATTTTTATACCATAAAAATAGTTACTGTTATTAATTCATCTGAAAACGAATAGTTCAAGAATCTGAATATGTTGGTCATGTATTAAGGCATAAATTGCTGATTGCAAAATATTTATTTTTCTTCTTCCTCTCCTTCTGGCTTAAGTCTGAAAACAGATTATCCAACCCAACCAATCTATTTACCATGTTATGATTAAAGATATGAAGAAATTCTAAGAATTAAGGGCTTGGAGACACCACAGAAAAAGGAAGACAAGAACAAAGGTCTGATTTGAAAGAGGTGGAGGAAGAAATAGCAAAAAAAGGGAAACGTTTCTATACTTTATCAATATAAATCATATATCAAATTTGGAAAAAGTATAAGCATATTGAACATACAAATGAATAAAGCTTATTTGTCTCAAATCTCCGTCTCCCTTCTTTTTTAACAAGAAAACCTAGGATAAAGTCCCAGTGACAATCTCTTCGAGGCCTGTATCTCAGGAGGTTTTGGGGGAGCAGAGAGTTCTGGGGGAGGTGGGGTGGAGCTAGGACTTCTAAATACTGTATATTTGCTCAGTGTAGGATCAGACATCCACATGTTTAAAGATGAGTTCCTATTATGTGATCTGAGCGGTATAGATAATTAATGTCTGTCTTACTTTGAGTTATAAATTACAGTTTAAAACAATTTTAACATCATTGAAATGAAAAATTAAAAATGGGAGAAAAACATTTTCAAACCAGATCCTTAAAAATCAGACGCTGAAAAAATAAATTGTACAGATTATTTAATTCTAAAAAGCATAACATGTAAAATAATTTTCAGAGGAGAAAGATTTAAAAGGCAGGCACTGTTAGGAAAGTGAATTAGTCGTAATAATTAGAATTTTAACAAAGAGGCATTTAACAGATAATCTAATCTTTATTTCACTTTCACCACTGAGGAGAAGAAAATCTGTAATGAAAGTAATACAATCACAAGGAGATGTTATGGGATAACACCTCATGCCACCTGCTGCTTAAAATCTAAGGATATATGTGTTCCTCAGAAGAAGATTATTCATAAAGGAAAATCCTGCTGGGAAGCATAATAAGAAGCTGAGTTTACTCTGAAGTAGGAGTGTACTGTGGACCATTAATTAAAGCCATGCAGATAGAATCACACATGTAAATGTAAGTAATTGTACACATGGTGTTGGGTGTTGGCCTTGGTGTTAAGATTAGTCAAACGATAAGTGGATTATCCAAAATATAATGAAAGATTTGAATATTTTATCCATATAATTAGATTTTACCTTTAGGTTTCCATTTATCTCTAAGACTGAAAAATAAATGTTTGGTAACTACTGAACCACCTATGTGACATCACTAAGCTGACTTTGACCAATTATGGAAAAGTGTACAAGGCCAGATCTAGTTAGGATGGCAGACAGACACTTTAGCTATTCTATGCTTGTAGTCTATACCGAGGAATTGAGGCAATGGGAATATAACAAACCATTTCCAAATCATTCTTAGAGGACTATATGGACATGGATTGATTCAGACTTGAGGGAGATTTTATCTTTTAACTATAAACAGATACTGATTTTGCTAATAGTATAACAAGCCGCTCAGTTCATAAAGTCAGAAATGGAGAAAGACAGTTGTATTAGTAGAATTGTTTTATTTAAAAGCTTTTTATGCACATTAGTGAGAAAAATCCAAAACCAATCCTAAACGAAGTGTTATTTCACCTTAATAAATAGCTAGTAAACTAATGCAACATTACAATAGCCAAGTAGATCTCTACAAATTCTCTTAGAATTACCATGTTAAGCTTATATTTCTAAGTGCTGCTAAGCTTTGAGCTCATACATTAGCATTCAGTGTTCACTATGGTTTCTGAAGCTACAGTGGTGCTAACAATTTTATAAACCCTTCTGAATTTTCAATATTTCCGCATAAGCATGACCTAAAATGTGATCTATTTTCCATACAAGTGATAGAGAAGCCAATTAAACAAATGAAAGAAGTACACTTGTTCATTAAAGAAAATATGTGGGAAAACAAATTAGTTAGCATAGTAGAAGTAGTGTATACCTTTTTTTAATGAAAATTATCAGCACTTTTGATCAGTGACGTCATCAAAGTAAACAAGCCCACGTGCTGATTACGTCAACAGGGCACAGCCCTAAAAGGAAGTGACGTGCTCAGCCCCCACCCTCCGGATGTGACGTTTTGGCCTAATCCCATCAAGATTGGCAGTCAATCCTCTGGGTACATGATTAGGTTAACCCTAGACTAATTCTATGGACATTCAAAACCAAAAAGAGCTAAGTAAAGTGAATAATTAGCAGAGGCCTGTGTTTTTGGGGAACAAGCCCTACTTTGGGGAGCTGTTAACCCTAGACTATTTCTATGGACATTCAAAACCCAAAAGAGCTAAGTGAATAATTAGCAGAGGCCTGTGTTTTTGGGAAACAAGCCCTACTTTGGGGAGCTGTGAAATAAAAAATAAAAAAAGGCTTTTTATTTCTAATCATTCTAGCCTAACGATGCTTTTAATTTTTGTGGAGTTTTAAAAATCAGTGCCTCAAAAGCTGGGGAAAAAGAAGCCCCTGAAAGGCAGCCAGAGCCTGCATTTAACCCCTTTTTTCTAAAAGATATTTTTTTCTAAAAGGTATTTATGTCTAGGTGGCTTTAAAAGCATTTCCTCGAATGCAGGGGAAAAAACAAACAAACACAGCCCCTTTTAAAACCCACAGCTGGTTTTTACCTTTGTAAAAAATCTAAAGACACATATTTTGCCATTTGCACCCTGAATAAAATTTATTCTGCCCCCCTCCCCACTATAGCAAAAGACAAGGAATATTAACAGGAATTAAAATGCTCACAAGAGGCAAGCAGCCAACCAGGCTCACAAGAGGCAAGCAGCAAGCAGCCATGCCTCTCTGTCTGCTAGTAAAAAAAGGGGGGGTTAGGCCTTGTTTGGGACGTGCCCGGGCATGTCATGCTCCCCGTGATCTGGGCATGCGCAATGCTCAAGGGCGTGTCATTGCAAGGGGCAGGGGAGTTTGCTCCCCGTGATCTGGGCATGCGCAATGCTCAAGGGCGTGTCATTGCAAGGGGCAGGGGAGTTTGCGCGGGCAGGGACATGCCCGGGCATGTCATGCTCCCCGTGATCTGGGCATGCGCAATGCTCAAGGGCGTGTCATTGCAAGGGGCAGGGGAGTTTGTGTGGGCAGGCCTGAACAGCTAGCGATTTAACCCCAGCAGTCTTTTGAAGATGGCAGCCTCTGATGGAGATTTGTTTGATGTAAATTTGACCCCCAAACCACCCAAGCGTGGGCGCAGAATAAGAAAAGGACCTGAGTTATACAGTTTCATTGAAGAGAACAAACTTATAAAACCTTGTTATTGCAGATTCTGCAAAACATCAAATGGTAAGTATATATATATATATATATATATATATAAAATTAAGAAAACAGTATTTTGATTGGTTGAAACAGCTAGCCTAAATCTACCTTATTTCCTGCTTTAGAAACGGCGGAGCCTCAAAATGTCAGCATGCCTCAGATTCTGAAAGCGTGTATTATTAAAATATTACACCACTGTTTAATGGGGTGTCTACAATCAGATGAAGACCACGTGGATGGTACCAGTGAAACAGAACATATTAAAAGCTTATGCTTTAGACTTTCTATGCCTCATGTTCTCTGGATCATCATCAGTATTTCTGACAAAATGAATAACTTATATTTCACCCAGGGTTCCCTTGATGAGGTCAAGACATTCATACAGCGCATCGAAAAGAGCCGTAAACCACTGTCATTAATGTCAAAGATTGAATCTGAATTGCCATTGTCTCTGAAGAGGCTCATATGCCAAAATGTAACAGAAATTAATTACAAGAATCTCTTAATGCTATGAAATTTATAATAAAATGGGTTTTACAAATCACATGAAATATGTATTATGTTTTTCTTTTGCTGACCCCTGTTTAACTTTGGCAGATGTTAAACACAATTTAATCAAAACTCAAGGGGTATTATTCAATTGGGTTTTCCTGATGAGGCGGGGCTGGCCAGATTTGGAAAAGTTGTGAAAAACACACCTCCTCTGATGTGATTAAGTTGTGACATCACCAGCGTACACAAAAGCAGGGTCCATACTGGTCTAGTCACATTTGCTGGTTTCTGGCATATCTGTACCTCCGGAACCATTTGATCTGCTAAGAAGACCCTTTTCAGAATGGAAGCCACTATTGTAAGTAGTTTTATGGCTAATTTTTGAAACACTTAGATGCAAAATGGAGTTTTAGAATATTCTTGTCTGCTTGCTTGTTTGACTGATTGATTGTTTTATTTCACTAGAATGAATTGACAGACTCAGAATGTTTGAGGGCTTATGAAGGTATTTGTCTTTCATACTTTTCACACATTTAGATTCTGGTAAACATTTCTGCAACAAATCTGACCATAGGATTTCTCTTTTTCTTCAGAATGGGAGGATGACCAGCTATTTACTGGAGTAGTTATTGCTATTGAGAACCAATTGACAGACTCAGAATGTTTGAGGGCATATGAAGGTATTTGTCTTTCATATTTTCATAACATTTTAGATTCTGGTAAACATTTCTGCAACAATTCTGAACATTGGGGGGCTTTTTTTCCTTCAGAATGGGAGGATGACCAGCCCTATGTAGACCTTACATTACCCCAGGAGCCCCAAGAGGCCCAGCCATGCACAAGCTACACAACACGAATGCTGTTAGGAGGTATAATATTTAGCATTTTATCCAACTACAAAATCATTAGTATTATTTTTTAGAAACTAAAGGGAGGGGAACGGTATTACATTATTAGGAATGTTGGTGATAGCCTTTTGTTTGTTTGTTTAACCAGAGCCGGCCTGCAAAAAAGCAAAAATGCATGGAGGTGGACTTCCCGCATCCCCAGCAGACAGCCATAAATGTGATTCCATGCCAGCATCTCAACCAGAAGGGGAGATATGTCATTCTACACCACAGCTACAAGCCCCTAACTCTGCAAACTCTCAGAATATGAACAATGTTTATTTGGATATGGTACAGGAATGGGAGAAGCCTATCAGGAATTTCAGGGCTGTGGAATATTATCAACGCTATAGATTTATTAATCTTGACCGAATCCAGTCTTTTGTAGATGCTATAGAGGCTGTTCATAATGTGATACAGCCTCTTTTGAATAATGTTGCTAGGGACATAGGTCCAAACGATTTTGTTCAACTACGGCTGGATGCAGAGGGGTTAAATCATCCTCTCTTTTCTCTTAGGAGGAATATCAATGATTTAAATGCTGAGGATTTTCTGACCGGTATTGAAAATCTGCTGCAAAGTAAGGCCGAGATATTGTGGGGGGGGGGGTAATTTGCAATTAGTGGTTACCGTCGTGAAGAACAAGGAGGGGGGAGGTCTTAGGAAGTTAAGCACTGTGCTGCTCACCAGAGTGCTGGAGAAAAAAAGGCAGCACCTAGTAGATTTCAATGTGGGAGGTGAATTTCTAAATATTATACCTCCTAACAGCTCAGATACTTTAAACTTTTTGCATTATTCCCTAGAGTGGCACTGTGCCCACACTATAGATAGTCCTTGACTTACGACCACAATTAAGCCCAAAATTTATGTTGTGAGACATTTTTTTAAAGTGAGTTTTGTCCCATTTTATGACCTTTCTTGCCACAGTTGTTTAGTGAATCACTGAATTGTTAATTTCACTTGGGATACTGCAACTATCATATATATTAACCAATTGCCAAGCATCCAAATTTTGATCACGTGACCATGGGGATGCTGCAATGGATGTAAGTATGAAAGTGATCATAAGTCACTTTTTTCAGTGCCATTATAGCTTCAAATGATCACTAAATGAATGGCTGTAAGTCAGCGATTTCCTTCTAGCTCAACAGCCCAATATTTCAAATAAAAAATCTTTTATGTTTTGCAACCTGAAATAGTGGCACATTTACACTGTAATAAAGTTAGTAAAAAGTTTAAGTAAGATTAATTTAACAATATATATTTATTTTTGACAAATTGAGCTAACCTTTGGTAATTACTGCATAAGTTCTGCACAGACTCTAGAATTTCAGACTAAACAGTCTATAACCCCACAGTTCCTCTCTTTCCCTCTCCCCAATTGCCCTCCTCCATTCTTCTAGCACTTTACCCCAAGATATTCTAATTAGCAAGCTAATTAAGTATGACTGGATGGCATGACATTATGTGGATATATAGATGACTAAAAATGCTCTGAAAGATTGATGATCAGTGGTTCCCCATCAATCTGGATGGAAATACTGAATGGGTACCATAAGGTTCTGTCCCAGGACCTGTACAGTTGAACATTTCTAATAATCACATAATAATAATAATAATAATAATAATAATAATAATAATAATAATAATAATAATAATAATAATAATAGTAGTAGTAGTAGTAGTAGTAGTAGTAATGGTAGTAGTAGTAGTAGTAGTAATAATAATGATGACAAGGATGGAAGGGACTTGGAGGTCATCTAGTCTAACCCCTGCTCAGGCAGGAAATGCTATACCATTTCAGACAAATGGCTGTCCAATCTCTTCTTAAAAATCTCCAGTGTTGGAGCATTCACAGCTCCCGGAGGCAGGTTGTTCCACTGATTAGTTGTTCTGTCAGGAAGTTTGGTTAATTGAGAAAGTGGAGAGAATGCTTATCAGATTTGCAGATGGCACAAAACAATATTGATAGGTACAGTACAGTCTGAAAGTAGCAGAATAAAAGTCAACAAACAGAAATACAAAATGTTCTTCATCAAGGAAACAAAAATCAAATTAACAGGTATAGAATGAAAGCTATCTTGAAATTAGTGCTCAGGAAAAGAATAATGGAATGACTCTTTTATTATTTTGCTATATGTTACAATGGTAAAAAAATACTTGCCTCTGTTTTTCTATACCCAGCCTTTGACATTGAGTATACTGAATATTGTCCAAGGACTATGACTGCAGATGATTTAATACTACCCACCAATGGGCTTTAAAATAGTCAGGTAAAAATGGTATTACATTGGTTGATAGTAATAATACCTTTTAAAAACTGTAATGCAAAATGATAAAAATCAGTTTCTATAGAACCTTGGTATTGTGACAAATACCAGTATTGTTTTTTTTAAAATATATTTTATTGGTTTTTTAATTTTAGCAAAAAGTACTTAAAACACACCGTGGTGTTTGGGTAAACAAACATTCCAAAATACAAGCATAGATAAACAGCTCAACTTAGTACATCTCTCTATCTCCTTCAAATAACATAATACATTTAATATATTCCATTTCTAAATTAAATTTCTATTACTACTAAATCTGTTTTACAACTTTGTCAGTTTACAATTACCATAATCAGATATAGTTTTACATCAACAAACTGTCACTTCGAATATCTCTTCCAGATACATTCAAACTCTTAATCAACTTAGTTAAAAAAAAAAAATGTTAAACCTTAATTATCAATTCATTACACACACTTCACCCTCCATCCAATTAGTTATCGTACCTTATCAAATCTATACTAATACAGAAGAAAAACAACTAATTAATTTAAAAACTTCAAAGTCCCACTCTAAAAAAGAGAGGAAAAAAAAGTTCAACATTTTTTCAATTCCAATACATGATTTCCATCAAAGTCAATCTATTATTCCAAAAAATGCATTCTTAGTCTAATTAAACATATATGTCAGTTTAAAATTACCATAATCAAGTATAGTTTTAAATCAACAAATTGTCACTTCGAATATCTCCTCCAGATACATTCAAACTCTTAATCAACTTAGTTAAAAAAACAATGTTAAACCTTAATTATCAATTCATTACACAAACTTCAACTTCTACCTTATCAAATCTATACTAATATACAAAAAAATCATCTAAATAATTTAAACACTTCAAAATCCCACTCTAAAAAACTCAACATTTTTTCGATTCCAGTACATTATTTCCATCAAAGTCAATCTATTATTCAAAAATATATATTCTTAATCTAATTAAACATATATATATATGCCTGGAACCAGTCCCCATAGCATTCCGGAGCTTATTAGCGTCGGGAATGAGGGAGGAGGGATGGTAACTGCTGGGAAGGATGTTGATTGTAGGACCATCAGATGCATGAAAGGTGAAACGTTGGATAGTATAAGTCAATGCAAGACATCTAATAAGGAACCTCATGGTAGAGGGATGATAGTGAGGACTATGAACAGGAAAGAGATGGAAGTGGTAAAAAATCTACTATGAGGGAGCACCCCGGTAAAAGGGGTGAGAAAATGAAACACCCCAAGGATTTGGATTGTGTGTCCGTTCGGAGTAAGATAAGGAATACTCATAATTTGCGGACACAGGAGGAGGAGAGGGAAATAAGTAGCAGTAGGTGCGCAGGTAAGGGAAGCAAGTGCAAATTGGCTATTAACACGGAGATCAAGACCGGAGCATTGATTGATCGGTCAGGACCTATAATGAGATCCATGAGTCGAACGCAAACAGCTTTGTCATCTATAAATAAACTCTCTCATTGACCTAAATGATCCCTGACGATGTTGGCAGAAGCCAACGAAAGCTTGGAATTTTATCTAATTAAAACTTTTATAGTTTTTAACCTTCCTGGTGTTCATGTATGTATGTATGTATGTATGTATGTGTGTGTGTGTGTGTATGTATATATATATATATATATATATATATATATATATATATATATATATATATATATATATATATATATATATATATATATATATATATATATGTGTAGGTCTTTGGTTGTTCGGGTTTTCTCCCGCGTAAAATTGGAAGTGTCTTGGCGACGTTTCGACGAAGTCCCATTCGTCATCTTCAGGCTGGTGTTTTCAGCTTCAGTTTCCCTTCCAATTGTTATTCTATTCTCATCCAAGATGAAAAGCGAAACTTCTTCACAGAAAAACAATGTCCAGTTGCCTCTTGAAAAAGCACCTTTGGGACAACCATGACCTTGATGACTGTGAATCTCCACGGACAGTATTTCTCAACTTTAGTCATTTTAAGCCCTATAGACTTCAACTCCCTCTCGCCTCCGACTGGGGACTTCTGGGGAGTTGACATCCACAGGTCTTAAAATAGCCAAGGTTGAGAATCACAAGCGAACAATTTTCAAATCCAACCAAGGATAGCCAAATAAGGAAGCTGGGAATTTAGAGAAAGCTGTGTTCTCAGCCCTTGCCCTAATAAATTGCCATTTGTCCACTGCCCTTCTCTCATCGCTACACATCGTACCCCGCTGATCTGTGCTGTGTATTAAAAGAAGCTGTCTTCTCACGCCGCAACTGAACTCAAGTGTACTACAATTTCGCCATCTCCTTGGATAGCTCTAAATATTTTAGCATTCAAAGAGAGCTAACCCCACCTCCTATGAAGGCTGCATTCACCTGGAAAAGCGTTATCTTTACGGATTAATCTCACAAGTACGTCGGGGACGGGAGGGGAAGAGAATATCCCCACGTGACAAGCAGGTTGCACCATTGTGGAAACGCCGTCCGACGCACCTAATCTAAAGGGAGGAAGGCAGTTCCATCTACTCGGGCCCTGAAGCGGCGGCGCATGCGCGGCTTTCCGAGTCGGCTGGTGTTTTCTTTAAGAGCGAAGCGGCTGCGCTGTTTCCTATTGGTTTTCCGTAGAACGGTAGGTAGCGGACTGTGGGCTGCTTGTGGCCGAAGCCGGGGGCGAGAAATACTCTCGCTCAGGCTCTGGTCGGCCGCGCTGGTCAACCGTGGGAAGCGGGAAAGCCAAGAGTGCCCAGTAATTAGGAGCGCGGAAGGAAAAGCGGAAGCCCAGCGTCTTTGAAAGTTGAGAGAGAACGACAGCAGCTGTTATCTCTCCCCCTTCGCTGCCGCATCTCCGCAGACCAGCTACTTCGGGAGAAGGGAACGGACGGAGGGAGCGACTGGCTTGGTCTTGGGTCTTCGAGACCTCCCCGCCTCCTTAAGCAACTCCCATAGTCTTCCCAACCTGCCACCTGTTGTCGTTATTTTGTTCCTAGTGGATTTGTCGTGTATCACTTTACTTCGCCCTCCTGACTGTCTTCTAGTCCCGGGCTAAGGGTTAAGAGCTGGAACTTATTTTTATAGAGTGCTCCCCGATCGGGGCTGCAAAATCCGGATGACCATTAGATGGCAGCAAAAAAGAAAACCCTGCCTTTTCTCTATCGCCTTAATAATCTGCCGGATTTCTGCACCCTAGATCTGGTTTTGCTGGCTGCAGCTTCTGCTCCCTGTTCTCCAAATACAATTTTGACAGTTGCTTCAAGTTCAGAAAGGAGAATTATTGATGCAGAAGACCATACCTCTTGAACTTCTGTTTAGTGAAAAATGATATTGAGGAAAGAGGAAGTGCAAAGCAAGGTTAGGCCTCTATTTCCTACTTTTACATAGTAAGGAAGAATATTCAATATTCAGGTATTTTATGCAGTGATCTTGAGTTTTTTTAGTCTGTCCAAATGAGCACAGGCATTATGAAAACTTTAGTAAGTTATCTGTAATACATATATATTCTAAGACTGGAAATATTTCAGTCTCAATTATTGGCAAATAAAAATGACTCTATTCTGCCATCTGCAGGAAATTTTGAAATTGAGAAACAATTTGAAATTTCAGTAAGGAAAAGCATTAAGCAATGTTTTATTTCTTGTGGAACTGTAAGGATTAAATTATTTTGCTTTATGGATTCCGACTTCCTAATGGAGCAATTAGAATCTTATGTTTCTATTACAGGGAAGAACTGCATTTTCTAATCACGCCACCAATCTATTTGCCTACAATTTATTTTGGGTGAACAGCCTTGCTCTAGTCCAGTGATGGCAAACCTTTTAGACACCAAGTGCCCAAACTGTAACCCAAAACCCACATGAATGGGTGCTGGGTGGGCGTGGCTGCAGTGGTAACGGCAGGCTGGGTGGGACTAAAAAGTTCAATCAATTCCAACTTTGCAAGATTTTTTTTTTCCCGTGAGAGGTTGAAATTGATTGATTAATTGAATTTTTTTTTTTTTTTGCACATGGGGGCAGAGGCCTAAAGCGAAAAGGTTTTATAAAACCCAGCTGAAGGCCTAGGACTGGTGCGATGGCACACATGCCCACAAAGAGGGCTCTGCGTGCCACCTGTGGCACACATGCCATAGGTTTGCCATCACGGCTCTTTTACTTTCAGAATTCACTGCATAAATGTCTTATTTGGATGATATGTTCTGTTGGCATCACAGTATTGGAAAAATGACTGAAGCTGAGGTAAACACTGAATTGTAATTGCAACTGTAAAATTGGCTTAAAGGAATGATACTTTATACCTCTTAGAAATATTAATTTATTTTACTGGGCTTATAGGCCAGTCTAATTACAGTGTACATCTGCAATAGTATACATCCCAGTTGGTCTCAAAAACAATATACACAAAGCAAAGTTATAAAACAGCAAATAATAAAATAAAAAATGGGAAGGGAGAACATTGCACTATCAGAAGAAATAAAATTCTAGCCCCAAAGCCTCCTAAAATGACTATGCTTTAATGGTCCTTCTGAATCTCAGTAACGAAAGTCACATTTGCCTATCTGCAAGATGCTGTTTTACATGTCAGCAACTGAGAAGGTTCACTTCTAAGATACCTGGAGATAATATTTTCTAAGTGAAGAGTCACAAAGAGAGCACATTCAGCCAAATCTTAAGGGATTGATAGAAGCTATTGGGAATAAGTCCTCCAGATATTCTGATCCTGAACCATAAAGGACTTTAACTGTGACAAACAGGACCTTTCATTGTATCAAAGAGCAAATAGAAAATCAGTATAGCTTTTGAAACTGGGTATTATATAAGAAGACCAAAACATACCTTTCAAGACTGCATTCTGGACCAGATATTGATTCTGACTCTCTCCAAGGCTAGTCCCACATAGATTATATTGCAGTAATCCAGTCAGATGATGTCAAAAACATAAATGACTGTGAGTAGATCCTTCTGTTCCAAGAGGGGTCATAACTGGCATGCAAAATGGACCTCCGTAAAGGCTCCCCTGGTCACAGCTGACCCTGCTTATCAAGCATAATTTTAAAAATTTTAAGTGAACGACTCGTTTTCTGGAAGTGGTCTTTTATAGCTTTAAGGACAATTTAATATTTGTAGATGGCTGGAAATGAGCAGGTTTCTTCCATGTTTGAAGGGCTATGAAGATTGACTACAAACAGGAAAAAACAATTATGCCAAGATTTTTAGCCCTTCACTTAAATAGATTAGGTAATTACATTACCTAGGTGTCAGAAAGCACACTGGATTAAACATGCAGGTCTGGTTGTGTAGCTAAAGTGTAGAGATTCACTTACCTAGTCTGTCTCATCATGAGTGTTATATAACTTTGAAAATATTAAAAGTAAAATAAGAGATTCTGTATTTGCGCCTTCTTCCAGTCATAATTATTATTAGCCCTTAGGCAGGAATAGTATTAAAATGTTGCCATGCTAAAGGATGTTTATTTAGATCTGCTAAATGTTTTTTGAAATACTTAATGAAAACTGGTTGTTTTAAGTTTTGCTTAAACTTAAGTAACTTTTGCTCAAGGTAATCTTGCTTTCCCGCCCTGAACTGTATAATATAAGATTCGCTTTAAAATGAGATAGGTAGCAAATAAATTTAATAAAATAAAAATAAGTAATCTGTAAAAGTGTATTTTTCCTGCTATACAATTTCTTTTTCTAGGACATGATTCAATTCCCAACTTTCGATGCTGGTCATTCACATCTGGTTCATCTGTTAAGTAGAAGAAATGATACTCACCCTCCAAATGAGACCTACTGTTACAGTTCTGCGCGAGGAACTACTGTACTTCAAGGAGTAACCTTTGGTGGGGTTCCTACTGTCCTGCTGCTTGATGTAATCTGCTTTTTGGTAGGCTTGATTTATTTTTTGTAGCTGGGTGATATTTTTTCTTCCACATTGTTGCTCATGGCAATTTGAAGAGTGAATAAGTAGTTTATTTCATTTTGCTGAAATATATGTAGCTTTGAAAAGAAGGTCTGCAATATTCCCCTTTTCCTGCTCCACTAGTGAACTGTGCTGGAAAATAGGGTTTGCCCTGTTGATAGCAATTCTACTTCATTCTTTTGAGTCTGAAAACTTCCATTGTACTCTTTGCCAAGCTAAAGGTAGCATCTGTTTGAGTTTTTTTCTAATGGAATTTAATACTATTCATTATATTTTTATAATATAATACTATCTTAGCAATTATAATATTATGTAAAATGAGCATTCTTTTATCCTTTAATGCAGTGGTTCTCAACCTGTGGGTCGGGACCCCATTTGGGGTCGAACGACCATTTCACGGGGGTCGCCAAACAAGGCTGTCCGCCATTTTTTCCCCCTTTTCTTTGGCCACACCCCTGGCACCCGGTGATGTATAAGTGGTTGGGGGTCACCACAACATGGGGAACTGTATTATGGGGTCACGGCATTAGAAAGGTTGAGAACCACTGCTTTAATGCATCTTCATTACCAAATATTAGATTACTTTGTGTTCATGTTCTACTAGATTTTGAAGCTTTTATATTGTCTAAATTAAAAGAAACACAAAGTGGAGGAAACATATAATTCAGCATGAATATTGAACCTTTAATTGATTCCCTTTTTATTTTCTAGATGTTGGTGTTGATATTTTCCTTTATTAGAAGAAGATTTTGGGATTATGGTCGTATTGCATTAGTATCAGAAAGGTAAAGTTGGTGTTCTATATCCTTGTGGGTTCTGTAGAACATAATAATACCATGCTTTTTGATTGTGTAGAAATTGATCAGGTACCATAACATTTTTTGAAATATTGAGAATATATCAGTGTTCACTGTAACAAATTTATCCCTGTTGAAGTTGTTACTAAAGAATCAAACTTGAGAGGGAGGGGTAGTCAATATGCCCATAATTGGAATTTATTAAAAAATAAATAGGCATCTATATCATTGCATGAATCATGAACAGTGACTGCTATTTAAAAAGATTTAATCTTTACTGTAGAGTATATTTGGCAGGGTAAAGGGCTGAACAGGAAGGGACACTCTGGTACCTAGACCTTTTAAGATTAAAGAGTAAGAGGAATTTGAGAAGTGATATAGAGATAAATAATTTTAAAATCTTACTCTGGTCCTTTCGGGTACTGTAGTTTATATTGCTTATTTTTGTCCTTTTCTGAGCCTTAGCATCTTTTGTTATAAAAATATTTTTTTACTTCAAGTATTTTTATAATTGAATGCCTTTTTAAATAAATATTTGAAGTTTTCAACAAATATATTAGTATAAAATTCTAACATTGAAGTCTGTTGTTTTGTTTCTACTGAATCTAGGTATTATGAAGGAATTGAGTCCACTACTATTTTTGAAGAATCTGATTCTGAAGAGGTCAGTTGCCTGTTGGATTAAGCTATGATGTTTTGCTATTCATAAAATATTGCCACTTAGTATTTTTAGAAATATTTTAAAATGTAATATTTTTATAGCTCCTATCTTATTCTAATACTTTACAGACTAGTTTGTGGAAATACGGAGATTTTCTTTAAACTTTAATATTTATAGATAAAGAACCAGTGTTGTAAAGAAATGTCACTCTGCAGTTATGTAATACTTTTAAACCAGGTAAATGTAGAACTTTTAGAACTTCATTTTAGGAATGGCATCCTCAGACTTTTCTGTTTGTTTTTACTGTATATCTTTGAATATTTGTTTATCTCCAGGACATCAATATGCCCATTCCCAGAGTAACCTATTACTTTTCTGGAAGCAAATCTTCTAAACTGGAAGCAATATTAAATGCTCTACAATGGTCTGCTCCCCAAACAGCTCTGTATTAAGTAGACTACTGTGTCTGCAATAGCACAGATTGCTTCCAGCTGCAGGATTCACTTCTGAAAAATTGCTAGTATTTCTTTCCCTGAAATGGTCAGATCATTGGTATCGAAAAGAGATTTAATGTGGTTCAGGAAAGGAATTGCATGTTTTGGAAGTGGAGATCCACTTATTTTAAATCACAAAATGGTTGAAATATTAAGTAAAATTAATACCGTTTTATGATTTTCCTCTAAAATAATATAACTGATATAAATATATCTATCCAATAATGATTATGGCTGTTTCACATCATAATGGTTGCATTTTTAATTGATTTCTTTCCCAAAATCCTGTTGACTCTGAGGATTATGCATGATTAAAATGTGGAATAAAAGGCAATCTCTTTGCAGTTAGAGAAATGGGAGACACCACTATAGACTACATCTGTCCAATTATTTTATTAAATTAACTTTGTAATTATTGGGGCAATCCTATCTCTTTGGTGTTTTCCATTTCACTGAAGATTGTAAATGTGATGATCCATGAAACTTCCATTTGTCAACTTCTTTTAAATATTGGACAAGTAAAAATGATCCAAGAATATCCCTTCTCTTATTCCTAAATGGTCACAAAAGACATAATTACATTACAGGGATCCTTGGTAACACCAATTCATAATTTTTTTTTTAAATTTCTTCATACTGGTTTGGATCATTTGCTTGAGAAGTGCAGAATTTAAATTGCCTAGAGCAGTGGTTCTTAACCTGGGCGATATCGCCCCCCAGGGGGCGATTTCATTTTTCAGGGGGGCTATGGAACAAAAAGGGGCGACGCGGGGGCAAAGGAACAAAAAGGGGGCGATATGGGGGCGATGGAGCAAGAAGTTTTGGGGACACTTTTGAGACTTTTCGTACAGTGATTCGCTGCATATCTGTCGTACAAAAACATCAGATCGCTCGCTATTAGTGGATTGAATTGTGTTTTCAAATGTTCCTCCAGCTAGCTTCAGTACAGAACGCCGTACATATGTGAATACGCATTGCTTATCTTCATGCGCGTTGCGCAGCAGCCTCTACCCTTTTTATATTTCTTTTTATGTCTTAAATTTCACTTGAAATTCAATCATTAAATGTTACTGTTTTTCTTTTCGGGCATTTCACTTTCTTGCAACTGAATTTTGTTTTCAGTGGTCGTTACATTTAAGTGTCTTGAATAAATAAGATAATAATGAAATACATGTATCACGAAGTTTGGGAATAAAGTGACGGGTGGCACCAAAATTTTTCAAACAGTTGAGATATGGGAAAAAGGCTGTAAATAAATTATTTGCATCGATATGTCCTGATGACAATTTTTAAAAAAACAAAAAGTGTTTGCATAAATTGAAGAATTATTTCCTATGCTGTGATTAAGAGGTTATGTTGGGGGAGGGGGGCGATGACAACTTCCTCATTGGCTCAAGGGGGCGATTCTTTCAAAAAGGTTAAGAACCACTGGCCTAGAGCATACTACAATTGTAGCTGGAAAGAGGAAGTGGAGTCACATTTTGCAACAGAATTACTACTGATAATTATTTTTATTTATTTGTAAAATTTATTGGCCATCCATCTTACCATGGAGTAACTCTGGGCGCTTACAATATTAAAAAGATAAAACTGAGCCCTAAATAAAAAATGGGGAGGGAGGTAGTAGGATGAGAAGGGGTGAAGTGGGATCTGTTATTAATATATCAAGCACTCCTCCGTTGGAGCCTCAAGTCAACTGGCAGAGCCAGGTCTTTAAGCTTTTGCAGAAGATCAGGAGGGTTGGAGCTGACCTCACTTGGGGGGGGGGGAGAAATGTTCCAAAGGACAGGAGCAGAGAAGGCTCTTCTGGACCCCTCCAGAATACCCTGGCTGATGGGCCATGCTGGATACCTCCCCTGCTGACATGGAAGGGGAAAGCAGGGCAATCCCAGTGGGGCGAGGCGATCCCTCAGGTAGCCTGGACCCATGCCATGAAGGTCTTTAAAGGTGATTACGAACACCTTGAATTACATCAGGAAGTAAACCTGTAGCCAATGCAGTTCTTGGAGGAGTGGTGTTACATGGGCTGCCCTTGGGCTCCCAAGAACTGCCTGAGTTGTTGCACTCTGTACCAGTTGTAGCTGTTGAATGCTCTTCAAGGGTAACCCCAAGTAGAGTGCTTCCAATAGTTCATCTGTGAGATAACTGGGGCTTCAGTGACCGAGCATAGGACTTAATGCACAACTTGAAGTTGTGCAAAGGCTGTCCTAGCTGTGATTGCTATCTGCTCTTTGAGCAGGTGTTGCAAGTCCAAGAGAATCCACATGTTTCACCCCATTCAGAACTGGAGATGACAAAGTCCCAGATTATGGAGCTTCCTATGCTCAGAGCCATTTGATCTTATCAGGGTTCAGCTGAAACCTTTTGTTCTCCCATCTAGGCCTGCACAGCTTCCAGGCACTGTGAGAGGACAGCAACAGCATCATTTGGGTCACCAGGGCTAGAATATAGAGTTGGGTATTGTCAGCATATACTGCAGATACCTCAAGCCATGGTGATGGATGACCTTACCCAGAAGCTTCGTGTTAGATCTAAAAGACTGGTTTATTTTCAGAATAACAGTTCTGTAAATATTTATTTCTAGGGATTTTGTTCTTGGATGATCTCTGCTTTTCGCATGCAGTAAGTATGCACTAAAGTTGTGATCTGAATGTTTTGCTTAATATTGTTAAGAAAAACGGAAGATTATTTGCATTTTTCTCAATTTCCTTATCCCATTTGCTGACTTTTGTATGCATTAATGTTATACATTTAGTAAATAAGAACTGTAATTATTAAGGAAACCATATTGCTCTTTATAGTTTTGATGTTAATTTTAAAATACCGTATTTTAGACTCTGGTTTTTCCCTTAAAAATATGAATCTGCTACGATTCCTCTCATTAATTATTCATTCCTTGAAAAATCAGTATAACATTATACTGATTTTTCAAGGAATGAATAATTAATGATCCAATGATCCAATATTATACATGCACTAAATTACTTGATTAGGATAAAACCTATGTGCAACTTTGTATTTTGTAGCAAGAAGTGCTGTTTTATGGTTGAGTACTTTGATTAATGCTGGTGACTGACTTGTCCTTTAATTTGTGGTGCAGTAATGACGAGATTTATGAACAGTGTGGACATGATGCTATTACTTATCTCTCCTTTCAACGGCATCTCATCTGCCTCTTGACTGTGGTCAGCTTGTTGTCTTTGTGTATTATACTACCTGCAAACCTATCAGGTGACTTGCTTGGTAAGCAACTTTTTAAATTATTTGGATTCCACAGAGCAATCTGACTTAACTGTAAATGTGGTATATCAGTGACTTGGAGTGTTCTCTATTACCTAGAGTGCCCTGAAGATTGAGTGCTGTGATTCATATGAGATATTGAAATATCTAATGAGAATTATATCTTTAGTAATCAAAATGCCCTATTCTGTAATTTCATTTGCTAGATTTTGATCTCTTGAAATGACTTCGGCATCTAATATACATCATTTAAGTACAAAGTGTACTTACAATACATTCTGTATTGAATGATACATTTGTTTCGATGATGACATATTACTTTACTTCCAAGCTGTGGCAAGTGGACAATTGGACATGTACACTGACATTCAATAACTGGAATGTTCTCCTGTATTTCAAAAATTAGATTTTGATATTAAGTTTTTTATTGCTTGGGATGTTTAGTTTTGTTCATTTGAAAGAACAAAACCTAGGCTGTAGGCTAACTATTGATAATTGAAAATAAATGAATTCTGTCAATTTGTTCATTCCAAATACAGTAATTGTAGCAATTTTTTTTATTTTAAGACAATACTAAAATGGAAAAATTTTGAATTTAGAATAGTCCATATTTAGCTTTTTCAGTATATACACAGGTCTGGAATTAAGGTATTATATTTTCCTGGAAAAATATTATGCTTGTTATAGTTCAGGAAAGAAACTGAAACTGCCAAAGTTAAAATATATGTTTCTCTTTTTCTGCAATGCATAACGATTGTGAAGGTTGTAAGTAAGAAATCAGTAAGTATACAAGATAGTTTGGTTAACAATATAATATTCTAGATTGGGTTTTGTGAAATTGTTTTTTCAGTATTCCTGCATACAGTTGCTGAGATAGCATCATAGGAATTGAGATATTTACAGAATGTTATATGGTAATATATCTAGGTGTAATTCTTAATGGATAGAGAAAAAAAATATTGTTTTTTGGTCCACAGTTTCTGCTCCTTCAAGGAGAGCTATAAAACTATAGAGACCTTGTGTTCTATCTATTCCTGATATTTTAGGGGACAAAGTGGCAGAGTAAAGAGAAAAAAATTTTTTCCCCCTACTTACGTTGTTTCCAAGTTTCCAAAAGTATTACAGTATGTGGTTGTTGCAGAATTATTCAGTTTCCAAATTTCATCATTGTTCACTTGTCATAAAATTTGCCAAAGCAAGAAACACAATACTGAGAAGGAGAACCACGTTTATTGTAATGATCATTAGGTGCCTGCTTTACAAGAAACATGAATGCTGAACAATGGAAAAGCAAAGGTTTTTATTGAAGTTGGGGTCATAAAGCAGGAAGTCTGGCCAGTTTGGAGAAGCTGGACAGATCTTTGTCTCTGTAATTGGAGTGAGTTCTTTTGGTAGGAAAAGTAGACTTTTCAGATGGACAGCAGAGATGAGGAAATTCATTGTAAGGAAATGGAATGTTGAGGTCATCAGCTGATAAGAAGATGGAAGATTGGGGTTTGTCTAGGTTGCAATTTTTTTTTGTTGGGCCATGCTGTGAACTGATGGGGAGGCCTCTACTCTTTGGTCTAGATGGGACTGCAAGGGAGCTTTGTCTGGGACACAGAGGGTCAATTTGAGTCTGATGGGATTAGGCAAAAAGACATATTGGGTTTGACCTTGGGAGGGAGGGAGATGGGACGGGAAGGTGGGTAGCCTCCATTCAGTGTGCTGGGTTTACTTTTTCCACTACACAGGTATGATTCTTTCCAGTGCCTAAAGGTATACCAGCTGGTATAAATTCAGTTACTTGTACTCTTTCCTTTCCAAGGAAAAAGCACAGAAGTGTAAGGCTAATGACATCAATAAATCTTAAGGGGAAAAATGGGTAGCAGGAAGCTCCTTTATGTTTAATTCTGTGTTCTTTTCAACGTGAGCTTGGATGATATTGCTGCTGTTAGAAGAATCCTGAAACTTTAAAGTGCACATATTAATTGCTAGAAGGACAATTTATATGAAGATGATCCTCTGTATCAGAATTTAGTTCCATTTTGTTTTCTAGATTTTACTGGTTGTAGAACATTGGCTTGGTTGCTGTATTTGTCACCAGCACTTTTCTACTGCATATGTCAATAATTACAGTAATGATTTTTTTTTCCATTGGGAAGCACTCCTTTTGCTTCCTTAAGTCAGCAAAAACTATACTGGCATGACATTTTCCGGTCTGTATTGTTTCTTCTATTCTGCCTAGATTGCCTCTGTATAAAGTTACTGAATTCACTTGACGTTTATTCAGAATAATGGGTGTCAAAGTCTAGCATGTTTTCAATAACTTACGGCTACCCTTGCACAGGATAGAAATAAGGAAAAATACTATTTTAATGTTGATATTGCTAAGGATGACTTGACTCTGTCTTGGTCTTGGGTTGAAGATGAGATGAAAGTTAATGTAACAGTTATGTATCAGAAAAAAAGTAGGTAGAAATGGATAACCAAAGAAAAAATAAACATGCAGAGGAACTAGTATTGCTGAATGAAAGTCAACATGGATTTTGCAAAGGTTATCCTGTTTTATCAATTTTCTAAAAAAATTTTTAGAATGTCAACAGGCACCTGAATGGAGGTCACCCTGTCAACACAGTATACTGTATTTGAATTTTCTAAAAGCTGTTAACAAAATTTCATCAGAAGCTTGACTAACCTAGTGATCATAGGCTAATAGGGCTTGTCCTTTTATGAATGACTTGCTGGTTAAGGAGAAGAAAGGGAAGAATAGGCAGTTTTCTCACTGGAGGATAGAAAGATGTAGAGTACTTCAATTATTGTGCAAGGACATAAGTGAACATAAGCAATGAGCTATCTGAGTGAACGGATGATATCAAACTATTCAGAATATTTTAAACCAAAAATGATTTTGAAGATCTTGTGCAATATCACTTTAAATGGAGTTGATGAGCAGCCAAATGGCAAATTTGGCAAGTTCAGTTTCATTAAGTATAAAATTGAGGCATACTGCAACAAAAACCCCTAAACTTTGTATATACACTGATGGGACAGAGCGTTCATGAAACTACGATTTACGTCCACAACTGAGTCCAAAATTTCTGTTGTTAAGCAAGACAGAAATGAGTTTTGCCACATTTTATTCCCTTTCTTGCCACAGTTAAGTGAATCACTGCAGTTATTAAATTAGTAACTTGGTTGTTAAGTAAATCTGACTTCCCCATTGACTTTGCTTATCAGAAGGTCACAACATTTGATCACATGACCCTGGGCCATTGCAGCCATCATAAATATGAACCAGTCGTCAAGCATCCAAATTTTGATCATGTGACTATGTGGATGTTTCAACAGTTGTGAATGTGAAAAATGCTCATAGGTCACTTTTTTTCAGTGGCGTAACTTTGAATGGTCAGTAAATGAATGGTTGTATTCAAGGACTACTTGTAATCAGTAAGAAAATCTGGTAGTCACAGTGAGTAGTTCAATGAAGATATTGACAAGGGGTAGGGCTAATTATGAAAGGCAAATTTCATCCTAGGAATCATTACGAAAGAAATTGAAGATAGAACTATTAACATTATAATTCTGTTACAGAAATGTAGTGAGCAATTGTGTCTGGAATACTATCTATAGTTCTCATCATTTTGTTTGAACAATGTTATAATAGAGCTGGAACAAAATGTAGAAAAGGCCAACCAGTATGCCTGAGAGTTTGAATACCTTCCTTATGAGTAAAGGCTAGAATATCTGAATACACTTTGCAAAAAAGGTGACAGGTGAGCATTTTTGAGCTGCATAAAATTGAGTTTCATTTTTTTTGTCTCTTTCTTTAAAAACACTAGGACTAGGAATCATCTGATGAAGCTAATTGAAAATAGATTTAGAACAAGTTTATAGAGGACAGGTCTATCATGGGCTATTAGTCTCTTATTGGAGGCAAGGGGAAAGGGCAAAATAAGGGCCTGTATCCATTTTCTTCTTTTAGATGGATCTTGTTAGCCACTGGACTAAACTAAGATGACTCTTGATTTGATTCAGTGGAGCTATTTTATGTTAAGTTTACCTTAAAAAGCAGCAGTTATAGGATAACCAAGCTGCTGTATTTGTATAATATTTAATTATTTTCAAATAAATGAATAAAACATACTTAAAATATTATTTTCTGCCTCTTAGATAAAGATCCGTATAGCTTTGGAAGAACTACTATAGCAAACCTACGAATAGGGTAAGTAATCACAAGATGTTGGCATCCTTTATATATAGAATACTTTCCTTGAACATTCTTTACTTTTAAGTTTGGACCATATTTTTTAATCATGTAGTAGAAGAGAATGAGATGCGCTAGACATACACTGAATACAAAAATGTAATAACTACACAGTTATCAATGAGTTATCTTTGCGTCCTAGAATGTAACTGAAGTGTCATGAAACTTGAGAAATGTAATTTCCAAAGCCTAAGAGTAAAATGGAGACATATTTCCATCCCTTCCCAATAGTTGTTTTTATAGGCAGTTTTGTCTGTATATGAAGAGTGTAGTTTAAATGGACTACCAGTGGAGGAATAATATTTGAATCTGAGCTTAGCACTTTTGGAGTAAATTAAGGAATCAAATATATATAGGTAGTCCTTGATTTATGATCATTCTTTCAGTTACTGTTCAAAATTACAAACATGCTGAAAAAAATGGGCTTATGATTGATGTCCAAAATTATAGCCATTACAGCACCCCACAGTCACATGATCAAAATTTGGGTGCCATCCACCTGGCCCACCAACTGAACGCAAAGCTGTTGTAGCCTAGGAAGGCTTAGCCCCCACCAGACCCATCAGCGTGGCCTAAAGCTGTCTTCTCCAAAGGCCTTGACTTCAGCTCTAGCTCTTCCACCAATGAGTGCAGTTGTGCAGGGCAGAAAAAAAGCATCAGTGCATGTGGGGGAAACATAGATGGGTGGGAGGAGGAGTTACATTGCTCCTGCAGTCATAAGTGGTGGTGGACTGATCCATGTGCTTGAATTTTGATCATGTGATCACGAGGGCGGCGCAACAGCCATAACTTAGGCACAGGTTGTGAGTCTATTTTTTCAACACTGTCATAATTTCAGTCAAGGACTACCTGTAGAGGCACTTGCTGAATGTGACTCAGAGGTGAACAAGCAAATGAGGCCATGATAAATGTAATAAGTGCAAATATTTTGCTCCAATTATTTCATTTCTATTTTTCTGAAACATTCTACTTCACAGGAATAATCTTCTCTGGCTACATACAATTTTTGCTGTGATTTACTTGATTTTGACAGCTATCTTTATGAAACATCATGTGGGTTCCATTAAATACAAAAAAGAAAGCATAGTAAGTTTCTACAATTTAAAAAAATGCTTAATACTTGAAGAGTTAAATTAAAACCAGGAAGAGAATAGATTGTGAAAATTGCTTCTTGGCAGAATGTACTTATGCACCGGTTTCTTCATTGAGAGGGTGATGGGAGGAGGGATCTCCAATATGGGACAAACTTAATTGCCTATTCCATGATTCAGAGTCTCTCAGTGATGTAATAAAAGGTATATTCAAACTGAGAATAATGTTTCTTGCTCTCACTTCAATTTTTCCCTGTTAACAAGTCATCTAGATTTTCTCTGAGACAACTGTTTCATAAAATTGTTGCTTTTAAAACAAAATGTAATTGAAGTTTTGCAAAACTGTGTTATGTATGGAGGACAGAGAGGTCACAGTCTCCATCACCATCCCTCTTTTTAGTTAATCTGTGCTTCTGATGGGGGACTAATTTTAAAATTATGACATAAACTTGTTGCCAATTAAACAAACATAAAAATAACCATAATAAAAGTGAGTTTAGATTGAGGACAGTTGTTGGGTTTTATTTGCACATGTTAGTGTGGAGTTTTAGAGCATTTATGTTTTTGTATTGAATTATGTAAAGAAAAGTAAAAACAAAAGGCTCAAGCTGATTATAAAATCTGAATTTTCAAAGATTCCAAATTATTTGCTGTGATTACAAATCTGTACACAACTAATGATAGATAGAATTACATTTTAAATAATAGTAACTTCTGACAATAGGATGAATTTACCTGAATTTGAGATATTAGATATAAGTGTGCTATGTTTTAAATGTTTTTTTAAAGGAAAAATGCTGTTGTTTTATTTTTTAGCAAAAGATAATGAAATTTTCATCCCAAATTGACACTTCCAAGGGAATGAAGCATGCTGAGCCTAATATGAATGAGTTTAGACTTTTTTGTGCAAAACCATCCTTTCTCATTTGGGTGCTGCCAGAAGTGCATACTTCCCTATGTTTTTAATGTGCTCTTACTACGAGAATAGTGCACAAATAACATTGCTTAGAAAGGATATTGACCTAGAAGTCTATAAAATTTTACAAGAACAGATGCAGAGATAAGGATATGAAATAAAAAAGATCATTTTCAGTTGGCACTGAAGTCAATAATAGTATGCAGAAGTAGGGGGCTACATATGGAGCCAATAGTAATGGGACATGAAAATCCAGTACACTATCAACAAAAAACATAATCAGTGGTGTGTGTTTTTTTTAGTACAATCTAGTAATGGGATTTGTAGCCACCTATGGTTTGGTTAATCCCAGTCAAATTTGTGGATATCTACCAAAATATTTTGAGCTGCTGCTTTTTCTGGAGAAAGAACTAACAAAAGGCAATTACAGGGCACAATCCAGTGCTTCTCTTCCCTAAAGCACCATGATGAGAAAATCCTACTAAAACTATTTACTGTGATTAGAATGTGGACTTTTTAGACACAAAATTAAATTGCTACTACTTTTTTCCCTCTATAGAGCCAGTTTACTCTAGTAATTAAGGTACTAAGCTAGAAATTGGGAGACTCTGAGTTCTAGTCCCATCTTGGGCATGAACAGCGACTGGTTGATTTTGAGCCAGTCACTCTCTTTTAGCCCAACCCACCTTGCAAGGTTATTGTAGGGAAAATAAGAGAGGAAAGGATTATTAGGTATGTTCGCCACCTTGAGTTATTTATACAAATAATAAAGGTGGGATATAAATAAAGAAATGTTGAAAATATTTTTACATAACAAGACTGAGCAATTTTCCCCCAGGCACCATATTTGCTATCATTATTATTATTATCATCATTATCATCATCTAGCTTCTGGATGTCACATGGGATATATTAGATAATAGAATAACATCATTATGCACGAAGGGAAATATCTGTAATCTTTTTTTGTTTAACATGAAGTTTAAAGCTCAGAAATAGCTATATAAAGGCTTAATCATTTGCTTTCAAGGTTTAAATTGTCAAAAAGAAAGTGAAATAAATTGGGGTTTTGTTTTGTTTTTGCTACTGAATGTCTATATTATCTCTGTGTTCTTTAGGAACTGTAAAATGGGGGCTGTGGGGGGCTGAAGTACATCTGAAAAAAATACATAATTTTTCTGTGTCCATAGTAGCTTATTGTCTTTGTCACTCCAAATAACTTGAGGTAGAGTCAGATTCAGATCTGGTCTGCTTAGAAGGAATGCTACTTTGACTTTCTTACCTCCTGGAGCCACATTAGTCTACATAGGTATAACATGCAATGAAATCTGATAAATATCTCTAGTAACAATTTAAAAACTGAAGCCCAAATTTGATGAAATATATAAATGTATGTAGGTTAAAGAGACAACTGAAGTGAAGTCAGTCATACAATCGTACAAAGAAAGGGTTAGGAGGGACCTTGGAGATGATCTAGCACAGTGGTGGCGAACCTTTTAGAGGCTGAGTACCCAAACCGTAACCCAAAACCCATTTATCGCTGGGTGCTGGGTGGGCGTGGCCGACTGGGTGGGCATGGCCTCAGTGGTCACAGCTGACTGGGTGGGCGTGGCCACGGTGGGTGTAGCCACCTCAATGATGTTTGTGGAGAGGGATGCTTGTGGGGGCTGGGCAGGGTTGGGGGAGATCCAGGGGGTCTCTGGCAGGTGGGGCGGTGGACCGGAGGCTCGTCCTGTGTGGTGAGGCGAGGCAAGGAAGGGCGGATGAGCCAATTGCCGCGGGGCAAGGCAAGGCAGGGACTGGAGCAGCTGCTGCGTGACACCATCAGCCCCCCCCACACAGAGGCCAGCGAGCGCATGGGGCCGCCGGTGTCCGTCAGCAGCCACAGCTTCCTGCATCATGGCAGCTCCATCAGCGTGAGCGGAGACAGCCTCAGGATGGCTGGGAAGGAGCCCTCACCTGGTGCGGGTCCTATCTACAGGGTGGCTCTGATGGAGGCGACAGCTGCTAGTCTGAGCCCCTTGACTGGCCAACCACATAGAGAAGCAGGAGGCGGTGGTGGTGATCTCTGCATCACCAAGCCCGACCGGCCGCAGATCTGGAAGCAAAGCTGTGCCGACCATCCTCGTGCTGGTGGGGGCAGTGGCGGGGGAAGGTGAGCTGTGGCATACGCCCTCCCCACCCCACCCGGAGGTGCACGCAGGACAATGTGCGGCGGTGGCAAAGGTGCCCGCATGCCTGCCTGACACTATCGGCCCCCGCACACAGAGGCCAGCGAGCACATGGGGACTGACTGTGTCCATCAGCAGCCACAGCATGCTGGTTGTCCTACATAATTGTGGACTGACCACAGAGCCCCATCAGCGCGGGCAGAAATTGCTCTGGGACAGCCAGAAGGAAGCCTTTGCCTGGCCTGGGCGCATCCACTTGACAGATCTGGTGGGGACGGCTTCTGCTGCTGCTCTGACCGGTCAGCCATGATGGGAAGCAGGAGGAGGTGGAGGGGCAGTCGGAGGTCTGGAGCCGCCTCGGCGGCTCACTAGCAGCCTGACAAGGCAGCGGATTCATGCATCAACTGCCCCTTCTGCTTCCCTGCATGGCTGACCGGTCAGAGCAGCAGCAGAAGCCACCCCCATCAGATCCGCCGATGGGGCTCTGTGGCCAGTCTGCCATTATGCAGGACAACCAGCATGCTGTGGCTGCTGACAGACACCATTGGCCCCCATGCGCTTGCTGGCCTCTGTGCGTAGGGGCCGATAGTGTCAGGCAGCAGATCCAGAAGCAAAGCTCTGCCCGCCATCTTCACGCTGGCGGCGGTGGGGGAAGGCAAGATCTGGCATGCGGGCACCCTTTGCCGCTGCTGCCACATTGTCCCACGTGCGCCTCCAGGCAGGGCGGGGAGGGGAGGGAGTGTGCCACAGCTCACCTTCCCCCGCCACTGCCCCCACCAGTGCGAGGATGGTCAACACAGCTTTGCTTCCAGATCTGTGGCCGGCCAGGCTTGGCAATGCAGGGATCACCGCCGCTGCCCCCATCAGAGCCACCCTGTAGACAGGACCTGCATCAGTGAGGGGTCCTTCCTGGCCGTCCTGGGGCTGTCTCCACTCACGCCGATGGGGCTGCACTGTGGAAGGGAGATGGCAGTTCTGATTTCACTCACTCTCCCGCCAAAACTGTTCCTGTTATACGTTCCCTCACCCCACCCAGGTCTTGCAGCTGTTCCCGGACTGCGCATGCATGGAGAGGGGGAGGGGGAGGAGCCCAGCAATGCTGTGCGTGCCCACAGGGACGGCTCTGCGTGCCGCCTGTGGCACGTGTGCCATAGGTTCGGCACCACTGATCGAGTACTTCAATTTTCCTTTCAGTCTTTCTCTGTGATCAGTTCACTGAGAAACTGTTATTTTTTTATGTGTAGGTAAAGCGCACATTGTTCATAACCGGCCTTCCCAAAAATGCCAGTGCAACAACCATTGAAAATCACTTCAAGTAAGTTTTTTTTAAAAGAAAAACCTAAATTTCTTTTTTTTAATAAAAAAAAAGATTTGCAAATGTATGTTTTCTTAATTGTAATCGTTCAGTATTGAGAAATGAATACTGTAATTCTTCTATTTTCCTTGAGGATATGGGCAATAGGCAGGTGCAATCCATGGGAAGGACCAGCTTCTGTATCCTAGGCTGGATCTCTGTGACATTGGCACAGAAAATCAGAGTATTGCTCTGTACAGCTGTGTGCTTATTTTAAAAGTTTTTAGTCAGAAACAGAGTTGTACACATGGAAATAGGGAGATAATTATCTTTTTAAAACACTCCTCTCACTCCTGAGATTGCCTACCTTACTAAAAACTTTTAGTAGACTATACCACTGTATTCTGATCAGAAACCTGTGCCCTAAAATTCTCACAACTTATTTTCTATTTTTCATATAGACAGAGGGTCCAGGGTAAAGAAGATTAATCTGGCTGAATGGAAAGTATTTGATTTGCTGATATACTAATTCTCAAAGGCATTTGGGGAGATGTTCACTATGCCAGCAATTAATACTCTGGTTATAGTTCTCATATTAGCACCTCCTCCAATATCAACAAACAATAAAATCCTACATTATTTGCCAAGAACAAGCCCATTCAACTCTTGGCAGTAAAATAATATCTCATTGATCATATCATGTTCTGACTCCACCCCCTGTCGGAGCACATCTAGGAAACATGCCCAATATAATCTTTGTTAGGAAGATCTTCCATGGGACACCTAGACACAAAGAAGGCTTTGATATTGTATATTGAATATTTTGGAACAAATTTTACTAAATATGAATTTCTTCCATTATTATCAGTGGGATCAACATTTGGTATTCCTTGTTGTTACAAATAGAATTAGTAATTAAAATGTCCTCTGGAACTTGTTATAAGTTTTTTTCTCTATCTAATTTGGAATGAAAATCAAGTTGCCCAGCTATACTGATGTTAGTTTAGATATATCTATGATTGGAATTAAGAATAAAATGCTTATGATATGAAGGGAGGCAAGAAAGGTAAATTATGGAAGCAAGCTTTTCCTCTTTTGTAAGTTTGATGAAGGTATGAAAGGGGCAGAGTTCGTGTCTGATGTTGCTTTCATCATTTTGATAAAAATTTTCAGTTTTGCAGGTGATTCTGACCTGTAGTCTTTTCTGCAAGTTTTATGCTTTTCTCTAGATGTCTATTGGTTGAGGTCTTAGGCCACTTTCTTTCTCTTCTTTATGTTCAGATCTTCCCTTTAAGATTTAAACTTTGAGGGGATGTGTTAAATAAATCCAGTCTGTTCCAGGGAAAGAAAGATTCAACTTGACTGAGCCTATATGTTGGTGGGAGAGAGAGAGACTAACCTAAGAGCTTTAGAATGCTTTCCAAAGAGGACTGAAAACAAGAATTCATTAAAAAGGCCCTTTTTACCTCAAAATTATTTTTTTTAAAGAAATTAGCTTAAAGAGCTGAGTATTTGTATTTGCTTCAAAATTGGTTAACATTATACATGTTCTGTCTGATATCTCAGTATCTATTATATTGAGGCAGCCATGGATAATCAAATCATTTAAAGAAAAACTATATCCACATTTTTGGAACTGGACAAGATTAATCATTCTTCAGGTACCTCAGATGCAGTCTGAGAAAAGCAATTTTGTAACATAAGGAAAGGTGTGAGATGCTATATATTGACATAAATCTATGTCAAGCAATTTATTTAGTTGAGAAATAACAAGAGTTAATAATATAAGCAGAGAAAATGTTTCCAGTGCTTGAGTAACATCAGTGGACAATATACATAACATTTGAGAAGATGGTTTTATGCTACAATGAAAATGATTCTATGCTCTTGTTCTGGGCTGGCAACAATATTGTTTAAAATTGTTTTATAATTTTCATGTGGCCAGGATATTCAGGTATAATAATTATTGATGTATAGATATGGTTTCTGTAAGGAAAGATATAATTCTCGGTGTTACAACTATGCAATAATAAAAGTGATGAACCAAGCCTTCCTTTTTCAATTTTGGAAATGAATTTGATAAAATTTGAATTAATTCCACAACTTTTCCTTAACCTATGGAATTGCAATTACCATAATTCACAATGGGCACTAGGTTTGACTGGACTGATTGGAAATTTTGGGAAATATAGTACAATGCAGATGGAAGACACTGGGCTGAAAAATGCTGACCTAGGAAATCAATCCTCAAGTCTCATCCTTAGTAATATACTCCACAGTACAATTAGAACCACTGCAGTTTCTGAAGTGCACTGTCTTCCCATTTACTATTTCTGCCATCAGGTTAGTTTTCACAGAGCTGGCAGAGGTAGCAGATAACAGTAAATCTGTTCTGAAATATGTCAGATTTGGTCCTGTTCAAAATGGATTTGGGGCCAAACCACTTGATTTTGTACTATAAGCATATTATTTTGAAACTTTGCTTATATCTGTGATAACTTTATTTTTTTCCTTTTGCAGAGAGGCCTATCCAACTTGCATTGTGCAGGAGGTGCAGTTATGTTATGATGTAGCCAAACTCACATACCTGTCTGATGAAAGGTACCTATATTGTGGAGAAAGCATCTTTAAGTTTAAGTTTAAAATACAATATGTTAAGTGAGGGGTCCTTGGTGCTCTCTGAACTTGCTTGTTTTCTTGCAGACGTTTCATTACTGAAACTAGGTAACCTCATCAGTGCTACTGATGTTAGAACTGATGATGTTACCTAGTTTGGGTAATGAAACGTCTGCAAGAAAACAAGCAGGCTCAGAGGGCCCCTCATGTCAACCCCGTACTACAAATATTCTCCTTTATTAGTATGTTAACTACAGTATGCTTTCTGTGCCATTGTCATAAATACTGGTTGTCTGTCACCAGACTTGTAGCATCAGACCCGAGTTGTAAAACTTATTAAATACTATATATGTGCAAATACTCTATAGAGAACACATTGGGAGGACGTCATAGTAATGTTCACAATAGAAGTATTTCATTTGTTTAATGTCTGATTCTCTCAGTGAAATAATTCATACATTTTCTTTTGAATGACTCTGGTTCTAATGGAGTGTATCTATTGTGGAAGCTGCATTGTGTGTACTGAATTTATTTAGATACAAGATGGCCTGGTGCATTAAATCCAGTGCTGTTTTAAACAAGAGTCTAAGATCGTATTTTAACTTATGGTTTGATTATTTTGAATCCTAATTTTTGAAGAGAATTGCTTTCATTGGTGTCCTGTAAAAGACCCTGTTTACGACCCAAAATGTTTAAGCATGCTTTATAATATTAAAAATGATCTATTCTTAATAATTTCTAATACGATAAAAGTGTACATCCTTTCAAAAACCATTATGGTACTATAAGGACTTTGAAGGGTTTTCTTCCTAATTAGGTTCCTCTAGTTAACAGAATTGACTGCAAAGCTTAAAAGTGAATCTTATATAAATAGTATCTATATGATTATATGTATAATTAAAGAAATAGAAATATTTGGAATACCTATTATATGTGTTACCCACTTAAGTATATTGTCTATCATGTGAATATTATTTGTGAAAATGAGTACATATTTTAGATATACACTTCATTTTAATAACAAATTCCTTGCCATATCACATTTATGTATGTGTTTATACCAGAAAAAAGGCAGAGAAGAATGTGGCTTATTATACCCAACTGTTTGAGCAGAGTGGTAAAAGATATCGCATAAATACAAAGCCATGTGGTCAGTTCTTTTGCTGTAACACCAGAGCATGTGAAAGGGTAAGAAGCTGTTGTGTTTCTTAGTTAAAATGTTAAATCATTAGGTAAGGTTTAATGTTTAAAATGTTTAAAATTAGGTAAGGTTTGCCATACTTGCTTTTTAGGAAAAGACTAACAAGAATTTAAAACAGAACTGCTTTTTTAAGTTCATTCTCCCTAGCAATTATTGAATCAGATGCAGGGTCAAGTGACTTATATTCCCTAATGCTTGTCAGAGTTTATTTTTTCTAAATACACTTAGATGGTAACTTTTTTTAGACGTTTGATTTATTATTATTGAAATAACTGAGCATGAAACTACTAATCAACTAGGGAAGGAAAATAAAAAGAAACAAGTGGAACAGTGAAATAGGATTTTATATATAAACACTTGAATATTAAAAGGTAACAGCACTCTGCTTTTCAAAAGGAAGATGCTATAGATTACTATACTGGAGTTACCCAAAAATGTATAGAAGAATACGTGAAAGAAGAGGAGCTAATTCATGATAAGCCATTGGGAATGGCTTTTGTAACATTCCAGAGGATAACTATGGCCTCTCTGTGAGTGTGTATTTTTTAAATTTATTATTACTGTTAATTATTTTAAATGAAATGAAACATCAGTCTATCCCTACTATTACCTCCAATCCAAAGTAGTTCTATTAAATCCTATTTGAAGGCAATGCAAAGAAATCCCGGTGATGGTCCCGGTGATCAGCCCAGATTGGATCCCGCAACATAGAAATCCTATTAAAAGGCATCTCTGTAGTGTATATCATTGATTAGTAAAATGGATTTCTTGATTGGGCTACATTGCTTTGAATAATAGATCAATCATTACATCTTTCAGATAGTAATATTGTAAACATTTTCTTATAATATACTTTATTTGTGTGTCTTTGACTTACAACAAACCAACAAAAGTGTTTTATGACCAAACAGCACTTCTGGCTGTCATAAAATGTCTCACTGTCTCCTTCCCTCCCTGGTGATATGACCACATTTTGTGTGCTTGACAGCTGATTCACATTTATAATTGGTTGCAGCATCCCACAATCACATCATCAAATTTACAATATTTTTTGCTGGCTTTCAGCAAAAAAACATTTGGGGGAATGGATTTGGACTTCTGACCGCTTGATTCACTTAATGTCTGCTGTAAAAACAGTCATAAAATTGAGGACAACTTGTATGTACAGTCTATAAAAATATTGATTTATGCTGAGTCAACCACAAAAGCTAAAATGCTTAATTTTATTGTAGCATTCTTAAAGATTTCAATGCCTGTAAATGTCAAGGTTTTAAGTGCAAAGGAGAACCTCAACCATCAGCCTATAGCAAAGATCTTCAGATTTCCAAATGGAATATTAAATACGCTACATATCCTCAGGATGTTTGTTGGTAATATATTTTATTTTCCCCTCTTATTTCATGTGCAAAAGAAATGAAATTTGATGCCATTGTTTTTTCCAGAAGATGAATGAAATTTATCTTAGCTATTGTCTATATTATTGTCAGATTATTTAATTCTGAAGCTACAAATTGATAGAGCATCTTGAAAATACAATCTCAAAATCATTACATTGATGTCCAGAGTAAAAATATAAACTAATTTAGTGCATAGTTTTATAAATGGTTTAAGGTACAGTGTTGCTTAAAATATTGAAAATTCAAAAGATTCACAAACTTTTAAGCACCACTGTATTTTGCAGGACTTCTATATTCTGCTTCACCAATACACATGTCTTAACAGTCAAGACTGAGCATTCAAATCCTTATTTTAAACTAACGTGAAAGAAATCTAGCCAATTTTTATTTATGAGTCTAGATGAACTTTTTGTTTCTCATTTTGAACAAGCTCTGTTCCAGAGATAGAGGAATTTTTATCAGAGCTCTGTCACCTCTTGGTAAAAATTACTGCAATGGGGGCCTTGCTGGATTCTTCTGTAAAGGCAAACAAATGCTACATTGCAAAGAAACAATGTGTATATGGGGGAGGGGAGGTAGATTATTAGTTTGCATAAACAATCCCTTTGCCCATTTAATCTCCAGGTTTACCTTTCTCATTTTTACATCTTTTTATTTTAAACAAAACAGGCCATATTCTTAATACCAGTTTGGAAAATAAGCAATGTTAACTGCTGTCCTCTCTATTTTTTCTTGACAGGAATAATCTCTCAACTCAAGGACGGAATTGGTGGGGTAGATGGCTTTTTATCAATTTACTCCTTTTTGTGGGCCTCTTTTTCTTGACAACCCCTTCTATCATTATTTCAACAATGGACAAGTTCTATGTAACCAAACCTATTCAATATCTTAATGTAAGTAATGCACTATATCTGATTTTAATCATCTCTGCTTCTTTATGCACTCATAAAAGATTTAGCTCTGAGATTAAACTTAAATATCATTTTAATTTATGTAAGGCAAAGGAAAATTAGATAAGGTGAAATACAATCACATTTAATAAACACTGACAGATATTTCTCAAATATAGGCAAGCAAACCTTACCATATAAGTCCCGTCCTATATTTGTGTTCCCTGGTAACCTTCTGCCATGTTGAGATAGGAAACACAAAATTATATCCTCAGTAAATCTAACATCAATTAAAATTCTGCCTTGCCAAGGAGATAATCCCAGCACCTTTCACTTTGCATCATGCCAATCTAAGCCCTTAGACACTTCAAGAATTTGTCATGTCAGTTCCTTGCCACCAAAAGTTGTTCATCTTGTTTTAAATGATCTTGTTTGGAAGTGGTAATTACCAAGTATTTTCTTTTTGAATTGTCATCTTTGTTTTTGGATTAAGCTGCTAAGAGATTTTGATCTCTTTCCAAATCCTACCTGTTATCATTATTGTTTTTATAAGACCAATTTTATTTCAGTGGTTGTTAAGCTGATATAATAAACATATTTAGCTTGGTTGCATTCAAGGTAGTTCTACAGAACTGGTTATATTTCTCTCGATTCTTTCCTCAGAATCCTGTTATTAGCCAATTCTTCCCAACACTCCTTTTGTGGTCCTTTACAGCTTTGCTACCAACAATCGTCTATTATTCAACAGTGTTTGAATCACACTGGACAACGTAAGAATATCTTTCTTTTGGCTCATCAAATTACATTGGAGGATTTAAGAGACAGGAAAGGCAAGGGAGAATATTCAGAATTTGTAATAATGTCTATTTTTCCCACATTTTTTTCTGTACACTTCTGATTTTATCTTTACATAAACTACAAAATAATAGTTATATCAATTATTAATGTCTGTTCACATAATGTAAAGTCCCAGCTGCCGTTTCTTTAGCTTGTGTTGGCCTTTATATGTATTGAGTTCTTCCCTAGGATATCGTAATGTATCAGCATAGTATATGTCAGATCCAAGCAGTGTGGTCTTTTGCAATTGACAGAATTATTATAATTATTTGTTTATTTATGGTCCAAGAGCAAGTCACAAATTTAAAACACAGCACACTATTAATATATAAATACATAACAATACATACATATACAGATAGCCCTTGATTTATAACTGGTTGCTTAGCGACCAGTTTCAAATTTTGGGTGCTCAGTAACCAGCCCACATTTATGGCCATTTTCAGCACCCTGCAGTCATGTGACCATGATTTACAATGTTTTCACTAGAAACCAGTTTTTACTTGTCCGGCCTGGTCACATGATGCCTCACTGTAAAGTAATTGTGGGCTCAATTATGGTCATAACTTGAGGACTACCTGTATATACTTGCTTTAGGCATAGAAAAACCCTAGTGGAATTTAAGCAAAGGATAATGAGACTGAGCCAAGCTTTCTTATCTTTTACAGCAGTGGTTCTCAACCTGTGGGTTGGGACCCCATTTGGGGTCGAACGACCATTTCACGGGGGTCGCCAAACAATGCAGTCCGCCATTTTTTTTTCCCCTTTTCC
The DNA here is from genome assembly GCF_016545835.1 of Crotalus tigris. Classification (NCBI taxonomy): domain Eukaryota; kingdom Metazoa; phylum Chordata; class Lepidosauria; order Squamata; family Viperidae; genus Crotalus; species Crotalus tigris. The sequence goes on along the minus strand of NW_024096622.1, from coordinate 3,772,638 downwards.
TTAGCTGTGCTACTCCCTTTTATTCTATTGGCTTTTGAAAGCCAATAGAATAGACTCTCTTGAATAGAGTCTAATTCTATTGGCTTTCAAAAGCCAATAGGAATTGTCCAGGCTGCCCTGCTGAGCCCGCCAAAAGTCCCATTCTGCAAATGATGCTGCACCAGTTGAGTAGTCCTCGACTTACGACAGGTTGAGTAGTCCTCGACTTACGACCGGTTGGGGGTCGTGGCATTAAAAAGGTTGAGAACCACTGTTTTACAGCCATGTTGTTCACAATTACATACATACATACATACATACATACATACATACATACATACTCAAACTTAGAGGTTGTGTCTGTTTCATACATCCTTTTAAAATGCCCACTGTAGTTGCACTGATAATCAGAGCTAATATACCCACTCTTCAATCTGACTCTGTTCATCATGAAAAGATTGAGGTTTTCTTACTAAATGATCAATATCCAGGTGTTTTGAAGGCAATAAATTGTTTATTTATTTATTTATTTATTTTATTTATAGCTGTAGCTTATAGAAACTGCTAAACACCTTCAATGAATTGTTAATTCTATAGGTTTTTCCCCCCTTTTATATATATTGTTATGCTTGTTTGGCTATATGCATCATATTTTTACGGTTGCTCATCTCACAAAATGTATTTCATGTCCTGGCTTCAGAGAGGGGAAAAATAACCATGCAATTGGCAAGCAAAATGTAGATGTGATGCAGGTGTTTGGGGGCAAAACCTGCAGAGGCGCTGTGTAGGAATACACACACACTGTGGAAGGAGTGAAGTATTTAGGAGCAATACATTTCCAGTGAGGTTTGTAAAAACATCAGGAAAACTTGCCTGGAGAGATGGCAACAGAAGGACATTGGGAGGCAACAGAGGAAGAGTTGGGGAAGCAAAAGATAGGGTGTGTATGTGCATGATGGCTTAGCAGAGGCTGAGGAGAAGGCATAATCTGAATCAGACCATCCATAATCAAATACCACGCAGTAGTTTGATAAGTACAAAGGGATGAACAAGAGACTTGATCAGGAATACATCAAAATCAAAACGAAGTAGGAATCAAGAGCAGGAATTCATGAAGCACAAAGCCAGATGACAAAGTGCTCCCAGCAAAGGAAAGTAGTCTTTGTGCAGCTTAAATCCTGTGCAGTAGTGGATCAATCTCAACAACTCACCATTGCCTTGAGATCTCCAGGTCAGTTGACACATCCACATTTTAAGGGACTTATGGAAAGTTAACAGTTGGTGAGGGCCAACCTCACCTTGTGGGGGATGATATTTCACAGGGTGGACGCCACAGCAGAAAAGACCTATATCCTGGGTTATACTAGATGCAACTTCTCAGAAGATAGAACTTGCAACATACTTCTTCTGCCAAATCTGATGGGATTGGCAGATGTAATCAGGAACAAGTGATTCCTCAGATAATCTGGCCCCATGTCTTGAAGGGTTTGTCAAAGGGCTAAAGTCAAAACCAGCACCTTGAATTGGATCTGGAAGTAAACTCTGAACCAATGCAGCTCACAGAGCTGAGGTGTGATATACGTTGTTCTAGGACCACACATAAGTGTCTGTGCTGCTACATTCTGACCGACTGAAGCTTTTAGGTGCTTCTCAAGGGCAGCCTCATGTACAGTGCTTTATAGATCTAAATAGGAGGGTACCAGGGTGTGAGTGACAATGAGCGGAGCCTTCCTATCCAGGAGATGTGCTCTATTTTGTGACTTGGTCTTGGATCATAAATAAAGAGATTATTTTTATACTTAGCATGTTGCTATTTCACTGAAAACAGTCAACTAAATGAATGAGCAAATAATATTCAGTATATAGCATCTCAGATCCAGTTCAGTATTTGACTTATGGATGCTTGCACTAAAGGATTTTTTTTTTTAGGTAGAGCTGATAGAAACCAGTATAAAAACAGCACTGTATGTAGCAAATACCACCAACTCCAGAGAAATCCAAAATCAATTTATTTCCAAATTTTAATTTTAAGCATTTCCATTTGTAACTATCAAATCTAATAATGTTTGACAACTATTGATCAATCATTTTCTTCTTTTTTTAATAGGTCTGATGAAAACAGAATAATGATGCACAAGATTTATTCATTTTTGATCTTCATGGTACTAATATTACCTTCGCTTGGTTTGACTAGGTAAAAGCTATCTTAAATTCTAGCTTTCTGAGTATGAGAGGATTTCTTTTATTTTAATGTTTTTTAAAAATATGCAGCCTTTAAATATCTGAAACAATCTTTGCCATGCCAAAGAAATAATTTCTTTTTCTTCCTAATTATTTTTTCCTCCATTTTTTATGTCCACTTTGCAGTACAAAATTTTCATAAACTATGTAGGAATAATCAGCAGCTTTCTACATTTAAGTGTTTGAGAGGTAGAATTCTTTTCATTTGTTTACCTTATACACATTTTGGTCTATGTCTATTGTTTTTATATCTATGTTTTCTGGATGGCTGAAATCCAGAATTGCCCACAGGGTTGCCTTTTTGTTCTACAGCTTTCCCACACCTTAGAAATCTTCTCTGGGAGAAATATAGTGAGTGGGCAAATTCATTCATAAACATTTAGGTTCTGTTTACGGAACTATAGCAACATAACCATCTGACATTTCATCTAATATTTTTTTTTCCCTCTTTTCCAGGGATACAGATATAGGGACAGGGGAATCATTTCTAAACACTCATGGCATTTCAAAAGTCGCTGTTAGTTCTGATGCAGTGAGCCTTCAGCCCTAATTGATTTTTTTGCCATGTCCATCTTGGGGAGGGAAGTGGGTTGGTCTGCCGTTATTTTTACTTTTTACACCATCTGAATAATTTCACCAAGAGCAGAATTTCATTGGATTTTATCCAAAACCCTTTCCTATTTTTATTTTATTTTAAAATTAAAGACATTTTAATTTATTTTCATTGACTGAAAAATTCAAATCAAACACGATACAGGTAGTTCTCTGTTGTAAAGCACAATTATTACATGGTTGTGTTGCTTAGTGATAGCAGTTTTGGCAGTCCCAATTGCTGCTGTTAACCATCATGAGTGGTTGTCATATGCTCATCACTTGCAACTTCTTGCTGGTTTTCCCAATGACTTTACTTATTGGAAATCAACAAAGGTTGCAAATAGTGACCAAAGAATATTGTGATGGCTGAAATTCTGAGGACCAGTAAGTACCACTCATTCAGTGCTGTCAGATGTTTGAATAACGGCTGAATGAATGGTTGTTAAACATGGACCATCTGTAGCTTGGGTTTTTTTTATAACTTTTATGCTTTCATAATAAGTGTGGTGATAGTAACATATGACAATGAAATTATATGCAAGACAATTAAAACTATTACATTTGTTGTACTTAATTTTTCTCTTCTATTTGATGTTGTAATAAATTGAAGAAATTAACACCAAATATTTCTTTCAGTCTGGATTTCTTCTTTCGCTGGGTATTTGATAACGCATCTGAATCTAAAATTAGATTAGAGTAAGTATCTAAAAATAAGCTTTCATCCTTTTGCTAACTGGCCCAGAATATGCACGTGTCTTTAACTACTATTTTACTTATTAATCATAAATTGGAACCACCTAGTGGGAAGCCACAGATTCTTATGTGATGATTTGTTTGTCTTGGGAAATGATTTTGAATAAGTAGGAAACATTGCTCTTTGTGTCTTCAGAAGCACTGTTCCCCAAAAGCGTGTGACCTAAAATTATTCCATTGAAAAGGGAGGCATTGTGAAGTCAAAGAGCTGTATAAGCCCTGTATGGCTTTTATGCAATATAAGAAAGACTGTTATAGCTTTCTAAAAATTAAAATACCTCTTAAACATATCCTAAAACCCCGGAAAAGCTGGAGGAATCCACGTTTATACGTTGTCTCTTCTACTTAGAAACATTGTTCCAGTCACTGCAGCCTTTCTGTTTTAGTGCAGCCCTTGGCTCCAAAAACATCACTCACAGCAATCTATCAGAGATGTTCAAAGCTCAAGCACTGAAGTCTTCACAAGGGATTTATGTTTGAGAAAAATCATGGTATGACTTTGGGCTGATCATTCTGCCTCAACCAAGTCTATCTCAGCCTGTGGGGAAAATTGGAGAAAGGGCTGCTATGTGAATGAGACATCAGTGTAATTAAACAATAGATTTTATTTTGGGGAAATGTTGTATCTCCTTTTCTATGATGTTCACCCTTAACTGATATCTTTTAGAATATATTTCATGAGAGCTACTGACTCCTCAGAATAAGTCAGGGCAACTTTTTTGAGGAGGCATGAGTGGGAAGGAGAAAAATAGTTAGATTAAGCCTTACAAAAGCAAAACAGATACTTTAAGCCTCTGCAAATCTCATTCACAGCAGAAAAGCAAAGTATATCCCCCAGATTGAAAAAAATGCTTTGTTTTTCCCAAGTTTGTCTCAGAACTTCCTTTGTCCTCAAGAGTAATTTGCAGTATTTTTAAAGTTCATCAGTTTTTTGTATTTTAAAATTCTTCCAGTTGTCTTAAAATAAAAGAGTATATGGCAAAACCGTGGGCATATGAACATCTAAGTCGATACCGATCCCTGTTTTCACTGCTTCCATTCAAGACAGATGTCCAAGAGAGAAAGAAAATGCTCACTGTTCACCATGGTATCCAGATGGGTGAAATGAGATTGCATGCCTATTTTTTCATTGCAGATGTGTATTTTTGCCTGATCAGGGAGCTTTCTTTGTGAACTATGTAATTGCATCAGCTTTTATTGGCAATGGAACACAACTGTTGCGTTTCCCAGGCCTTATTATGTACACCATTCGCATGATGATGGCCAAATCTTCTGCTGAGAGAAGAAATGTTAAGCAGGTATCAAATCTTTCTATCATATAATACATGTTATATTTAATTCTTCCATTGGAGTGTTTTACATCTCTGCCCATTGGTTGCTGCCCTTCATTCTGAGACTCTTTGGCCTCTTATTAGTGCATGAAACATCACTACTTATCATGAAAGTTTCTTACCTTTGCTGAATAGAAGGTATCCTTTATTGAATTTGTTCTTTCCACTTAAATCAGAAGACAGAGCTTTATATATAGTTATGGCAGGATGCATTAGTTCGCAAAAGTAGGCCTGAAACTCAACATTAAGAAAACCAAAATCATGGCATCCGGCCCTCTCAATTCTTGGCAAATAGATGGGGAAGAAATTGAGGTAGTGACAGATTTTATTTTTCTGGGCTCCAAGATCATCTCAGATGGGGACTGCAGCCAAGAAATTAAAAGACGCTTGCTCCTGGGGAGGAAAGCTATGGCAAATCTAGAGAGCATACTAAAAAGCAGAGACATCACCCTGCCAACAAAAGGGCATATAGTCCAGACCATGGTTTTCCCAGTTGCAATATATGGCTGTGAAAGTTGGACCATAAGAAAGGCTGAGCGCCAAAGAATTGAGGTCTTTGAACTATGGTGCTGGAGAAGACTCCTGTGAGTCCCTTGGACTGCAAGGCGTTCAAACCGGTCAGTCCTAGAAGAGATCAACCCCGACTGCTCTTTAGAAGGCCAGATCCTGAAGTTGAAACTCAAATACTTTGGCCACCTAATGATAAGGAAGGACTCACTGGAGAAGGGCCTAATGCTGGGAAAGATTGAGGGCAATAGAAGAAGGGGACGACAGAGAATGAGATGGCTGGATGGAGTCACTGAAGCAGTAGGTGTGAACTTAAATGGACTCCAGAAGATGGTAGAGGACAGGAAGACTTGGAGGAACGTTGTCTATGGGGTTGTGATGGGTCGGACACGACTTCGCAATTAACAACAAAAATGTCACCTAAAGACAGAAAAATGAATGTCAACAACAGTAACCTACTCAGAGAAATAACATATAATGATATATATTCCTCTGCCTTCCATACCATAAGCAAAACTTAGCTCAAGGACGGTTGGATGCCAACCATCCACTGTAGAAAGGAAATTGTATGATAAATACTAACATTTCACTTTCCTCTAATGGTGGAGGTTACCCTTCACAGCAAGCAAACCAGACTGGTCTCCATATTTACCATGGGAGAGGAACATGCTGAATGTGACATGCAGCTAGAAGGAAGGAACCATCCCTTTAGACATCTTCCCACAGAAAAAGGCTTGAGCTAAAGCAAAAGTAACTAATTGTACAGAAAAATTAAGAAATATACAGACAATATGGCCATCCTGAATATCACCTCTCAATGACATATTGCTGTCCTGACAGAATGGTCTGATTAGCCATCTTCTTAGAATCAGCAGTGGCCATGTGTGGAATAGTAGCCCACTGAGATTCATATGCCAAAGATAAGTAATTTACCTGGAAATAGGGAGTATGTCTGAGCCTATCCACTGTATTATTGTCAAATTTTACAGTGAAGGGTTCCAGATGCTATGTGCCATTTTCTTGGATGATGAGCTTCTTAGCCGTTACCTGCAGAATGTTTAATTGGTTCTTCAAGAGCCTCAAGCGTATAGCTGGAGTATAGCCACCATCAAAGAGATATCTTTACCACCATTGGGGTTTTCCTGAGCAATGATGGCCTAATAAATTTAGGAAATGAGGGAGTCAGTCTTTGCCCATGAAATGGTATCTGTGCAAGCAATGTTTAGTCCTTAAAGTCTGGGAATATTACAATGTGTACAAAATTTTCCCATATAAGAGATTGAAATTTTCATTACCAGCCCAGATTTTTGTGTATAATTATATAGGTGAATTGATTGTTTCTGGTGTTGTTATATATCTACAAAAATCAGTGTCCTTAGAAATTTATGTGAATTATTTTCATGTTTAATGTATTTTGATTTCCTTGTAGCAACAAGCTTATCAATTTGAATTTGGAGCAATGTATGCTGGGATGTTATGTGTATTCACGGTCATCATGGCATACAGTATTACATGTCCTATTATTGTCCCATTTGGTAAGTTGATAAATGAGTTGGGATTGTATTTTGGGGTAGACTGAAGTGCCAGATACTTGGCTTGGGATTAACATTGAAATGAATGCATAAGTTAGTTAATACTTGTATGCTTTTGTTTTTGATGAAGTGAATATTTCATTGCATAGATGCTTAAAAAAGCTGTTTAGTCTAAGTTAGTAGGAAGCCTTGAAAAAAACAAAAAGAGTTATAGGGCATCAAATCTATATAAGAGAAATTGAATGAGTCACCTGCTTACTAATATCTATGAATCTGAAGCCATATCTAGTAGTTCCATTGATAGAAAAAGTGTCAATTATCATTTTACATTTAACATTTATGTTTTAAGTGATCTGAAAAAAGTTGGGGGTTTTAAATATTCAACAATAACATTTGGTGGTGCAGTGTTAGAATTCAGTATTGCAGGCAATCTGCCCAGAACCTGGAGTTCGATTTTGACAGGGCTCGAGGTTGAGTCAGTCTTTCTTCCTTCCAGGGTCAGTAAAATGAGCACCCAGATTGTTGGGGGCAATATGTTGACTCTGTAAACTGTGTCCAGAGAGTGCTATAAAGCACTTTGGGGCGGTATGTAAGTCTAAGCGCTATTGCTTTTGCTATTGCTATATATCCAGTTGTGTTCTCCTGCTGATGTTTTTTTTCTCCTTCATGCATGCCTCCATCTTCTGTAAATCTGGGTACATAAGAATGTGAGGTAGAAATCTACTGAAGTAATATTGGGCATAGACTAAAAAAAGCAAGCCAGGATTTTAAAGAAAGAATCTAGATTGTTCATTTCACATTTCTGAAAAAAAAAATTAAATAGCATTACAGCATATTACAGTAATGGTGAGCCTATGACATGCGTGTCAAAAGTCTCATGCCACAACTTTTTGGGTGACATGCCAGTGTTTATCAACATCCAACAACAGCTATTCTAGACATCGTACCCCGTTCTTGTGTTGTTTTTAAAGGCTCTAGAGACTGCGCAATTTCCAGAGGCCACAGAAGAGCACACCCGATTTTCACATAGCTTCTGCAGTCAACAAAAATTGATTTTTGGAGGCTGCTGAGACCATGTGAGAATGGGGACCTACAAGAAGTCATGCAACCTCCAGAGCCTCCAAAAATAGTGCAGGAACAGGGCATGCTTTTGCACAATTTTCAAAGGCTGCAGAGGCCACACAAAATTGAGCTGTGCTCTCACATGGCTTTTGGAAGCCACACAAGGAGGCTGTGCTCTTGCACAGCTTCTGAAGCCTCCAAAAATTGCTTGAGAATTGGATGTGCTTTTGTGAGGTTTGGGGGAGGCTGCGGAAGCCACAGAAAAATATTCCTTGAAGCTGCTTCAAGAACGAAGGCCTGTGTGAGCCTGAGCTGCCTTGCGTAGGCCACAGGGGCCTGTCAACAGAAAGAGAACTTCACCTGAATGTAAGTGGCGCACAGCAGATTCTAAGAATCACATACATGATTGGAGAGTAATTTTTAAAATTAATATGTAAAGAATTGCTTCCCTTTTGTTCAAGGGTAGGGAAGTGACACACCAGCAGAGTCAACTTAGCCATTTTCTGAATTTTTCACATACCAAGCCCAAAAAATTCACCATCACTGGCCTATTTAAAGAAATAGCATTTTAAAAAAGAAATTGAAGATATCTTGTAGATTTTAGATAATAACTGTAATGTAAGTACAGATGTCTGTTATGGCTACTGCTTATAATTAGAAAATAAATCCAGAAACCACACTTTGTGTGTTTTTCCTACCTTGTTTCCCCTCCCCCCCCCCAAGAACACAGGCTTTGGAAGGCAAAAAATGCCTTTTTTAAGTGCTAATAAATTGAATTTGCCTTTTTATACCTTTAGTGTATTATATTCGTGCACTCATCTTTCATACCCATACTCAGAACATCTCAACAGCATGCCATAGATAATGGGAACATATATCCAAAAGCTGTCTGTAATGCTTGTGTAGGTAGTGGGGAAAGATACCCATGGTGTCAGTTTTTTGCATTAGTTGTTAAATTACCGTTCAACATTGTGGACTATTTATGTGCAATATATTGAGTTTTAAATAGTAATATGTGTTAAGAAAACAAGACAATGTTATAACCATTAATTATACCTTTATATTTTTGAGACTTATTTTGTCACTGGGAGTGAAAGTTGATTTGAGGGAATCTTTTGGATGTTGATAGAAATTTTTGCTAAACTTTTTAATAGTCCTTCTTAGTAATTCTGTCGTATTTTTCTTATTTTCAGGGTTAATTTATCTATTGCTGAAACATACAGTTGATCGCTACAACCTCTATTATGCATACCTTCCTACTAAACTAGAGAAGCAGATTCATATTGCAGCCGTGAGTCAGGCATTAGCAGCTCCCATCCTCTGCCTTTTCTGGCTGTTTTTCTTCTCATTTTTAAGATTAGGTAAATATCTGTGGTCCTTGAAAAAGAATGCAGACATTGCAGCAGATAAATATGTTTCATTGTTTATCATGGGTGTTCTGTGAATCCGTTGATATGCATTTGGATAAGAGAACAATACCATAAAATGTAAAGATTCAGGAGTAACCAAAGGGCTGGTCTTTTGTTTCTGTGGTCCTTGAAGTCAATGCAGGAGCAAGTCCATGTAGGTTTTCTGGCAACATTTTTTCGGAAATGGCTTGCCAATACCTTCTGCATAGAGGTAGCACAAGATAGAGATGGGTGAGCAACTCTTTGAGTGTATGTTCTCCATTTTTGCCTTTTATTGTAGTAGTTTTACTCTCCATTTCTAATTTTTAAATTATTTTTTTAAACTGTACTGTCTGAGAAGTCACCTATCTGGTCCAACCATAACTTAATACTTTTTAATCTGGGATTTAAGAATGGGGAAAAGGAAAAAGAGACAGCGTATCTCCACTTCAACACAGATTTCAACCAAGCCTCTGAAGCAGCAGAAAATGAATGAATACACAATAAATAAGTGGACAACTTCAGTGAGTTAAAAAGGTTACAAAAAGGGCACCTGAGGCCTGCCTGCTAATTATAGGCCTATCACCTCTTAAGTATAGTAAGTTAGCTCTGTGCTAGACATTTATACAACAAACTAATCAATTGGATTGACTTAGAACATTTATTGGCAGAGGAGCAGGTAGGCTTCAGATCTGGATATTCTATTTACAGTAAAGGTTAAAGGTAAAGATTTCCCCATTCCGTCATGTCTGACTCTAGGGGGTGGTGCTCATTTCCATTTCTTAGTCGAGGGAACCAGTGTTGTCTGAATTTCCATGATCATGTGGTCAGCATGACTATACACCAAGGTTCATGGAATGCTGTTACCTTCCCACCGAAATGGTACCTATTTATCTATTTGCATTTGCATGCTTCCAAATTGCTAGGTGGGCAGGAGCTGGGGCAAATAATGGGAGCTTACCCCGTCACACGGCGCTGAGGTCTCGAACCTGGGCTGTCAGCTCTCCAGCTGACAAGCTCAGTGTCTTAACTGCTGAACCATTAGCGCTCCCTTTCTATTTATACACTTATATTTCAACACTCAGTCGAAAAATATATATCCAAACCAAGTTCATTGTATACTGCATTCATTGATTTTAGGTCTGCATTTGCTTCCCAGAGAAAGACTTTGATCTAAGCTTCTGCATACTACCATTGATGGATAGATAATTGTTTTTGCACAATCTTTATAAGAATTCCAGAATCAGCATTCGATGCAGTATGCAAGGCCACTACACCAATGAGAGTCTAAGTTAGAGGGGAGTAAGGCACGGATGCATTTTAGCTCCTCTGCTGTTTAATCTCAATATAAAACTACTTGTGGCCCAAATTAGAACATCACCCCCAAAATTAGATAATAGACATATTGCATCTGTGTTGTATGCAGATGATATAGTTCTTTTATCAAACTCAAATCGGATTTATATGAGCTCTGAATGCTCTGGCTAGCTATTGCTCCAAAGAAATTTTTGAAATCAATTATAGTAAAACTAAGATCATGATCTTTGCAAAAAGACTGAAATTGCATGCCTGGAAGATAAATGGCAGACCATCAAGCAAGTTAAATCCTTTAAATATTTGGGCATGGTTTTCCATAGCTTTACTAAATACAGTACACATCAAAACTATGTTATTCAAGTAATCAAAAAACAGAGGCAGCAGTTGAATCATTTCAGTTCTCCAGAGGAGCACAGTATCTCTTTTTTTTAATATATAAAAAGTTTTTTATTTATAATACAGTTAAAAACAAGGATGGACATAACGTGACATTCCAAAATAAATATTCCTAACAGTTTGTTCCTCTTGATAAATATAATTAATACATAATTCTTGATCTCTATATAAACATATTCTTCTATACAATACAGTTATATATACAGTTATATATAATTCTATCTTAACGCTAATTTAAAACCCGAGCAGTTCTCCTTGATTCACACCAATGATAAAATTTGTCCCAGATCTCAAAATAGTCTGATTCTGTCTTATCCTTCATTTCCATTGTGAGCCTATCCATTTCAGCACACGATAAAATTTTATATATAATCTCTTCTTCTGTTGGAATTCCTTTATTCCTCCAGTTTTGAGCATACACCAATCTAGCAGCCGTGAGAATGTGTAACATCAAATAGAACACTCCTTTGTTGTATTTCTGCGTGGTTATGCCTAGTAAAAAGATTTCTTGTTTTAACTCTACCACTAACTTTAATATTTCTTCCCGCCATTTTTTAAATCTTATTCCAAAAGTCACGGGTTCATGGGCACTCCCACCACATATGATAGTATGTCCCTTTTGCCAATTTACATTTCCAACATTTGGAGGAAACATTTGGACCCATTTTGGCTAATCTTAACAGGTGGGAGATGCTACCTGTAGAATATTTTGTAGAGATTCTCTTTGTAAGAGGTGGCCAGAGTAAGCTTCCTGTTTCTTACCCATAATTCCTGCCAGATGTGCAGATCAAAATTGAGATGAAAATCCCTGCTCCACGTTAACATGGTCTCTTTTACCTGTTCCTCATACATTGCCTGATCTAACAAATAACGATACAGTTTTTTAATCATTTTATCCTCCATGCCTAATAATATTTTGTCCCGCCCAATCGGTTCAAATTTTATACCTAACTCTTTTTTATCTTTCCAATATCTCGCCTGTAATTGAAGGTATGCCCACCATTCTGATTCTATCCCTTCATCTTGAAGGATTTTCTTGGGTTTCAATTCCCCTCTCTCATCTAGGATATTTTTATATGTTATAATCTTTCCCAGTTGGATAAACTTTGGGTGTACACGCATTTCTAATGATGAGATCCAACTGGGAACTTGGGTATAATTTGGTTGCCAGATTTTAACCCATACATCAATTAAAGCTTGTCTGATATAGAGGAGCACAGTATCTCCAGCAGCACTGAAGCTATATTTAGCTAAGGCTGCACAACTGCTCACTGGGATCTTGCTCTTCTTTTACTTCTCTGGAAAGTGTGCAGTCCAAATCCCTGAGAGCCTATATTTCAGGTAGCTCACTGTGTCCCAAATGTACTAAAGAAGGAGGCAGGGTTATCTAAAGCTGAAACAGGTGCATGGATTTACTTTACAGCACATTGGTTAAAATTACTCTTTTCCCCCCACAGGTTTGAGTTCTTTCCTTTTAGAGGACAATTACGAATCAGTATGGTTCAGGACCATCTCCCCAAAACTTCATTATCTTGGCTTCTCTAAGGAAGTGCTCTTAATGATGGGCTACGAGTGTGCACTTAAACCTGTTAAAGACATGGAAGCCCAACAAGAACTTTTTTTTTTTTTAGCAAACTCCTCTTTTCAAAGCAGCGAGATATTTACATTGTATAACTGTCCCCAAACTCCAAAGGGTATTAACTTTAATTGCTGCAATGTACCTCCCAAAGCACTTTTGGAGTGCCAATATAAAACATTCCATGCAAGCTGAGATTGTGCCCCTCTGGACAAGGGTTATCAAAACTGTAGCGCATGTCCTACTATACTGTGCCTTCTGTAAGGACTCAGACCCATCTCATAACACCTCATCTGATAAATATTGGGAAACACTGATCATTTTTATGTACAATTGCTGTTATTGGATCAGTCTGATGTAATTTCTTTGAATGTAGGTAAATTTTGTCTGCAAAATTTGGCAAACTTTGACTGCCCATTGCTCACTAACAATCCATCAGTAATATATATTGCCTTTTTAAAAAAATGCTTTTTGTTTGTAATGCTGATCTGTGACCGTAATAAAAAATATTATTATTACCTAGCATAGTGAGCTTTTGTGCCTTCAACAATTGAAACTAAAGGCAAATACAGAACTATTTGCATTATTGAGTTTCAAGTCTGATGTATTTATTTGTTAATCCATTCAAATGATGGCTACTAGCATGTACTGTCTTCACTCCCCTATGTTACTGCTACAATTGTACCACTGCCTAGTCTATCATGCTTTTAACTTCAAGTTGACAATTTTTTTCTCTCTCTCTCTCTTTTAGGATTTAATGCACCTACAACATTACTTACATTCTTAGTTGTATGCATAACAATTGTTATTTGCATAACATATACCTGTTTTAGCTTGTTCTGGTATCTGACCCCCATGCAATACAAGGTAAATGAATCAAAATTTCATTTAATTTTAAAATAGCTGTATTTTAAATATTAATATAAAACACATAAATGAGGCATCAAAGAAAAGCAGTTTCTATATGTTGATAAATATAGTTATTTGTAGAATTTTAAATATTGTATTGTGCACATATTTTGAAAATTATTTCAATTACCATTCTTTCATTGAAACTTATAGGAAGAAAAATATCTGTCTAGGGATAAAGAAAATAAAACTGATTTTGCACCAGGTCCAAAATCTTCTGTAAGTACAGAATATAAATATTATTACATGGGAAAATAAATATTCTAAGAAAGAGCTTGTGCCTATTAAAGAATTCTGAAGTTATAAAACATTTGCATTAATGATTTCAGTATTAAGAATTTGTGTTCTGAATTCTGACCTATTGACAAAACATTTCTTTGCAGATAAAATGTTATGGGCAACTGAAACAGGTTAAGACAGCTGCTGGCTACATAATAACAGTATATGCCATGCTCAGTTTTGTTAATGTTTCACTTGGCAGTCATACCAATTCTTGATTTGTGTAATATTAGAAAATAGTTACATACACGAACAAGTAGCTAGGTAGATGCCAATGAATCAGATATAACCTCTAGTGACTATACAGTGACAAACACTTGCTATATGTGGTGATAATCCATAGTCCTTGTAAGGAATTTCTTTGATCACTTCATAATCTTCTATCTTATCTACTGTCTGCCACTCAGTTTCCTTCAATGCTGCCAAGTATAGAGTCTTTTTCTAATCTACCATCTGCTTTCATCAAGAACGTTAGTTTCTGCTTGTTGGTTACTGCCCTGAGTCAGTAGTCTTTATTTGCTACTTTCTGCAGTTCATGGGATTTTTACTAGCTGACTCTGGATTTGTAATTCAAAAGTGGCTGTCTTCTTTCTCTTGCTCTTAGTGTCTTTTCCGTAGCTGTACATTAGCACTTGAAAGAATTACTTTTAACTTTAGATTTTTATTATTGTCTTTACATAGTACTTTTTCTGATAGTCCTGCTGTAATTAATAAATAAAAAGTAAATCTCGATACATTTTTCTTTTCTCCATTCTTCATTTTATATTAACTATGTGGTCTCATGTCCATCTACATTTTCTGCAACTGTCCTATTCATTTGGCATTTTTCTCCATCTACAGCTGCATTTATGAGTGCAAGATCAGAAAACTTTGTCTGCCTGAAGAATTAATAAGGCAATCATTTGAATATTCTCTTGCAATCCTACTTCTTCTATCTTCAGAACATAGTTAAATATAACTGGTTTTTTTCCCAATCACTAGGCCACATTGATTTCTTCCATATTTGTTGACATAGACCTGTTGTTACTTTAAAAGGCTTCTTTTGCAGCCAAAAACAGCTCAGTGAATATTTCATCTGCACCTGCTGCTTTCCTATTTCACAATTGGCCTTTTGTTTGCTGCATCTCAGTTTCTATTTTGGCTGGGTTTTGAATATACTTTCTCTCTGCAAGTGCTTTTCATTCATAATTTCTTTCTTAAAAATTTAACTATAGCCATGAGAACCAGTTTGATGTAGTGGTTAAAGCATCAAAGTAGAACATAGGAAACCATGAGTTATTCAGGGCATAAGTGCCTATGTAAAGATGGGGTGGTAGTAATCCTTAAAAAGCATGTAGTTTATATAGTTGGTTAAAACCTATTGAGATGTACAGTATACTTAACTACATCCTTTTTGAGGATCATTATCACCCCATCTCTATATATGGACTTTGTGTTTGGCACTCATGCTTGTCTAAATATTTCAACCATGTCAATACAATTTTGGGACATACAATTGTACAAACTTACTCTAAGTTTGATTCTAGAGTTTCTGCTAGGTGGAATAACTTTCCTCATTTTTGCAGAATCTTACCTGCTCTCATACATGTTATGATCTTAGCTTCACTTCTCCCTTTTCAACCCTTCCAGTGAGCATGATTCTGTCATGTTTCTCCCCACATCACTCTCAGGATTACTGATGCTACTGAGTTCTCCCACCATATCAAGTTGGTAACTTCATGAGATGGAGAAAAATAGGAATAGGGCTTAAATATGTTTGGCTTAAGATTTGTGAGACATAAATGTACATTTAGCCTGTAGAATTGGAGTAATTAAATTTATATATGTGTTTGTTTTATTTCTGTAGACAATGCTTGGAAGTGAAGTACGGAGTGAGTTAAGATTAAAATCTTAGGTAATTTAGAATTATAATTGCCTTCTTTAATTATGTAAAAACTTTTTACCATTCCAGATCTATGTTCCTCGTGTTCTGCAGCATGTTTCTACCGAAAAAAGTGTCTTATCTTCTACAGGTCAGATATCCTATGGAGCTATATCAGGAATAGACACAATGGGGAAAGAAGATGTGATCTGTGTCTCTTATGCTGAGGAATCAGGTGTTGAAGAGATGTGAAAAATGTGTGTCTTGGTATCATGGACTAACACAAGATGGCACACTTAGCCGTTTCAAAAGAGCAGATTTCACAAATGGATTCCTGTGTTGTAGCGCATTTTTGTTGAGAAACATTACCTCTTCATGTAAAGGACCAGAATTTATGAAGCTACATTCAGGGAGTTTCACAAAGACACTATCTTGGAAGTAGGTAATTTTTATGGGTAATCACTTCTGTTATGCTTTGCACGCTGAATAAGAATGCTTAGAAAACAAATTTGAGCATATTTAATTATTTGCCTTTATAGAAATATTTATGGGCAAGTGCCAGAGCACTGGTTGCTAAACACTTGAGGATTTATAACTGAAGGAACATCTGTTTCTATTAAATGTAGAAAAAACGGGTAAATTATAAGCTGGGGAGTATTCTGATTTCCTTCTGTTAACCCCATAGCTTATCAAATCAAAAGTATTTTCTTTCTTGTAAAAGAATTTTTCTACAAAAAGTAGAGAAAATATGTGTCAAAACCTAAATGACTTGGAAATGACAGACTATATGTGGCTGAGAACTGTTATTTATGGGACTACTTAAGTTAATTTTCTAGTCACAGTTTTAAGGGCCTCACATAAAAGAAGCTAACGTGTCAAACAATAAAGGATGTAAACATTTTATTATTTTTAATCTCTAAGGTTTATTTTTTTAAGAATCTTTAAATCTGCTAAAGTATCACAAATATGTTACACTGTTTCTGAATTATGAGATAGATAAATTTTTTGGAAGAAGTAATGTTAAATTTAAATGTAATTAAACAATCACTTTCAATAAAAAACTGAATTCAAATGCACATTTATCATTGCTCTTATTGAATTTTGAAACTAGCTTTTATAAAATATTACCAAAATGTACATTGTTGAGATTGACTCCAGAGGTGTTCATGGACGTATCCCGTAAGTTTTGGGTAACAATATGGAAATTATGTATTTTTACCTTCTTTCAGGATTTTGGAGATGAGGGACATTAGGAGTTTCTGTACTATGGACTTTTAATTTTGTAAGCTACCTGGAGTCACCATTTGTGAGTTGAGCAGTCACATAAATATGTTTAATAAAAAATAAAATTCATATTGAACACAGGATTAACAGCACAATGCAATTTATATAGTATTTATTTATATTTATTTATTTGTTAAATGTATGTGCTGCCCATCTCACACTAGGTGGCTTACAACAATAAGACAGAAAAGGAAAATGATTAACCCAAAGCCACTCAGCCTTGCCAGGGTTCAATCATAGCCCATTGCTATTCATCCAGGCCCTTACAACCTCCAGGCACTGATTATAGAGTATATAGTATACTCTATTTCTCTCTGGAAAAATGATTTTTATGAACTTTTCCAATTCCATTTTATGGTCATCTAAGTTACTGACCATCCCAATATCTTGTGGTAATAAATTTCACAGCCTACCTATGTACTGTGTGGAACAAGGGTTTCTGTTGTTCGGCTTGATTGATGACACCTGGTCTGAGTATTAGAGCAAAGGAAAAAAATCTCCCTGTTCTCTCTTTCCACACTAAGCAATATTTCATACATGCAGACATCAGTCTTCCTTTAGCCTTTTGTTCCAAAAATAGGAATCTGAACATTCTAGACTTTTCTGATAGGGAAGGGGTTCAAGTGGACCAGAGGAATGCTGTGGATATAATTTACTTGAACTTCAGTAAGGTATTTGATAAAGTAGATCACAACCTATTACTTGATAAGATAGAAAAATGTGGGTTAGACAGGATCACCACCAGATGGATTCATAGCTGGCTGACTGGCCGTACTCAGCATGTGGTCCTCAATGGAACTGCATTTACATGGAGGGAAGTGTGTAGTGGGGTGCCCCAAGGCTCTGTTCTAGGCCCAGTGCTCTTCAACATATTCATCAACAATTTTGACGAGGGGATAGATGGGGAACTCATCAGATTTGCAGACGACACCAAGCTGGCAGGAATAGCCAACACTCCAGAAGACAGGCTTAAGATACAGGAGGATCTGGGCAGACTTGAACACTGAGCGCTATCTAACAAAATGAAATTCTATGGTGGAAAAAGTAAGATTCTACATTTAGGCAAGAAAAACCAAATGTACAGGTATAGTATAGGTTGTACCTTGCTCAATAGCAGTAACTGTGAGAGGGATCACATAAATATGAGCCAGCAGTGTGCTGCAGCTGCCAGAAAAGCCAGCAGTGCTAGGCTGCATTAACAGGGATAGAATCAAGAACATGTGAAGTATTAATACCACTTTACAATGCCTTGGTAAGGCCACACTTGGAGTACTGCATCCAGTTTTGTTCGTCACGATGTAAAAAAGATGTTGAGACTCTAGAAAGACTACAGAGAAGAGCAACAAGGATGATTAGGGGACTGCAGGCTAAAACATAATAAGGAATGGTTGTTGCAATTGGGAATATCTAGTTTAATGAAGAGACGGACGAGGGGGGATATGATAGCAGTGCTCCAATATCTCAGGGGCTGTCACAAAGAAGAGGGAGTCAAGCTATTCTCCAAAGCGCCTGAAGGAGGGAAGCAACCTAGAAGTAAGGAGAAACTTAGTTAGAACAATTAACCAGTGGAACAACCTGCCTCCAGAAGCAGTGAATGCTCCAACACTGGAAGTTTTTAAGAGACTGGATAGCCATTTGTATAATAATAATAATAATATTAGTCAATTGCAAAAGGCGGCCTTGCTAGGAACTGCTTCCATCCTGCGACGATACCTGTAATACCATCAAACATCCACATCTGCCTATCCCAGGTCCTGGGTAAGGACTCGATAGGTAGACAAAATGCCAAATCCAGTCTGAACATCTGGCTGACTGTGCGATGATTAATAATAATAATAATTCCTCAGGAAGAACAAAACCCTCTAACTAAAGAAATAAAAGAACTGAAACAAAGAATAACTGAGCATCTAGAACAGCACAAAAACAACAGAATAAGGCTGCCTGCATTGAAGCTTGTTCCAAAAAAACAGCTAGCACAAGCATTAAAAGATACAAATACTGCAATATCAAGTATAAGCACCAATTCACTGCAAGAAAAAAACCAACTAATGTACAGCACAGCTGCAGTTATAACTGAATACCTGGGATGCAAAATCAACAAAAAAGAAAAACAAACAGTGCACCACAAAAATGGAAGGTTAGACTAGAAAATAAGATCAGCAAGTTAAGATCACATGCAAGCAAGCTAGAACAGATGAAAGAAAAGAAGCTGAAGAACAAGAAGACCAAAGAATACCTAATCAAGAAATACCACTTAGAAACAAGGAAGATCAAGGAAGCACTGGAAATAATAAAACAACAAATAACAGCTATAGCCAGGAAAATCAGTAGATATGAAGCTCGAATTGCAAACTATAGGCAGAACCTCCAATTTCAATCCAATCAGAAACGTTTCTACAAATCCATCAATGGAGAAACTGCAAGGAATCAGTCAGTACCTGACAAGGAAGAAACAGTGTAGTTCTGGAAGCAGATATGGGATAACCCAAAGAAATACAACAAGGATGAGGCTTGGTTAAAAGAGGTGGATGCAAATAAAACAGAAGTTGAAATGAAAGAACTAGTAATAACAACAAAAATGGTAGAAAAAAGAGCAAGGAAAATCAAAAACTGGTCAGCACCAGGTGAAGATGAACTGCATGGGTTTTGGTTGAAACATCTAACTGTTATACACCCACTCATTGCCAAGCAGTTCAACAATATACTACAAGGAGGAGAAATTGAAAAGTGGCTAACAACTGGGAAAACCTACCTAATAATGAAAAATCCAGCAAAAGGGGCAACACCAGGTAACTACAGGCCAATTACCTGCTTACCAACAACTTTCAAATTACTAACTGGTGTAGTAGCTGATGCAGTGCAACAGCATCTAGTTGAAAACAATCTCTTTCCACCTGAGCAGAAAGGAAACCGCCCCAATAGCAGAGGAACAAAAGATCAACTCCTAATAGACAAAATGATCTTGAAAAACTGCAAGAGAAGGAAGACCAACCTGAATGTGGCATGGATTGACTACAAAAAGGCATTTGACTCTCTGCCACATGATTGGATAATAAAGTGCCTAGAAATAACAGGAGTCAGTAGAAACATCAGAAAATTTGTGCAAAGATCGATGGCACAATGGAAGACACAGTTGCAGATCAATGGTGAGAGACTGGGAGAGGTTAATATCAAGAGAGGAATATTTCAAGGAGATTCATTGTCACCATTACTATTTGTTATTGCACTGTTTCCTCTGTCAACAATACTGAATAACTCAGGACATGGCTATCAAACATCAAAAACATCTACCAGACTATCCCACCTCCTTTACATGGATGATCTGAAGCTGTATGGAAAAACATCATCTGAAATAGAATCGCTGCTCAACACTGTATATATAGCCAAGATATTGTTATGGAGTTTGGCTTGGACAAATGTGCCATACTTACTATCAAACAAGGAAAAAGTAGTGAAAACTGAAGGAATCAAGATGCCCCACGAAAATAACATTAAGAGTCTGGATGAGGAAGAGTACTACAAATACTTGGGTATCCTTTGACAACATCAAGCACACTGAAGTCAAGAAAAAGATTAGAGGTGAATACATCAAGAGAGTGAAGAAGATCTTAAAGTCCAAACTCAATGGAGGAAATACCATAAAGGCAATCAACACCTGGGCAATCCCAGTCATTAGGTACACAGCTGGAATAGTGGACTGGACTCAAGCAGAACTAAAAGCAATGGATAGGAAGACCAGAAAAATAATGACAATGAATCATGCCCTTCATCCACATTGACAGTGACATTGACAGACTTTATCTACCAAGGCAAATAGGTGGGCGTGGAATGCTACAAATACATCAGATGGTTGAAGAAGAAAAAATGGCTTTGGAAGAATATCTGAAGAACAATGATGAAGATGCACTGAAATTAATATATCAGGAAGGCTTACTGACTACTGAAGAGACCAAACTGGCCTACAAGAAAGACCAAATGAAGAACAGAATAGAAGCATGGGAAGACAAAGCACTGCATGGCCAATACATTAAAAAAATAGCTGGGAAAGCAGATATTAACAAGACCTGGCAATGGCTAAGAGCTGGAAAATTGAAGAAAGAGACCGAGGGACTAATTCTGGCTGCACAAGACCAAGCCTTAAGGACAAATGCATATAAAGTCAAAATTGAGAAGACAGCAACAGACAGTAAGTGCCGCCTATGCAAAGAAGCTGAAGAAACAGTGGACCACCTGGTAAGCTGTTGCAAGAAGATTGCACAGACTGACTACAAGCAGCGGCATGACAAAGTAGCAACAATGGTGCATTGGAAGATCTGCAAAAAATATCATTTGCCTGTAAGCAAAAACTGGTGGGATCATAAAATAGAGAAAGTCATAGAAAATGATAAAATTAAACTGCTCTGGGACTTCAGAATTCAAACAGACAAGCACCTGCAACATAACACCCCAGACTTAACAATTGTCGATAAGAAAGACAAAAAAGTCTGGATAGTGGACGTGGCAGTGCCTGGAGACAGCAGAATAGACAAGAAAGAACTGGAGAAGATAACAAAATACAAAGACCTACAAATAGAAATAGAAAGACTGTGGCAAAAACAAGCAAGGGTAGTACCAATAGTAATAGGCTCCTTGGGTGCAATCCCAAAACAACTGGAGCACCACTTGAACTCCATTGGCATTGACAAATTCGCTATTAGTCAATTGCAAAAAGCGGCCTTACTAGGAACTGCTTCCATCCTGCAACGATATCTGTAATACCATCAAACATCCACATCTGCCTATCCCAGGTCCTGGGTAAGGACTTGATAGGTAGACAAAATGCCAAATCCAGTCTGAACATCTGGCTGACTGTGCGATGATCCATAATAATAATAATACAAACATCCACGTCTGCCTATCCCAGGTCCTTGGTAAGGACTCGATAGATAGACAAAATGCCAAATCCAGTCTGAACATCCGGCTGACTGTGCAATGATCATAATCATCATCATCATCATCATCATAATAATAATAATAATATCTTTTGTTTACCATGGTTGTCATTTTGGCAAATATAAACTGCAATTTATCACTGTTGTACAGTTAAATCTTTAAAAAGTTATTGATAAGTAAATTGGACCACAAGCCTTTTGTTTTTAAAGAAGTGCACAAATGGCTAGAAGGCATGTCTAATATTTTGTAACAGCTGCCCCGCAACTGTTTTGAATAGTTTGGGCCAGCTGCAAAGAAGTAAAGCTGAGACAGCAAATACCCTGAAAGGCAACTGCCCTAAAAACTGTCTTCTGATTTTGATACATCAAAAGTATCCATCCTTGTGTAATTATTCTACTTATTTCAGACATGTCAAGTAGCTGTTGCAGAGGACAATCCCAGATCAGTCTATGTTGGATGCAAAGTTCTCCAGGGCAAATGCAGCCCTCCCAATTTCTCTTACACAGGCCTAGTAATAGAGCTGTTTCATTTCCGTCCAGCCCGTAAAGGGATCTCTTTGGAAGCATCTGAATGTAAACCAGCTGTCTTTCAACTGCCTATATAGAGACATATTGAATCCTTATGATCGGAATGGTGATGTGAAGGGTGTGTGCATGTCTATAAATGAGCTGTCAATGTGTAAAAAAGACTCTTGTTTAGCTTATCTCTGTTGCTAATTTGTCTCAAATATGAGTGGACTCATCTGTTGCATAAATGCCAACTAATTCAGTTGGACTTGGGGTTTTTTTTCACTTGATGACAAGGACTGCTATGAAGATTTGGAATGGCTCCTTTAATAAGGTGACCAACTTTTTTACAATGAAAAGGAGGACACAGATAAATTGAAGAAAAAAGTATCGTAAATAAAAGAAACATTTTATTCATTGCAACAATAATACAGAATACACTATAATATGATAAATGCATAATAAAAAACATTTGTAACAATAACATTTTATATTGTAATTATGCTTACATGCCGTGCTGCCGCCCACAGCTGCTCTGCCAGCACTGCTACCCCACCATGTAGAGCGAGCCCTGCAGCTCCCAAAGCACCAGCTGTGCCAGCTCTGGCCCCGGGGGGGCAGCCTGCCATCGATACATCCCACCTGCAGCCACCCCACCAGCACCACTGCCCACCCTGCGCAGCCCCGTGTAGAGCAGGCCCTGCGGCTCCCACAGCCACCCCTCACACCGTCGCCCACAGCAGCCCTGACGCCCCTGCCTCTTGTGCCCACAGCCATTATTGCCCTAGCAGGGCCGAAGTTACCGTGGCATCGCCACTCCAGTCTCCTCCAGGTATCTTTAGGACTAACTAGGAGATGGTGTAGTTAGGTAGCAGGGAGGGGTGCAAAGTTCCTGCCAATTTGCCTTCGCTGCAGACAACTTACATGTACAAAGTTTGCCAGCCGGGTGTTTTGGCATGCTCAGTGGCAATTCCTATTGGCTGTCAAAAGCCAATAGGGGGAGTAGCACAGCTCATGCAAAAGTTGAAAAAAAAAACCATCAAAAAAAGGTGCCAGAACACTGTTCTGAGCGTTCTATGAGAATAAAAAAGCCCTGCAGATTTGTCTTCAAATATCGAAAAGGAGGACATATAGGAGGACACTTTTCGAGGGAGGACAAAACTCACAAAAGGAGGACTGTTGGTCACCTTACCTTTAAGCCCCTTTTAGTTCAAAGTGATTTTCAGGGAAGGGATTAAAAAAAATCAAGATGGCAGCCACAATTATGTAATCAAAACCATGCCCCTTTCTTAATCATGTATGACAACATGTTAAAAAATGGTGAGGCTTTGATTGTAGGGGGTCTGGCCTCTTGACTATTTTTTACTCCCCTGTGGCTATCTCGCCAAGTGATTCTGGAAAGTGCTATTTTTAGAGCAAGGTTAGGATTTCTGAAGAATACAGTATGCATACAGCTGTTTTTCTAACAAAATTTTTGATACAGTGCACAGATCAAACTACAATTTCTTCTTTGAGAAAAATTCACCAATATATAGAGGAGTAGAGAATTACACCCTCCTCTTTAATAATCTTGATATTATAAGATCTATTTATCTGAATGCAAGGCAGATAAAGTGCCTTTCCCTCTCTATGGTACTAAATAAATACATTTCTGGATGGTTCATCTGTTAGTGAAATAGCCCTAATCCTGGTCTGGAGGAAATTGAATTTCTCCTGTAACTGGGATTGGGAATTTTCAGAGGCTGTTGATTAAAATTGCCACTATCTCTCACTATTGGACATGGTGTTGCTAAATATTAGAAGATACAGTTGAACAAGTAACCAACTAAAGGCTTCTTCTCCCTACTCTAAAGGATTAGGTACCTAGCTTGAGGATTTATTATTGGTAGAAGCACAATTATGGCTTACTATCTTTAGTTTCTGCCACCCCAAGTGGTTTTACCTTAGGAAGTGTAATCCCATCACGGTTGAAGGACATCAGATTGGGATGGCTGAATTAGCCCATCCCTACTCATTGTCATAAATATTGAAGATAGTCTTTGCCAACCTTTCTCTCTTTCAACTCCCATAGATTCCTAGCCAATTAGAGCAGTTGTAGCCCAATGTACTCTGGAGGCCACTGCCTTAAAATTTTAAGGGCAAAGGCTGAACTTTTGTTGATTCAGCTTTAGTAATAGTATTGAGTCAAGGTTAGCATGTCTTTCTCCTTACAGGTAGTTCATCCCAACAACTACATAGAGGAAGATAATGCAACATTCTGTTGGGAAAATAGCTTCAACTGTTCTGACAGGATTTACCCATAGTAGCCAAACAGCATCAGCCAAAAACTAAGTGAAATGGAGAACAAAACATGGGAGAAAGCATCTTGAATGGATTTGTGTTTATCAATTCTCTAAGGAGCAAGCAACCTAAGTTTAGAATTAGAAAAGAAATCAGAGGCAGACAACTTTTAGGCAGGCAAAGAATGCAAGAATGGAGCAATTAGAAATAATCTATTATGTCACAGGGATGGTTTTTTTTCTCTTGATTATCTCCAACACTTAAAAAAGCACTCTATGGTATGTTAAATTAAGATAGCTTAAAACACACATTTTATGTGGTTTGACATGGAATTGTCTGATGTTTAGAATTTCTAAATGAAAGACATTGAGGGGTCAAAAAATTCAAGAACTTGACTGCAACCACATAATTGAAACCCCACATCATTTCAGATGCCCACATGACAGATATAAAATGAGGCAGTTCTTAAACCACATAGTCACACCCACCATCAACTACTTATATTTTGCTTTTGGAAAAACACAAATCTTTAGATTGCTAGACAGAAGAAATAAAAATAACCATTTTTTAAAAAATAGCTAAACTCTTTCTGGTGGCAAATCTGATTTATGAGATAGTGACCTTGAGCAGGACATTCTTGTTATCTCCGTTCCATATTCACAATACTCTTGGCAGCTGAGGCAGCATTTAAGTGGAAAGTCAATATTGTAAAATGGGGCCTCTCTTGCTGGTCTCTTTTAGAGACAGAAGTCCTTTAAATCACAAATGTAAGGTAGCCAAATGTAACCATGTCTTCATGCTAAAAATTACCTGGTTCAGCAATGATCACATGCTGACAAAGCTAATTAAATTTGAAAAGGATAGAAGAAGCATTCTGTTGAAGGAAAAGTCTTCATCATGGTTCAGTCCAAGCTGGGAATAAACAACATGGCGACTGCTTTAGAAAGAAGGTTGTAGTTTATTGAAGAGGAGAGACAGACAGAAAGATGGATCTGGAAGAAAATAGAGCACATGTAGGGAGTGAGTTTTTATACCCTCTGGGGCTCTTGAGGTTGTTTCCTGTTCCTGCTTGAGGCTTTGTATTTCCTGTGTCATGTATTTTGACCTGAGTCTGAGTGTGCCCATTTGGCATCTGTGGGTTAATCCTATTATGTACTATCTTAGAGTTTGGGTGGGGTATGTAGATTTTAGGTGTCTTTGTCTTCTTAATCTTCTAGCTTCAACCTGTTTGAATGATTTACATCTGCACTTCTACAGAGCTGGTTTCTGCTTAGGGGAGGGAGACTTGGGGCTATTAAGAAAAACTGGGCATGCTTTTCTGCCTCTTTAAGATGCTTTGAAGAAATGTATTTTTCTGCCCTTTTAATATTTCCTTCTCTGGGGGGGGGGGGCTGACTTCAATTCCATAATGAATGGAAAAAGCATGATCTTTTTATGAGAAAGTTTTTTTTCTCCATGCTTCGATTTTGGATACTGTGAAGCATGTCCTTGAAAGAATCAGTCCAGAATTTACAGAAAATGTGACTCAATTAAACATAGCTCCACATGCCCCAAATTGTATTATCTTTTTAACACCTTGGCCTCACACATAGAAAGGGGACTCTGCCACATCTTCCTTCCTATGGGACTTGCTTAAAGCAAAACTCATTACAGAGTGCAATTACAGCCTTGAGTTTGTTCTTGAAAAGAACAAAGATGATTTTGTCACTCATCTACTGCTTTAGCCCCTTGCACTTCCTCTTCTAATTTTTCAAAGGCTGAGATGGGGTCCTGCCAGGGCTCCAGTTTGGTCTTTAAGCGTTAAACCAGTGGTGCAGAAAGCAATATAACTAAATGAGGAAGCTATTAGAAATAGGACTGAGTTTCTTGATCTTATAACTTGTTTCTTCATACTGGATGGGGAGGACAGAGGTTGTAGTTTGGAATACAGGAGAGAGCCTCATCTGGATAGTGAAGCTCTGGTCAGTCATTTGCTCACTATTTGAGCACTGGCTTGACTCAAACTAGTTGGCCAAAAACATTTCTCCATCTTTTCCTTGCTGGACCTAGTATATGTCACATAGGAGCAATGACTGAGTTTTAGTGAAAAGGGATTCATCTGTATGTGGCTTTAAGCAGCCATCCCACCTTTTTGCCACCCCCACCCCCCAGTTATTTGAGAGTCAAAATCCCCAGATTCATCAGAAAGCAGGATGATAACCTCAGTGATATCCACATTTCTAACCACAATTAAAACATTAATACCAGTAGTCATCCA
Source organism: Crotalus tigris (assembly GCF_016545835.1). Lineage (NCBI taxonomy): Eukaryota > Metazoa > Chordata > Lepidosauria > Squamata > Viperidae > Crotalus > Crotalus tigris. The sequence goes on along the minus strand of NW_024096622.1, from coordinate 3,745,654 downwards.
TTTGGTTTTACTAACTTTAGATACATAAAATAAAAAAAATAGAATGATAGTTCAGTCTTATCCATATTTATGTTGAAGTTCTCTTATTGTATCATTTGAAGCACTACAGACTGGATGGAGTTATGTTCAAATAAAGTTTGTTACCTTCTATGCTTATCTGGGATTGTAGATGTTGTAGGACAGGAGACCCCTTGGGCCTGTTAGGAACCGGACTGTACAGCTGGAGGTGAGCGGCAAGTGAATGTGCAAAGCTTCATCTGTATTTGTAGACATTCCCTAGTGCTAGCATCACTGCCTCAGACATGAGGCATTAGATTCTCATAGGAGTGTGAACTCTACTGTAAACTGTACATGTGAGAGATCTAGGTTGCACTCACCTCCTCTTCCCCCCCCCCCACCCCCAGGTCCATGGAAAAATTGTCTTCCATGAAACCAGTCCCTGGTGTCAAAAAGGTTGGGGACCACTGTTGCAGGCGATCTGTGTTAGCCTGCAGCAGCAAAAATCAGGAAGAGTTTGGTAACATCTTTTCAGAGTAACCTATTCATTAAGAGGAAAACGTTTTTTTGAACCATAGCTTGTTTCTTCAAATGCAGGTATCTGTTGAAGTGAGCTATAGCTCACAAAAGCTTATGCCTTTCTGATTCTGATACTAGCACAAGATGGAAAACTTTATTCTGGCACCAGTTAGATGATTTTCGAGGATTTAGAAATGATCAAAACTCTGTCAAAGATGCAGTACCTGCCCAACCGTATAATATTTGCCACAATTATTTTCAAGGGCATTTTTAAAGGATAAATCATTTTAAACTCTTAAACTTCTAACTGGATTCAGAATGGCCAAATATTTGAATCAATAGGATTTGTTTATTATGATTAATGCCTCATGAATTTCAGTGAGTCTATATACTACCTTGTAGTAAACATATACATGCCATCTTTTAATTACTACCAGCCTATCTATTGTTTAGGGTCTCCTCCTCCTCCTCCTCCTCCTCCTCTAAAAGCATCCAGTGAATGTGCAGTGTATCTCCCCCTATTCTGGGACTCCCTCATGTCCAAAGAAGTTGCTGCTGAAGGCATAAGCCAAAAAGAAAGCCTCCCACACTTCACTAGAGAACAAGTCTGGCAACCATCAGTAAACTTCCTTTCTACTTATTTTGTCTGTAAGATGACAGATCTGTCTAGTAGAAAGCATTAATTTCATTTATGCTGTACTACATGTTGACGTGTTTCAGGAAGGTGACCTCATGCTTGAAACAGGAGATCACGTATAGTAGATGGAGCCAAAGAAGGGCAAATTAAGGTTGTGGGAAAGTCAAGAACAGAAAACAAGACATAAATACTGTAGAACAAGCAATCTCAGATTATCAGAATCTATTGCTTTATTAATTTGTCATATCAGCTACTATGACAGAACAGTGGGAAGACTACAGGAGGAATGATACAAACAGAATGCTGTTTGATATTAAACATGTTCATTAGTTCATTTAACTCAGTATTATCACCGCTGATGGCAGAGACTCAAGTGTTTTTCCCAACCCCAACTACAAAAGTTTGGGACTGGAATAAAGTAATGAAATTACTTTAGTTTCACCAAATTAATACAAATTCTTTTAACAAATTCCAACTAAGAACTTAGAAGTTTTTATAACACAGCTATAGTAGAGTGGGACTTCAATAAACAGATGCCATCTAGATATTGTTACATCCCCACCAGCTTTCCTGAAAGCTTTTCCATTTTTAAATGCCTACTGCCTTCTAGAATTTATTCTCTTTTATTTTTAGGAATTATATTTATTGCCATGGGCATGTATTAATTGTTCCTTCAAGAACAAATAAAAAAGGCCAGATTTTGAGTTGCTCCCCCCCAAAGTACATATGAATAAGATTTTATTTACATTTATTCACATATAAAACTGCCTTTTATTCATCAAAAAGCACCTCCAACAACCACCTTATTCTGTGATCCTGGATGATTATACTAAAATCATATATTTATAACAGTGACTGGAACAACAGAAATATTAACCTCTGAAAATAACATAATTCAAAATATTCCTTCTTTGGCTGTTTAGACGTGACTCAAAAGGCCCTATAACCAAGATCAGAAATATAAAACATTGAAGATGGAAAATATAAACCTGACACCTTAACATCCCTGAGTCTGTAGGATAATCCTCAACATCACTTATCTATAGCACACCAGATGCTACTTCTTGAAATAGTTCACCCTCACTCTTCTAGGATAAAAGGCCTTTGATCCTCAAGGAGGAGGAGGAGGTGGCAGGTGCAGCAGAATGAGCTAACACAGGGGAAGTTCCTCCTCTCTATTTTAACGCCTGTCTTTTTGTTTAGTCTGCTTTCATCAACACATACACAGATGCAGTTGAAATGAAATGCACAACCGTGCTAGTTAGGATCTTTGGCTGCCAGAATTTTCCATTAAAAGCTTCTTTAAGTTAACACCATATTATCTGTTATTTTTGCATGTCATTTCTGGCAGCCTTACAGTTTACTAGAGCACACCACTAAACATTCTAAAATCTGCAAAAAACAAATCTCTCTCTTTCTATTTCACCAAGAGCCAGGATCTGTAGAAATTCACTTTGATCTCTCTTGAGCTTCTGAACGGAAAGACTTGTCTGTTCTTCTCTGAATTTAGCTTGCGTATGATTTGAAAGATTGAATTATTGTGCGTGATTATCTACATTGGGCTTGAACAATGTAGATAATCATGCACGATAATTCAATCTTTCTTTTCCCCATTTTTTCATCACAAACTTGTGACACAGAATGGAATGAAAGAAATTTCATTTTTAGAAAACAAAATTTAGAATTTGGAAACAAAAAAAGAACACAGAGCTACAAAATAGGAAAATATAATAGTTGGGAATAGATGTACATGAATGTATATGTGATCTTGGAAATACAATGAACTTATTATTTTTGTTAATTAAAATAACATTTAAACATCCAGAATTAATATTATAGGGAAAACATTATTAATTTGCTTTCATATTTTGCTATTTTTAACCTGAATTGAACCATCATTATTTTATTGTCTTAATTTTTCTACCCACCGAAAACAGGTTTTTGATCACTTTTGAATATCACTTTAGTGATATTAATGAAAGATTAACTTTATATTTTCAGTGTTTTCTATAAAATCCAAACAGCTAATTGATCGTGTTACATCAATTTATATGCATAGGGAATTTGAACACAGAATTCACTGAAAAAAGATTGTTGAGCAATCTTCTAATTTCTTCAAAATTTTTCCACTTAAAATACTGCCCTCTGAGCTTTGCCATTAAAGTTAGTAATATCAACCAATTTGTTTACACCTGCCACTAAGACAATCTAAAAAGATTACAATTAATATAAGTTAATGTTAATTGAATATGCTATCTATAGATTATTGTCCATAGTTAATTCTTGATGACTATTAAAACTATTTGTTGAAATAGTTTTAAAAGGAATTCAATTGCACAGAGTGTTGTAATAAGATTCATGAAGATCAAACCCACATTATCCTTCCTGAAATATTTAAGATTTTCAAGGGGCCCTCTTGTTTTATAAAAGTGCTATGAGATTCATTTTCTATTTTAAAAAAGTAGACATACATTATTCTGTGACTATTTTAAGTGCATTTATTCAATTACCTACATATTTTATGAAGAAGGATACAACTATTACATTTGCAAAATCCACTCAGTCAAAAATTGGGATTTATTATTAAAGCATAACTGTATAAAATATTCTATCTTTAAATTCCATGATTTTTAGCAATTTATAAACCTGAAACTTTTAAACTAGTAAAGGATATAAGTTTGAAGGCAAACGTTGTCTTAATTTTTCCCAGCCTCTAGAGTAAATTTTAAATATGGTTTAGATGGCAGAAATTTTCTTTTTTACTGTCAGAAAGGAAGACTGCTTGGAGACTGACAGCTTCTTCTGCTTTTTTTCTGTTTCATTTAGTATATTGCAATATACTCTAGCCATAACAACACAGTGACCTGCACTGATTCTTCCCTCATCCTTCAATGCCCTATAATTATCATCAAATCTGCTTTATTGTTTGGGGAACTTTTGGAAATGTCTGAAGGTGCTAGTAAGATATACTTTTCCACCGGGGAACTTTTAGAACTGTAATCAAGAAATGCTCTTGGTTAGTGAAAAATAAATGAGATCCAAGTCAATCAGCAAAAGATTGTATCAGCTGCAATTGAATTCTAAACAAAAATATACATGTGAGAACAATAAAAATAAAATCAGAAATACTTAAGTGTTTGATCTCTGTTCAGAAGCAAGGCAGAAGTTCTAGAAGATATGGTTTGAGACTAAAAAATATTTTTAAAGCTTGAGTATTGTACAATTTCACTACTTCATCCTTACACTATCCTTTTAGTTCCTTCATTCTATACCCGTGGTGGTGAACCTATGGCACGCGTGCCACAGGTGGCACGCAGAGCCCTCTCTGTGGGCACGTGCACCATCGCCCCAGTCCTAGGCCTTCAGTTGGGTTTTATAAAACCTTTTTGCTTTAGGCCTCCACCGCCGTGTGCAAAAAAAAAAAAGGTTCAATCAATCAATCAATTTCAACTTCTTGCGGGAAAAAAAGATCTTGTAAAGTTGAAATTGATTGCTTGAACTTTTTAGTCCCACCCAGTCTGCTGTTACCACAGCAGCCACGCCCACCCAATGGGGCATGCCCATCTGGCACCCGATGACATATAAGTGGGTTTTGGGTTGCAGTTTGGGCACTCAGTCTCTAAAAGGTTTGTCATCACTGTTCTATACTAAGCTCATTTTTCACTGCCTCTATCTTTGACTATTTTTTTAAAAAAATTTGACTCCTAGTGACATCAGGCACCAATTATCTTGATAACAGTGAAAAAGTGGTTTGTCATTGCCCTCTTCCACCATATAATTTTTAAAATATCCATTGAAAACCTTCTCTTGGAGGTTAGAATTGTTCCAGAGAGACGTAATTTATCCCCCAAAGTCAGTAAACATAATATACATTCATTTGCATAATTTATTTTGGGGCCAGAACTGAAAGTGTGGACCATAAAATTGATTTTATATGCCTTCAAAAATGCACGAACTTGTCTTATTGGCTTTCAGTTCATAATTTTGACAAAGCACAGAATCATTAAATCAAAGCTGAGGATATGAGTTATTCCATCAGTCTATCATGTCTTCAGTTTATCAGCTGGGAGGAACTTTAAGTAACTGACAGAAGTATCAGACAATTGGTTTAATAACCTTAATAACTATTCTTAGTATTCTATGCAAAGCAAGGATATTCATCATACAATCCCTCTAACAGATCCAGCTAAATCATATTTTTTTTAATGTGACAAAAGGAGAAATTACTAGGAATTACAGGAGAAATAATTATATTAACTAGTTTTATTTATCTATGCAAAATTTTAGGTTCAACGACTTTGCTCAGCCACTGCCTACTTTTTTAGAGCATGGTCAAGGCAGGCCATTAAGTGTGGCTTATAGCAGGGGCATCCACAGAGAGCTCAAAAAAGTCAAAATGGCAGGTGTGACTGCACAGTCAAAGATTCAACCCTTAACATGCATCACACGTGCATTAAAAAGCAATGGGATTTTGAGTGCATGGTCATGCCTGCCATCTTGATATTTTTTGACATCCCTCAATGCCCCTGCTCAGCGTGAAACAGATTATGTGCTCCTGGAATTTTGCATTTTGCATATCCAGGGAGTACCACTTACCGGTATATTATCTGAATAAGGTATTGTAAGGTAGGCCAGTGTTATCATCCCAGGAGTTTAAAAAAAAAGAGAGAAGAGTGACTAGGGAAGAGCTATTCACTGAGCTCATATGATGATATTTCCTTTCACTTCTTCTGTTTTCTCTTTGTTTCTAGATTGTTAGCAAGGATTTACCCTCTTATTGTTGAAGTAGCCCATCTACATGGGTGATGCGGTATAATAATACTAATACAAAAAACAGGGCCAGGTCTTCATTCGCTGTTCAATCATTCAGTCACAGCACTGTACTAGCTCATCATGGGTTCAGCTTGAATGGAGTATTTGATTTTAATCAATTAACATAAGAAAAATCAAAACTACAAAGTACCTAAGAACAATTGTTAATAGTTTAACCCTAATCACTTTTTCCCATATTTAATTTCAATAGTCCTGTGCTGAAGGTAAAACTATTTCCATCACCCAGTCAGAAACTTTCTTCGTCATTGGTCAAAAGTGGCTTTTTCTACTTTATCTACAAACTGTAGGATGTCTGCTGCAAGGAGCTCTGGTTCCTCAAAAGCTGCAAAATGACCTCCTCGAGGCATGAAGTTGAATGAAACGATGTTAGCATACTTCTTTCGAGCCCATGACTGAGGAATGTGAAGGACTTCATTGGGAAATGAGGCAATTCCTGTGGGAACTTTCACAGGGAGCCTGCAAAGCAATGACATAGTTGAACAATGAAAGCATGCCCTTCTCCCAACAATATTGCTTTCCTAAACCATAAGCAAAAAATAAAGAAGCACAGAACATAATCCTGTCTACACTAAGACAGCTGAACTGAAATCAGTAGGATTTATTTCCAGGAAAATGTGTGCCTTAGTGAAGTGAACAAACTGCAGTTTCCAGAAGCTCTTCAAGTTCAGTTCCATGTAGAGGGCATTATAGTAATCCCTGGGGATGACTAGGGCATGAGTAACTGTGAATGGAGCCTTATGGTCCAAGAAGAGGTGCAACTAGCACATAAGACAAAGTTGTGCAATAACTTTGTACAACTACCTGTTCCTTAAGCAGGAGTTAGAAAGACCCCCAGACTATGCAGCGGATCTGGCAGTGCCAGACCCCATCCCTGTACCAAAAATGATAAAGTCTCAGAAGGCCCAAAAATCCAGAGCCACTTAGTCTTGCCAGGGTTCAGTTGAAGCCTGTTGTTTCTCATGTTGTTTCTGAGCTCGTCAGTGATTACAGCAAAGAGGTTTTTTTTTAGAATCACACATAAGATAGCTGACACATATATGGTAGAGGAACAGACTTCAGACGTTGTACTGGTATGCTGGCTAAATTAGGAATGCCTGCTCTAGAGCAAGAACTCCAAAACAGAAATATGGGAATCACTTACGTCTCATGTTTTTCAATGCCAATACCCTTCCCCAAAAGTTCTTTGTAGAAGCGCATTGAAGAAACCACACAACCTGAAGTCCAATAGATCATTATATTCGTGAGAAGGTCATCCAGAGTGAACTTCCTGAAAAAATACAATTGATGTATTGCAATTAATCTCTTTTCACAAGCTGTAGCTCGTACAGCTCACAGGAAATGTTGCCTTCTGACTTTACTCTGACTCAAAATAACAGACTCCTATTGGGTTTCGGCAGCCTTTTCAGACAGTACAATTGATATTCCTCTTCGTCTCCTGGCATTCAAAGCACCACTAGCCATCATACTCTTCCTTAACTGCTGTACTCTTGAGTTGTTAGATTTAGCAGAGATGGCCAAATTGACTGCTTTGATCAAAGAAAAAAAAATACAATTACTTTTGTTTCTACTTGGAAACCTCTTCTGGACTTTGTGCTTGACGTGGAAAAAAATTAAACTTTGATTTTGGGTTTTACCAATTAATAAGTTTGTTGTGATAGAAATGCTACTTTACATTATTATCTAGAAGTAAAAAGTTGAGGTTTGGTGCTATTATCTGATTCTACTGCACCAAAAGGAGTCGGAAGTCAATGCCTTTTCTTGTTTTTTTCCCTTTACCCCACACTTTTTCCTTCTCTTTTCCCTTCCTTATTTGCCTATTATTTTCTTTCATATTTTTGTATTTTATATTATAACCTAATAAACAATAAACAGAAAAAGAGCTGTTAGATTTCAGTTCCCATAATTTCAGGCCAATATAGTAATAGAACTGAAGTCCAAAATTACGGGAGCATCCCAAATTGGGAATGGCATTTTCAATATGAAAATGAAACATGTTGAGGACTTCTATCTTCTAAATATCCTAAGGCTGCTTTTATGTCTTTGGAATCTATTTGGGGTTTGTTGTCTTTTATGTTAGCATAGCAGCTGTATACAATGGGGAAACCTTTTTCAGCTTCCCATCTGGGTGTTACATTTATCTTGCTTGCAAATGTTGTCACTTCATTCATTTGTGATTTTTAAAAGTTATCTTCCCTGAGAGAGTAAAATTATTATATGGCTAAGCCTTTAGGTGGAATGCCTTCTTACCTATTTATCCTCTGACAACTTCATATTCTAATTTCCTATTTGATTGTACAGACCATTAAAATATATCTTAACTTGGCTTCCTCTAGATGGGCAGGAATACAGCTCCCATCATCCATACTTAAGATCGCTAACTGGCAACTAGCTATTGTAGTCCAACATATCTTTGGAGTCCTAGAGTGGAAAAGGCTGCTATGCAGACTTATCTGGGAATAAATCCCAGTGATTCTACTTCAGGTGTGGATGTCCATAGCATTTGGTATAAAAGAAACGAGAGGGTAGAAATGTCACTTATAATGACTTTGACAATCACATTACTCTTTTGGGCTGTGATTTGCAACATCATTTTAGTCACTGCTGTTTTCTCTCCAGAATGAGAAGAGCAAATGAGTAGTTTGTGACATTTATTATTCATGAACTGAATCTCATCATATGCAATTAATAATTTATTAGCTAAGAAGATGACAAAAACATGAGCGCTTACAGCCTATTAATGCTGCATGTGTCGTTCAATGCAAGGAAAATGCATTCAAATATTTCTGAACTGTACTCACTTTTAATAATCACCCTAATAAACCTCATCCCCTAGTACCCCATTGCTTTCAAGGCAACCTACAAGCTACTACCATCCCAACCATTTTTTTTAAATTAAGGTTTGAATGAAATGAAATCATTTCATTTAAATCAATTCATTTGAAACAAAATCATAAGATTTTAAAAAGAGAGTCATAATCTTTTTGCTTTCAAGTGCTCTGGGTGGGTTCTAGCAACAGCAGAATGGAACAGAACGGAACGGAACAGAGTAGAATAACTTGTCACTTTGAATGTACACTAACTGGCATACATTAATGTGTTAATAAGAAGTTGTCAGATAAATTATTTGTTGGCATCCAAAATTAATTTGACCCTTTAGGATCTGGAATCAGGACCTATGGGCAAACATGATTTCCTATTGATTTTTTGTATAGCTTTCAACCCTATGTCAGCAGATCTCCTTACTTTAAATAAATAAAATTGAATCCTAATATTGGTTGTTGTAGAATGTAGGTCAGAGGGACTCATTCCCTTTCTGTGAGCATATAGTTGACCAGAGTAGAATGTAACACTAGATTAAACGGGCTTATAATTTGATATAACACAAATCATAGTATTTCAAGTACCTTATTTTGTTAAAATAATGTTTTAAAATGTTTAAAGAATATCATAGATCCTTCTCCTTTGCAAGAAGATTTAAGCGGAGAGATTCCAAGAGGATTTTGTGCAATGTACCTGATCTATTGCTAAGCCAAAGTTTCATCTATCTCACCATGCTGTAATATTATTAGCTCTATAATTTGCAAGTGAGTGCACAATTTATAAACAGCTTTATAGTAGGGAAGAGCAATCTGTACTAGCCCTGAGACAATCAGTGTCCCTTATTGAATTTCATGGGGCATCAACTTGGAAGCTGCTGAAGCAATGCTTCCTATTCATTAATTATTTAAAATTAACCATATTTTAAAAATTAGCCAAGTAGGGCAGCGATACAATGCACAGATACCTTATAGTTATCCCTGACTCCACAGCTTATGCCCCAGGAAAGCTGCCCCACAAATGAAAACTAGGTTTTGCATACTCTAAGTTCAACTTAGAATTAAGCTGGAACATGGAAGAACCAAGTATTTCTGTTCTATAGAAACTCTTTTTTTCCAGTTCAATAAAATTACAGTCATCAGCAGAACTCATTGCATAATTAGTCCTTGGAGGAGCATTGTGGAGCTGCTAAGCCTTCGGCGTTTAAGTGTCTAAACACGTAGCAGAACAGCATAAAACAAATAGATACTATATTGGGACAATTAAAGTCAGCTAAGGAACACTGGGGGGGGGGTAGTAAATAACACCTACTTTTCTAGTCCTCCATCTTCTAGCTTTTTAAAACTGCGATCAGTCCATGTAGAAAATTTCTCCAAGATGTATGCAGCCAATCCCACAGGCGAGTCATTCAAGCCACAGCCTAGAAAAAAGAGAAAGTGGTGCGTTTCAGTTTAGATAATTCTCAGATGCTACTTTTCCTGATATTATAATGGAAAGTTTTTCTTTGAAGGTGTGTGTGGGGGGGAGATAGCTGCCTAGGAAATTATTAGATAAAAGAGTGAGAAGCCCACAACTGAATAACAGGCAGAAAAAGAAACTTAGAAAGGATTCACTCTACCTTATCAGGTGGTAAAAAGACACAGTGGGAGATTTGTACTTTCAAATCATTAACATTAACAGAATCTTACAAGTCTGAAAGGAGAAATCTTCCACTATCTCTTTTTACCATCTGATTTCATTACTAATTAAGCAAAATTAGTAGTAGCATCATCTTGTCATGTTTCCTGTTACTCTACTTGAGAGACTGATAGATACAATTTACTGTCTTCAGATGCCATTTACGTGATAAGGAACATTATGGGAGCAAGAGCATATGTCAAATACTCCAAAAGAATTAAGATACTGCATACTGTTTACCAACATTAGCAGTTCACCATATAATCTAAGGTTTTAATAAAGGGAAAAACACCCCATCCCCAGTTTAAGAATGTTCCTTGTAACCAACTTGCATCATATTAACTAAAAAAGCTAAGTCAAGACTTGCCCCTGCCTTGTCTGGCTGCCAGCTTTCCCCTGAAGGCAGAACTACTATTATGAGGAAAAGAAGCTCATTGTGTAATATAAAGAACGGTTGCTGGAAATGGGTATGTCTAGTTTAATGAAGAGAAGGATGAGGAGTGACATGATAGCAATGTTCCAATATCTCAGGGGTTGCCACAAAGAAGAGGGAGTCAAGCTATTCTCCAAAGCACCTGAAGGCAGGACAAGAAGCAATGGATAATCAAGGAGAGAAGCAATCTAGAACTAAGGAGAAATGTCCTGACAGTTAGAACAATTAACCAGTGGAACAACCTGCCTCCAGAAGTTGTGAATGCTCCAACACTGGAAGTTTTTAAGAAGAGACTGGATAACCATTTGTCTGAAATGGGTTTCCTGCCTGAGCAGGGGGTTGGACTAGAAGATCTCAACTCTATTATAGACCTCCAACTCTATTATTGTTGTGTTATGTGTTTCTCATCTCTTTCAAATAATGCTTCAATTGGATGGATGGCAGTGCTTGTATTCATATATACTAGCACAGGTGGCTAATTCATGGCTAATTAATCACTGGAAGCCCCAGTAGTTATCCCCAGAGCTCAATAATCATTGGAGGTTCCCTAACCTCTTTTGTGGAGAAGACCAAAACAATCATGGTAGCAGACACAATGATGCATTTGAAGGCCCACCTTAGCATTATCAAAAGGAGAGGACTTTGATTGCACTATTGCAGACATTTTGGAGATAACCCCCTAACAATCATCCATTTGTCAGAACCCCCAAGACTACACTTCTTTTATTTAATGTCAAATCTTTGAATTACAATGATGCAATTTTCCAGTTAGTTATAAATATCAAAATAGGCTTAAGATATTTATTTTACTATTTTTAAGTCCTTCAAAAGTAGGAGAGGGGGTAGGCTAGGGTCTTGAGAAATCTCATGGCAGATGTAAGCACATAAACAAATATATATGTGCACAAGCCAAATCCTCTTTAGTTTTCTAAGGAATCACAGCCAAGAGTCAAAGAAAAATTGTAAAGATTCCTCACAGAAAGAAATAATTTCAAACAACTTATAATAAAAGTATCATAGAAGAATGTTAGCATGATACAGGATGAACTTCAGAAGCTTTACCTTAGAAACAAAGTAAGAAGTGGGAAAAATAGGTTAACTGAACCCACAGAAATTAATCTGACAATATCTAAAGATGGTAAGGGCTATCAATTGATGTTTTCATTTCATACTATAAATGTGCACATCATTATCAGCTTCACGCACAGCTATGCAAAAGCTCACTATAGATTGCATATACAGTGTTAAGGTAGAAGCACGAGCAACTGAATTTGGAGAGGCAAAAATAGAAGAAGAAACCGTAATTATCAAACTAGGCCAGCCATATTTTTTGCTAGAAAAATACTTGTTTAATGGCTCAGACAGTTATGAATTATCTCTATTTTCTTTCTTGATTGCCAGAGGTATTTGAGAAATGTGACTCATCATCCTTCTGCTATCAACACATGAATATGACCATATTTACACATGTCTGGATGTGTCCTGACGATTTGGAGAGAAGCAAGGGTACCCAGTGATGTGCAGATGTGTGCTTGTCCCTTTTGCTGAGAATCATATTTCTTTATTTCACTGATTTTGTCATCAGCTCCAATCTTCATACTCGGGCAACAGTCAACAGAGTGAAAATACGGAATACAGGTAGTCCTTGCCTTACAACCACAACTGAGCCTCAAATTTCTGTTGCTAACTGAAACAGTTGTTAAGTGAGTTTTGCCTTATTTTATGATCTTTCTTTCTATAGTTGTTAAGTGAATCACTGCATTTGTTAAGTCAGTAGGACAATTGCTAAGTCAATCTGCCTTCCCCATTGACTTTGCTTGTCAGAAGGTCTCAAAAGGTGATCACATGACCACAGGACACTGCAACCGTCATAAATATGAGTCAGTTGCCAAGGGTATGAATTTTGATCACGTGACCATGGGGATGCTATAATATCGTAAGGGTGAAAAATGGTCATAAGTCACTTTAGTGCCATTGTAACTTTGAACGGTCACTAAATGAAGTGTTGTAAGTTGAAGACTACCTGTACAAGAAGGCAGACAATGAATAGAAATCCTCCAGCTGGTTAAAAGCACAGTGAATCAGTGTTGCTTCCCATGAGAAAGGAACAGATCATACAGGGCCACACAGGACTTTTGCTTCTTACAATGCTAACATTGTGAGCCTTCATCTTCATTCGCATATTTGCAAATAAATCAACTATTACCAGAAACTTTTAAAGACTCCAGGGCTACTACTTCACTACAAGAAAGCTAAGTCCAAGTATCCCAAAGGTGCTTTTTCAAGAGACAACTGGACTTTCTTATTTTTCTTTGAAGATGTTTCGCTTCTCATCCAAAAAGCCTCTTCAGCTCTGACTGGATGGTGGGGAACGGAAGGACTTATACTCCTTGCAAACAATTGGTCACCTGCATTCTTTTAATGCTTTTTTAAAGTTTCTTGGATGAAAAGCGAAACGTCTTCAAAGAAAAACAAGAAAGTGCATTTGCCTCATGAACAAGCACCTTTGGGATAACTATGACTTGGATGACTGAGAATTTCCATACACATTAAGTCCAAGTAACAATTTCCTGGAGGCTTCTTGTTGCTTAGGAAAACATATAAGTAACACAGTAACATCAAGTCTTCTTTTGAGTGAACTTTGACTCTGCAAACATGCAGAAATTATTCTGTTTTCTCCCTGGTTTTTTTTTAAACCTCTCAATCTAAACTACACACCTGGGATTTTACCTACCTTCTAACTAGCTTTGACCCTATTCAGCTTTTTGGTTTAGCCAAAGTTGGCTAGATTAGATCCTGCCACCTAACTGTAATTAAAAAAATCCGGCCAGCTTAGCCTAGCGGTTCCTTCACAAACTGAGTAGTTGTCATTCAATTGCTAGTTCCTAGTAGTTCAAGTCCCATGGGTGCTGTAAAAAGATAAAACTCCGGGACCTGATGGTTTACCACTGGAATTTTATGTAGCTTTACAAGATATAATAAGTCCGATACTGAAAGATCTTTGTAATGAAACTTTTTGGGGGATGAAAATATCAAAATCCTGGACAGAAGCTAACATTTCTCTGATTCCCAAAGATGATACTGATCTCACACAAATTAAAAACTATAGGCCAATATCACTATTAATTGTGGACTACAAAATATTTACAGCAACAATAGCTGAAAGAATGAAGAAATTTATTAGAAAAATAGAAAGCTCAATTTGTGTAAAAAATAAATCTCCAGATAGTTAAAAAAGTTAAATACTTAGGTATTTATTTAACATCAAAATATATAATAATAAAAGAAGATAACTATGGAAGATTATTGAATCAAATACAAATGGATTTGGAGAAGTGGAATAATTTTCAATTATCATTACTAGGAAGGATAGCAACTATTAAGATGAATATCCTACCTGAATTGTTATTTTTATTTCAGACGGCTCCTGTTAAACTAAGCCAGAAATTTTTTGATCTTAAATGCAACAATAATGAGATTTATATGGCAAGGGAAAAAAGCAAGACTCAAAAGACAGAGGGGGCTTTGGGTTCCCAGATTGGAGACTTTATTACCAAGCCACTATTTTGTTGTGGTTTAATGAATCACACTGAGAAATAAACAACTTCTTTATTTAGAAGGACATGATTTGCAACTGGGTTGGCATGATTTCCTTTGGTACGAGAAAAATAAAGTACATAAATACTTCCAAACCCATGCCATAAGGAATGTATTACTTTCAGAGTGGGAGATAGTTAAAAAGAAAATTTATATGAAAATGCCTGAGTGCCTTTCCACAATGGAAGCTTTTGCGTATCCGAATTTAATTAACTATGACAAACTTGTGGTCTATAAAGATATTTTAGAAAAAGAAGGAAAACTTAAAGATAGGCAAGAACTTCAACAAACTGACATTGATTTAACATGGTGGTCATACTTGCAAATTCAAACAAGATATGAAAAAGATGTAAAAGTAATGGAATTTTACAAAGAGCAGACACCACTAAGTACTTTTGAAAACAGATGAAAATCTGATTAAGAAACTTTATAAATACCTGCTAAACTGGAAGATGGAAGAAGAACAAGTGAAAGAAATAATGATAGTGTGGGCAAAGAATTTTGGTTATTCTATAGATTTAGAAGATTGGCAAAAACTATGGGACCAAAATATTAAATTTAGTAAAGCAGCTGCATATAAGGAAAACTTATATAAAATGTTTTATAGATGGCACATGACACCAGTTAGAGAAAATGTTTAAAAATGTATCAAATATGTTCTGGAAATGTAAACAACAACCAGGCACTTATTATCATCTCTGGTGGGTATGTCCTAATGCTAAAAAGTTTTGGTTTAAGATCCATATGTGGCTAGAAGAGATGATTAAAATACAGATAGAATTTAAACCAGAATTCTGTTTGTTAGGAATATTAGGTTTGAATTATGGAAAAGAGAATGAGTATTTAATATTGCATGTGCTGACAGCCACAAGAATAATATTTGCCCAATTTTGGAAAAATAAAAATTTTCTGACCAGGCTATAATAACAAAACTACTTGAATGTGCAGAAATGGATAGATTGACTTTAGAAATGAAAGAGAAAGAAGACACAATTTACTTTAAAACATGGGGAAATTTTTATTATTGGTTAGAAACACGCTAGAATGAGAAAAGGTTATGAAATTTAAAGAGATAATTGATAATTTGTATTTATATTCCATGATTATTTGTATGAACTTGTTCTTATTTCTTCTTCTTCCTCTTTGTATATTTGTGATCTTAAATAATATGGTAAACTATAATTAATATGTAATATATTATTATTTTAAAGTGATTATAATTAATACTAAGCATTGTTAAGTAATGAAATGAATGAGATTTATTGACTAATTTGTTATTTACATGATTATATGGAAAGTTGTTTAATAATAGAGTAATTATTAAGATTTAATATGTAAACCCGGACTGGTAGACTTGCTAAAGCGATGTTATTTTGTGGGATTAATCCCACTTTTGTGTTACCCCTTTCCCCTGGTCTAACCTTTTTGTATGTTTCCTGTTGTCTTATCCTTTTTGACCCTATCCCTTTATTACCTTTATAAAACTCAATAAAAATATTTATAAAAAAAAACCCAAAGTGCATTTCCTGATTCTATAAAGGCTTATTTGCAAAAACAAGCACATGCAATGTTCAAAGCAAAAGCTTCCCTTACCCACAGTGTCTGGCTTTGTAGCGTGAAGGTGGAGATAGCCAGTCTCCAGAAGAATTCTATTGAGCACCTTTTTTTTGAAAGGAAAGATTTGTTGAATATCTTCTGCCTGGAAGCCAAATAGTCCTGGAAAATATTGTCCCAACAGAATGGAGAGTAGCTGCTTGAAGCTCATGGTGCTCAAAAATACTATATTTATGTGAATGCCTTTCACGTGGCTAAAACAATTGTTTAGAAAGAAGTCAGGCACTTTAACAATAACATTGTGGTTTGTTCAAATTTATACATTTATGTTTTATAATTATTCACACATAATAAGGCACATTTGATTTTTTGGGATATTAGTAATTACAGATGGAAAATAAATCTTCCACAACTGAAGAATTTTTGGGGACATACTCATGTGACTCTCAGCAATCTTTCTTTAGGTGGTACCTCCAGATGTGATAAGTTACAATATCTATCAACCCTACATAGCATGACCACTGGCTGAAGAAGATGGCCCTTGTGATTCAAAAGCTTGAGATGATTACTTGGAAAGGCTAATTGTTTAAGAAATCAGATGTTCAGTTTATTGGCAGGCCATTATTGTTTTCAGTAATGCTTTTTCTCAGACCATGTCCATTGATAGATCACTGCCTCTATGGCCAACTCCTCCTTTTAATCAAAAGTATATCCCAGACAAAAAAAGGCTCTCTTACTCTGCAGGGACCTCTTGAACTGATAGCTGTGTGCTAGAGTGTTAAGATGGGGATGAGGTAAGAAGCCCCATGGATATTTCGGTTTCTCTTCTCATTATTGACCACATCCCTCCAGTGCAACATCTGGCAAATTCTATCTTCTGTGTATTCTTGTCTTTATACAATCATTGACAGTTAAGGTTTTCCGAAGTCAAGCAACTTGTTAAGGGATATTAAAAATACAATGCCAGTAGATACCCCTTGCATGGTCATATAGGGACAGAAAACAATAAAGGAATTGATATTTTTTTAACATACAGATAATCCTTGATTTATGACCCATCACTTAGAATTGAATTGTGGTTGTTTTGAAAATGGCAACCCAGGAATGAAGAGGCTTGTTCTGTTTCCCCAACATGAGCTCCAGAAAAATCCACAGTGGTTTGTAGAGTTCCGGAGCTTTTTGGAGCTCACTTTAAGGCAGCAGAGTAAGTCCCTCCATTGCTGGGCTATGTGGGCTGATCCCAGAAGCAGCTGCTATTTTCATAGCGCCCACAATTCAATGAAGCCGCCATGAAAATGGCAGCCACTTCTGCGATTGCACCTTGTGTACCAGAAACAGAGTGGCCTGCCCTCCTTTCCTAACCCAGCCTCCAGAGATCTTCAAAGGTAAGGGCACAGCGAGGACGAAGGGCCCAGTGAGATGGGAAGTAGACTCAAGTGATGGGTTATCTCTGGAGAACCTCCACTAGGCCTCCCAGGAACTTCCCCAGGCTCCTGAGGCTGCCTAATGAACTGCTTAACAGCCACATTGGGAAGAGCAAGGAAGGGGAGGCTCATAAGTGAGGTGATCATGTGGGTGCTCCACTTAACAACCATCATGACTTTTGACTATAATAGCCAGGCTCCATTATGGTCATTGGTTGAGGACTAGCTGTACTATGTATTGGGAAGGTAAGCCTTTTTATTCTGAATTACCTTTGGAAGGCAGAAAATTGATTGCTTGTGAGTGCCACTTTTGAGTACAACTGTTATAGTGCAGCATGAATATAGTACTGCAACTTCAATTACCATTTAGATCAGTGGTTCTCAACCTGTGGGTCGGGACCCCATTTGGGGTCGAACGACCATTTCATGGGGGTCGCCAAACAACGCAGTCCGCCATTTTTTTCCCCCTTTTCCTTAGCTGTGCTACTCCCTTTTATTCTATTGGCTTTTGAAAGCCAATAGAATAGACTCTCTTGAATAGAGTCTAATTCTATTGGCTTTCAAAAGCCAATAGGAATTGTCCAAGCTGTCTCTGTCCTGCTGAGCCCGCCAAAAGTCCCATTCTGCAAACGGTGCTGCACCAGTTGAGTAGTCCTCGACTTACGACCGGTTGAGTAGTCCTAGACTTACGACCGGTTGGGGGTTGCGGCATTAAAAAGGTTGAGAACCACTGATTTAGATGGAAATAATATAAAGAATAATTTTAAGAATAATTTTAACAACAGCTATTAATGAAAAAAGAAAACAAGAGAGAACTTTCCATAAACTTATTCGGTAAGATACAAAGTGTAACTTGCGAAAGATACTAATAATCAATCCAGTGCTACTTCTGCAGTAATAATCCAAGAAACATGGCATTTACATTTCATGATCCAAAATTTGATCAGATAAGACCCTTTTTTCATGCTCATTTTTAGCAAGAAAAATAAGTTCAAATCTCTTGATGACCAAAAATCTATTGTTCTTTGTAGTGGGGCTCTGTAAAATGAATTTGTCTATAGCAGAATGATACAGTGATACTCAACAGTCTAAAGCAGAATAAATACACTTCATGTTTATGCATTGCTTAGATAAATCTGATTTGAATTTAACTGTTAGAAAGAAAAAATCTCACCTTGGAGCAATCTGACCCAGATTTGTGCTTATCAGAGACCCATAGTCCCCTCCCTGAACGTAGAATTTATGAAAGCCCAGTCTGAGCATTAGCTTATACAAGATACAGGCAGCACACATAGGATTAAAGCCTAGAAAAAAAGGAAAAAACAAGTAAGACCATTTTTTCTAAGCTGTTCTTGCAATTGTTTATTCACTCATATTTAAGACTTTTAACATTTTTCCTAGCTAATATTTTACCAGAACACAAGTACCAATACAGTATTTCATAGGAGAATCCTTCCCTCTGTTAAGTCTTGCCAGAAGACTCAATAAGCTCTGTGAAATTCTTGGCTAAAGCAGAATTATAAGAAGGATCCTCCTCTGCTTTTAAATAAATTCATGCAGATAACACAGGGGTCGGCAACCGTAAACATTCAAAGAGCCACTTGGACCTGTTTCCCACAGAAAAGAAAACACTGGGAGCTGCAAAACTGCATGCGCATGTGCGCACCGGGGGGGGGGGGGGGGGCTTGATTGAAGAGTTTAATTAAAAAGAAATAGAGGCTGCTGTGCATGAGTTCTCTCTCTCTCTCTCTCTCTCTCCCTCTCTCTCCCTCTCTTTCTCTTCCTCCCCCCCTCTCTCCCCCTCTCCGATCTTCTGCTTAGCTGGCCAGCTGGCCTGACGCTGTTCTCCAATAAGCTGACACACATTCTTATTGGGCTGGCTCTCTCCTGCCCTTGGTCTGCCAGTCCTCTTCCCCCACTCAATGTGTGTGTGTGTGTGTGTGTGTGTGTGTGTGTGTGTGTGTGTGTGTGAGAGAGAGAGAGAGAGAGAGAGAGAGAGAGAGAGAGAGAGAGAGAGAGAGCTGCTGCTTTCTGCGAACAGCTGCAGTAGAAGGCTTAGAGCCACATGTGGCTCCAGAGCCATGAGTTGCCGACCCGTGAGATAACCACACAGGATGTTTATTGAACTGGGGAGGGGGGCTGCTACATGTGATTGGTGGCTGTTATTGAATAAAGGTAGTACAATTCATAGTATCTTGGATTTGGACAAGAGACCCAGTGTTCAAATCCCACTCAGTCACTACAAGGCTGACTAGAATGCAGGTAGTCCTCGACTTAGAACAGTTCATTTAATGACTTTTTGAAGATACATCACCGAAAAAAGTGATTTATGACCATTTTTTACACTTATAACCATTACAGCATCCCTACAGTCGTGTGATCAAAATTCAGATGCTTGGCAACTGACTCATGACGGTTGCAGTGTCCTGGGGGTCATGTGATTGCCGTTTGCAAACTTTTGACAAGCAGAATCAATGGGGAATCCAGATTCACTTAACTACTGTGTTATTAATTTAACAAGTGCAGTGAATCCCTTAACAACTGTGGCAAGAAAGATCGCGAAATGAGGCAAAACTCACTTAACAAATGTCTCACTTAGCAACATAAATTTTGGGCTCAATTGTCGTCCTAAGTCAAAGACTATCTGTACATTGGGCCTTTCAGTTTTATTTCTTTCTTTTTTCACCTTTTTTGTGAGGAGCCTCTGAGAAGCCAAAGCCAGGAATGGAAGGGCAAATCATTTCAAAAACATGGTCACCATTCAGGCCATGGTTTACAGGGTCAGTCAAAAAGGGGATAATTTTGTATAGTTCATACATTGAGCCAGGCCAACCATGGATCATCAATAAAGGCTTAGCAGACTGCCCTTCAGACAAGTGCGGAGGTTTTATATGAAGAAAATGGACATCAATTCCTACAGGAAGAAAACATAGATATAGAATCTTCAGAAAATAACTAAATAGATATATATCAACATAATATAATTTTCTGAGAGCCAATAGAGTGCTGGTTTGTGCCCTGTGGAATTCAAATTAGTATCTGTAATTCTCAAAATGAAATTCACTGCAGCCTGAAACAATGGCCTCTCACTCTTAAAGGTTGCTGGAGACCAAAAATGTGGTTTTAGTTTTT
Organism: Crotalus tigris; assembly: GCF_016545835.1. Classification (NCBI taxonomy): domain Eukaryota; kingdom Metazoa; phylum Chordata; class Lepidosauria; order Squamata; family Viperidae; genus Crotalus; species Crotalus tigris. Next base: position 3,725,034 of record NW_024096622.1, on the reverse strand, counting down.
TGAAAGAACATGAATATAATAGTAACAAAGTAACAAAAAATACCTTGAAATATAGCAAGATTTGAAAATGATGGCAAAAATGTGTAATTTGTAATTTTAGAAACTGAACACACAAGGAAAGCATAGTCGAGGGGGGGGGGGAATGACATGTATCTCTAACTGTCTAATATAAATGAACATGCCATAAAATCTGCTTGCTAATGTTAGCAAGGTACTAAATCAGGTTAATTCAAGACAGAGTTTCCAAAATAAATTTCTCTATATTAATTCCTGCTAATTGTGCCTGGCTTCAGTACTAAGTCATAATCATAGCAACAACATGGGTGGCCACTACTTAGGACTACAAGATCTGGTCTGCACAAAAACTTTATGAACTGTGGCCACTCATAAAATGGAAGCCACCTTTTAGAGCGCACCTTATGGCCCAGCAATGGAGCATCTTACTTTGCTTCACTAATGCAAGCTCTGCAACATTCTGCAGCTTCTGGTACTGCAGAATACTGCACAGCTCATGTTAGTAAAGCAAAACAAGGCACTCTGCTGCTGGGTTCTTGGTGTGATTCCATAAGAAGCTGTCATGTTCTCAACAGGTGCTTCCTGGATTGTGCTATGCAACCCAGCAGCAAAGCAGTTTGTGGCTGCTTGGCACAATCCCGTCATTGGTAAATGAGGGCCACTTGTGGGATTGCACTGTGATTCCAGCAACGGAGCGCCTTGCTTTGTTTTTTTTTTTTAAAAATTGCCTTTAAATGAATTCAAAATAAAACAAGCTAAGATAAAATATAATCCAATGAGATGGTGGTGGTTGGCTACAATTGTTCCAAGCCTCTATAACAATAAAGAGATGGGATGGTGAGTTCCACTTTAATTTTAGTTCATAAGTGACCTGAAAAAAATGAAAATACCCTCATGTACAATCAGATATACTGCATGTTAGAATATTCAATCACTGAGCTTGAACAAAGAAATAAAGAATATTAACCTTACAAAACACAAATATATAAAATATCAAAGGCAAATTGCATGTGTGCCCTCTACTTGTCAATTTATCTGGATTTCTCTACAGATTCCTGGAGATTTCAGACTTCTATCAGAGGCAAGAGCATTCCAGCCTCAGTCCAACCACTTATTTTTAAAAGTAATCTCTATTTTCCTGCTCCAGCAAAAAATGGGAGTTGGGGATATCCCTCTGAATCTATGTTAAAAAAGAATAAAATAAACATGTCTCCCTCATGTATATTTATTGGGGATGTTCTGAAGATGTTTTATCTGAAAGTAGGTGCAGGAAAAGAGTCATGTGGTTGAAAGTATCCCTCTGGGCAAGAGAGACAACACTGAAACTGTCTGGCTAGGCCAGGGGTAGGCAACCTTGGCTCTTTTATGACTCGTGGACTTCAACTCCCAGAATTCCTGAGCCAGTCATAAAAGAGCCAAGGCTGCCTACCCCTGGGCTAGGCAGAAATACCACTCCTCCCGTCTTAAGCCAAGTTCAGTTTAGTTACCCCACCATCCAAAAAGGAATGTAAGAGTTATTCCAGGAAGCTCAGAGACAGAGTTCTCAATCCTCCCAGTCTGCAAAGAGGCAAACTGATTGGCCCTATTCACCACACATATATATCCAGGCCATTGTTTCACATAGCCAATTGGTCACACTTATTTCCTTGATGAGCATTAACAGCATTCACAGCTGACCACATCCTTTTTCAAGGACATGCCGATATCCATGTTGACAATTGAGAGAACAAGAGGAGGAAACTCTTGTATTGGGGAAAGTATGAAATATAATAAAAGTTTTGTGTAAAGGCTCCATCTAACTGTTGTGTGTTCACTTATAACTGAAAGAAGAACCAGAGTGCATTGACTGGCAAAAAAAAGGGTATAGCTAAGTTTATGCATGGATGCTAAGAACACAAGTGGCTTAAAATGCTCAGATCAGACATACTATAGTAATTATTAATGGCAAACCTTCAATCTTTGTTTTGAATTGTGGGAATTGGTTGAGAATTTCCACTTGTTTCTTCCAGTTGAACTGATTTCTCCAATAAGAGACAATTTTCTTAAGGTAAGTTGCATTAAACCCATAATGAAAATAACTGTCTTCTAATGGCTCTACAAATCTAGCTTTGTCAAGTCTTTGATGTAAATCCTAGAACACAAGCAAAGTGTACACAGGAAAAAGAAGATAACATGAAAAAAGCAAAATTGGATATCACGTAATGTCCTGTTAATGATTGCAATAAGGTTAAGTAAATATATCATGTAAGTTATATATAAAACATGAAAAAGGAACATAGTGAAGTACAACCGAGATGCAAGTCTCCACAAGGTTGTTGTAACCTAGATAGAGATTTTAATCTTTTCAGATTGGGTAGTGTAATCAAGAAATCTCTCTTGACTTGGAGACTGAATGAATGAAATGACAAGACTTCCAGTAGTGTTTTTACTTCGGCTGTGGCAGCCCTACTTTTTTTCACCCCAGTGCTGGCTCAAGGTTGTATGGTGTCTGAGCCCACACTGACCGCTGGCACTGCCTCCTGCTGGTGTGAACATTTAAGATTTTTATAATAGCCTTTGTTTTCAGAAGAAGAGTGATGTTGGCACCCCTAATCTTTGGTGTCATGGGTCAATGTCTACTTGGCCTTAACATAAAGCCAGCCGTGCACATGCCATTATTAATGTGGGGACAAAATGAAAAAAAATCCATGTAAGTCACTCTCAGTTGTTAGGTAAAAACTGAGGTACAAATATTATTCTTATTGAGAAATGGGCCAAAAGCCAAACCAAATCAGACATACTGTATCTAGCTTCTGGTTGATATTTTCCCCTTTCTTCAATTTATTCTCTTCCTGAGAACTGGAAAAAATATCATCACTTTTTTCCTGTATTTTGATGAGGTATAACTTTATCCTATACATCTTTATTCATGATTATTTCCATTTTAATTAAAAGTTATAGATTATACTTCATCTCACTAAAAAGCTTTTGTTAATATTTTCTGTCTCCGTCAACAATATGCCATTATCTGCACATCATATACTCAACTGATACATTTTTAATATCTCCCCAACCAACAAACCTATACATTTACTATAAGTACATTCAATAAGGACATCACCCATTCTCCCCTTATTGCTTGGTTAATATTGCTACACTTTTAAACTTTTTTCTCTACTTGCATCATAAATCCCATTCAAGAAACTTCCAATTATTCAGACAAAACGTGTCCCAATTCAAATTATTTTTATTTTATCCCTAAATCTACAAAACTACAATCTGAAATATACTTGTTTACATTCATATATTTCTCAATAACCTATTAAAGAACAAAAATCTGATCTGCATACTCTGCCCAACTTAAACTTTTATTCTTAAATTTCAACTTAAATTTTATTCAGTCACTTCTGCCCTCTCAATTAGTTTGCCATGAATTCGCTATGTATAAGTTGTCATTTTAACATAATTGTGATTTAGTGTCAATCTTGCTGGAGTTTCCTATACATTCCTCTAGGACTTTCCCACATAATCTTATTGCTGAAGAATAAAGCACATCCAGTCCTCATGCATCATACACTTTGCCACTACTATGGTTGGGGAATTATTTTTTATTAATAGTGTATTAAATGCTTTGCACAATGTGACCGAGAATGAAAAGAGCATCATGAAACCCTGTTGATTATAATATGCCATGTGGCAAGTAACATTTTTGGAAATAGAAGCATTCCTTCTTTTGGGCTCAAAAGGAATGTCTTCCATGGTATAAAGAGTTAAGGTTAGGGCATTGATGCCTCTCCATTGTGTACTTCTTTTAACATGTCTTTCTCCTCCCATTCAGCAGAGCCTATGCTGTCTCCCATTTTCTAAAGATTAAACAGGACCTTGCACGGTCTCATGTTTGAGCCTTTTTCAATGAAGACAGCAACTTTCTATGCTTCTTATATCAGTTATTCAAATTAAAGTCAAGAGACAGTAGTGAGATTAATCTGAAATACTTTACACATATTTTAATGTCTTTCCTGCAGTTCTAAGAAGCATTTGAGTAGAAATGCTACTGCATTATCTCTCAGACAGCATGGACAGATTTGTACAACTAGCCAAGCATGTTCTGCTGAATGTCAATATGAAAGAGTTTCTTACCTTGATCTCCTCCTCTGAGGTGACCACTTTAAAAGGACATATTATTGTATCTTCTTAAGAATCAGGCTTCTGTCCTGCAGCCCACCACCCATCTCCCATAGGCAGATCTTCCTCCTTTTTCTTAGTCAGGAACAAGTAGATAATGGTGCCCAAAACAGCAGCCAGTATCACTTCAAGCAACATCATGACTACAAAGTCATAATCAGAGACACTGGATTAAAAAACATTTTCATCATAGAAAAAATTGACTATTTTTCCCAGAAAGTAACAAATACAGTTTTAAAAACAAGATTTATATAATTTTAATCTGAATATGGAGATCAGTAATACTCCAGGATTATCTGAAATAGGATTGAAACATATCCTGTATGCAAGGAGCAATCAACTAAGATTTTGGAGTATACTTGCAATTATCCATTGTATATTAGTACATTATTTATTTTATTTATAGCCCACCTTTATTATTTTTATAAACAACTCAAAGCAGCAAATATATCTAATACTCCCTCCTATTTCTCCCATAACAACAGCCCTGTGAGATGAGTTGGGCTGAGAGACAGTGACTAGCCCAAAGACACCCATTGGCTTCATGACTAAGGCAGGATTAGAACTCATAATCTCCTGGAGTCTAGTCTGGTGCCTTAACAACTAGACAAAACTAGCTCTCTGCCTCATATACATACATGTATAGTGCATGTAGCCATTTGAATTGATGGTAAGGCTAAGTAGGAGCACTCATTTATAATTAACTAGGAAGTATTTGTTTACCACAGACTTTAATAATTTAATCCCATGTAAACTGTAAATGATGAGACTTAATACTAACAGAGATAAGTCAGAATTCATCAAGCAAGAACAAACCCTTTTCTGTAATTTCAAGGTACATAGCGTACCTTTATAAGAAGTCAGAATCAGATCTTTTCATAGCAGCACTATATAGAATTTGTGCTAAAAACCTAATAACGCCTAAAGTACCAGTCTTGTGAATCAAGGAAACATCCTACAGATGTTTGTATGGAAAAATAAAATACTGTAAATAAAATTAAATAATCTTATTTACCCTCGTGTTTAATTAAAATATGACACTGACTTTCTTTGCCATTGTTTGCCATTGTTTCTAGTCTTTTGGGTATTTAATAAATAAATATATACATTTCATAAATAAATAAATAAGACATAAAGGCTATTTTATTCTCATGTAAAATGTTGCATATTATCAGTTGCTTTCTTGTTATAACTCTATTTCTGTTAGATGTTTCAAAATTGTGAATAAAATGTTGTAAATATAAAAAATGAAATACAGAAAACAAATCTAAAACAGGACTAAAATGAAATATGCAGTACAAGTTATTGTCTAGCACAAATCATATAACTACAAATCAAATAACCCACACCACATCTACCCATGCAGACTCTGACAATTAGAGGAATTTTCAGGGAATAGCCTCACCAGTTTGCCTTCTGGGCAATACCTGTAATAATCATCATAGTAGTTACTCTATGTACAGGACAAGGGAGAACCATGATAAGAGTATGGCCAACAACATAATGAATAACCAGAGAAGGTTTATTCAATATTTGCACGCATGCACGAACAGACTGCTTTCCGTCCAATCCAAGACAGATAGATAACTCAGAAGAATAAACATAAAATATCGCTTTATTCTGGGAATCCTAAACAATAACTCACAGTTATGTAGAGATACGTCCAAAAGCATATTTCAGCAATATTGGTTCATTCTAACAGGTAAAGAACACATACCAGAACTATTGGCCCATGGGACTTACGCACCGGGCCCACCCACTTGATGAACTAGTATGCCTAGCTGAGGTCCAGATCGTGAAGCCACATGAGTTAGGTCAAAGACACTTGTATCAGGCTGATTACCGATTTGGTCCCGTTGCTGATGAAGACTGTACCAGAAGATCAAACCTCAAATTGTGTATTGTCTATGCATTGTTTGATGTAACGCTTGTTTTTTTTTTTGCATAATTGTGCATGTTTCGTATTTACTTTATAGTTATGCATGTTTGATACCAAGTTTTTACTTATTTAGTCACAAGTTAGTTAACAATGAGTATTGCATGCCTTAATGCTATGTTTTTGCTATTTCAGTAGTGGAAATATAAATTTCCAAGCGGGGAGTATTCTGGACCGTATAGCTCTATGTAACCTCGTAGAGCTCTATGTAACCCTAACTAGAGAGCATGTATCAGTATGTTAGAATATCTGGCAGTTATTGGGTTAAATGCTAGGTATGTTGATGGGTCAGTGGGAGGATTCTCAAAAGGTCATTGGGAGACTTCCTGGACACAAGCCAGATTGGAATGCCTTTTGTTCATCCAGCCTCATGTCTCCTAGCCGCACGGCTTGGAGAGCCTATGCCAACATGTGCAGAAGAAGAGGGGAAAATTCAATATCAATTTACCTGTGGAATGAACCAATATTGCTGAAATATACTTTTGGACATATCTCTACATAACTGTAAGTTATTGTTTAGGATTCGCAGAATAAAGCTATATTTTCTGTTTATTCTTCTGAGTTATCTATCTGTCTTGGATTGGACGGAAAGCAGTCTGTTCTGTCTGGGACAGAATAACGCATGTGCACAAACACGCACACACATATCTTTTGAAGTTTTGGTATTTAAAATAGTGATATGGATACAACAGGCCTTAGAAAACATTAAGACACCCTTTTTGTTACTTAGTGTTGAATAAAGAACTGACAAAAATTAGTGGGTGAATTTTTGGTACGTTAAAAAAGAGCATACGCTGCCTTAAGACTTGTATTGATTACACATAAACATAAAGCAGTAACTGCTTTGTTCACAGATATTTCGAACAAACTGCAGTGATGAAAAAAATGTTTGGCAAGACACTCTAATACACATGCCAGGAGATGGTAATACTGAAAACTTCAGGTGTTTGTACATTAGAATACAGAGTGTGGGTCTTCCAGTTCCGGATCACGGTGCCTCTAGTCGCACAAAGAGACTCGTCTCTTCATCAGCTAATTTCCCTCCGCTGGTAGACTCTTATGCGGGTCGAAAAAGCCCTCGAGGACGTGACTTCTGTCGAAGAGGCTTTGCTCGCCGCTGGAGGAGCGGTGGCTCCTCCAACTGTCTGGGCCAACTTTGAGGGCCGACGGAGAAGATCGGCCAGTAAAATGGCCGATCACCTAGCCGCTTCAAACCGCAAGTCAAAGAACATTAAGCTTTAAAATCATCGTGGTGAATCCAGGTGAGACTTTTTTTTTTGTTCCTCTCTTCACTCTATTTTGCTTTTTTTTTTTTCACCTATAAGAGCCCTGTTGGAATTATTTCCCTGGTTTGGAAAAGCAGCTTCTACATGTTTGGAAAGAAAGGCGTTGAACAAAAGAATAGAACAAAATCTTAAAGACTACATTTATTTTCATATGTTTTAGGGTACTGAAAAAATTCTTTCCTAAGAGCTGTACTATCATCTTATGCTGTTGTTGTTGTTTTTTTGAGCGGCATTATCATCTGATATTGGAAGTGTATTTCTTTTTCCACTTTTTTCTTAAAAAAATAGAAAAAAGGGAAAAAATGGCATTTGAAAAAGACCTTTTAGCTGACTGCGGACATTTACTGGTCAAAAGTTAATATTGTAATTGTTGACTATTTGGAGATGAGATGGTTTTGACCTTCAAATTGTTTTTTAAGAGAAAGATAACTTGACGCAACTGTGGGATTTCTGGGGGTGGATATTCTTCTACTGCTATTAGCAATAGCCTCCACCAAAAGGGAAAAAAAGGATTTCTCTTCAACTATTTTTAAAATGGAGCCTCACTCATATTTAAATTGTAAACTTATACTGGAAAAGATCTATGAGGCTAAAGAAGAAATATGTGCTACAATGAAAGAGTTTACTACAGAATTAAGAGCCAGAATTTCTCTCTTAAACTTCAAAACTGACTCTCAGACTATACCTGACTATTTTATAAAACAGATTACACAAGAAAAGGACTTAACTGAGAATAAAGAGAAACTTATTTTGCCATAAGGAGTTCACTTATGGCTTTGAGGACCAGAAAAAAGCAAAGACTGAGATTTGAACTGTTAAAGCAATGAGGCTTTATGGTTAAGAGAAACAGAGGGCCAATGCAGAGGCCAAGATGGTTTTCACTGATTCAAATGATATTGCAAGCAACAAAGAGAGACTCATCAGCTGGAAGGGAAGCTCTGCTATGGAAATCTGTTTAGTATAAGAAGAAGGCCAGAATAAGACTGAAAAGAAATGAAATTTAAAATTTTATGTAATGGACTAAAGGCAATCTAGAATTATGGATTGATTTAAGGACTAAGATTATGAGCTATTAGTAAGACAAAATTGGATGACTAATGGAAGATATATATTAAATTGACTAAGAATGTATTTTTTGGACTATCTATATGAAAATTATTATGTAATGGAAGGAAGAAAATTGAAGAGATGTTTTAGATCTGGATTGAATTAATAACTAATTGAATGTTAATCTAATAAGATGATTTGTTTGTTTGATGCCCAATGGATTGAAATGATCTAAGGCAGTGGTTCTCAACCTGTGGGTCGGGACCCCATTTGGGGTCGAATGACCATTTCACGGGGCTCGCCAAACAACGCAGTCCGCCATTTTTCCCCCCTTTTCCTTAGCTGTGCTACTCCCTTTTATTCTATTGGCTTTTGAAAGCCAATAGAATAGACTCTCTTGAATAGAGTCTAATTCTATTGGCTTTCAAAAGCCAATAGGAATTGTCCAGGCTGTCTCTGCCCTGCTGAGACCACCAAAAGTCCCATTCTGCAAACGGTGCTGCACCAGTTGAGTAGTCCTCGACTTACGACCGGTTGAGTAGTCCTCGACTTACGACCGGTTGGGGGTCGCGGCATTAAAAAGGTTGAGAACCACTGATCTAAGGTTTGATATTATTTTATCAGCTTAAAGAGATTGATTGATTGATGGATTAGATATGTTTAGGATAGATCAATATTTTAGCTTAAAAAGGAGATATTTTTATGTAATGGATTAAAGGCAATCTAGAATTATGGAGATGGGAGTACCAGACCATCTCATTTGTCTCTTGAGAAACCTATATGTGGGTCAAGAAGCAACAGTGAGAACCGAACACGGAACCACTGATTGGTTCAAAATTGGAAAAGGAGTCCGGCAAGGCTGTATACTGTCGCCCTGACTATTTAACTTATATGCAGAGCACATCATGAGAAAGGCAGGGCTAGATGAATCAAAAGTTGGAATTAAGATTGCCGGGAGAAATATCAACAACCTAAGATATGCAGATGATACCACTCTGATGGCAGAAAGTGAAGAGGAACTAAAGAGCCTCTTGATGCGGGTGAAGGAGGAGAGTGCAAAAGTAGGCTTGAAACTCAACATTAAGAAAACCAAAATCATGGCATCCGGCCCTCTCAATTCCTGGCAAATAGATGGGGAAGAAATGGAGGTAGTGACAGATTTTATTTTCTGGGCTCCAAGATCACCTCAGATGGGGACTGCAGCCAAGAAATTAAAAGATGCTTGCTCCTGGGGAGGAAAGCTATGGCAAATCTAGGCAGCATTCTAAAAAGCAGAGACATCACCCTGCCAACAAAAGTGCGTATAGTCCAGGCCATGGTTTTCCAGTTGCAATGTATGGCTGTGAAAGTTGGACCATAAGAAAGGCTGAGCGCAAAAGAATTGAGGCCTTTGAACTATGGTGCTGGAGAAGACTCCTGCGAGTCCCTTGGACTGCAAGGCGTTCAAACCGGTCAGTCCTAGAAGAGATCAACCCCGAATGCTCTTTAGAAGGCCAGATCCTGAAGTTGAAACTCAAGTACTTTGGCCACCTAATGAGAAGGAAAGATTCACTGGAGAAGAGCCTAATGCTGGGAAAGATTGAGGGCAATAGAAGAAGGGGACGACAGAGAATGAGATGGCTGGATGGAGTCACTGAAGCAGTAGGTGTGAATTTAAATGGACTCCAGAAGATGGTAGAGGACAGGAAGACCTGGAGGAACGTTGTCCATGGGGCCGCGATGGGTCGGACACGACTTCGCAATTAACAACAACAGAATTATGGACTGATTTAAGGACTAAGATTGTGAGTTAGAAGTAAGAGAAAAATGGGTGATTAATGGAATATACATTTTAAATTGATTAAGAATGTGTCTTTTAGAACGATAGGTTTATTTGTATGAAAATTATTATGTAATGTTGAGTTAATCTAATAAGAAGATTTGTTTGTTTGATAATAAGGATGTTATTAGTTATGATAATTAATTGGATGAAATTTGAATTCTGTCTAATGGATTGAAATGATTTAAGGTTTGATTTTACTCTGTCAGCTTAAAGAGATTGATTGATTGATGTATTAGATATGTATAGGATAGATTAATATTTTATTTTAAATAAGGGATATTAGTGGAAGAAGAAATAAATAAGATTTATGATAAAATTAAGGAACTAGAACATATTTGGAAGGGATACCTGAATTGATAATGTTTTTAGTTAAAGTTAATTTGATTATGGTATTGTAAATTTATAAAGCTTTAACAACAGGTCCAGGTTGAATAAATTTAAGCTAGAATTGGATTATTTTAAATAAATTATGCTATTTAAGGGAAAAAGAGAGGGAATACTTGATGTATTGATGGAATTATGTATATATGTTTTGTTTTTGGATGTTTGATTACCCTAGCATCACGGTGTCTTGAGCACTTTGTCTTAAAAAACTAATAAAATTTGTTTTTTTAAAAAAAGAATACAGAGTGTGGGAAATAAATAGGGAGGATTAGAAATGGAAAACAAATATGATGCATTAGCAAACACAGTAACTTGATGAGATGATACTCACATTTGATACTCAGCACCGGAAACCTATTTTATTTAGATGAACCAGTAGAAAGGATGCTGTTACCCTCTTTCAGGATAGTTTTTGAACTTGCAAGCTACTTCCCTCTAAAATAAGGGAAAGCAATACATAATATGCAAAAACATCTCACATTAGGAATTTATCCTAGATTCTGCCTGGCTTTCCCAATAAAACTACAGTTTCTAGCCTTAGAAACAGGTTGGAAATTTAAAGTACTTGTGGTTTGCTGTCTTTTCCTCTTACAAATCAATCATCTTCTCCTTATATGATTTAAATATCAGAACTATGAAATGCTTCAAACCTGAGTTCTGAAAAGCTATTTCAGAGCCTACAAGAATGTGAATGCAGTATCTGTTGGCAATTCATTAAAACAGCCAGATGATCCTGCAAACAGAGGTTATTACCTTAATGAGCGGTCAACAGATACTGTATTCACATTCTCATACACTCTAAAGAAGCAACACAAAGATAAAATATTATTGGATAAATCTGAAAATTTATTCTTCGTAAAATGAACCCCAGCTACATTCAACTTTATTTCAACATACATCAAACAAAACACTGTGTAAACATAATCTGCCTTTAATATATGCACAAAGAATGGATTTCCTTAATATTAATTGTTCTGAGATTTTTAAAATATAAGCAAAGTGAAGATTATATTTTAAAGAATTTTGGTTTAAATAATCATTACTATCTTGGGAATTATGAATTATTACTGTTTCAAATTTCAGATAAATATTCTTCAGAGAAGGCATTATTCAAAAGGTATTTTGGGGTATAGACTTTCTTCAGTTAGTCTTCCCAGAATTATTTCACAGAATGAACAGAGTAGTTTGATTTTGCATTGTTGGTAAATATTATGATCTAAAAAAAAAAAGAAAGAAAAAGAAAATGCTGCATTTTTTACTGTTTTAAAGAATACCAACTTTTTGTTTTTACTCTTTTTTTGCACTCATGGTTAAAATATGGCCAGCTTGCACTTTAGACAGTATAGGAAAAGTCAGTGCTAGCAAATTTGAGAACTCAAGCTGAAAGGTTAATTAAACAAGAATTTCAGCTTGCTTTTGCTGTTCGCTGCAGGTAATGTAACAAAAGATCTTCACACAACAGATTTAGTCTCAGATTGCAACAACTATTATGAATAATGCATCAGTAAAAAAAGGAAAGTAATTCCATTTTCCATATGGAAATCACCATGTGTAGGCCCCTTCTCCCACCTCTCTTTCAGAGAACTCTGGAGTGCCCTTCCCTGGTTATTTGGGAATTGGGCTGACCCCAGGAGCTCAATGCAATTCTTTCTGCCCAGTTGCTATTTTTCTTCCAATAAATATGGTGCCATGGAGTCTTCCACCTGGATGCAAAGGGCAATGTTTGTTGGGTGCCCAGAGATTTTCAGTCATCCAGATCATGATTGTCCCAAAGGTGCTTTTTCAAAAGGCAGCTGGACTTTCTTTGTTTTTTCCTTGAAGATGTTTTACATCTCATCCAAGAAGCTTCTTCAGTTCTGAGTGAATGATGGAGAATGGAAGGCTTTATATTCCTTGCAGTCATCTGGTCATTAGCATTCTCTCTGAGTCATTAAGGCCACTTGAAGGTTTATCTATGCCCTGAGGGTCACCTAAATAGTGCAAATGGGTATGTAACCTTCTTGTAATTGTTGAAAGGACTGGGTTGTAAACAGAAGATAAGCGGCGTCATGTTCCTTCCCCTCTGTTGAGAGACGGCTGTTCAGTTTTTATGTAGATGGCCTCTTTGATCCCTCTTTTAATCTAGAGCAGTGGTTCTCAACCTTTCTAATGCCGTGACCCCATAATACAGTTCCCCATGTTGTGGTGACCCCCAACCACTCATACACAACCGGGTGCCAGGGGCGTGGCCAAAGAAAAGGGGGGAAAAATGGCGGACAGCCTTGTTTGGCGACCCCCATGAAATGGTTGTTCGACCCCAAATGGGGTCCTGACCCACAGGTTAAGAACCACTGATCTAGAGTTCCTCTGTCCAGAATGTGGACTTTGCTGTCTACAAGATAGTGACATTTGTCTTTCAAATGCAGATGGATTGCTGAATCTGGTTCTGATGGGTTTGTTCTCCTATGTTATGCCATGTGTTTATTTGGTTGTTTTGTTTCTCCAATGTATAGATCTGCACGTCTTACTGCATTGTACTACATACATGACATTGCTTAGTTTGTGTCTGATGTTTTATCCTTGGGATGGACAAGCTTCTGCCTTAAGTGTATTTTTGGGTTTAAAGTATGTATGAATGTTGTGTTAGGTGCTTGCTTTCTCTGATACACTGTCCCCCCCACCCAATAATAAAAGGAAAAAATATATCCAATGGTATTTTGGATCATTTTCTTAAAACCTAACCCTGAAAACTTTATTAACTTTGATCATGTCATAATATCCTCTTGGACTGTTCCGTTCCAATTTTTTAAAGAACTTGATTTTTTTTAGTCCCACAGAAAATGATCCCTCTGTTCCTATCTCATTCCAAATTCCTTCTTTTTACATGCCTCAACAGCTAAACCCTCTGGCTTGACATTTTTTCTCTCTACTTCTCAAACATATCAAATTTGTCATTTTCTACTCTGATTCTACTTTTCTTTTTTCAAAATATTATCTTCCTACTACTTTTTGCTCTCAGGTCATTAAAAGACTGCTTGTCAGTAGGAATTCCAGAAGCCTAACCAGCATTTCTCAATGAGGAATTAGTGTCTCTTAGACCCTTTTCCCTCAGTTGGGAACTTATCTACAGCATTTTATTTGACAGATTGATTCCTCCCTCCTTTTTAAAATGTTGCTATTCAAGACATTGGTAACAGAATCCAATGTCTTCCCAAGAAAGGAAAGAAAAATGACTGATGGAAAAAGGAAAATTAGTTCCACCTAGAAGTGGAAGCTGGAAAGTACAAAACCAAAATTAAGTTCTTCTTTTCCATCAAAAAGAACCTATTTAAGTTAGCACTGCACATAGTAATCACATAAATGAACAATACATTCAGAAAACCAGAGAACAAAATGAGCCGGAGGTCGGACTTACCTAGTGGGCTCTCTGACTTGTTTTTCTCTTCAAGGGAGAACTCATGCAATATTGAAGCTCTTTTTAAAGCCTCCTTGTTATGTGTCGTGGGAAGATAATTTTGGAAAATTCCAACACTCATAGGAACCTGACAAATTATTTGTTTGATGTTAAATTCCATGCAATAAGTGTTACAACAAAATGATGAGAAGGATTAACAGTGGCATGTAGGAGCCTGTTCACTGAGGTAATTGGGTATGTCCAATAATATGTTCTGAGCTTTCTAAAAGCTAAGCTTTTTTGTTGAATTGCTCTTGAGGATTTAATCACTCAAAAAATAAAAATAAAAAAGGAAGGAAGGAAGGAAGGAAGGAAGGAAGGAAGGAAGGAAGGAAGGAAGGAAGGAAGGAAGGAAGGAAGGAAGGAAGGAAGGAAGGAAGGAAGGGTTGTAATTCAAAACTCATGGATTTGGGTGAAATTAGCTAAACAGTTTCCATTTAATGGAATTAACAAATTCAGATTAGTTTTGCCCATTGATTTAAATGGGATTTCAGTTCTAGTAATTTAGCTGATGTAACCCATTACAAAGTCTATTTATTTTGCCCTTTGTCTACAGCGTGAAGTACATAATTCTTCCATAATTCATCCTGTCTACAACTCAGTGAAGTGGATTAGATTGAGAAGAGGTGGTAAGACTTTTTGATCTTAGGTAAAAATGCCTGCATTTAATAGCTCATGAAAAAAACACCTCTGCTATGCTCCTATATCTGCCACTCTTTTCTACAGAAGCATGAAACACACTCCTTCAGATTGCCATCACAAGAAGAAATAATCAGGAAAATATTGGAATGTGCAGAGATGGACAGATTAACTATGAGGTTGAAAGATAAAGAAGATACAAACTATTATCAAATTTGGGACCTATTTTATTGTTGGCTAAAGGAAAGAATGAAGGATTAGGAATTGAACATGTATTAGCATAGCAAACTCCAGACAACTTGTTGATTGGAAAAATTAACATATGTTTATGAGAAAAAAAAGCAATAAAATCTTTATATATAAAAAAAGAAACACACTCCTTCATACCTGGCCTTTGTCAGTAAGATCTTGTTCTGTTTCTTTTCCTGGCTTCTCTTCTCAACATAGTTTGATCCCACTCTGTTCAATTTTGGGAGAGTTATTATGTTTATAGACAGAATAGTGAGGACTTTTCCTTCATTTGTTTCCAGCATTCCATTCAGTAGAAAAGAATACCAAGTCACACAGAAAAAATATGCAAACCATTGCTTGTGTAATCCTTTCCAGCCCCTTTACCAGTGGCCATAGAAGGTATCTATATTTTCCCACTTTGAATCAGTGGCCCCTGTAGGTATGTGCGTACAAAAAAAATGGCAAGGTTGGGGTCACAGCAGATGATCAAAGCTCCTTCTGTATATATGCATGAAACACTGATGCATGTACTATATATTAAAGTAGATACATTAACCATTGGACAATAATAGATTAAGAGAAAAGAGAAAAGGGCATGGTATTAAGAGTGAACATGTCCTAAAAGGCTCCTCTAAAAAGTTATTACAGACTTTCACACTTACTGGAATAATTTCCTTCTATAGGCATGGTTGGCCCTAATCTTGCTGGCTTTTTGTGAGCAGCCCAAACCAATCTTCAGTGAGCATTCAGCCCATTAGTTTAGTTATTTTAGTTTCATGGGCACCTGTGATGTTTACTGTTGACTTGGAGATGGATTGTGGTTATTATTTTAATTTTGCATACTTAAAATGTTGTTTGCTTTTCCTTTGTTACATCCCACTCAGATTCAATTATAAATGGGATGTACTAGAAATATTGCAAAATAAATCAATTTTTCTGGTTAAGAAATATTTAATCACATCCCCTGCAACAAAAAATTGTATATAAAAGTGTCACAATCTACTATACATCTATGAACTCATTAAAAACAATTATCATGCTATAAGAGCAAATACTCTATTATACCTGCATCCAAATGTTATTATCACAACTACAGTAATTTAGGAGTAATCAACATGGGATTTTGAAGACCTGCTTCTCTGTTAATAGTAATATTCAGATTAAATTTTAACTGGAGTCCTACAGTGGAAAAAACACAAAATATAACACAATAAATCCCAAGAATTGTGTACTTCATGTTGAGAAAATATACATTGGAAAACTTCCTCAATTAGGCCACAAAATCATTAAACCCTGAATCTTATTATCCACAAGTTATTAAAGCATATTGAGAAAGAAAAGGATATAAGTAGCAAAAGAAGATGTCAGTTTTTTTGAGTATTGATTTATATGCTATCGTCTGTAAAGTTGATTTATGCTTTCTATATTCATATACAAGTTGGTTTCGTTAATCTGTGTTCAGAGAAATGGATGCAATAGTAACACAAAATCTTCCTTACCTGACATTCTTGAGGATCTGACTACAATAATCATAATCTGCAATGGCTGTGGAGATTCTCAGTCATCCAGGTCATGCTTGTCCCAAAGGTGCTTTTTCAATAGGCAACTGGACTTTCTTTGTTTGAAGATGTTTCACTTCTCATCTAAGAAGCTTCTTCAGTTCAGAACTGAACTGCTTCTTGGATGAGAAGTGAACCATCTTCAAGGAAAAAACAAAGGATGTCAGGTTGCCTTTTGAAAAAGTACCTTTGGAATAATCTGCAAAGGCAGACAGAAGTTTGGGATACTGAGATTTATGACCCAACCCATTCAAAAGTTTGTTTGTTGGGGAAAGTTGTGTTAGTGGAAATAAATAAGAAAACAATAAATATTCTAGCAGCAAAGCACAATGAACTGAGCTATAACCAAATGTTAGATTACAACATGCTAGTAATAAAAGCTTATATTGATAAAATAGTATAAAACACAAAGGGATCCAGTATGATATTCTCAGCTTGGATATAAAATGTGCAAAATGCATTACTTTATATTAAGATCATCGCTGGGCAAAGACATGCACCTAAGTAATTGAATATAGATAGTTCTCAACTTACAACAGTTTGGTTAGTGACTGTTCAAAATTACAATGGCATTGAAAAATGTGAGTTATGACCGTTTTTCAAAGTTATGACCTTTGCAGCTTCCCCATGATCATATAATCAAAAATCAGATGCTTGGCAACTGGTTCATTTTTATGACCATTGCTATGTGCCAATATCATGTGATCATCTTTTGTGACCTTCTGACAAACAAAGTCAATGGAGAAGCCAGATTCACTTAACAACTGGGTTACTAACTTATTAACTGCAGTGATTTACTTAACAACTGTCACAAGAAAGGTTGCAAAATGGGTCAAAATTCACTTAATTGTCTCACTTAACAACAGAAATTTTGGACTCAATTGTGGTAGTAAGTCGAGGACTAACTGTAGCTGAAAAAACACAGGCAACCATACTATATTACAAGAGATTTAAGAAGAAACAAAATGTAAACAGAAAAAATATAAAATGACAAATTCCTTAAGTAATCCAGAACAAGAATGGAGAACAGATTCTTTCTCTTTAAAGATGCATACATGCACACATTCACACATACATAAACCTGTGTATGTACCCCCGTTTTCTGCTCCTTTTTGCAAATGAATACTAAGAGACAAATCACAGTCACTAATTTAGATGTTCTATATATTCTTTTTAAGTCCTGGGTTATCTGTTTCTGTTTCCCTCAGTATGGATTGTCTTTGTGTATAGTACCTTCGTTTTTAGAATCTCACTGATATTCAGAGAATGTCTCCGCAGTGAACAGTTTAAGCTGAGGTATCAATGAGATCTTCTACTGTCTGTGCTCACAATTCAACAGGGTGTGATCACTGTGTTGTAATTGGTTAGTGTGATGGTATCAAAATAATTGTTATACTCCATTAGCATAACTGATATCATCATAGTAGCATTTGAGGCAGAAAGAAATGTGAGAAAAACCACAATTATTTAATTATTTTACTTTGTTAGTGTTTC
Source organism: Crotalus tigris (assembly GCF_016545835.1). Classification (NCBI taxonomy): domain Eukaryota; kingdom Metazoa; phylum Chordata; class Lepidosauria; order Squamata; family Viperidae; genus Crotalus; species Crotalus tigris. Next base: position 3,707,024 of record NW_024096622.1, on the reverse strand, counting down.
TCAACTTTGATACGTTTAAGATGCCTGGTTGGAATTCTGAGAGTTGAAGTCCAGGCATCTTAAAGTTGCCAAGATCGAGAAAGTCATCTTCAGACAGTAGGTTCAGAAATATATGGAGGAGAAAAGCTAGGCTGCCATTGCCATCAGCTGAATCCAAGAACAAAATACTCTACAGCTCAGTAATTTAAGACGTGTGCAACAGGAAAAACAGGATTAATTTCAACCAAACTCAATGCTATTTACATATTCTATTATGGTCTCTGAATGTACCCTATCAGTTCCCTGAATGTTATACATAAAAATGGATTTAACTTGGCCTCTTACATTGTCCTCACAGTAGCATTTGAGGCAGAAAGTGTGACACAGATTTTCATCAAAATTTCGGGGCAGTTTGTAAGGTTAAGAGTGTATGTCCTTGTGTAAATAATTTAGCCATATATATGATTTTAGCTTTTTAGCTGTATAAGTGTTCAGAGCCAGTTTGGTCTAGTGATTAACGTACCAGACTAGAAACCAGGAGTCTCTGAGTTCTAGTCCTACCTTAGACATGAAAGCCAACTGGGTGACCTTGGGCCAGTCGCTCTTTCTCAGCCAAACTCACCTCAAAAGGTTGTCAGGAAAATAGGAAGAAGTAGGAGTATTAGGTATGTTCACCACGTTGAATTATTTATAAAAATAATAAAGGTAGAATAACTTTTCAAAATTGCATCTTTATATCTTCATAATTATTGAATTGTTTAATATTTATATTGTGAGAGAATAGCTATTGCACATGATATAAACCATTTTTGCAACAGAATAAATTATTCAATAACGTATATAAGATCCCAAAAAGCAGCCAAAAAATGATACTAAATATTTCCTTTCACTTTGTCTAAATGTCTTACAGTTGCAGACAAGGGACTGTTGTCTGTTTCTATGGAAACTGAACACCTGCATCTTATTTCAGAGATAACTTGATTCAGATAATCAAAACCTGGGAACAGAGAATGGAACAGATCAGTTTGGACTACAACCTTCATCAGACAGACATCTTTATTTTTTGGGAACTGCTAAAGCTCTATTGTCACCTGGATTCACAAGCTTTGACAACCCTTACTTGTCATTGCTGCCTGATCTCTGCCCTCTTGTGAACAACTAAAAACAGTAGGCCATGGATGTCAAACTCGCCGCATCACGTGACGTGTCGTGACTTTTTTTGCATTGCCAGACCTGGGATGGGTGCGGCCTCCATATGATGCAACCGGCCCACAGACCGGCAATTTGACACCCCTGCGAGTAGGTCCACACTTCCTATTTCATTTTTGAAACAATCTTACAAGGCAAGTTAGGTTGAAAAGTAATGACTACAGTTCTTCAATGAGATTCAGAGTCTCTGAATCTCTCAGTACTTAAACTGATGTAACTCCTATCTCATGTCAAGTCATTTTCAGACAGTAGGTTCAGAAACTCATGGAGAAGAAAAGCTAGGTTGCCATCAGCAGAGTCCAAGAACAAAGAAGTGCAAAAGCTCAACTGAAAAGTCTTAGTGAAAATACACAAAAGCAAAACTGCTAAAAATTGTCCTGAGCTGCCATCAGAGCTTTAGCAGGTCCCAGAAAATAAAGATCTCTAATGAAGGTTGTAGTCCAGGCTGATCTGTTCCATTCTCTGTTCTCAGGATTTGATTGTCTGAATCAAGTTGTCTTTGGAATAAGATGCTGTCATCCAAGTCTGGTTATATCAAGAAACATGGGAAGTAAACTCAAAACCCATTTTCTTGTTTGAGTCCAAGTTAAAAAAAAAAAAAAGCAAAGTTTTTGCCAGCTGCAATCATACAGTTTTAAGTAAGGGTCTCTTTTTGACATTTTTCTGTGGTGGAATTGCTGTTGTCAGGTATCAAGAATACATCTTGAAAAAGGGCAGTATTTCACAGGCTATGAAGGCAACATTTTACTTCTCCTTTCAATCTGTGGAGAAATAGGAATATTCTTGCACATCCTTTCCATTCCAGTTTTCTCCCTCCCTCTCTTTTCCTATGCTTCCTCAAATAGGGAGATTTCTCAAAACCACTGAATTTGGGGGTGGCAGGGTTAAAACTGAACATCAAAAATAACAGCCTTAATAGGAACTGTAGTGACCTAATTAATAAAATAGAGGTTCGGGTTGCTTAGCTGATGTTGGCTACTTATCTATTTCCAACTTGAGATCCTCACCGACAGTCTAAAGCTTTTAAAATTGCCACTGGGGCCTACATCTTGTTGTTTTGTGTTTAATAAAGTACTCGTCTCAACACCCTGAATCCCCACATCGTGAAACTTTCCTGAGATTTCTTAAGCAAATCTTAAATCTCAATGATCGTAAAGAACGAGGCTGCGGCTTTTCAACCTTTAAGTTCTCCTGCGGTTGCTTTACAAGTTGCATACAATACAGTACTTGCTTGCACAGGTTGTGGGATTCAAGAGCATAAACTTAAAAACACAAAATCGTGTAAATGCAGGAACACGTACCGAGAAGAAAATGACAATCTTTTCAGATTGTTAAAGGGAACGACACGGCTCAGACACCTACGCCACGCTTCATTTTCTCCCGATTATAGTACTGCATTAAGAAACGCTAGCGGGAAATAGGCTATCCCACTCATATGCCGAAGTTTTTCCCCCGCCCCCTCCCCTTGCCTGAGCAAGATATGAAGCTGATTTCCACGATCGAAAAGATTCCCCTGCGGCTGCTTAGACTGTTGGCGAGCGGTGTGAATGTTGTCAGTGAGGAAGGAATCAACACAGAAGAGACAGAATGCACAATATATAGAAGGCTTAAATTTTCATTACAAACTAAGAGCTCTGTTCCAAAAACAGGTCAGACCCTCCCATCAGCACTTCCAACCCATGCCCGGCGCAGTGAAAACGGGGAACGGAAGGTTAAATCTAAAGAAGCCTGGAAACTCCTGCTTCGGTCCGCGTTGTAGACGGCAGCCAAAGTCTTCTCCCCCTTTCTCCCAAGCTCTCTGAGGTTGAAGAGACTGACTGAACTGCAGCGGTCCGAACTGTCCGAACGACTGCCCAGTTCACATCAGTACGTAAAGTGGAAAAATAGTACCATTTTATCCTTCACCGCAGGCAGCCAAATATCTTGGGGCAGCTTTGATGAAAAGATGGAAAAAAAGAGGCCTGGAAGAACTGGAAGAGGCAAAAGAAGAGATCTAAAATTGATCTTGTGTTTGTTTTGCTAAATCTTATAAATTCTCATTCAGCGCTGGGCCCCAAGTCATTACCTTGTGCAGATATAAGAAAAAGTAAAGAAGCATATTTACATGTCACCAATACTCCAAATTTGGCCTATAAATTACATTGGAAAACTATGAATAATCTACTTTATACTATGCCAGATTGGGGTCAAAAAGGACGAGGAGAAATGTCTGAATGTGAGATGTGTTCCAGAATTGTGACTTAGCATTACTTCAGTAAGGAAGAAAACTAGATATATTAGCATTCTCATAAACCTATTTCTACAGCAGTATCTCTGCTTTTTTGAATAGATTTTTTTCCCCAAAATCGTATTTTGTTAGCAGAAGTAATCACATGAAATGAGTATTCATCAACCAATAAACTGACTACATGGTGGTCTGGAGTATTCAAAAGAACTATTCCTTCTCAACATTTAAATTTGTTGCTTTCTAGATACATTGAATTTCAGCAGAAGTGGTCCTTTTTTGGTGCCAAAATCCATAAAAAGGATCAAGGCTTCAGCATAGTATGTGTGTCTGCATGGAAACCAGTCCTGGAAATTCCCTGCTGGGAAGCAATTTTTCTTATGATGAACACTCTAGTCTAGAGCAGTGTTTCTGGCAGGGGAATTCTGGGAGTTGAAGTCCACTTGTCTTAAAGTTGCTAAGGTTGAGAAACATTACTCTCGAGAACGCTCCAGGATTTCTTACATATGCTCAGTAGGCACAGAATACAGACTGATGGGCAAAGGAGGAAATAAAGGTGAATGGAGTGTCCTGCGAGATAGCATAGGTAGTACCCTGATTAGAAGCATTACATAGTGCAGGTTCCGCTTACTGTAAGGTGTTTAAATTAGTGCAGTGCCTAAACTCTAAAACAGACTAGTTAAAAAATACTTTGACCGCTGTGAAGCTATGGAATTTTTTTTTTCTCAATTGGAAAGGTAATTGAAACTAGTATATTCCTGTCATTTCCCAATTTGAATTTAATGTCTAAAGGGCAGTTTATTAGTTCAAGTATGAAGAATGTTTTTCTAGATTATATTTCTTCACAAGATTATAACAGCATATTTTAGTTAAAGAAAACACCACAGATCACGTATATGCCACGTTCTGAAATTACAAAATTGATAGTATCAATCAAGCAGAGCTTACTATATCTTAGGGATTAAACTAAGAACTAATTTCTTATAACAATTTAATCAATCTTTGCATAATAAACTAAGCCCTGCCCCTTATAATTAAATTTGAAGTAATTAAACAAATTGTATAAAGTTATGAGAAACATTTGATATTAGTTCTGATGTCTCTATATATCTTCCTACTGTATATTCAAAGCAGCAATTCACTCAGCATCAGTTTCTGGGAACCTGAATAGGAAGATGTTGCTGCTGCACTTGTGTTGCAGGTTTTGTTTGCAATTGGAAGCCACAGAGACATAAAATATTGGGATAGATGAAAACAAGATGAAGATCCAAACAATACCCTCAAGCTCTCTCTCTCATTTTCATCTGCCTTATTTCTTGTCTTCATCTACCACAATGCAGAGAGTTATCCTTATATGCAGGAAAAGAGAGTGTATAAGATAATCTGCATTCTTGATAGCTATGACTTATGTTAGTTAGCCTTTAAATTGGATATTTGCACATTCATAGATCCCATCTCAGCTGAAAATTCTTGCACAAGGAACTTGCAAAAAGCAAGCATTCCATATCCTGAAAATGAAAGTATACAACACTCGCAGATTTGTATGTCAGGAACTGAAAAGTGGTTCATGGTTTTTCAGAATGGTCTACCTCAAGAGAAATGGACCACAAATTCAGCTGGATTGGTATAATTCAGAGTTTAAAAATTTCCACATTTTGTAAAACATTTCATCCCTGGAATAATAAGCTTTGCACGTCTCTGATCATTGCAATTCCCCAGTGAAGGTGACAACTCTGTAATAAAATATTTGAACATTATTTTCTTAGCGAACATTTCCTTGTTTCAGAAAAACCATTTAAGATGAATTTTATTATTGGCAAGCTATGCATACCATTTTATACTTTGTGATTGGGAGGCTTTTTTCTCATTAGCTGTATTTAATACTACATAGTCCCATATGTAGACCACCACTTAATTTAGCATTTGATAGTGAGAACTTCACATGAAAAGAAATTATAAGACACTTGAACGCTGGTTTCAGTAAGTTATTTAAAAGTTCTACACACAATTTTATTCATACGCTTTGGTGCCTTCTACAAGTAAAACATTTGGTTTCAAACCATTTTAACGTGATATTTTGCAAAGTGTCTCATTCAAGTGTGAAACAGGTGTTTCAAGCATTGCAGAAGTGTTTCAGTTTTGTACTAGAAGCAAGAGGACTCCTGAAATTTTACATCTGGAGCAGTTCAAGATCAAATGTTCTGCACATCTCTAGTTCTTTCTATCATTCAAAATCAAAGCTAGTTTGAATTATTTATCAAACTTGTATGCTGCCCATCTCACCTAAGGTGTCTTTGCCAGCAATCTTAAATACAATGCAGAAATATCTGTTTTTAGCATTACCTGTTAACAAACAGAAAATGTTTTTCAGTGTATATGATTATGAAGCAAGAATCAGTTCTGAATTGTTAAGTCTAGACACATGAATTGATTCACAAGCGTCCTTGTTTTTCCAGTAGAACATTTTATCAATGTTATTTGCCAACTAAATAATACATCAATATATAAAGATTATACACTAATTTAATAGAACATAAAATTCCACAACCCCTTTCTATATAACAGCATTCTTCAACCCATCAGAGAACCCCTTCCATTTTTAAGCAATGTCCTAAAGATTTAAGAAAGGAAGTCATAAATATATGACTGAGTATATTTTAACATTTACAAATTCCAGGAAAGAACATATATATTTCCTTACTCAAATTGAAAGAAAAATAAATAGAAGCTTTCAATGAAAGCATATAGTCTACTAGCCACTCTGAAGTGGAGCCCCCAAATTCCTTATAAAACTGTTTAAATTTTAATAGTCCACTTGATGCCATCGTGTGTCCATTCCAAAATATGCCCAAATCCAACAGATACATTCCTCCTGTGATACGTGACTGGAACATTCATTTTATTTCCAGATATTCAGTCTGTTTCCATAGCAACACTGCGGGATTCTTTGGCTACCATCAGTCGCATTAATTGACTGTGGAATTTCTCAATTTTCTTTACATCTTGAGCCTGATCTGTCCTATAGAGTAGACACTGAAAGAAAAAAAAAAGCATAGGGAAAAGACTAATCAGGATTTAGCTGAACATAATTTTAAAGACACACACACACACACACACACCTGCTATGCTGTTTCATTGTGGCAGTGGGGGAATGTTTCTGGGAAGGATACATAAAAAAATGCCAGGATTATGTCAATACTATATGTTCCCAGCAGAGTCACCCATGGCATTAAGATCTTTCACCTGCTCCCCCAAAAAGAAGCACCTTTTTGGGCAACAACGTAGGAAGATGCTGGAGGTACAAGAACAATTTAGCAAGGGCATCATTCAACACTATGCTGGAAAAAGCAATGATACAAGCACTCCTGTATTTTGTCAAAAATAAAAACCATCTGGATAAACAATAAGAAGTGATTGATGATCCAATGCTGTGTGATAAGCTCTCAGGTTCGATTGCATTCAACATGTCAGATGAATAAAGCCAACCACTTTCTATATTGTGATTTTAAAAATATACCCACCATTTTTAAGAACATCCGGAATCATTTTAAAACTCTGAACCTCATTGACAACCAGAGGAACTGTGAAATTAAATTTTATTGTACACTGCCCAGCTCCCTCTGTGACAGAGATGGGTGGGTGTTAAATATGATAAATAAAATAAAATAAATAAGTTTGAAAATTTGAAAGGAAATCACCAAGAAACAGAAAAAATCAAAACGGATATCACAATAGATGACAGATATTGTCAAGAAGTGAAGTTAAAGCCAAGAATATCAAAAGATCTCAAGAACATATTTAACAATTTCAGAGAACTATTTTTTTAAAAAAAACAACAAGAAACCATGTTACAATGACATCTATAAAGATACTAAAGATTTAAGCAGTAATGGGATAAAGAAAGGTCTTCCAAAAGAACCTCAAACTCAGGAGATTCCAATCTCAAGCTGATATGCTCAAGGGTATCAATGGATGGATAGTAACAGATTCAAAGAAGTCAAATTTATATAGAAGAAATACAGGAACTCCTTGATTTACAACTGGTCACTTACCGACCATTTGAAGTTCTAATGGAACACCCCCCCCCCAAAGCTTCTTATGACACAGTTTCAAAGTTCCAACATCATCTCCCCTTCCCACATGATCGCATTTTGAGCATTCAGCAAGCAGCCCACATTTACAGCCGCTTGCAGCGCCCAGTGGACATATGGTTACGATTTACAATGGTCTTGCTGAAAACCAGTATTTACTTCCCGTTTCCAGCAAAAAACTGTTCCATAGTAAACAATAAATAATTGCAGCATTTGCTTAATGGCTGCACAATTTTCTTAACTACCACCATGAAAAAGGTGAATTGGTTCAGTTCACATGGTGACCCACTTTCTGACCAACACAATTTAGAACTCTAATTGCCAGGCCCAAGTAACGACTATCAATTTGGGGACTACTGTATACAGTACTGAAATTCTGTACATATTTCACACAACTAAAGGACTTAAGAAGATACTCCTTGTTCATATGAATTGCTAGTACAGTGGTGGCGAACCTATGGCATAGGTGCCAGAGGTGGCACTCAAAGCCCACTCTGTGGGCATGCACGCCGTTGCCCCAGTCCTAGGCCTTCAGCTGGGTTTTATAAAACCTTTTCGCTTTAGGCCTCTGCCACCATGTGCAAAAAAAAAAAAAGGTTCAATCAATCAGTCAATTTCAACTTCTTGCGGGAAAAAAAAAGATCTTGCAAAGTTGGAATTGATTGATTGAACTTTTTAGTCCCACCCAGTCTGCTGTTACCACCGCAGCCACGCCCACCCAATGGGCCACACTCGGCCAATGGGCCACATCCAGCTAATGGCCACACCCACCCGGCACCCGACAATACATAAGTGGGTTTTGGGTTACAGTTTGGGCACTCGGTTTCTAAAAGGCTCACCATCACTGTGCTAATACAACCAAATGAAATTAGATGAGCACAATGGTCATTACTAAGTGAAAAGGCTACAGGTATTGATGGAATGCCTACAGAAATATGAGAAGCAACAGAAGACAACTCAACTATACCAGCAAATCTGGAAACTGACATACTGGTCAATATATTGGAGCTTAGTCTATATACCACAGTCAAAGAAGACTTTAACAGAATGTGCAAATTATCATACAATACGCATGTTAGCAAAATAACTTTCTCTGCAAGCTACAGCCCTACATGGAAATGTGGGATGATGAAGCTGGTTTTAGAAAAGAACAATAGAAAGGAAGAATAGACATCATTGTTGATGCACCCTGGTTAACTGAAAAAGTCAAACAACACCAAAAATAAATCAATATATGCTTCATTGATTATAGAAAGACCTTCAATTATGTCAACCGTGTCATGTTATGGAATGTCCTTAGGAAAATGGGAATCCCAAAACATCTCAACTTCTTCACACAAAGCCCATACATACTTTATATGACACAGGAAGGAAAGCCAGTCTATACAAAACATAATCAAAAAGACTTATTTTAGGTTTGCAAAGGAATAAGATAAGGCTATATACTCTCTATTTATTCAACCTACATGTGCAAAATATATTGGGTGAGGCTGGACTGGAAGAAGAGGAGCATTTAAAATTGTAGGAAGAAATATCAATAATCTGCACTATGCTGATATTAGTGTGATAGATGTAAGTGCAAATGATCTGGAAGTTCTAGTAATGGAAGTCAATGAGCAGAGTGAAAAAAGGGCCTAAAATTAAACATAAAGACCAAACAAATGATAAAGCAATCAGCCTTAGAATTGATAAAGAAGACAGTGATGTGGTGGATAGCTTCTGCCTTTCAGAATCGATGATGAACAATAAAAGGATCAGCTTTCACTATAGAACTTGGAAAGGTGGCTATGAAAATCTTGGAATGATCATAGTTTTCACTCAAGGCACAAATGACCTGGTTCAAATAATCATATTATGGATACATTAAGCAGACTGTGCTCTGTTCAGATGTCCATAAGAAAAAAAGAGAAAATAAGAAGATAACCAACAGCAAGGTGAGTGGACTTGATTACTACAGCAATAGGTGTACTTTTGGGAGACCTGAAGCGCCAGGCTGGAATTAGATTAAAGGAGAGGTCTATCTATGTGATCACTCAGAGATAACATTGTCTTGATGGCACATAATCAAAATGTTTTTAAAAGTCTAAAACACAAATCTTGCTCTTTACTCTCATATCATGAGGACATAAAACAACTGCTAAAATATAAGTTTACAATGTAAATTAAACTGTTATGGCCTGAAAGACCTAATAAAGGAGAAGCAGTGATTATGAAGACAAAATATATAAAAAGGAAGTGCAATTGCTCAGAAGCAGATTATTATTATTTTTTTAAAGTAAGGACATGTTTGAGGAAAGGTGGACTCCCAGTGACTAAATAGGCACTTTCATGTAGTTTGCTTTGCAACAATATTAATCTAGTCTGATCTTACTTTCTACCAGGATATTATTTCAATATTCTATCTATTGTCTTGGGATTTTTTAGTGGCGCCTAAGTCAGCATTAACCAGGTATGACTCTGGGTAGCTTTTCCAAATTCAGCCATGTTCCACCTCCAACTGTGTCAGATTATTAATAACATTAATATGAATCCTGCTGGTTGATCTAGATCAGCACTTTGTGTTATATGTGTAACGCAATAATCAACATGTATAATTAAATCAAAGGTAAACTCTCTCATAATTTTTGAACCATTTAATAAATATGCTTACAAATATGCATACAAATTACACGCTAGAATAATGTAAAGATTATAGCTGAAATAACTGAATAGCAAATATATATTATAAATATTTCTGTTTAACAATTTCTATTTAGAGCAGACAGCTTCATCTGGATCTAAATACCCAACATTTTTTAAAAAATAAAGATTTTGGAGGGAAGAGTTTTTTGTTTTATACCACTCTTAAGTTGATTTTGCATATACTTAAAAGGGGTTTAACTATCAACTTCATGATACTTTTTTTACCAAGCACTATCTGAATATGCTTCCCTGTGTTCAACTGCCTTTCAAAACATATTCACTCTGTACTTGGGAATATTCACTGCTGCTTTGAAATTGTACAGACCTTATAATTTAATAGTATTACTTAATCTTGGGGGCTCAAACTTTTCACTGACAATTGGGACAAAATAAACCACTTTCACATCCTAGGCAGCTGGTTACTCACTATTGGAAGATCATAAAGGATAGTATGGATCTTTGAAATAATTAAAATTATTCTTTAGTGCAAAGTTTAAGCAGAATCAGCTATCTCTAACCAGGATGTCTAAAACATTAATGTTCTCAGCAGTTTAAAAAGATATATGAAATATATGCAAGGATCACACTTCCCTAATAAATAACAGAATAACAGAACTGGAAGGGACCTTGAAGGTCTTCTAATCCAACCCATTGCTCAAGCAGGAGATCTTATACCATTTCAGACAACTGGGTATCCAATCTCTTTTTGAAAATATCCAGCGATGGAGCACTTATAACTTTTGAAGGCAAGTCATCCCACTGACTGTTCTGTCAGGAAATTTCTCCTTATTTCTAGTTTGGCTCTTTCCTTGATTAATTTCCACCCATTGCTTCTTGTTCTGTCTTCAGATGCTTTGAAGAATAGATTGATCCCCTTCTTTGTGGTAGCCCCTCAGATACTGGGATACTGCTATCATGTCACTCCTAGTCCTTCTTTTTATTAAGGACATACTCAATTCCCGCAACTGTTCTTCATATGTTTTGGACTCCAATCTCCTAATTCATCTTTGTTTCCATCTTTCTCTGGACTCTTTCTAGAATTTCAACATTTTTTTTATATAATGACAACCAAAACTGGATGCAGTATTCCAAGTGTGGCCTTACCAAGGCATTATAAAGCAGTACTAACACTTCGTGTGATCTTGATTCTATCCTTCTGTTAATGCAGCCTAGGACTGTGTTAGTCTTTTTATTGACTGAAACGCACTGCTGGTTCATATTTAAGTAACTGTCCTCTAGGATTCCAAGATCCCTTTCACAGTTACTACTGTACTATTGAGCCAGATACCACCTATTTGATTCTTGGCATTTGGTTTTTCTTGCCTAAATGTAGAACCTTACTTTTCTCACCACTGAATTTCATTTTGTTAGATAGGGCCCAGTATTTAAGTCTGTGAAGATCCATCTGGATTTTGACCCTATCTTTTGGGGTGTTGCCATTCCTGCCAGCTTGGTGCTGTCTGCAAATCTATCCCCTTATCTAAATCATTTATGAAGCTATTGAATACTGGGCCTAAGGCAGAGCCTTTGATTTTGTGTGAAACAGAAGGTAAATGCTGTTTTAAATTTATATGGTTATTTATTTAAAAGATTTGTATGGCTGCTCACTATACATAACTTTGGGCATTAGGATTCTAAAATTCACATTTATTCTGAGGTACTGCTTTTAAAATGCTAAAGCACTAACTCTAAAAACAACGTATATTATAAAAATCATTTGAATACCTCTAGGTTTACACAACTGCTTCTCTGAGAAGTATTCAGCAAATCAGTTGATACATTAACCAGTTTTTCTCCTAAAACAATATTGAAAATTTGGTTTGGACTCTGAGAATTTAAAATTGTAAATCGTATCACTGAAGTTTTACTTACAACAACATCATCTGTTACTTTAATACACAGATTCCCATCACAATGTCGGTACTTGAGTACGACTCGGACCTGAAATGACACAAAAATCATTTTATAGAAAAATAAAATAGCATCAATACAGATACACTTTCACAAGTTAATTTTAAAGGTGAAAAAACATGGCTATTTGCAAACCTGCGTTAGTGCCAGTTACACACAGCATTTCAACCTTTAGCCCTTTTTCATTAGATGAGTACTCCCAACCAAGGCACACTTGAAATGAACAAAACCAATAAATGGATCTCCTTTATATATTGCTGCATAAGCATACAGGAGCTGATTGTCTAGGTTTTGAACAACTCACTACAACAATCGCTACAAAAGAATCTTAATCCAATAGTGAAATATTGATATTCAAATACTAAAAACACTAGAAGTTTGGAAGACTTCCTACCACTGAAACATATTTACTATTTACTGTAACACTATCAGAAGAGTTACTTCCAAATTTACTCCAGCGAGGAAACATGATAAAGAGAGATGCATAGATATGCGATAAGCTCAACTGTCACAAATTCAATACACCGCAAAAAAATCAAAACTTTAATAATTAATAATAATAATAATAATAATAATAATAATAATAATAATAATAATGTTGGAAGGGACCTTGGAGGTCATCTAGTCCAACCTTCCCATTCTGAGCGAGATTAAAGCTTTTCTATAGTTGCCAACTTCAGAAAAGCCAGCAATTATTACTACTTCGGCATCACTAGAGTTGGAAAACTGGACTAGTGGCTCATACTAAGTTGGCAACAAATACCCCCAAACCATGCAAGTCCAGAGACTCCCAACACCTACCAACCCCTCTTCCCTCTACTCAACTTCTGAGCGAATTCCCGCCGACCTCTCCTTCACCGACCCTCCACGCCTCAAACAACCTCCACTGCCCAAGTACCTTCATAGGATCGGACAGATACAGTTTCTCCGCTGCGCGAGTGAACTCCTCCCAGGTCTGATAAAGCGGCATAGCTGCGTCCCGTTCGCTCAGACCGGGAACGTACAGCTCAGCACTCTAACAAAAAGTAAGATGGCGCTTTCAGACGGCCCACATTCAAGCAAGGAGTTCTCCTATTGGGTAACCTCAGAATGATTACCAATAGGGAGGCTTGTTATTCAAACGTGGCTACCTATCCTCAATCTCCGCCTTTTCCTGCCATACGAGCGGGAGAGAAAAATTCTACAGTGAGAAGAGGAGCGCCGTCTTCCGGAGTATAGCGATCGCGGAGCAGAGCACAGCGCCCCCTCGTGGTGTAGAGAGGGGGGAGAGAGAGGGGAAAACAACCTCCCTCGCTGCCGCAGATCTGAGTCCCGGCTATTAAGGGCCGATATGATAGAGAAGCCAAGGCAATCACGGGTCGCAGCTTTGTCCAATGAGAAAAAGGTAAACGTAAGAAAGCGAAGGTTTCTTTCTTTTTTACCTTGACATATTTTGCTGTGTAATATTCAGAGATTTATTTTCCACGTTAGGTAGCTTTGCTGCTCTTAATCCATCATACTTTTTATTTCAAAAAAGGAAAAGGAGAACAGTGTAATTTAACAATACCGTTAAATATTGAAGACTGCTGTCGTATCTCTGCTCAGTTTTCCCTTCTGCAAACTAAACGCAACCAGCTGCCTCCTCAGATTGATAGCCATGCTCTAAATTGGATCCAGGTTCCCAATTTTTTTTTTTTTTTTTAGATTGTGGTGCTTAGAACTGAATATTCCTAGTGAGTTCTGACCAAGGATAAAAAGAGTGGGATAATTACTTTCTACTTATTCTGATTTATTTTTAATATGTCCCCAAATAGCATTTGCCTTTTTAGAAGATATATCACATTGTTGGCTTATATTCAGTCTGTGATTGGTTGGAACATCCAGATAGTGGTGGGATTCAAATATGCGAACAACCGGCTCTCCGTGTGGATGCCGCTTCCGGAAGTCCAGTCTGGGCCTGAGCAACAAAAAATTAGCTTCCGGTTCTGCCCAAGTGGTGCGAACCAGCTGAATCCCACCACTGTATCCAGATCATTTTCTCCTACAATAGTAGCCCTTGCTTACTGACCATCACTCATTCAGCAACTGCTTGAAGCTGCAGTGATGCTGAATGAGTGGTACTTACAACTGCTCCTCAAAATTCTGGCCATGCCACCACCCCCATAGTCATATGACCGTGATTTGGGTGTTTGGCCAGCAGCTTGCACTTATGATGGTTGTAATGCTCCATGGTCACATGATTATCATCCCCATAAGTCAAAGGGGAAGCCAGCAGAGAAGGTCGCAGATTACTCCAGTAAATCCCCTGGGCTTACATAAGCCTAGTGCTGGGCTTCCCAGGTCTCCCCCACCCCCCATGGCAGCCCCATGCTCCTTACATAGGATTCCCACTGCTTCCTGGTTAAAAATCCCTGTGTATTCTGTTTACAATGGTACCAGAATTGCCATGATTGCTGCTAAGCAATGCAGTCATGTGATGCCATGCTTTACAACCACATAGTTTACTGATGGCAATCCTAGTCCAATTGTCATTGTAATCTGAAGACTACCTGTACTGTTTCCAAACCAGGTCTCTTCAATCCTTGCACTTTTCATTTTCTTTTTATCCCCAGATGGAGCATTTTACGTTTCTCTCTTAGATTTCATCCTGTTGTATCATCCTGCTGCTGAAGCCTATTTAGATCATTTGGGATTTTCTCTTTCTCTTCCAGAATGTTAGCCTCTCCTTGTTTCGTGTCATTTGCAAATTTGATAGTCATCCTGTCAATCATTTCATCCAGAACATTAAGGCACTGACAGAGTTCTACGAAATGGCATTAATAATTTCCCTCTAGGCTGAATATGCATACCTATATTACACATAATGTATTAATGTTGTATTTAGTGTAAAATTTTGGAAACCTCTTAATCTATCAAAATGTTCTTTTCAGTAATTAATTTATCCAACTGATCAGATAAGCTGACATTGCTCAGAAATACAAGTTTATTAAAACTGCACTTTCACATACAAGATAAGATAACTTTTATTGTCATTTTTTTACTGTGAGCACACTGGCTCACATTAAAAATGAAATTCTGTTGCCTGCTCTCAAAACAAAGTATATATCTACCCATATACATACATAACACACATATGCACATGATATATATATATATATATATATATATATATATATATATATATATATATATATACACACACACACACACACACACACACACACACACACACACAATATTAATCATTGTCCATCTTGAATACATAGTGGAAAGAGGAAACTTGAGAGTTCACAAAGTTGATACTATATGGAACAAAACTCTGATTGAATCTCGATGTTGTGCTTCAGATACCACAAAGCCTCCTTTCAGAAAGTAACAAGGAAAACAGGTCATGAAGTGAATACGTAGTGTCCCAGACAATCCTGCGGACCCTGTTCAAGATCGCTTATATCAGTGAGGGCGAACCTTTTAGAGACCAAGTGCCCAAAAACTGGCCCTGCCCCCACTTCACCCCCTGCCCCGCCCCACTCCGTCCCCCCATCTTCCGCCCTGCCTGTCTGCAGGGCCACTCACTGCCTCCAGAGCCCGCCGCAGATCACCCAGGCAGCCCAGCAGTGCTATGGTGGTCACGCCCTCTGCCCGCGCCCTGCAGCATCAACTGTGCACGATGGGGTGTGAGAGCAGAGTCTTGCCTACGCTGCCTGGCTGCCATGTCCTTGGCTGCGCTGCTCCGCGTGGGCCACACTCAGGGGTGATTCTCCTTCAGGGGGGCTGCTGGAGAGGAGGGGGTCACGGGGGAGGCAAGGCTGGGGCAACGGCACATGTGCCCACAGAGAGGGCTCCAAGTGCCGCCTCTGGCACCCGTGCCATAGGTTCGCCACCACTGGCTTATATGCTGTGTCCTGGATAGAAGGGAGTGAACAACCAATAATCTTTTCTGCCATCTTTACCACTCTCTGCACTGTCCTGTCCTGTCTACCATGCAAATATATCAATATTCTATCACATATTAATGTATCAAATAATAATCTCCTTCCTATGGCACATATTCAGAAAAGGGAAGGAACCTAAAACAAAAAACATCACTCAGAAAATGCATCTGTAGTATTGGAAACAAGAAGTGTTACAAGTGTTTCAACTCAGTCTTGGGAAAAGGGAAGAGAAGAGCAAAACATCTTTAGAAACTTCATTTTGTGCTTGTTTAGTAGATTTTCAGTTCTGTTATTATAAAATAAAGTAACATTCCTCTAACCCTTGTGTTGTCTGTTTCCTAATCTGGCCTATCTCAAAGGAGCAACACATTGGTCTCTCTCCCCACAAAGGAGGAGGCAGAGGAAGAGCTGATCTTCCTAGTCACAGGCTTCAACATTACAGTGCCAAGAGATGGCACAACAGACTATATATCCTTCTTATCATTTCCCCCCTTTTATTTCCCAGTAAAACATGCAGGTTAAGGGAATTGCTGGGATTGGTGAGAGAATGCCAGGCTTTATGGGTTTTTTTATTATAAAAAAATAATAAAAGTTATTACTTTATATTATTATTTCATTTTTTATAATGTTATTGTGTTTTAATGCTTTTACTATCAAGGGGAATGTAAACTGTTTACATTCCTGTTGGGTGGGAGTGGCATATAAGCCCCAGGAAAGTAATAAATAAGTTTGTCAATAAAAACAGATGTCGGTTGAAGTGTTCACGGAGGCTATTTTGCTAGTTTTTCCAAGCATAAAAAAATCATAATCTCAGCAATCAGTTTGATAAATAGAACTATGGGGAAGTTTTAAAGAAGCTGTAGACCACCAGTGAATCTGTACAAGAAAGGGCAAAGCTGGGGCAGGGCTGGGTATGGATGGTTGAAAAAAAAATGAACATCCCATCTTTTGTTCACCTTATGAACTCTGATATATTGGCCATATTTTTTTAGAATATCCTGCTAAGAGGGACCTCAGAGTCCTAGTGGACAATCATTTAAATATGAGCCAGCAGTGTGCTGCAGCTGCCAAAAAGGCCAACACAGTGCTAGGCTGCATTAACAGAGGGATAGAATGAAGATCACGTGAAGTATTAATACCACTTTATAATGCCTTGGTAAGGCCACACTTGGAATACTGCATCCAGTTTTGATCACCACAATGTAAAAAAGAAGTTGAGACTCTAGAAAAAGTACAGAGAAGAGCAACAAAGATGATTAGGGGGCTGGAGGCTAAAGCATATAAGGCAGTGATGGTGAACCTTTTAGAGACCGAGTGCCCAAAAACTGGCCCTGCCCCTGCTCCACCGCCTGCCCCGCCCCCACCCTGCCTGCCCGCAGGACCACTCACCGCCTCCAGGGCCCGCCGCAGATCGCCCAGGCAGCCCAGCAGTGCCATGGCGGCCATGCCCTCTCCCTGCACCCTGCAGCATCAACTGTGCCCGATGGGGCGTGAAGGCAGAGTCTTGTCTATGCTGCCTGGCTGCCATGTCCTTGGCTGAGCTGCTGCATGTGGGCCACACTTGGGGGCGACTCTTCTCCAGGGGGGCTGCTGGTGAGGGGGTCGCAGGGGGAGGCAAGGCTGGGGCAACGGCACATGTGCCCACAGAGAGGACTCCGAGTGCCGCCTCTGGCACCTATGTCATAGGTTCACCACCACTGATATAAGGAAAGGCTGCTGGAATTGGGTGTGTCTAGTTTAATGAAGATAAGTACGAGGGGGGACATGATAGCAGTGTTCCAATATCTCAGAGGCTGCCACAAAGAAGAGGGAGTCATGCTATTTTCCAAGGCGCCTGAAGACAGGACAAGAAGCAACAGATGGAAACTAATCAAGGAGAGAAGCAACCTAGAACTAAGGAGAAACTTCCTGACAGTTAGAAAAATTAACCAGTGGAACAACCTGCCTCCAGAAGCAGTGAATGCTCCAACACTGGAAGTTTTTAAGAAGAGACTGGACAGCCATTTGTCTGAAATGGTATAGGGTTTCCTGCCTGAGCAGGGGGTTGGAATTGATGACCTCCAAGGTCCCTTCCAACTTCATTACTACTACTATTATTATTATTATTATTATTATTATTATTATTATTATTATTATTATTATTATCGATCATCGCACAGTCAGCCAGATGTTCAGACTGGATTTGGCATTTTGTCTACCTATCGAGTCCTTACCCAGGACCTGGGATAGGCAGATGTGGATGTTTGATGGTATTACAGATATAGTCGCAGGATGGAAGCAGTTCCTAATAAGGCCGCCTTTTGCAATTGACTAATAGCAAATTTGTCAATGCCAATGGTGTTCAAGTGGTGCTCCAGTTGTTTTGGGATTGCACCCAAGGAGCCTATGACTATTGGTACTACCCTTGCTTGCTTTTGCCACAGTCTGTCTATTTCTATTTGTAGGTCGTTGTATTTTGTTATCTTCTCCAGTTCTTTCTCTTCTATTCTGCTATCTCCAGGCACTGCCACGTCCACTATCCAGACTTTTTGGTCTTTCTTATCGACAATTGTTAAGTCTGGGGTGTTATGTTGCAGGTGCTTGTCTGTTTGAATTCTGAAGTCCCAGAGCAGTTTAATTTTATCATTTTCTATGACTTTCTCTATTTTATGATCCCACAAGTTTTTGCTTACAGGCAAATGATATTTTTTGCAGATCTTCCAATGCACCATTGTTGCTACTTTGTCATGCCGCTGCTTGTAATCAGTTTGTTGTTGTTGTTGTTGTTATTATTATTATTATTATTTTAAAAATTCTTGTTTTTTAGCAGAAACATTATCTTGGTTATCTAGACATGAGAAATATGTTTTTCTCTTAGCCTCTGATGATGATGTTATCCATTCAGCTGGTTTCGACTCTTGGCGATGCTATGGGCCAGGTCTCTCCATGTCTTCCAATCTTGCATACTTCTTTGAGTTGCTCTATGCTCTGGCTGGTGTCAGCTTTAATGGTGTCCAGCCACTGTTTTCCTTGGCAGCCTGTTTTTCTTTTGCCACTAACTCTTCCAAACATAATTGCTTTCTCTAGTGAATTTCCTCGCAGGACATGGCCAGTGTAAGTGAGATGTAGTTTTGTGATTTTTTCCTTCCAGTGATACATATGTGATGTTATGCACTCCAGTACTTGCTTGTTGGTCACCTTTGCTGTCCAAGGAATACCCAGGACTCTTCTCCAGCACCACAGCTCAAATGAGTCGATTTTCTTCTCTTTTTTAAAGTCCAACTTTCACAACCATAGGTAACTATGGGGAGCTCAATATAGCAGACTAATCTACATTTGGTTGCCTGGCCAATATTCTTGCTTGTCCGTATTCACCTCATGTTCATCATTGCTGTATGACCTAGTCTAGTGCAATCTGTTGTTTTATTTCTGAGCTGCATTCACCGCTTTGAGTAATCTGCGACCTAAGAAAGTGAATTTCTATGCATTCTATCTCTTCGTCATCAGTTTCTATTTTGATGTTTCCATTCCTTGCAGTGGTCATGTAGTATCTACTACATTAAATAAACCCCACAGATTTTCTGTTGTGAGGGTGAAGGTTTGTTCGTCAAGCTTGTGGGTTGGTTTCCAAGCGTTTCATTACCAGGCTATGTAACATCTTCAGCGAAGTTTAGAGGATGTCAATGTCAGTGTTCTTTTGTTTATAAGGGCTTCAGGTGGGGGGGTGTCAAATGAGGGTCTTGTGATGGGGAGGTTACATCTTGGAGGTGAACTGCTGGTGGTGAAGGGCTTGCGTGGCTTGGTTGAGAGTTGGTGCTGTTCTGGTTGGTTGTGTGGTTGATTTGGATTCTGAAGGGTTCATAGGCTGGTTGTAGGTCAATTTTCTTTTGTGCTAAAAGATGCACCACTACTTTGAAAGTTTGCTTGTAAGGAGACACAGTGGGTTAGAGTTGATATTCACATCTTGCTCACTGTGGCGTGAAGATGCTTCTCCAAACATTTTTAAAGGACACCTCCTACTGCAGTGATGGCGAACCTTTTAGAGACTGAGTGCCCAAATTGCAATCCAAAACCCACTAATGCATCGTCAGGTGCCCGGTGGGTGTGGCCCATTGGCTGGGTGTGGCCCATTGGCTGGGCATGGCCATTGGCTGGGTGTGGCTGCAATGGTAATGGCAGACTGGGTGGGACTAAAAAATTCAATCAATCAATTCCAACTTTGCAAGATTTTTTTTTCCCATGAGAAGTTGAAATTGACTGATTGACTGAACCTTTTTTTTTGTACATGGCGGAGGAGGCCTAAAGTGAAAAGGTTTTATAAAACCCAGCTGAAGGCCTAGGACTGGGGCGACAGCATGCCAGTGAGTGCTCTGAGTGCCGCCTCTGGCACCTGTGCCATAGGTTCGCCACCACTGTCCTACTGATATCACGGTCCGTTGTGGTTGCAACTCAGTTTTACTTTTAGGTATTCCAGTTTTAAAATTCTATAGTTTTCCCCCTTTCTCCTTACATAAGTCTTGCTGTATGCTATGTCTTATACTGCTTCTTCTATACAGAAGTTTATCACTTTTTTTGAAAGAGCATCTAATTGCCTGTTGAAAGGCCACTATCTCTGTATTTAGGGCATAGGGCTAAAGCTCTTTGGATAGAGCAGTAGCTCAGAAGGTCAATTTAAATTAGGAAGAGACTTGTTTGACAATCCCCTGATAGCAATGCATGATTAAAGAAGGAAAATTTGCACTGAATTACTTGAATCAGGTTTAATCCCAGAAAAAAGGAGTTGGAATAAAGAAAAATCATACAAATTAAATAACTAAAAAGCTAAAACTATAGCCTTTGTTTACTTATGACCTTTTTATACTGGAGTTCTATGAATAGTTTGAACTTTCTTTCCCCAAATTACTTAAGTGAATTTTATCAAAGCTAGCTGGGGAATTTTGAGAGTTGAACTCCACATAACTTAAAGTTGCCAAGGTTGAAAAATCCTGCCAAAGAAGATTGAAACATCCATCTGATCTTTGTTTGTCCTACTTTGAAATGCTTCCTTTGTTTTCTTACCCTGAAATTCCTGCCCCAAATTAGCACATTATACAGTATATTTGTCACTGTTTCTGCTGTTGAAAGAAAAATCTTCATCAGGGTCCAGTCCAAACCAGAATAAACAAAATGGAGACTGCTTTAGAAAGAAGGTTGGAGTTTATTGAAGGACAGAGCCAGACAGAAGAGTGGCTCTGGGAAAACTGACCACATGTAGTAGGGAGAGGTAGGTTTTTATACCTTCTTGAACTTTTGTTTGGAGTTGTTCCTGTGACATGAACTTTAACCTGAGTTTGAGTGTGCCTTTCTGATGGTGGTGGGTTAATCTTATTATGTCCCAAAGGTCATATCCCGCTTCCCTGGGGGTGTGGTTGATGACTATGTCCTGTGTTGGATTTTTTGGTGTGAGGGTTTGTTGATTCTAGGGATCTTTGACTTTCTAATCCCATCAGCTTCTAGCTTCCTGGCTCCAACCTTCCTGAATGGATTATTACAACTGCATTTCTAAAAGCTGGTTTCTGCTGAGTTTTCTGGCTGGGGAGACGGAGAAGTTTCTGCTTTTTTAAAGATCTCCTCCATTATTCCTTTGGAGAAATATATTCTGCCTTTTTAATATTCCCCCAAATATTTCTTTCTCTGGATTCTTCCCACAGTATATTGTCTTGCTTTGTTCTGCTTATTTTGTAGTATAATTTGACTTTAGTTTTGTAGTCTGGTTTGTTATAGCGTAAGTGCTACATGCAAACATTTTTAACCCAAGCTGAACTTGTATAGGAAATGACGCCTCCCCCTTATCTCCCAAAAAAAAAATAGTAAAACATAGAGCCACATAAAACTCCTTCTCAGCAGTGTGCACGTATTTGTGTGTGTGCATGCATGGGTGGGGGGGGTCACCCCTTGCAGCCCTGCGCCCTCAACAGAGACCTTCTGCAATGGCACACTGCAAACTAATGAAAACTGGTTTTTTGGAGTATTTATTGCTTTTTCTCAGTGTGCCGCTGTTTGCATTGCACCCTGCCCCCTCAGCTCCGGCCCCAAGCCCCCTGGAAGGCTGCAAGAAGCTCCCATCACA
Organism: Crotalus tigris; assembly: GCF_016545835.1. Classification (NCBI taxonomy): domain Eukaryota; kingdom Metazoa; phylum Chordata; class Lepidosauria; order Squamata; family Viperidae; genus Crotalus; species Crotalus tigris. Next base: position 3,684,929 of record NW_024096622.1, on the reverse strand, counting down.
GCTTCTCTTGTCTCTCCTATTCTTTTCCTCCCCAATGCCACAGTGTGGGGCTGCAAGGAGTGAGACGTCCCCCACGCGCACACAAACAGAGGCGAGCAGAGAGCCATTCAGAGGCCCTTCAGGCACAGAGGCAATGATGGGAAGGAGGTAAGGGAGGGCTCAAAATGGGAAACCTCTGCCTGGACCCTCGGGCAGCTTAAAAAAAATGAAACTGTGACTTCCGGTTCCGGATCGCAGCGCTCGCAGCTGTGCAATGAGACTGCTCTCTTCGCCAGCTGATTCTCCGCTGCCGGTAGACCCTTAATCGGGTCGAAAAGCCGCCTTGGAGGGGCGGCTACTGGTGAGGAGGTCCTCGTCGTCCTTGGGAGAGCGGCCAAGGGCCGACAGTGGAAAGAACGGCCAGTAAAATGGCCGTTCACCTTGCCGCTGTAACCAGAAGTCAGAAGAACATCTAAGCACAGGAACCACCGTGGTTGAGCCGGGTGAGACTTTTTCCCTTTTCTCTCTTGGTTCTCCTTTTTTTGTGCCTGTAAAAAGCACTCTTGAAATCATTTCTCTGCTCTGAGAAGGCGGCGTTGGTGAGTGTGGGAAAAAGAAGCTTATGGATTGAATTAATTTAAAGTGACTTTTTTTCTCTATTTTTATTTTGTTTTTCTTCACTTTGGGGTCTTGGAAAACTTTTTAATATTGAATCTGCTGTTGGACTTGAATTCTCCTTTTTTTTTCTGTGTTTCCTGATCTTGTTTATGAGATTCCTGGTCTATGGGAGAAGATTTTACATTGTACTGAGGACACCTTGTGAAAAAAGTCAAAATTGCAACTTTCTCTTTTTTTCTGATGATCAGACTGACCTTGACTTTCAGATTACCATAAAAGGGAAAATACAAAGAAAATTAACAGCTGTACTGATGGGGGTGGATATTGATTAAATGTTTTCTGAACATAGCCTCTACTAAATGATACAGACTGTTTCTAATTATTTTTGAAATGGAGCAACCCTTGGTTCAACTTGACTATAAACTTATACTGCAAAAACTTTACAAAACTATTGATGAAATATGTTCGCAAATAAAAGAATTTACTATGGAAATAAAAAACAGAAATTCTGTTTTGAATCTACAAATTGACTCCCAGACCTTATCTGAGCACTCTATAGGCCAAAAAAAAACAGAAGCAGGATTAACTAAAGGTAAAGAAGATTCCATCCTATTTCATATGCATGCTGATGAGATCTCCAAGGAACTAAAAAGGATTGCAATTAAACCACTTACAACCTTAAAACCAACAGAAATGGACAGACAAGCCCAGCGAACTGAGAACTATGGTAGCTTGGATAAACAACTATCATCTACAAAGTTGGACATAATTGAGCAGGCTATTCAACAGTTTCAAACATGGAGATTTTCAAAACAATAAGGGATTACTTACAAAGGAGCTAGGTTTCTAAAACAGAAAAGAGGACGTCTTTGTTTGATTCAAAGGATACTACAAGGCATAAAGAGTGACTTGTTCATTGATATAAGAGGCCTTGTTATGGAAACCGGTTTGGCATAAAAGGAAAGCTAGAATAAGATTTAAGAATGTGACTTAAGGTTTTATCTAATGGGTTTAAAAGGCTTATTAGATATGGATTAAGTTAGGGCTTAAGACAGTTAAATAAGAGGTTAGATTGAATAAAAATTAATTAAAGGTTTAAACTTAATAACAAATTGTTTTGTCTATGTATTAATATGTTTTGGATATAGTAACTTTGGGAGGACATTAAAGAAACTTGATACAGATATTGAGGGATTGATTGTTAGATTATAAAGAATAATAGAAATAGAAAGGTATTTTTTCTCTTTTCTTTTTTTTGCTTTGTTTCTGTTTTTTCTTCTTTGTTCTTTTTTTTCCTTTCTGATTTGAACTAATATTTTCTTTTCTTATTAGAACTGATAGTCATTTTGTAATGGAAGAGGAATAGGAAAAAAGAAGAAATGATATTAATAAATGTTTATTGAATATGTTAAGGAAAAAAGTTATGGGAAGACCCCCGAAGTGTTAACTAGGTATCTAGATTAGAAATATGGAACATAGCAAGTGAAATAGTCAAACTTAACACAGGATCTGGATTTGTGGATTTATTTAGATGAAAGATTATTGAGGATTGTTATGATTGATTTAGTTGTATTAAAATATATCAATTTGAATATAATATGTTATTAGAGGGAAAAGAGAGGAGGTTTTTAATGACTTAATCTGAACTTTATAAGATGACTTTGTTTTGTGGACAATTGATTGCCCAGCCACCACGTTGTTTCTTAAGCACTTGTTTGTAAAATGAAAAAAAAACAATAAAACTTGTTTTTTTTAAAAAAATGAAACTGTGAAGTGCTCAAAAGGCAGCCCCTTTCCCAGCTCCTTCCTTCCTTCCTTCCTTCCTTCCTTCCTTCCTTCCTTCCTTCCTTCCTTCCTTCCTTCCTTTCCTCCCTCCCTCCCTCCCTTCTCATTGTCATCTCTTTCCTTCCTCCATGCTAAGGAAGGGATGACAGGAGGGGCACTGACTGCCAGCACTGCCGGTGGCCATGCTGCTGCCAGCCATCGCTATCCCACACAACCAGGGGCAGTCCCAATGAAAGAAAAACCTGGTGGTTGCGAGGCTAGGTCAGGAGTGGGAGTAGCACTGATCTATTGGTGGGGGCCATCAAAGCCGGAACGTGCTCTGCCTTAGATCCACTGGGCAGCCCTGGAGCCAGTGAGCTCCCCCCGCCATCTCTGGCCTGCTTCCTGGGGATGCACGGAGAAGGCAGTGAGTGCATGAGGGCTGGTGTCCTGGGGGAAAGGGAAGCACTTCTCTTGCCTTTTTTCTTTCTCAGCGGTCAGCAGGGACTGTCAGCAGGGATGCTGGGTGCACGCCGCCTCCTCTTCACGTGCCTATGGTGTGGGGTGGGGGCAGCCCCTCACTGGCCCTTTCCCTCCAAAACCTCTTTTTATATCCTCTCCTCTCTCCCCCCCTCTTCCTTTTCACTTCAGGGTACCTCCAGCTTCCAAAAGCGCCAATCAGCTGGAGCCCAGCACTGATCCTGGGGCTTCTGCCGAATCTTGACAGCCCTGCAGCTCCAGTTGTCTCTCACTCAGGCTTGTGCGGCGCTGCCGCCACTTCAGCTCATTCTTCTCCCCCCTCCCTGCTACCACTTCACTAGGACGGTCACATACCACCAGTTGAAAAGCCCTGGTTTTAAAAAATGATAGGCCTCTTTTTTTAAAAAAAGGCCAAGTGATAAGTTAGCAAATAAGTGACTTATTGCCAAAGCTACTTGAAAGCTTCTATCTTAGACACTCACCCACATTCACTCAAGATAAGGATAGCAATTAGTAATTGTTTTCTCCATAGGCAAGCGATAATGGGCAAGAAGGGATATGCATCCAGGAAATCCATCAGTTGTTGCCCATAAATTGGCCTGCATTGAACTAAGAACAGCATCAGTCTCCTGCCTGATCATTTAGACAGAGTAGGGCTTGGCCATCACAACAGAACAATTTACGTCAGCATGTTTTGGATTTTTTTGCTAACTCAAGAACTGGAGGAATATACATTAATGCATACATAAGGACAAGTTCTTTGTCTGAAGCTGACATGAAAGCTGTTAGTATCACCAAGAGGCTGGAGGTCAAACCATTATAGACATGCTACATTTCCAAAATTCAGGTAGAAGTAATGAAAATATTTTTAAAGAAAACAAAATCTGGATATTTGATTTTTGTCCCATGTTTGCAACTAAGATTCTGCCTCATTTCTGCACAGATTTGTTTTTTTTTTTAATTATACAATTGCTATCATATAACTAGCAAAAATATTCACTTCTATTATCTGACTTGGAAGATGTACTGTCAATCCAGAAGTTCCTGATCTGAATCACAATGGAAGCTTCTGTTTCATATTAGCTGAAATGAACAAACCATATGGCTGTGTAAACAAGTAGCAAAGCAACCTACAGAATTGCTCTGCAAATGAGAAGTTGAATTACGCAGAGCAGCAGCTTTGGGCTCTAGCTAGAAGCAAAATAAAAAGTGCAAGACACCCATTTATTTGCCAGAAGTCATGGGAGAGGGATAAAAGAAAATAGTGGAGGAAGATACAGCTGGGCATAACAAACGATGTCATGTACATCATAGTGTCATCACGCAAATGGCATGCATTGCATAATTCATGCCATTTGTGTTATGATTGATCCTACCACGTTTGTGTTACTGCTGCCTACTGATTACACTATTAGTAAAAGCCAGTCCAGTGATTCTTGGGGGGGGCGCACAGGAGTACTCAGAGAGATGTGACAATGGTGTTACAACACAAGCCTTATCCCTTTTCTACATGTGATATCCACTGAATACTCAAAAGTGTAGAGTTTGCAGCACAACATTGCTACACGACTTTCAATATTTTGACAAAAGTGGCAAGATCCTAAAATGCTGAACCAATCCAGTGGTTGAATTTTTATCTCCATTATATTTCTCTCCCACTTCCCCTCCAAGAAGCTTAAAGTGTACATGGGAATTCCCTTCCAACTTAATCTCATGAGAACCTCAAGATGTTGCTCAGACTGAAAAGTAACAACAGGAACAAGGTCATTTGATAAGCTTTTGCACAATGCAAAGTTGAAACTCCAAGAAACAAGAATACTGAGGCTCAGCAAATATTTTGGATTATTGCCCATGCTGGCTGGGTTATATAAAACAGTAATCCAAATTAATAGGGGCATGAAGTTTATCTAGCCACTACTGCTAAGGATCTTGTTATGCCCAATTAGATTAATTACAATTAGTTACTTATATGGAGACTCATCGTATAGTCTCTATATGGGTAACTAATTGTAATCCCATAGTTTTTGTGATATAACTTCAACCACGAATCAAAAATCAGATTTCTTTCTGCCTTTCAGTTAATCTCTGTTCTTGAGGCTGAACAATTACAAACTTACGAAGGTTGCCACGGGCTTACGAGAAATATGGATGTAATGTATATTTCAGTGTAGTGTGCAGCAAGGGCATCCATAGGATGATCAAAAAATTAAGATGTTATCTGCAAAAACAGAAATCCACCCTTTTGAAACATTTGCCTTGCACTAAAAAAGAGGTGAGGGTTCAGTCATGTGGCCATGGACATTGTCTTGACTTTTTAAGTCTCCCTCCCAGCACAGATACACAGAATAACAGAGTTGGAAGGGACCTTGAAGGCTATCTAATCCAAGCCCCTACTTAAGCAGGAGACTCCATACCATTCCAGATAAGTGGTTATCCAGTCTCTTCTTAAAACTCTCCAGCACCCACCACTTCTGAAGGCAAGTCATTCCACAGGTTAATTGTTCTCACTGTTAGGAATTTTTTTCTTAATTCTAGGTTACTTCACTCGTTGATTAGTTTCCATCCATTGTTTCTTGTCTCATGTTCTGATGCTTTGGAAAATAGATTGACCCCTCCCCTCTTCTTTGTGGCAGCCCCTCTAATATTGGAACACCGCGGTCATGTCACCCCTAGTCCTTCTTTTCTCTAGACTAGCCATACACAATTCCTGCAAACATTCTTCATACGTTTTTCTTCATACAGTATCATATAGTATTATGCTTCATACAGTATCACATTACAGATCATTCTTGATTATGATCACAACTGGACTCAGAATTTCCATTGCTACACACACTGGTTGTTAAGTGAGTCGTGCACGATTTTGTGACCTTTTTTGCCATAGTTGTTGAGCGAATCACTGCAGTAGTTAAATGAATTAGACCAGTGTTTCCCAAACTTGACAATTTTAAGGCATGTGGACTTCAACTCCCAAAATTCCACAGCCAGCGTTGCTGGCTGTGGAATTCTGAGAGTTGAAGTCCTCATGCCTTAAAATTGTCAAGTTTGGGAAACACTGAATTAGACAATCATTAAGTGAATATGGCTTCCCCCCTTGACTTTGCTTGTCAGAAGCTGGCTGGGAAGATCACAAATGATGATTCATGTGACCTTTGAATGCTGTCATTATCATCAGTACATGCTAGTTACCAAGTGCCTGAATTTTGAAAGTGTGACGGGGAATGTTGTGACTGTTGTAAGTGTGAGGACCAGTCATAAGTCACCTTTTTCAGTGCCATTATAACTTTGACTGGTCACCAAATGAATGGTTGTAAGTGTCAAGTATTACCTGCAGTGTCGCAAAACTAGAATAATCGAGTATCACCAGTAATTTTCTTTTGAGAAAAAGTGGGACAATTACTAGAAATGGGGAAAGTCAGTTTTCTTATCATTTTAATACAAATCCATCTAATTTTTAGCTTTTGAACCAATATGTGAATCAACATGTAATATCTACACTTTTAATTTTTCCGATGCATTTCTCCATTTAAAACATAGAGAAATGGGATGCAGTTGTACTGTATATTAATAGAAATAATGCTTAAGTGTCTCATATTGAAGTAAATTTACATTGCTGATCAACTTCATCAAGCGGAACTCTTTCTATAAAATTTACCAAAAAAGGAATGTTTTGTGGTTGCATTGCTCAAGGGGACTTATTTTCTAGAAGTGCATGTATAGGATTGCATCGCCTTATAGCCTTTGAAGTTTGCTTGAGCACAGGATGCAGCTGGGGCAGTCTGGAAACTGAAGCTGTGTGAAAATAGAAGAACCTGGGCATAATCTTATTTATTTTGAGCTCTCTTGACAGAAGATAGAATTGCTTTCTTTATAGAGGTGCAGTTATAATTGCATAAATAGAACAGCTCATTCCTACTGCAAGTCAGTAACTGTTTACCGTTTATCAGGTTTTGTTCCTTTAAAATTCTCTTCTGAAGTTGTTATGGCAGGAAAATTAACTAATCAAAACCTGTGATGAGAAGCTACTGGCCCTTTGCTAAGTAAAACCTTTTGTTCCTATATTAGTTTTTTTTTTTAAACTTCTCTTCAAAAGATACAAAGAACTCTACTAAGATGCCAGTGACCTTTACAGAAATAGGATTGGTTTTCTAGTATCCTGGATGTTTATAGGAAACAGCAAATTTAGAAACACCCAGATTCAGATCTACCAATGGTTGCTGAATACATTTTTTTGTTTTAGCTTTTGCCTCCTATATTCATAGGGCAGGGAATTGTTATTCTACCACACTAGCCAATCCTGACTAATCTGAAAGCTAAGCAGGGTCAACTCTGATTAATACTCAGATGGGGCATTTTGGGAAGTCCAGCACTATAGGCTAGTCTGGAAAGTTGAAAAAAAAATAGCAAACCTATTCTGTATTATATTAAGACAACTGTGTAGGTATGTCCATGCAAGCCCACAACAGCAAGGCTTGACTTGATGGGAATTTTGCTTGTTATTATGCAATTCCAAAAAGAGTTTAATTTAGCAACCAAGTTAAACCTATTGTTTGAATAAAGTCACTGTGCAGTTTGGGAGAGATTGTTCAATCTGGGCATTTCTGCAAGGGATAGCAGAAAACCAGTAGACAAATTTGCATGGCTTTTTAGGTTAATTTTAGACCTAACGTGTCAAATGGATCTAGAGCTAATATAACTAGGCTGCCAAAATCTGGACAATCTCTAGGTCACCATAATCTTTTACAATTTTTAATTACAGTATAACCAAATGGAAAAAATGAATATTCTGTCTGAAGTATCAAATTTCATGAGAAATGACTAAATCAAAATGGGTAAAAAAAAAAAAAAAAGCAAGATCAATGGGGTCTTTGGAGCAGATGCTGTGCTGCATTATGGCTCCAAGGCTCCTCCAAAATTGCCATTCAGTCTGACAGAAGGAATCATTATTTATTCCATTTAATAGAGTTAGTGGGTTGTTTTCCTGTGCCACTCTCTATTCCGTTGGAGCCAACTTCTGGGATGTTCCTCCAAGACCAGCTGCAACCTTCAGTCCAGTATTTTTCAAACTTGGCAACTTTAAGACGGTAGACTTCAACTCCCAGAATACCCCAGCTACGTGGCAATTGAAATCAATTAGGTTTAAGTTTCTTCCTCTGATCTTTAAGCTCCTGCCTCTCTTGTCTAGTTGTTTCCTAGGCATTCCCCTCATTCGCCAAGGTCATCCGTACATTCCATTATAGCCCCTGAAAAGTATTTACCTCCTTGGAGTTTTAGGCTGAAGCAATCTTTCTTAGACTTGGATCCTGAGGTAACATTAGATTATAACCTCCAAGTTCCTTGACAATTTTGGGACTGAAAGAAGTTATGGTCCAACAATTCTGGTTCGAGATTTAATAAAATTGCCTTTAGGGAGAGAACATAAACTTTGCTTTATCTCATAGTTGCCAGGAGTTTTGAGATACGTATATGACAGTCCCATTTAAATGTGATTGACTAGTTTGTGATTCATGTGTCTTGCAATCTGAGTTAAAACCTTGTCTATTTGGAGGACCTGGAATAAGCTGCTTTAGGCTGATGGAATGAATTTTAATGCCGCGATCCCCAACTGGTCGTAAGTCGAGGACTACTCAACTGGTCGTAAGTCGAGGACTACTCAACTGATGCAGCACCGTTTACAGAATGGGACTTTTGGCGGGCTAGAGCAGGGCAGAGACAGCCTGGACAATTCCTATTGGCTTTTGAAAGCCAATAGAATTAGACTCTATTCAAGAGACTCTATTCTATTGGCTTTCAAAAGCCAATAGAATAAAAGGGAGTAGCACAGCTAAGGAAAAGGGGGAAAAAATGGTGGACTGCGTTGTTTGGCGACCCCTGTGAAATGGTCGTTCGACCCCAAATGGGGTCCTGACCCACAGGTTGAGAACCACTGATCTAGATGCAGAAGTCTATTCTATCTAGTCTACCCTGTAGTTGCTGTCTTCCTGTGAGTCCCAGCATGTTTTTCTTAACAGCTTTTCTTTTTTCTCAAAACCATTGGTTTTCTGTTTTCTGACATAAGAATGAAAAAAGACAAATTTATGCCACCTCTTTTTCTGACCCTTTTGCTTCTAGTGCTTGCCATAACACATGTGGCCACAATTTTTGGGACCTAAACTCCCTGCTGAGGTATGAAGGATTACTAGACATTCATATCTTTGAAAACTGCAGCTTCTCATCAACAGCTTTTCAGGAACTCAATTTTTTTTTTTAAAGATTCGTTCTGATTATAATGTAACAACCTTGTTCCTTTTATATTCTGTCAAAACATTAATTTGAAGCTCCACCTGAAAAAGGAATGTTTATTTATTTTGCTGGGATGCCTACTGCTGAATGCCTGACATTTTGCCCTCTCTAGGAAGCTTGAAAACAATGCCTAAACAATTCATAAATTTGTTTTCCACTGCAAAATCACAGCCCTCTATGCAATATGTATTTAATATGAATAATGCTGGCCCAAGTTTATTCTTTAATGTATTTCTGAATTATCCTTCCATTTGTAAAACCAGGAGGATACCTACCATAAAACTATGAAAATAAAATAAAATGCAACAAGTTGGAAGAGTGAAGAACAAATATGTGTATTGCAATAAATATGAATCCTAAAATTAGGGGGTATGATTAATCACAGAAAGCTTCTTCAAACAGTGTTGTTTTTATTAGTCTTCTACCCATTGAGTCTTACTTCAGCTCTGCAATCAAACAGCTTCATCCATCATGTTTGAGGGTGGCGGGGTGAAAGCAGACTGCCCAGAATGTGCTGCACTTTCACACGTGGTCCTGTTTTTTCACACCAGTTGCTTTAGAAATATCTTAAAAATCAGTTTACCAACTTTAAACTATTAGTCCAGCAATAAGATGGGGGAAATAATGTGTACCGTTTCCTTGAAACTCAGGCTTCTATGCAGCATTATTTGTTTCTTCAGTTCTGCTACCAGTCTTCAAGAGACCCTGCCTGCTGAGATAAGGTGAGTTTGCAAAATGTCTGGTCTGTTATTTGAGAGCTGGACATTATTAGCTAAGCTCAGACTGAGTATTAGTTACTCTGCTCTCCATTCTGTTCTCTAATTCAGAGCAAAAAAAAAAGCTGCTTGTAGGAAACTATTGTTTTTATGATCAAAATCTGCATATTACTATAATTCTTGTGTCTGTAACTTTTAACTGGGTGAAACAGTGTATTTTAGGGCAACAATTTTTAAACCAAGATACCTCAGATGGGCTAATTTACAGAATGTGTCCAAAATCTGAGATCCTGTGGGATTCAAATTTGGCGAATTTGTGGTTGTTTCAGTGCTGCCATGCTGCTGCTTGGAGCTTCAATAGACTGATCCCACCCTAGTCCTTTGAAGACGCCCTTTCTTCAGCTGCTGGTGGTCAGGTAGACTATAGTACTTCTGGGGACAGGGGAGGGGCAGAAAGAGTGGGCCCATCATCAACTACCAGAGGGCAATCAGCTATGGTCAAGTTGTCAGGAATTCAGAAGTTGCTCCCATTCCATTGCTTTTTTTACCCTTAGTCATTCCTTTTCTCTGTTTAGGTAAGGAAATCTCTGAAAGAATGACCGACAGGTCACGGGCTGTCTGGTATGCAACCTGAGTGTCCAATTTGAAACAGTTATAATTGTGGAATAGGGAGAAATAATAAGATGGACAAATTGCTATCAACTTCCTTAGTCTTCTCTTGTTGTTGTTGTTAATTGCGAAGTCGTGTCCGACCCATCGCGACCCCATGGACAACGTTCCTCCAGGTCTTCCTCTACCATTTTCTGGAGTCCATTAAGTTCACACCTACTGCTTCAGTGACTCCATCCAGCCATCTCATTCTCTGTCGTCCCCTTCTTCTATTGCCCTCAATCTTTCCCAGCATTAGGCCCTTCTCCAGTGAGTCCTTCCTTCTCATTAGGTGGCCAAAGTATTTGAGTTTCAACTTCAGGATCTGGCCTTCTAAAGAGCAGTCGGGGTTGATATCTCTTCTAGGACTGACCTGCTTGAACGCCTTGCAGTCCAAGGGACTCGCAGGAGTCTTCTCCAGCACCATAGTTCAAAGGCCTCAATTCTTTGGCGCTCAGCTTTTCTTATGGTCCAACTTTCACAGCCATACATTGCAACTGGGAAAACCATGGCCTGGACTATACGCACTTTTGTTGGCAGGGTGATGTCTCTGCTTTTTAGAATCTTCTTTTACTCAGGACTAAAGAAAGATCTGGTAACTTTGATGCTATTCCAAAATTATCCTTTCTTTACAAGAAAAATGGACATGGAGATAGTTATTTTTAAATGAATTGGGAAAAAAAGGAATTTATTTCTAAACAACATTGTAAACAAACATTTCATGCTGTCCTTGGGATCAATAAAGCACATGAAAAAATAAGGGAGAGAAAAATCAAATCAGTTAGCCCAAACCAAGAATGTAGTCAAATAATGAACAAGAACTATTTGCTTATTAAAAATATAGCTCGCCACAAATAAATTGTGCTTCAGTCTTAAAAAAAAAAAACAACCAGTAGGTGTTTGTTTACTACTCTAGTATTAGGTTGCTTAGATTGGGCCAGGAATTCATCAGCACTTGGGAGATTTAAAAAATGTTTACTTTCTATATTTTTGCTCTTTTTGACAATACTATATGCTTCCCTGCATCATGAATTCCCACCATGAGCATATGTGCAATCTCTACAGTCCCTGGCACATGTTTCATAACATACACTTATCTTACTTGAGATAAAACCTTTGATCTCTGCAGAAAAAAGGAACTATATGTAATAACATAGTTTTGCTTGGATTTTTGTCTAAGCATGGTACAACAAAAAATGGAAAAATAAAAACTCATACAAGCCCAGGACTGGGACAACAACTTGCATTCTATCCAGAGGAAGGTTATTGTCTATACCACTTGCCATCAAAATTTGGACTGGGTATCTCTCTGTGTCTCCGTCTCTCTTATTTAGAGACCACCCAGGGAGAAAGCAGAGCTGTTTAACTCATACATTGCATTAGTCTTCACACAAAAAGAAACTATAGCCCAACATACCCCTCCCCCCAAAAAAACACTGCATAAAACATATGAAGAATGGCTGCAGGACTTGGATTTGGCTAGTCTAAAGAAAAGAAGAAATAGGGGAGACATGATAGCAGTATTCAGTATTTGAGGGGCTGCCACAGAGAAGAGGGGGTCACATTATTCACCAAAGCACCAGAGGGCAGGACGAGAAATAATGGTTGGAAACTGATCAAAGAGAGAAACAACCTGGAATTAAGAAGAAACTTCCTGACAGTGAGGACAATTAACCAGTGGAACAGCTTGCCTCCAGAAATTGTGGGTGCTCCATCATTGGAGATTTTTAAGAAGAGACTAGACAGTCACTTGTCTGAGATGGTATAGGTCAGTGATGGCGAAACTTTTAGAGACTGAGTGCCCAAACTGCAACCCAAAACCCACTTATACATCTTCGGGTGCCAGGTGGGTGTGGCTTTCAAGCCCCCGGGCTTGCCATGAGCCGGCGGGACATGGGGAGGACGCAGCCAGCAGCTGGGCAACGTTCGCAGGGGGCCCATGAGCACCGCCTGACTCCCAACAGTCAGTTGGGAGTCGGGTCGGCGTCCGGACGTTGGTGGGGAGCCAACGGGTCTGCTACACACCATCTGGCTCCCGACAGCCAGCTAGGAGTTGGCCCAGCATGCGAACCTCAGCTGGGAGTCAGACTCGCCATGCACCGCCCGACTCCCGAAAAACAGCTGGGAGTCAGCCCAGCCTCCGCGTGTCAGCCCGGCTCCTGAAAATCAGCTGGGAGTCGGCCAGGCTCCTGGCCGGCAGCTGGGAGTCTGAGGCCGCCAGACGCCGCGGGTGCCTCCCTCCATGGAAATGGACGGCGGAGACATCCCCACCACCGGCTGGGCATTTGAGCTAAGCCAGCCGGATGCCAGGGGGATTATGCCTCACCTCAGCTGCCTCTCCCTCTTACTGGGTGCAGGGGGAAGGAGGCAGAGTGCTGCCTGGTTGTCTGATAGAACAGCTGGAACAGCGGAGGCTGTGTTGGTGCATCTAGAGGGGGGAAAAGCGGACATTGAACTACACTTTTTATCCATACGGACCGGATGCTGGCTTGCTGATTGGGGTGGGGTTGGTGGGCGGGGCACATCTATGTAAAGTGCTGGGAGCAGTTCACTCCCAGTGCTGACTTTTTCTTTGCATTAAAGTTTGCTGGTCACTTGTTCCTTCTGTGTCTGGAGTTTATCAGCAGCAGGTAGAAGACCAGCTGACAGTGGCCCATTGGGTGCGTGTGGCCCATTGGGTGGGCATGGCTACGGTGGTAACGGCAGACTGAGTGAGACTAAAAAGTTCAATCAATCAATTCCAACTTTGCAGGATCTTTTTTTTCCCCACAAGGTTGAAATTGATTGATTGATTAAACCTTTTTTTTGCACACAGCGACAGAGGCCTAAAATGAAAAGGTTTTATAAAACCCAGCTGAAGGACTAGGACTGGAGTAACGGCGCATGTGCCTACAGAGAGAGCTCTGCGTGCCACCTATGGCACGCGTGCCATAGGTTTGCCACCAAAGGTATAGGTTCTCCTGCTTGAGCAGGGGGCTGGACTAGAAGATGTCCAAAGTCCCTTCCAGCTCTATTCTATTCTATTCCATCTCATTCTCAGGGCAGCTCTGGGCAGTTGGCTCTTTAGCCCTTTATGTCACATCATTCAGGCATATATTCTGGCAATTCTGTCTGTGTCTCCAGTTCTTATTAATTTAATCTGGCACCAGAGTGGCAATTTCCCCTAGGATTGCCAGCAGGTGTGAGCAAGTTGCAGCAGGCTCTAGTTCCATTTCTTCGGCTATTATAGTTTCACCAGTTCTTCCTTCTGCTGTAATGCTGCTGCTTCTGGTCAGGGATGTCTTTCAGGCAAGATACCTTATTAAAAAACTGGGATTGTCCCTTCCAAACCAAAGCAGTGGGCAGGTATGCATTATTGCTTTGGATTACTCCAGGTAGCATAGATTATTTAACATTTCCAGTGTAATGCTTTTCACACATTTGGAAGCCAATAGACTAGAGAAGACTGCCTTTGTTAGGATAAAAAATTACAAATTGGAGAGAAATCTTAGTTCCTAGCAAACAGGATTTACTAGAGAGAAAACTTTATCCGGTGTATTTTGAGTAATGCATGATTAATAGAGTGAGATGTAGTCATTAGAAGCCAGTAAGGTGATCAAAGGAGTAGCCATAATAGTCAACCATTCATCACCGGCCGATTACAAGATTTTTTTTTTTGCACAAAATTGTCTTTGTTGGCCATTACAACATTTATTCCGATGCAGTGAATGAAACAAAACAAATATAGCGATTCATTTACAGTTTATCTAATCATGGTATTAGCAAATAGAAACTGCTACAGCAATAAAAGATGTGATATTTCTGGTTGTTTATTTCAAACTAGTTCCGGTCAGGATTGAAAAGTTCATTTTGTTATGGAAATTAAATGCTGATGCAGATGAACCAATGTAGCTGTAGACATTACTGAGAATATATTTTTCAGAAAAAAGCTGGTATCCAGATGTGCAGGAAGTTATGTTCTTAGACATTTGGATAGCACCACATTAGCAGATTAGTTGTAGCAGACTCCATGCAACCTGATAAACTAAAACTTTTACCAGATGGCAGCAAGCTTTTGCCTACATGGAAACAGGACAAACCATGTTGGCCTTAAAGGCATGAGAAAAGCCACTGGGAACAGCCACTGTTAATTCTCAAACCTAAAAGAGACTATGAGTTTTCTTTTTCCCAGAACAAGCTTAATTCATACTACATCAAGCTTATTATGTATTCTGTACATAATCAGAGAAATATCGTGAGAATCACTTATTTCCCTGTAGATTCGTTTGCTTCTTTGCTAGAGAATTCTGGCAAGGAGTATAATCCTAGGATTACCCCCAATCAGAAAACCATTGATGGTGGTATTCATGAAGAGGCCCTAGTGGACTGTGCTGTTGAAATGAGGAGCTTTTGCTGCCAGATTAAGAGGCAGGGGCCTAGAAACCGTCTGCATTTCCTTTAATGAATTCTCTCCACAAATAGATTTTTAGTAACAAATGGCTGACAACACAGTTTCCTTGATTTCCCTGACAAGGCTGAGGTGTTTTTGGTAAAAGCAAGAGCAGGTGTTACTGGAAGTAGTACTGGGAATTGTTTGCGGGATCACGACAACTGGACTTTAGGCCAAATCTCCAAAGTGATATACATACCTGAATACCAGATCAAGGAATAAGACAGAAGAATCACCTCTGAGCAATGGAAATCTGGAGAGTCCCTAGATACCATACATTATGGAAAATCTAGGATTTATTATTTCCACCATACAATTTTTTAGTAGCTGGGCCACATTTGCACTATGCATGAAGCCCAGTGATATAAAAGGCAACTACTTTGGGTTCTGCCAACACAGGGATCATGTTTAGCCCCCTTTTGCTGCCCACTCCTTACATATGCCTTCAGCAAACCTAGTCATGCCAGATGAGTTCTTGCACCTGGGCTGCAGATGTTCCTATGACCACAGGAAGGGAGCAAAGAGCATGAGCTTTCTGCATTTGCAGCCCAAAAGCGATTTTTTGCGGCTTAGATACCTTTGTGTAGTGGCCAAGAGGAGCCATAGCTAAAAAGCAGTCCAGAAGGAAGGAATGAGCAAGCAAGGGCAATAGCTGCCGCCACTATGGCTGATAGCACCTGCTGCCATTCTTGTTATCTCAGCAGCAGCGGCATTCACTGGAAGCTGAGCCCTTAGAGAGAATGGTAGCTTCCGCAGGGATCATGGCCAGCTGCTCTCCACATCTAGCTTTCCTTCCCTTTCCTGTGTGAAAAGACAGTCCTTAAGGCTTGTCTGTTTGATCTGGTTGTCCCAGGCCATTAAGAGCAGAAGAACATTGTATTTCCACATTCCTAGCCCACAAGCAACGCCACCTCCACCTCCATTTTTTTCCTGCTGAACATTAAACATACTGTTTTTGCCAGTACAAATGGTATTGTTTGGTCACCTACAATGGCTTCATTTCATTGGAAACCAAGCATCTCCATTCAGTTGATTACTGTGGCAGAAAAGCCCCTTATCCAGTCATTTGTCACTGTCTTCCATGATTATTTTGTCCTGAAGTGCTGCTAGGCTTTCTGCCCCTTTCTGAAGGGACTTTAATCACCAAACCTGGTGGGTTGTGTTTTTTTTAATCTTTGTTTCACCAGTGAGATGGTGAGCCTTTCAGTTGTTTTCTTTTTCTATGCCTGCCTTCTCTCCCCCTCACTTCTGCTCCATTCAGCCATCTGCTTGCAGTAAGTTTACATCCCCAGTGATTAATTATGAGTTTGGGTGGAAAAGGAGCCAAAGACCGAGAGAGTGATTTGGGCTGCTGGAATGATGAAAGACTGGGCTTATTTTTTTTTTTCCTAACCAATTCACTTATGGAGTGGTAAAACTATGGACTATTTTTTTTTTTAAAAAAAAGGTACAAGTGACCAGAGTGCTGTCTGTTCCCCCCCCCCCCACCCCAAGTGACAGGAGGAATGGTAAACAAAGTGGTCTTTTCTTTTTTCTCTTTTCTCTTTTTTCTTTTCAACTGATTTACTAGTAGATACATCAGAAGGGAAGGGATGTAAGAGTGTCAACCAAGAAGCACTGATGAAGGTCTATTAGGTGAAATCACATGTCCTCAAAGATCTGCCATGGGAAGGATAGGGTTTGCTTCTTGCTTTCTTGGCACTGATGGTATGGATAAAGCATCAGAGGAATCTACAAGTCAGAGCACATGGTAGCAATGGTCTAGATCAGTGAGGGCAAACCTTTTAGAGACCGAGTGTCCCAAAACCTCCTCGCCCCTGTCCTGCCCTCACCTCTCCTGCCTGCAGGGCCACTCACCAACTCCATGACCCACCACAGCAGATCGCCCAGGTGGCCCAGCAGGGTCATAGCAGTCATGCCCTCTGTCTGCGCCCTGCAGCATCATCTGTATGTGATGGGGCACGAGAGCGGAGTCTTGTCCCCGCTGCCCGGCTGCCATGTCCTTGGCTGTGCTGCTCTGCACAGGCTGCGCCTGGGTTGAGTCTCCTCCAGGGGGGCTGCTGGTGAGGAGGGGACCACAGGGGGAGGCGAGGCTGGGGCAACGGCGTGCGTGCCCACAGAGAGGGCTCTGAGTGCTGCCTCTGGCACCCATGCCATAGGTTCGCCACCACTGGTCTAGATAGAACACCAGCCTATCACTGAATCCAAGAAAGGAAACATTTTGTAGCATTTTACAGCTTGTAAATATTTCCTCTAAAATTTTTAGTCATCTCTAGTGTCCAGTTTTTATCTCTGTTATGTTTTCCAAAAACCAAAAACAGTTCTATCTCCCACTACAAGCTGTTGGTTCTTTATAATTAATAACAAAGTTTTATTGTAAAAATTTCAATATTCCAAATTTATCTGGACCCTTAGTTTGTTTATAACGTTCTAGGATTTAAAAAAAAATATTTGGCCTTTTGCTGTTTCTTTCAAATGCTTTAATTCTTAGGCTTATAATTAAGTTCTCTTTAGTTCAAAGTTGAAGATAACTCACTTGCTGAAGCTTTTTAAAACTTGCCATTCTGAAGGTCTCTAATAGTTTTAAAATGGTTAATAGGCAATTTCTGTGAGTGATTAGAATGTGAGGTTTGTGAACTTAGTGTCCTTTAAAGCAGGGGTCCTCAACCTTGGCAACTTTAAGACTTTGGACTTAAACTCCCAGAATTCCTCAGCCAGCAAGGCTGGCTGAAGAATTCTTGGAGTTGAAGTCCACAAGTTGAAGTCCACAATTCTTAAAGTTGCCAAGGTTGAGGACCCCCACTTTAAAAGACTGCCATGGTTTCAAACAAGATGGCTAATTTCTTCCTCTCCTTGCTTTCAAGCCCATGCAATCAACTGTCCCACAGTCTCCTCATGAAAAGCAGCTGTTCAGAGCACATGGGGCAATCTCCTTTTCTTAACCAGAGTCCAAGGAGCCTGTCCCTTCAATAGTTCCTTGCCATGGTCCTCAGCTCTGCAAAAGTTCTCTAAACATCCCCCAGAAGTCAAAAGAAATGGGATTTCGATTACATGGTTATGACTGCCATATTCACTTTTTCGTGCCGTCCCACCCACATGGACACCTCTGTTCTCTTGGCAGGAGTGATTTCAGAGTAAGGTAAAATGTCAAGATGGTGGCTCTGACAGGGTAATCAGAGCTTGACACAATGAATCTTTATGCATGTTACTCATGTGATGACCATACCTTGAAGATACCCGTCTCCCGACTTTTTTTTGCCTTTGACAAAGTGCCACCTGGTGGTGAAAAATAGTATGACAAGATGCTCTTCTTAATAGATGGTAGAGCAGGGATAGGTAGCTTATCTTCACAGGGTAAGTTCATGCAACATTCTCAGCACCAAAGAAGTCATCCACATTTTAGTCTCGATAAGGTTAAAGTATTTTGGCTAATAGTTTGCCTGGATATAAAACAGATTCCTTTACTGTATTTTTTCAACACTGAAAATAGAAACTGCAATTAGTGCATGCTTCATCTTCCAAAGTGAAGTTGTTTGAATGTACTTTAAAGATCTGGGGTAAACCAGAATGTGGCCACTTATATTTTCCCATGCTGACCACAATGAAGCTTTTGTCAGTATGGTAAACAGGTTACTGTTGGCTGTATTTCCTCCCATTTGTGATGAAGCTCCCATGGCTAGAAGTATCTGGCAGCTGGAAAACTCATCTGAAAAAAAAATCTGTCAGTCTTATTTAACATAACTGTTTCAAATAAAAATGCAAACCTGTACAGTGCTAGTTAAGGATGGGTACAATTTGAATGGCAGAAGTGATACAACCTGTAAATATAGTGCAGGTATAAGCTTTTGGGATGAAATACCAACAGAAAGGATTATACCTACAGTACTTTCGGGGTAACATTAAGACATCCTTAAAATCAAAGGATCACATTCTGGTATATATTGACTAAAGACTGGGATTATATATCGAGGAATACTGACTTAAATAATATACATCTTGAGATCATCAGTGCTGTGAGCAGAAAGGCAGTGTGGTGTTTTCGGATAGAGAAATTTGGAGATTAGAAATTATTATTGGGTGGGGAGGAAAGGAATTCTGTGTGATTTTCAGTCAAGATAGCATATAATTTCAACATACTAAAAGGCACGCTTTTAATTTCAAGTGGGATTTTAAGAACCCATCATGATTGTTGCAGATATAAGTTTCATTTGCAGACATACAGGCAGGACATAGGAAAGAAAGTGCCCTTTCATGGTTGGAAGGCAGGAATCTGGGTGGAAGAAGATTTTATTGTAAATGTTAACTTTGCTGTATGTCTTTCAATTCCACTATAGAAAAATTTATAGAAGCATTCTAGGGCTTAAATTCTAGTCTTAAATGGATTATAAAAGCTAAGCAGCTTTGATATTTTAGGTTCACTGTGAACCAGGACATCTAACACTACGCAGCTAAACATTTAATGTTGTTCTAATTTATTGATCATATTTATAATTTGAATGAAATATTTTTTCTTTCACATAAATTCTTCCTATTGGCCTTTGCATTATACCACATTACGAGTCAACAATTTCGTTGTAGTTTTCTGATAATATTTTAAATGTATAAAATATGCTACCTCTGACTGTTTTCTCTTATATGATTTTTATCCCTTTCTCCTTTATGTGATCTCATATTCTGAGTTTCATAATAATAATAATAATAATAATAATAATAATAATAATAATAATAATAATAATAATAATAATTGAACACCATTGGCATTGACAAATTCGCTATTAGTCAATTGCAAAAGGCGGCCTTACTAGGAACTGCTTCCATCCTGCGACGATATCTGTAATACCATCAAACATCCACATCTGCCTATCCCAGGTCCTGGGTAAGGACTCGATAGGTAGACAAAATGCCAAATCCAGTCTGAACATCTGGCTGACTGTGCGATGATCAATAATAATAATAATGATGATGATAAAGTTGGAAGGGACCTTGAAGGTCATCTAGTCCAACCCCCTGCTCAGGCAGGAAACCTATACCATTTCAGACAAATGGCTGTCCAGTTTCTTCTTAAAAACTTCCAGTGTTGGAGCATTCACCGCTTCTGGAGGCAGGTTGTTCCACTGGTTAATTGTTCTAACTGCCAGGAAGTTTCTCCTTAGTTCTAGGTTGCTGCTCTCTTTGGTTAGTTTCCACCTGTTCCTTCTTATCCTGCCTTCAGGTGCTTTGGAAAATAGCTTGACTCCCTCTTCTTTGTGGCAGCCCTGAGATATTAGAACATAGCTATCATGTCCCCCCTCGTCCTTCTCTTCGTTAAATTAGACATACCCAATTCCAGCAACCGTTCCTTATATGTTTTAGCCTCCAGTCCCCTAATCATCTTTGTTGCTCTTCTCTGTACTCTTTCTAGAGTCTCAAAATCTTTTTTACATCATGGTGACCAAAACTGGATGCAGTATTCCAAGTGTGGCCTTACCAAGGCATTGTAAAGTGGTATTAATACTTCACGTGATCTTGATTCTATCCCTCTGTTAATGCAGCCTAGCACTGTGGTGGCTTTTTTGGCAGCTGCTGGCTCATATTTAAATGATTGTCCACTAGGACTCCGAGATCCCTCTCACAGTTACTACTATTGAGCAAGGTACCCCCTATAAAATAAATTTTATTTATTTTCAAATAGAGACAACATTGCTGAAATAAGGCCATCTTTGTAGCTGGTGCAATGCAATACATTATGATTGAGTTAAAAACTATGATTTGTTGAGTATGTAATTGTAGGTGGTCATGCACAATACACTAAACCTAAAACTGGCTTATGATCCACAATGGCCAATTCAAACAACATACTGAGTCAACATCACACAAACCATTATGGCTTAGTGTATGGTTCAATCCTAGCAATAGAAGACAGAAAAATTGTGTTAACATTTAGTTTTCTTTGGAATTATTGCATCTCCATTAATGAACATATGAGCCTGGAAGACTTCACTGACTTTCAACCCTGCAGGAGGACAGTAGTTTACGATTGTGCTGGTTAAAGACTGCAATGAATTTTTTTAGTTTGGTTTTATTAGTTTAACCAAAAGGTGACAGCGCTACTGGGTTTTGAACATGGAAAATGCAATGCTGATCTTTTAGGGGAGGAATGTGAAGTGGGCACCAAATCTCAGGGATAAAAAAAAATCCAGACAACCATGTCTTTTCTCTTTTTTTTTCATTGTTTGCTGCCATCTAGGGCTCATCTGGATTTTTGCCACCCAAGTCTGGCAGCAAACATTTGTGTCTCTGGGCTGGCCAATGCATTTCCCTTTACAGAAGGTAGTAAATACAAACGGTATGCATAATCCAGAATAGATTCTCTTGTCTTCTAATTAAATTAATGTTATGGTATTTATAGCTCATCTTTCTGTAAGGAGCTCAAAATATTTGGAAACCTCTGGCCACTATCTATTTTGTCTCCATGAAGCTTTCTAATATAGCCTATGCAAGGAAATCTTAGCTGGCCCAGTATCAATTAGTGAGCCTCAAGAGCAAGCAAAATGTGGGTCTGCCTGGACTTATTCTGCAAATTCTTTCGATTATATGGTATCCCGTTGTGATCAGTTCTCTGGAAACAGAATCCTACTCTTCAGTATTACCTCATTTCCTTCCTTGCTTGCTGTGTTTTAGGTCTAGACTGTCCTCAGCACCACATGGTCTGGTTTAGGACGTAACGATTTTGATATTAAAACATATAAATAATATAGTGAGTGAAAATTTTTAGGTAAAATAGGAGAGGTTGAAAATGAAAAGTGATGAAAATATATAAATCATATCTGCTGCAGAAATATTGGACAACAATTCCCATCACTGCTATCATTTGCCATGTTGGCTGAGGTTCTGCAGTTTTAGCCAAATTATTTTGCCTGTTGCTGCAGGAGGCTTCTAAAAAATTAGAAGGTTTAATATCCTCTCCAGCCTGTAATTTAAGCAATTTAAGCAATGACATAGTTCAGCTCTTTAATTAGTCTAATCTATTATTTGTACCCCACTTTTTGCCTGTGGGCCCAGAAGAGCTTTAGAACAGCATGAAAAAAACTAAAACATAACCATACACTACTGAAAACCCTCTATTATACATAAATAGAAACACAGCAATCTAAAGGACAGCATAATATTATATGAAAAAATTATGTCATACTAGATATAATGCCAAATAAATCCAAAGCAAGGGGGAAGGGGGAGGAATCAGCATTAGGATTGTGGGTTAACCCTTTTGTTCCTATATTGGTTGTAATACATTTCCTCTAAATCTAGAACTTTTCTTAGGCATAGTGCAAAGTTAAAACATAGAATTTACTATAAAGTGTAGTAAAGGGAATTAGAGACATATTCATGGAAAGCTATCAATGATACAAGTTATGATATCTGTACATTATCTTTAAAGTCAGGGCAAGAATCTAGTTTAAAATGCTAAGCAATAATATGGTTTGTTGATATAAAACTATGATAGTATGATATTATCTATTACAATGGCTTAGCATTGTATGTCAGACATCACATCTGTTCAACTAATTCTGGTTAAAAAGATGACATAACCTATGAAACCAACCATAGCATTAAACCATGAGATAGTTTGTCTGGTTTTGGCTTAATGCAATGTGGGATTTGTAAACCATGGTTAATAGCTTACTATGATGCAAACTAATTAGTTATTATTTATTCAGCAAACCATAGTTAAACATTCCTTGACAGCATACAAACCAAGTGAGTGTATCTAACAATATCCACTGTCAGGACGTATGAGTTACATTGGGAGAGTCCCGAATAATAAGATCTTTCTTATCCATGGTTTGACTGAGGAAGACAAGATCAAAACCTGGATCTGAGAACTGAAGATCATTCGTACCTTCTACTTCTATTCTCCTAGGCATTTGGAGAGAAACAGATAATTTTGGTATTTTATACAAATGTTCTTTCTCTCTCCTGAATTTCTAGTTCTTTCTCTCTCCTGAATTTCTAGTACAAATTTAAAGTGGCTGTATCTTGTGATGAATAATTGGGACGAACCAGGAATTCTGGTGAACTGCTCACACAACTGCCTAGCAATCTCCCTACCTGGTTTCACAGTTTAACAGGATGCTACTGGGAAGTTAAACAGAGTTGGTATACATCAATTCACATATTAGCTGAGTGGGGAGGTAAAACTATAAATCAGTCCATAGTCAATTTTACAAAGTTAGGCAGAAATACTACCCAGAATTCCAAAAGGGTGATCATCATCAGGATTCCAAGGGATTAGATGCAAGCTATGGTACAGAACAAGTCCAACTGGGAAGTTCAAGGAATCGCTGAAATCAGACGAGATTCTTAGCACCAACAATGGGCTGTCACTAATACAAAGTTCCTGTGAGGCATAAGCCTTCTAAAAAGTCTTAAATATATCACTCTCCTGTATTCCTCATGTAAATGCAACTGAAGTTTTGCAGCTTTATTTTGTCATCATCAGTCTTCCTTAGAGGCAGCTCCTTTTTTACCAGACTAGTTTCTGTCTTTCTAACCCTATCTTACGTATTCTCACCAAGTGGCCTTCAAGGCCTTGGCTCTAATTACAGATCTGAAACTTCAGCATCAAAGTCAGGTATAGTGGAACCTGCTTCTGGCATTTTAGAGCTATTACTGAGACTTGGTTTCTCGGTATCTGAAATACCACATTCCTCACCCTGATCATTTATTGAGTAAGATGATATAGCTCTAACTTTACTCCTCTCTTCACAATAAGCCCTCCACCATTCTGTGGCCTTAATTTGGGGAGTTCTGGCAGAACTAAGAAATAAAACATGATGCCATAGGTTTTCTTCAGGATCTCTCTTCTGGCCCATCGATTTCTCCGCTTATGAAGCCTTGTAGGGTCTCCATCCCACCACCTGTGGTATCAAGAATCCAAACTCTGCTATATATTATACGTCATTTCATCTGTTGTTCCGTACTAATGGTGCTTAATACAGAGCTGAATGTTTTGGACAGTGTAGAACTAGAACTAGAAGGTGATTGTGGAATCTGGATTTAAAAGGGGGGGAGCTGGAACTTGAAGGGCTGGCAATGCTGGAAAAGGGTGGTTTTCTCTAACGGGTTCTAGTTTTCATGTCCCACCTTTCATAGGCAGATATTTGTAGACAACCACACTTTCTGCCTATTTGAACGAAAAATACTGCTTGTTATCAGGAATCTGCAAAATATTGTAATCTTTCGTGGTTTACTCCAGTTTTTTTAGAATCGTGGGACATGAAATTGAAGGCAATATTATTTTTGTTGCGGCAAAAAGCTAAATTTTTCACAGAATAAGATTCTCCCGAATTACATACCTATTACATGGAATCTGACAACTGGACAAGGTAAATGGATTCTCTATGCCTTTACTAGGGCCAAAAACTAATATTGAAAAGATAAATATAAGGCCCCATTTATTCAAAGAATTGAAAACCTGATTGTGCTTGTCAGCAGCTTGCCTATTGACATAACTTTTTATGGACAAATATAATGAAATATGGAACTCATTTATATAAAATACAGTAGATTAAAAAGAATGATAATCTTATATTATGGTAGAAGTAAATATACACACACTTGAATAATACTTAATTAGATAAATATCTAGAGAATTGTAACCATTAATTGTTATAACAATATATTATACTTTATTTCTTCATCTTTTTTAAAAAAAGTACTTTTATGTATTTTCTTCTCTTAAGAATGTTTCATAGTATCATAACTAATATAAGAATGTCTTGACCTAATGTTCGGGTTCTTGGGAAGTTTTGGAGTACATAAGAAGATTTATTTATTAAATTTATATACTAACCATCTCACTGTTTGGACTGACTCTAAGACTCTAGATTGTCAAGATACATCACCAGGAAATTATACAGCAAATTATTTAATCCAATTGTGCCCATAAATGGATCAGAAATTAGATCTTACTGACTTCTCTGCCCCTAGTATAGGCAATTAGACTGTCTATTGGTAATATCAAGGATTTCAAACACTGAATGCATTTTTTTTTCTTGTAAAAACAGTAAAGTTTCTAAGTAAAGTAACTTACTCCAAGAGGTAAAGAATTGCTCTTGGGCTGGTCAGTAAATTAATCAACCACTCTTCTCATGAGCAGTCATCTGTACTCCTCACCTTGTAGCTGAAGAAACAACAGGCTTTGAGCTAAAAATCAGCAACAGTCTCTGAATTTCAGGTACAGAATACTTCCTTCCTTCCTTCCTTCCTTCCTTCCTTCCTTCCTTCCTTCCTTCCTTCCTTCCTTCCTGTTATTTGTATATAATGCAATGATTTTCATAGAAAATTATTTTTCCTTGCAAACTATTGTGCTGTTCATTTTTTTCTTCCAGAACCTTTATTTAACCAGCCTTGAAATTCATATCCTCTTTTGGAATGCTAGAAGGAAGAGTATTCTATCATTTATGGATAGCCAGCAACCACTGAGGACAGAAACTGAAGATCTGCTTTTCCATATGAAACAGAGGAGGAATTTTTAGACCAGCCAGGATATAATTACCTATGTTGGAAGAGAGCCAAGATCACATAAGCTTAGCAACAGCAAAGTCCTAACGGTGCAAAGGGGATTGAGGGAAGCTGAAAAGAAAAACATAACAATGCAAGAGGGATGTTTTTACCATATGAGTAGCAAAAGCTGCTAGTAACCAAATATATACTTTCAAGGTCTAAAATACGAGAAAATTGATCAAAGTCAAGGGGAGGGTGAGCCTTCTGTACAGAGTTAGTAGTGATGAGGAGTCTATGGAACTGATTAAGAAATCATGAAGATGTGTTTTTTACTGAATCTGCAAAAGCTATGCTCAGTTCATACTGAGTGGGGTTTATGAATAAGAGTTTTAAACATTAAAATCTGTTCTTGATTGTGTGATAGATGATAGACAGACAGACAGACAGACAGACAGACAGACAGACAGATACATTTTAATTCCTGCTCAGGAATTAACATATATTACAATACTGATGTATATTTATTCCTTTCAATTCCTGTTCAGGAGATAACATGTTACTGACATACAATAAAATAACATGTATCAAAAATAAACAGAACAATTTGATTATATCTTTATTAAGAAAGTTAGTAACAAGCTCAGCATGCCTAAGGTCTGGTACCCAACTCTTAGTATCTACAGATATGGGAAATAGGGCTATGCAAATCTTTAAGAAAAAATGTTTTGTGATCCACAGGAATAAACAGGAAGCACCTCTTTTCAAAGCAATAAAGTAGCTACATCTTCCAGGCCCATAGCCATGGAAGCTCTTTGTGTGTATGCATGCTGCACAGCTATTTTGCTTCACTTTTTCCTCAGCAAAGTTCCTTTATTAGTTGCAGAGAAATGGATTTGCATATATGGCAATATTTACAAGACTGGCTTTAATGTTAGAAATATTCTTATCTAAAACAGAAGAGATGCCACCAGTCAGTGTAGGGGTTCTTAGACGAACAGTTTTCCTCACCATATTGCAGCTTCCTGTGTTAATACTTTATATAGCATTTTTCAAGTGCCAGTTCAGGAAAGCAGAGCATGTACAGTTTTATATTTTCAACAACATCTACTTTCAATAGAAGAGAAAATATGTAGCTCAGGATTGAACCATGAAGTCCTTGGTGCTGTTTTAGCTTGGTTGCAGACATTTCATTACCCGATTAGGGGACATCATCAGTGCTAGTTAAGTGTGGGGTTTACTCCCTGTTTATATACAATGGCTTGTCCTGCTGATGTTGGTGGAAGTGCGATTTTTCTCCCTGTTTGTTCCTTGATTAGGGTTTTGTTTTCTGCTTGATTGTTTGTCTGGTGTTAATCACTGCTTGTCTGTCTGTTGATTGCTGGAGAGAATGTATTTTGGTCTTTTTGTTTCCTTCTTAACTTGTTTTACTATCTCTTTAGAATTGCATGTAAATGTGATTTATCTCTATGTTTTTCTTGATGGCTGATTTGTCTGAATGTCAAGCATCCAGGAATTCTCTAGCGTTTCTGGATTTTGTTTGGTGTAGGATGCTCACAGTTTCCCAGGGTATATAAATAAGGAGCAAACTCCGTACTCACTAGCATTTATGATGTATCCTAGTCAGGTAATGAAATATCTTAAGCAAATGGAGCACTAAGGATTCTAACATGTGAATTGTGTGTTGAAACATGGGACATCTACAGTTTTAGTTGGCTTGTAAATTTTTTTGCATTTTCAGAAAATCCTATAAACACCGAAGAGACTTCTGTATATGACTTTAATACCTATTTTTGAGGCCTTTTCTCAGAACTCAGTCCATGTACTATCCACCTGTCCTTGAGCCAACAGGAAACTACACTGGTAAAATATTTGTTTGGCTACTATTGATCTTTGCCTTACCTCTGTATCTCTTGTCCTTGGATGTAATGTCCTGACTTCAGGTGTTAAACGAAGCCTTTGCTTAAACCCTCTGGTTTTGTTGTTATCACCAACCAGCTAGGATCTACAGGTTTACCATTAGCCAAAACACAGTACCATTCTAAGCGCCTGAAGGGAGACAAGAAGCAACGGATGGAAACTAATCAAGGAGAGAAGCAACCTAGAACTAAGGAGAAACTTCCTGGCAGTTAGAACAATTAACCAGTGGAACAACCTGCCTCCAGAAGCGGTGAATGTTCCAACACTGGAAGTTTTTAAGAAGAGACTGGACAGCCATTTGTCTGAAAAGGTATAGGGTTTCCTGCCTGAACAGGGAGTTGGACTAGATGAACTCCAAGGTCCCTTCCAACTTTATTATTATTATTATTATGGTTCATCGCACAGTCAGCCAGATGTTCAGACTGGATTTGGCATTTTGTCTACCTATCAAGTCCTTACCAAAGACCTGGGATAGGCAGATGTGGATGTTCGATGGTATTACAGATATCGTCGCAGGATGGAAGCGGTTCCTAGTAAGGCCGCCTTTTGCAGTTGACTAATAGCGAATTTGTCAATGCCAATGGTGTTCAAGTGGTGCTAAAAGGAGTAAACAAAAAGATATATAGATACACAGAAAATACCAACTTTAAATTAAGATGTTGAATATCTTTTTTTTTTTTAAAGGTCCAGTACCTATAGTTAAAAATCCCATCACTAACAGGCTAAGACTGGTTGGCAAACAAAAAGGCTGATACCAATGTCTGTCTTCAATATTGACTGAAATTCTGGGAGTTGTAGTTCCAACCCTTCTGGAGCTACCAAGTTACAAGAGACTTGCACCTTGAACTCTTAAAGGGTTAACATACTTTTTAAAACAGGTTATTCAAAGTCAGGAAATGTTAGAATGTAGAACTCTTGGCCTGATTGTCTTCTTCTTGTCTTCAAATCCAGACAAAGACTGCACTGAGGTTTATACATTTGTTCATCTGGAGTTTCTGCAGCACAAACACTGTAGCAGTGATTATCGTGGGAGAA
This sequence comes from Crotalus tigris, assembly GCF_016545835.1. Taxonomy (NCBI): domain Eukaryota; kingdom Metazoa; phylum Chordata; class Lepidosauria; order Squamata; family Viperidae; genus Crotalus; species Crotalus tigris. Next base: position 3,656,576 of record NW_024096622.1, on the reverse strand, counting down.
GCTGAATCCAATTAAGCTCATCTGTGTGAAACATGTCAGAGAAGAAAAGATTTAGCAAGGCAGATATTTGAGAAGAAATGAGCAGCACAATGTCTTTTATTGTGTATTGGCCAACAGAAATGCAACACACTAAGTAAATAAAAGCTCAAGGAAAATCAACCTTCTAATTTCAGGCAGCTAAAAGGCAACTTAAACCGAAACAAGAAAGTAAAAAGTATATCATGTCAAACAATCTTTTGAAATGTCAACATTTAAAATTGCTTAGGTTCCCATGCAAAATAAATAAATAAACAAACAAACATAAGCTTTTAATATCACAACTGATGCCAATCTTCACATTTGCAAACCTCTTAACAGTTAATTAGAAGCAATCCCCACTGTTCTTTCAAGGAACAGGTCTATGGCATTGTTTCATTATACATTGTTTTCAGCCTGAAATGTAATTTGATGATTATATGAATAATTTTATTTTCACTTTCATACTATATAGTTATTATACATCAGTATAAAATAAAGGCTAACAAATTGTTTAAGTCAATTTGGCTATTTTATCCTGCATATAGTTAATATACCTGGTATGGACTTTAACAAATACAATCCCAGTTCAGTATTTGCATTGCACTGTTGAGTTAGAAATTACCTATGTGCAGCTCCTAATCAGCCAAATTAAAGGATTTTTAAAGGGTGTGGTGGATACCAATGGCTACTTAATCGGGTAGCTTCTGTCTTTCCATCTCTAACACAAGTTCTTTGATAAAACAGAAGTGATGGAGGCATTATCTGGATAATTCTGTAATAAAACAAGGGAATCGCACAATAAAAATATTGTCTTAAGGCATCTCTAGTTTTTTTTTTTTAAATCAGAACACTTTACATGTCAGGTTAAACAGTTAAAAGATGCTTCCTGAAAGATGTTCCTAATCAATGAGGGGTGGTCCTAGTTAAAATACATTATAATTGAAAGGAAATCAGGAATTCCTTTCAGCAGGGAACTTCTGGCATAGGCAAGATGAACTGAAGATGTCCTTGGAAAACAAGGACAACATTACAATTGAAATTACTGACTGGATGCAGAACATGGGCAGGAGAAAGGAGAGATTTTGAGATTGCCCCATAAGCACACAAGATAGCTATTCCTTGTGAGTAAGCTACAGGAATTGATCTTTTTGTTGATGAACTAATAAATATAGTGGTGGGAGTTGAAAGATTCTGTCTAAGCTCATAGTAGTAATGTGATCTTTTGGGACTCAGCATTTAGTCAATCTTCATTTCTTAACCACTTTGATTTTTTTTTTTTTTTTTTGCTTTTTAAATATTGAGAATCTCTGGAATGACAGGTTTTATGGTATTCACTAAGTGAGTTTTCTTGAGTCCCTTATGAAAAAAAAAATAAGTATGTGTTTAAGGATTTATAAAAATGATTTTTTTAATTAACAGCAAAAAGATGATTGGAATGTTATTTTTAGAAAATTATAAATTGGGTAAGGTCCAGAAGGATTTAATATAAATGGATTTAAATTAAAGAATCCTTTCTGTGGGAAACTACCCATGTTTTTGTGTTGGGAAGAAAAACAAAATGATAAGATGGGATTTTGAAGGTTGGACGCTAGAGGGAACCAGAAACAAATAAAACAATGGATGTATTGAGAGAGAGAGGAAGTTTTTTTAAAAATGTACATAGTCTTTTATTGCTTTTAAAATGACAATGAAACAGAGAAAAAAACCCACAAATATATAAATATATATACTGTCAAAAAACAGAAAAAAAATTATAGAAAATGCTTCTTTAAGGAGCCCTTGGGGTGCAGCAGTTAGAATGCAATATGGCAGGCAAACTCTACCCACAGCCTAGAGTTCAATCCTATGGACTCAAGGTTGACTCAGCTTTTCATCCTTCTGAGGTCAGTAAAATGAGGACCCATATTGTTGGGTATAATATGCTGACATTGTAAACCTGCCAGAGAGTGCTGTAAAGCACTATGGGGTGGTATATAAATCTAATATTATTTTTGATATTGCTATCACTATTTTTTTAAGTGTTCGATCTAGCTTCTTGAAAGTTGAATCAGTCTCCTATTTACTTAGGCATTTTATATTGTGGCAGAGAATAGAGTGAATGAAGTCCAGTTGCCTTTTGAAAAAGCATCTTTGGGAAATATGACCTGGATGACTGAGAATCTCCATAGAGTAAATAGTTTAAAAAACAATTAAATGATGAAATCATAGCATAATATTGGGATCCTGGGATATAGTTTCTCCACACAAAAGGAGGAGAAACAAGAAAGGTTTTCTTCCCAGCTTAAATAGAGAGCCTGGGCTATCCAGTAGCAGAAATGTGGAAGGCTCAGTCTCCAACATCACCAAAGAGATTACTTAGAGCAGTGGTTCTCAACCGGTGGGTCGGGACCCCATTTGGGGTCGAACGACCATTTCACAGGGGTCGCCAAACAATGCAGTCCGCCATTTTTTTCCCCTTTTTCTTAGCTGTGCTACTCCCTTTTATTTTTATTGGCTTTTGAAAGCCAATAGAATAGACTCTCTTGAATAGAATCTAATTCTATTGGCTTTCAAAAGCCAATAGGAATTGTCAAGGCTGTCTCTGCCCTGCTGAGCCTGCCAAAAGTCCCATTCTGCAAACGGTGCTGCACCAGTTGAGTAGTCCTCGACTTACGACCAGTTGAGTAGTCCTCGACTTACGACTGGTTGGGGGTCATGGCATTAAAAAGGTTGAGAACCACTGACTTAGAGAGTACTTCAGCCCCTGCCCCCACAGTCTCCAGCCTTGAACTAAATCTCAGACTTCAGGAATGTTACTGGTTTCAGTGAGAAAGCCAGAAGATCAAAAGAAGAGTACCCTTGCCGAGAGAAGCGTAAACCAAAGATAGGATTACCTGCTTTGAAGAGTTAGGCTTTTTAATGAATACTAACAAACTCCAGACGAGCTTGGACAGACAGGGAGAAGGTTTTGCTCAAGTGCTGTTAGATTCTGAAATAACTTCTTGCTATTGTTTCTTTCTGGGTGTCTCAGAACTTTTCTCATAGATACAGTTATCAGACTATTATACCCAGTCTAATAACTGTATCTATCCACAAAATGGCAAAAAGGTGTACTGGATGAAATTTGCAGTCCTCATTGCTGACCATTATGCTGCCTTTATGGCATCAGTTCCTAAGTCATTGATCAATGATGATGATGATGATGATAACAATAGCAGCAACAGCAACAATAAAGTTGGAAGGGACCTTGGAAGTCATCTAGTCCAAACCGCTGCTCAGGCAGGAAACCCTATACCATTTCAGAAAAATGGCTGTCCAGTCTCTTCTTAAAAACTTCCAGTGTTGGAGCATTCACCGCTTCTGCAGGCAGGTTGTTCCACTGATTAATTGTTCTAACTGTCAGGAAGTTTCTCCTTAGTTCCAGGTTGCTTCTCTCTTTGGTTAGTTTCTATCTGTTGCTTCTTGTCCTGCCTTAAGGCGCTTTGGAGAATAGTTTGATTCCCTCTTCCTTGTGGCAACCCCTGAGATATTGGAACACTGCTATCATGTCCCCCCTCAATGTTCTGATGGTATTCTGAGTAAGTAAACAAAGTAGATAAACGAAGTAATGGGATGATTCCTTCAGCTTTCCTGCCCTTCCACATCAACATGTTGATAGCTGGCAGGAAAAAACACCACCAAGCATCCACAGCAGCAAAAATGGGGTGGGTCTATATGTGGAATTATACCCGTCATCTCTAGGCTCTTCTCTGTGTCTTTCCTTCTTGACAGGAGGTATTAGCTCCTGCAACAGAAATCTGAGTAAGGATATAAATTCCATGAGTAGTTGAGTCATAGGTAGAGGGCTACAAATCTGGGCTATAGAAATCTGGACAACCATATATGATAGCAAAGATAAACATATACATGGTACTTTGCACAAACAACGTTTATTTAGGATTTTTGATCCTTTATTTATATAAATGATAAATATTGACTTCCAAATTCCATGTTCTTCAGGAGGCAATGAACACACTACTGTGTTCAATTAGGTCCTAAAGCATTTACTCTACCATTCGTGGAACAATCTAATGCCATTAAATAATAATAATAACAACAATACCAACAGTAACCGCATACCATCAAACAATTTTGAGTCACAGTGGCTTACAATAATCTAAAAATCATAAAAGCATCCACAGTAAGAAAAATCAACATAAAAAATAGCATGATGTAATGTCCTATGTAAGAAGAATTAACTCACAGTCCCAAGTAATAATAATAATAAAGTTGGAAGGGACCTTGGAGGTCACCTAGTCCAACCCCCTGCTCAGGCAGGAAACATTTCAGACAAATGGCTGTCCAGTCTCTTCTTAAAAACTTCCAGTGTTGGAGCCTTGACAACTTCTGGAGGCTGGTTGTTCCATTGTTCCGCCATTGTTCTAACTATCAGGAAATTTCTCCTTAGTTCCAGGTTGCTTCTCTCTTTGGTTAGTTTCCATCTGTTGCTTCTTGTCTGCCTTCAGGCGTTTAGAACGGTACTATGTTTTGGCTAATGGTAAACCTGTAGATCCTAGCTGGTTGGTGATACTGAGAAAGGGTGATAACAACAAAACCTGCTTTCAGGTGCTTTGGAGAATAGTTTGACTCCCTCTTCCTTGTGGCAACCCCTGAGATATTGGAACACTGCTATCATGTCACCCCTTGTCCTCCTTTTCATTAAACTAAAAAAAGTACCAATGTTCTACTGAACAAGCTCAGAACAAATAAAAATCCCAAATGATTTCAATGCAGCAATCAAATATTCCTAAGGCCTTCCAGAAATGTTTAGTCTTCATTAATTTCCAGAAGACTTTCATTGAGCAGGGTACTCCATCTTCTAGAGCAGTGGTTCTCAACCTTTTTAATGCCGCGACCCCAACCGGTTGTAAGTCGAGGACTACCCAACCGGTCGTAAGTCGAGGACTTTCCCTGCCCGGGAGCGCCACGCATGCGTGGTGCCGCCCCCTGCGCCAGCCGAGACGTAGCTGGCAAGCGGCAGAGACGGCGCAGGCCGGCCACCAGCTGGCCCAGCCCAAGGGAGGTAAGGCACCTGCCGGGCCCCACACACACCAGCAACCCTCCCTGCGCCCGCTGGCCTCCCACCTCCCACCCCTGGCCCTCTTTTACTTACATTTTTAGTAGTTGCTCAGCAGAGAGGGGTGGAAACTTCCAGACAACTCGCCTTCACTGCAGACAACTTGCAGCACTGTTTGCAGAATGGGACTTTTGGCGGGCTCAGCAGGGCAGAGACAGCCTGAACAATTCCTATTGGCTTTTGAAAGCCAATAGAATTAGACTCTATTCAAGAGAGTCTATTCTATTGGCTTTCAAAAGCCAATAGAATAAAAGGGAGTAGCACAGCTAAGGAAAAGGGGGGAAAATGGCGGACTGTGTTGTTTGGCGACCCCCGTGAAATGATTGTTCGACCCCAAATGGGGTCCCGACCCACAGGTTGAGAACCGCTGTTCTAGAGGGAGGGTGTTCCAGAGCATTATGATAAAAGAACAGCAGGTCCTGACCTCACCACTCTTCTAGCAGCTTCTTCCAGGAGGATTTCCTTAGATGAATTGACTTTGGTTGAAGCAGAAAGTTTAGAATAATCATCTTTTCTTACATAAAAGAAACTTGTATCCATAAAATAATATCTGATGGAAATCCAATTCTTTTCATAACTTCATATCTTTGCCCCATATCAAAGGCCTTTGCTGTGCCTAACAATAATATTATGGCTGTTTTATTATTTCTGGAGCATAATACTAAAATATGTATTAATAATCTAATATTGTCACTTATTCATAAAATCAAATTGTTCAGGGTGAATTACTGAAGAGAATCTAACTTTAATCCCAAAGTAACAGTTAAAAACATGGCATCTGGATACACCATACTCCAGGATAGATCAAAGAGGAAAAAGAAACCTTCCTAATTTTACAGACTCAGATACATGAAGTAAATCTATTTCACCTCCCAAATAATCAGCTTATAGGTCAGTGGACTGTTTAGGTCAGGGGTAGGCAACCTTGGCTCTTTTATGACTCGTGGACTTCAACTCCCAGAATTCCTGAGCCAGCATAGCTGGCTCAGGAATTCTGGGAGTTGAAGTCCACGAGTCATAAAAAAGCCAAGGTTGCCTACCCCTGGTTTAGGTATTTCAGTCATAAAGTGAATGTCCAGCTTTTGTTTCAGGTACTTGGCAGCATTTTCCAGCAGTTCCCGAAATCATAGACTTTCTTCCTACCAATATGCAAAGATAAATTTAAAAATTGCACAGCAAGGAAAGAAAAAAATTACTTGCTGATGTCTGGCAACCCCTCACCCTGCCCCCCAAGTTCATGACATTTCCAGTCGTGGATTTGCTTCTGTCCCTAAGACAACTCACCTGGGTTTTCACCACATTTGCTACCACTGAAGGCAATTGTCTCACTTCTTACACACATTTACGTCATAGCCCAGTTTTGGAAAGCTCTTTCCCAACTCTTAGATGTTGACGTCCAATTTTCTCTTGCCTATAATTCTCAATCTGACAATGAGATTGAGAGGACAGATGGCACTCTAGAGTGATACCTTCATTCATACGTAAACTACCGACAAGACAGCTGGCCTGAATTTTTGCCTATGACTGAGTTCATCTGCAGTAACTCAGTTCATTTTTATACCCTCATATCACCATTCCAGGGCTTGTAGGGCTACCACATATACCTGTTGCCTAATACTTCTTCCTTCTCCATTCCTGAAGATACCTCCTTTCTCCAGGATCCCCAAGCAGCACAAATAATTCTTCAAAGAACGCCTTTTACCAAAATTTCCTAAAAAACTTTAGCAAAGTTACAAACTCTTGACCAATTATTACCAGGAAGGTCTCCACCACCCAAGTTGTTGCAGGCTGCATCTGGCTTTCCTCCCCTGTGCACAACTGTCTAAAAAGTTGGACTCTAAATTTATTGGACCTTTCACTATAGCGTACAGGTCAATCTGTATGGCTTTTTGCCTGCAGCTGCCAGCTACAGTGAACATGAAGGTATACTTAGCTCTCAGTTTGTAATGGCTAAAATAAGAAGAGAGTTTCTTTTCAGGACATCTCATTCAGTTCCCCACTTTATACCATTCTGTCAGACCAAAGGAACTATTCCTGCCCCTAAACAACCCCTCCCCAAATATTTCCCTGGCGAAAAAGAAAGCAGTGTTGCTCACTATTACAGAATAAAATAAACCAGAGAAAGCAGAGATCCAGCCCTTGTGATTGCCTGAGGCAGACCTAATAAGGACATTGCAACAAAGAAACTGGGCAAAACACCCGTAATCCCATCAAGGTTTCTCTGCTTGCGAACAAGAGACAAAGACTATTTCCAATGCTCTGCCAAGTTTAAAAAGCACAGTGTTTCTTAACAATAAAACGGCTCTTCTTACACAATCAAGTTTATCCAGTTTTTCCTTATATGGCTCCAAGATTCTGAAAACAAACTGGACTCCTAGAATTTCCTGTGTTGGTTGTATCCCACTCACTTGTGCCTGCACTCAGCTTTCTGGAGGACATGAGAATTTATCTACCCCCAATTCCACTGGAGATTTTTTCAGTTTCAGATGACAAACAGAAGAAGGTAGAAGGGTTGTATTCTGTTCTGGATCTGCCCTCCAAAAGGGAGGCAAGTAAATGGAAAGGAAGATGCTCCAAATTGGACAAGAGAGCAGACTGGTCTTTACTATAACAATGCATTGATATCAACCACACCTTCTGCCTAAGAATAAGAAGTTCTCCAGTCATCATAGAGGCAAAAGAGTTGACTCTTGCTTCTACTGTATACATGGCTTGTTTCTTATGTTTCATCAATGGATTTTCTAATCTCTGTAATGAATTCAAAGCCATGTCCTTAAATCTTCACCTGCAAGTCTTCTAATTTCAGGAGTGGTTTGGATAAAGCTTGACATTAACTACACTTAATTTATGATAGATTATCAAGCTGAAAGGCTAGGAGAACTATATTTTTAACACTGCTGTGATGTTCTAATGCAGTGGTTCTCAACCTTTTTAATGCTGCAACCCCCAACCGGTCGTAAGTCGAGGACTACTCAATCGGTTGTAAGTCGAGGACTACTCAACTGGTGCAGCACCGTTTGCAGAATGGGACTTTTGGCAGGCTCAGCAGGGCAGAGACAGCCTTGACAATTCCTATTGGCTTTTGAAAGCCAATAGAATTAGACTCTATTCAAGAGAGTCTATTCTATTGGCTTTCAAAAGCCAATAGAATAAAAGGGAGTAGCACAGCTAAGGAAAAGGGGAAAAAATGGTGGACTGCGTTGTTTGGTGACCCCCGTGAAATGGTCGTTCGACCCCAAATGGGGTCCCGACCCACAGGTTGAGAACCACTGTTCTAATGAATTGGGAGGTATGCATAAAAGATGGAACAAGAGATACTTATGGGGAGCCTAACTTTCTCTTGCAGTTATGTCTGAAGGAAACCTGCCATTCAGATGTAGAGGTGGTTGTAAGGATCACCTGCAATGCTGACTGCATTTCCATCCAGTATCTACCAGTACCAATACTCATTCAGCCTTTGCTTCTCAGTCAGTGTGGATCTGATAATGCTTTAGGAATTCACAATAAGCTCAGGAATTCTCTCCAGGGCTCATCCAAGCAATATGTGGAGAAAGGGAAAACTGTCTGCTTTGCTTTGAAGGTGCCTTGAGATTGAAGATGGTAGCTCTCCAGAAAACAACAATCTTGTCTCAATACCTTGTTTAGACTAGCCATCACAGCAAGATAGATGGATAGCGAATGCTCTAGACAACTGATTGGGAAGAGAAGAGGGGGGGTCATTTCACCCCAATTCATCACTCTTCATAGCCTGCCATCAAAACAGACTGCCTCAATCTGCATAGTGATAGAGCTGTCCAGGTCCCTTCTAGATTTCCTATTTTTTTGAAGGAGAATAAGAGGAGCCAAGCTGAAAGACTTCAGCCCAAGCACCTTTTCTTAGGGAAAAACAAAGCCCTGGCTCAGCCACATGGAGTTAAATTAGACAACCATCCCCTTCAGAAATATAGTTTATTAAGGAAATAACTGTCAGCCTAGCCATTAAATATTTAGGAGATCAAGTAATGCTAATAAGTTAAAAAAAGATATACTGGAAGTGAGCAGAGGAAAGCAAAAGAAAGTAACTCCCTAGAAAGAAACTATTAAGGAGAATATTTGTAGCTCAGAACTGAAATGAGGAGGCCTTGGTGCTCCCTGAGCTTGGTTGTTTGTTTGCAGACTTTCATTACCCAAACTAGGTAACATCATCAGTGCACTGACGTTACCTAGTTTGGGAAATGAAACATCTGCAAGAAAACAACCAATCACAGAAAGAAATTTTGCTTATGGTACTACCCCTTTGACCTTTCAAAAATCAATTGTCTTTGTAGTTCTGCCCCTTTACCTCAGAGTTGCACAATAATTGTCTGACTGATCTCATAGATGTTATACGCAAGCAAAAAGTTGCTGTTTATATCAGATCAAATATCTTACTCCTGCATTCAATCACATGTATATATTAATTTGCATTAATTATAAATGGGTTGTAACCCCTCCCCTCTGGGTTATAACCCCTCCCCTCTTTAGGCCTGCCTTTGCCTCCAGTATTCTCAGTGCTTCAGTGCATTTTTCTCCTGGTCTCCAGTTCAAACCTATCTCTAGGGAAATTCTTCTGCAGCTGAACTGCAGCAGCTGCATCCCAATTGGATTTTTAGACTAGATAAAGCTTTATTATGTCTTTACAGTCAGAAGACACAATAAACATCAAATATGTATATCAATTGGATTTTTATTCACTATATTTTCTTTTAAGAGTCCGGAGTCCTAAAGATGATACCCTTGAAATTAACTCAATTGTAAATGATACCATCTGCCTTTTAATATTTATTTTAGGAATATTAGATCTCCAATAGGTTTAACTTATTTATTTTATTGAAATCTATTTGTAACATCCCATCCATCCCCCATTTTAAAAATTCTGTTCAGCAACATCACCTTATACTCATGAACCCTCCCAAAATACCATAACCCTTGTCAGTAAAAAGACTGCAGAGCCTAAAAGGATAACTCTTCACATTTTGGTAAAGATTTTGCTGTCTCCATCATAGTCTCATTTGCTTATTAATGTTGTGTACAACATGCAAACTCTTTAAAAGATGCTACTGCTTTAAAAGTTATTTTATTGAGTGGATTCCTTAAAGCACAAGTATCATTTTTTTCAGGCTGCAAAGCATTAGGCTATTTTCCTATGTAGTGGAGAGGGGCTGAGGTCACTATAGGTCTTCCTAATCATTATTAACTGTGCCTAGCCCAACTGGTCTGCTTATTATGAGGCTCCTGCATTAATTATTATCTCAGAAGAGTAAAAACCTATTTGCTCCAGTATATATAATTGCTCATTAAATGCTGGGTATTTTTTTTAGCATGTTGTTGAAATAAAATAAGTTTTATATCAAAACTTTTATTTGGGTCAATAGCAGACTGTAGGTAGGACAATCATATGAACTCTGAAGATGTCATTGTGCCTGCTCAATAACTTGCCAGAAAACAATTTGTGATCCTTCAGAATTCCTCCTGAAGGATCACAAATTGTGCTCCTTTTCTGAATTGGAATTACTTTTTTAACATGCATGTTGTGAGCAATAGCCTTAGATGGCCCTGAGATTACAAAGGGGCCCAGGCTGCCTGCCATTAAGATTGATGGCAAAACTTGCTGTAGAATTTGAAAAGAGGAATAAATATAATAAAGATAGCAAAGAGAAAAAACATTATATAGAAATGGGAAGCAAAAGATGAAATTAAATATATGTTCTAATAGGCTATCTCAACTGCAAAAGTCCACCTCCAGATGACATCAAAAAGATATTAAAACCTCTATATCTTTCCTCCAATAGGATAATCAACCTGATTTTTGCAGTCAAGATCTTGTGGCCTGAACTCAAAGACAGAAGGAAATGAATAGAGTGTGATAGCAATTAAGGGGTTTTAGGAAACAAGATGACCAGGTTTAAATGATAACAATCTGGACCAAAAATCTAACTCTCTGGATAAGCTGGGAGGAAAGAAAAAAAAGGGCAACCAACAGCAAAGTAGATGGACTCAATTACAATAGTGATAGATATACCACTGGAAGATTTGAGGTCTGATTATCCTGAATAAAATCTATGCACTTTCTCACACATGCTGGCACGTAAACAAACACTGAAACATCAAGCCCTTTATTACAACAACTCAGGAAGCCTCGTCTTCTCTCATCTTAAAGCAGCCCCTTTTTGTGCTCAGAGAAAAGTTAGGGATAAGAAAAGCAAGAAGAGGAATGGGAGGAAAGGAAATGCAAACCCTTCATAATAATACATCCCACCTAGCTGATTCCTCTTACCAGTCACAAGGCCTCTGTGTGGGGTGAGGGGCTTGGATAACACACCCCACTCCCCGATATAAAGGAGATCTGAGTCTCAAAATGATAAGGAGCAATACATCTGGCTGCAGCAAAGATGAAAAAACACAGCATTTTAAAATAAGATTTTTTTAAGAAGAAAACCACAATAAAATTGTTTTTGGAACATTTTATGACACTACACAAGAATGTGTCGATCTCATCTAAACTGTTATGATATATAATGGTGAAGATCTAACGGCTATGAAGTATTCATTAGCAGTGATATATAAAAAGTAACTGATACATTGCAATGGAATTTCTCTTTCCAGCTACATAGTCGATGTAACCACAGTGGTCAGTTACACAGCTCTGCTAGATTTTTTCCATGTTTATCTAGCCCTTGCTTGGTAAGCACATCATGCATTCCATTCATTAAAGTCTATGCAGGAAAGAATAGAATCTGACCCTAAGCCATATTTTTACTACTTGTAAGCTTGTCAAATAGGGGCCAGCTTAGGTGTCTGCCAATGCTTTCTGTCAAGCATTTTTTGGGGGGGGGGGGCTTGAGTACTGCTGAGGAGCTCTAGACTTTCACTCTTAGGATTTCTTCTACGGTACCTTCCAATTATCCTGAGCTTATTTCATCTACCTTTGGTGGAATCATGACTGAGAAATATGTGTAGTGAAGACATTTTGGACTCAAAATATTGTCTGTGGAAAAAATTAAGGATGATGCATATTCAAGCCCGTGTGGTTCAGCTCTCTTGGCTGTGAAAAAGCACTGCACTCAAGTTATTTTTATGATAGTAAAGATATATTAACGCTGAGAGTGGACAAGCTGTTGTGCTGGCTGGAATTTCTGGAAATGGTAGCCCCAACCCTGAATCACCAAATCAAAGAATGCTAGTGACACAGGCTTTCTTTTGTCCCAAACATTTTCTGCATGTTACAGGCCTTTAGGTCTTTACTATTCAAAAAGAGGTTCCTTGTTGTGTTTATTCTTAACAGACCAGCTTGAACACGAAAAGTGACAAATGGTCAACACTGGGCTTAAAGAAAAAGTCATTGAATTAAAGGTGAAGGAAAATGTCAGGAAACGGAGAATTGTAAAATCTGGTCCTGTCTTTCAAAAAAAAAAAAATATCTTATTTGCATAAATTCTGCATGTGCACATAAATATTCTAGGAAATTATCCTGGATTATATTTTCAGACTAAGATTCTGATTTTCACATAATACCTTTTAATAATGTAGAGAAGATATAAACTAGATTACCAGTTTTGGTTTGATAGTATCACATGAAGATTTTTTCTTTATGCTCAGGATAGTCCATTTTGTTCACTATGCTACAAACACAACCAAAGGCCAGTTTACTCCAAACATGGTCATACTGTTCTATGCAAGCTAGAAGCTCTAAACTAGAGGCAATCTTACAAGCATACCATTATCTACATCTCACCAATCAGGAGGTATGAGTAATATACTAACAAGTGTCTATTGAGATTCTCAGTCATCCAAATCATGGTTGTCCCAAAGGTGCTTTTTCAGGAGACTACTAGACTTTGTTTTTCTTTGAAGATGTTTCATTTCTCATCCAAGAAGCTTCTTCAGCTTTGACTGGATGGTGGGGAATGGAAGGATTTATATTCCTTGCCAACAGCTGGTCATTTAGAGAGTTGTTGAGGCCATTTGGAGGTTTATCTGTGTCCTCAGGGTCACCTGACTAGTGCAAATGTGTGTGGAGCCATCTTGGCTGCAGGATGTTTTGTGCCCTGTGTGACTGTGTCCCTTCACTGTTGAACACAGGCACAGGCTGTTGGGGATGAGTCTGTGTTGTCTGCATCTCAAACTGAAGCACAAATGGTTCCTGTCGTCTGCAATGTTTTCTGGAAATCCGTTCATACTCCTGCACCATTTTAGGGTGTTCATCCCAAAGTGCATAGCTAAATGTCTATGGAGATTCTAAGTCATTCAGGTCATGGCTGTCTCAAAGGTGATTTTTCAGGAGGCAACTAGACTTTCTTGTTTTTCTTTGAACACATTTCGCTTCTTGGATGAGAAGTGAAACATCTTCAAAAAAAAAAAAAAAAAAAAACAAGAAAATCCAGTTGCTTCCTGAAAAAGCACCTTTGGGAGTATACTGACAACATTCATAAAGTGCTTTCCACAAATGGTGTGATAAATTTGTTTATGTGCATATAATTAAGATTACCTTTACACTCTGTTTATTTGAATCCCAACTACACATGCTATCAAACTATTTTATTTAATCAATTTATCCATTCATCGCACATACAGCTTACAATAAAGTAGATAAAACATATACAATACAAAAAAAATAAAAACACACAACAGCTGGGAAACATAACAACACTATTAACATAGCCAGGAGACAGGCTCCATCACATACCCAGGCTTGGACACAGAAACAGATTTTCAAGGCCTTATAAAAGCCCAGTAGGGCTGGGGCCAGTCTGATATCTGGAAGGATGATATTCCAAAGGGCAAGGCATCGTGGTAGAAAAGGCTCTCTTCCTAGAGCCTGCCAAATGGCAGTCTCTAGTAGTTGATGGTATCCAGAGTATTCCCTTTGTGTTGCATCTGACAGGATGAGTAGAAACAACTGGGGGCAGATGGTTGTGTGTTTTTTTTTCTGGGTAAGAGTTTAGGTTAACAAGTTAATATAAAGCTCATCAACAATTATGTCTCTACAGGACATAACATACTCTTTTTATAGAATACCACCTGCTCTTTCTATTTATCTTGAGAATACTTTATAATATCATATAGGCACAGGGAAACCAAGGAAAAGTACAATATCCGTGAGCATATTGGATATCCATTAATAAATAAGCAGAGTGATCTCATAGTTTGTTGCAGATTAGTTCATGGTGACACTCTCTGATTAGGTGTGCTTGGAAGTACTTTGAAGATAACATGGAAATGATATTTGTGGATAACAAATTGTGGATAGCTATTTTATACTCATACCACTTAGAAAAGAGCCAGTAGTTACAAATAGGCATATTCTCTCACACACAGTAAAACTCATGTTTGTTTGTTTTTTGTTCTGTCATCTAAAGGAGGTCTATGGGATATATTTGTGAGGATACATTACATTGTTAGATTTAATACTCATCATTTTGCTTTTCAGTTTCAAATCCTGTATGGAAAGATTTGGACAAAAAGGGAATCACATACAGAAAACAGATCACACATACTGAACTGAGTGTTGGTGCTCAAGTGTTGCTGCTCAAGCCTCTGTGCACGCTTCTTATAACTACAGGAAGTAGCAACTGCTAAAAAATTAAAGCCATCGTTTGGGTAACAAGTCCATTTAATATAACTTTAGCCAGTCCTCAAATATCATGGTGTGTTAGCAACCTTTGAAACAGAGGAAGTCTTCATGACAATACTAATAGCTATAACTGCAAGGAGAAATTGTAGTTACTTCCAGGGCATCCAAAATATTTCATTCATCAAATTTTACTATGTTTTTTTTTTTTTGAAGATTTCCCTACAACACTACAAATAGCTGCCTAGCTCTATTGAAACATACTGCATAATTTCAGATGGTGAAACAGTGGGTTTTAATAAAAGATCTTGAACCATTGAAATATAACATTAATGTTATTTAAATAATGTAAACATTAATGCATATGTTTTTTATTATTTAAATTACAAATAAAGCAGGAAGAAAAGAATCCAATGATTACTTGATTATGTCTTTCATCCTCTGGCGTCTCTTGTTAATTTATATTTAAAAGCTCTGTTCCTCATTCATTTTCCAAGAGAATATCTTTAACAATTCTTTAAAGAACCATTATGGTACTTTACCAGATGGGTAGCTTAGCTCATGCTCACTAAAAAGATAAAAAAAGAGCTAACCACAGCAGTCTCTCTTGTGTACAGTTCTGATGATGACAACATAACCATATGCCATCTAAGACATTCAACACTAAGGAATGGCCCATCACAACAAGAACAATAATGGGATACTGTTCCAAGATTCTTTAAACTGATTGAAACTAACCAAACCTTTCAGTCCTAGAATTGTTGACTGTCTCATTTCTATAATAATGAAGCCTTTTTAAGGCCCATATGGAAACCATTCATGAAACTTCTACTTCCCTTACATTGAAATTCCAGTGACAGGAATTTACTTACAATTACATTAATGAAGTGTTTCATATTTTAGAAGTTTATTGCCAAACCTCAGTTTATTTAGTGGCTTGTTGCTACATAAACATTTCAAATCTGACATTCTTCTAAAATCCTTGAGATGAATGTTATACTTTGAAAAGAACCACTTTCATTAGAAATTAACTGTATAAATAGTATTAAAATAGCAGGAAGTAATGATTGCAACATTTCACCTACTCCTCCATATGGTATTTAGGTCATGTTAAAGACTTTGAATATGAAGGGAATTGTTCTTATTGTTGTTGTTACTACTACAATCCTAACTCCAACTTTCCCCCTTCAAATGGATTGAGTCATGCCATCTGGGAACTTTAGGAGCTATAATCCAAACAAATCAGACTGGTTGGGAAGGATGAGTTTGGACCAATCAGGTGTGTTCAAACTGTGAACAACTTACTGTTCAAGGAAAAAAAAAAAAAAGTCTTCAGTGCAGTCCTATTTGAAATTCAAGTAATCTTTCAGAAATTATTCCCTTCTTCCCAGCATAACTATAAATGCAATGCATTTGAGCCTGAGGAAGAAGAGAGCAAATGCAAGACATCCCAGACATGTGTGTTTATGTGTTTGTGTGTGTGTGTGTAGGGAGAGAGAAAGAGAGAGAGACAAAACCTCATTTCTAACTTTTTAGCTACAAGAAGGGACTGGAAAATCTTGCTTCCATTCAGTCTGGACTGCATACCGTATTATTTAGTTTAATTGTTTAGGTCAGGGCTTTTCAACCTTTTCACCTATTGTACCAATTTTAGGATATGGCAATATGCAAGTACCACCAGTCGCCTAGCAAGGTGTCAAAAACTTGATGACCCCCCCAAAAAAGGAAAAAAGTGATAAAGTACAGGTAGTCCTCGACTTACAACAGTTCGCTTAATGACTGTTTGAAGTTACAATGGCATTGAAAAAAGTGTCCCCCAAGCCAGAGCCGAGCAAGACACCTGCCTGCCCGCCTGGCGACACTCTTCCTCCTGTCCGAGGTTTTCATTGTTGTGAGCATTTCTGTTGAGGATTGACAGCGGGGGGTGGGAGGTGGTGTTTGGTTTTTATTCCCCCCGTCTGCTGGGTGGTTGCAGCAGGGTTTGGTCACTTCACATGACCCTGGGACACTGTGACCGTCATAAGTATGAATCAGCTGCCAAGCATCTGAATGTAAATCACAAGACCCTGGAGATGCTGCAACATTCCAGCTGATTGGTGCTTCTTCTGGGCCCACCTGGAGCCTGGCACTGATCCTGGCACTTCCACTGAGCCCTGACAGCCCCGAAGAAGCGCTGAACCTGGCACTTCCGCTGAGCCCTGACAGCCCTGCAGCTCCAGCCATCTCTCGCTCAGACTTGTGCGGTGCTGCCACCGGTTCAGCTCATTCCCCTACCCCGCTACCACTTTTCTAGGATGGTCGTGTATACACCTGCCAGGTGCCAATGTACCACAGGTGGTACCCGTACCACTAGTTGAAAAGCCCCTGGTTTAGGTCATGGATGGATAACCTATAACCTTCTTTTTTATAACCTTCAGAGTTACTTCCCTAAATCTCACTGTCAACATTTATTAGTCAACAATAATTAACAGTATATGATTTCTCATGATTTCCTTTGAAATAAAACAAGTAACATATGTCTTAGGATAGACATAGGATATTTAAACATCATAAACTTTCTCCCACCCCATTCAAGAAAAACTCCCAAAATAAAGGAAAAAAGCTTGCCTACTGTCATGGCATCATTGCCCCCTTGTCCCAGTGGGATGACCAGAACATACCTGGGATAAGCAGCTGTGCAAGTAATCTGGCCTCATGACATGTAGGGCTTTAAAGATGATAACTATCGGAGCACCTTGAATTGCACTTAGGAACCCAATGGGAATCAGCATAGCTTACATAACAATGATGTTATTTAGGTGCATTATGATGCACCCAATAATATAAGTGTTGTTGCATCTAGGTCCAGCTGAAGCTTCTAAATAATTTTCAAGGACAACCCCATATGCAGCATGTCGCAGTATTTCAAATAGGAGGTGACTTAGGCATGAGAGACTGTGAGAAGAGACTATCTGGGAATAGGTACAATTAGTGCACAGTTTGGCCATAATTAATGGCCATAATTAATTTAGGCATAATTAATGCACAATAGTTAAGTCAATGCTGTTTTTTTCCCTTACAACCCCATGCAGATTTCAGAACCTAGAAAGCACCTCAATCACACCATTTGAGTGACAGTGGAGCAGAAATGAATATTAGACTGTTTTCAGAATACCAATGATTATTACCCTGTGTCAATGAATGACCTCATCCAGTAGTTCCAAGTAAATGTTAAATAGAAGCAGGGAGGAAATTGAACCCTCTGGCTTCCCACAAACCAGAAGCCCATACCTGGACCTGTCCCCCCCCCCACTCCACAACAGGAGGGACTGAAACTAACCCAGAGGAAGGAAGAGAACCACTGAGGAACCATGCTGCCCACTCCCTATCTCCTCAGCCGGCTGCCCAAAATACAATAATTGATGGCATCAAAAGCTACTGAGAGATCAAAGATGACCAAATTGGATAGATTACTCTCATACCGGGCTTTTCAGCAGTCATCCACAAGTGTTATCAATGCTGTCTTAGGCCTGGAACCAGACTGCAATGGATCCAAATAATTTGCTTCCTTCAGAATCCTTTGAAGCTAGAGACCTATCATCTACTCAACAACTTTTCCCCAAAGTTTGAAGAGTGGACAAAACTTGTTTGGTACTGCTGGGTCCAAAGATGGCTACAGGTCCCTTCCCTCCCACCCCCCACCATATATAGCACAGTTCATAGTCCCAAAGACTGTTCTCTTCTCCAGAATCTTTGGCTAGAACAGATCACTGGACAAGATTGGGTCCTTGTCATCTTCATTGGTCCAGCACAGCCAGAGGTCATCTCCAAGTAAATCTGAGCAAATTTATCTGAATGATGCTCAACATAACCTTTACAGAAACCTTGCAAAAACTTCTCCATACCTAGAAGAGACTGAGTCACCCAAAGCATGTTTGCTAAGGGGCTATCTAAAGATGCAATAAGGATGGAGAAACACATGTATTTTCCACCTTTATTTCTACAATGTAGTCTTTAATATACAATCTTACCCTGTGCCTGGTTGGACAGACAGTCTTTCTCAGTGGTGCTGTAGATATTTCTTATACTGTTTCATCTCCTGGAGTTCTTCTGAGAGCCAGGGGATATCCAGGGTCAATCTGCATAGAGTGTTTGCATAGCCATGATGGCTATTGAAGGCCATTATTGCTTCTTCATTCCAAGCAGTGATTAATACATCTTTGAAACATGTACCAATTCTTTAAGAATTACCCCAAATTCCATTTGGATCCTCATCGGGCCTCAAGGTGGATGATTAAATAAATCCTTCTCCTGCTGCAACAGAAGGCAGCTCTGGAAAACTCTGGGGGCAGCAGGGAGTGATCCATCCATGAGAAAGAATTAATGACAATGTCTCCCAACTTAAGAACATATTGCCATAATCTAATCTGTGACCTCCATTGTATATATATTCCATGCATACTGTTCCCAGTACACAGAATATAGATTATTCATATAAATTGGGTCCAGAATACACACAACTGCACATATGAAGGAACTAAAGTAAGCCAGAAGGGGAGTTTGAATGAAAAAAATCCTGAATGCAATAATAGTAAATATAAATCAGTTCTACAAATATAGGGTTGCAAACAAAAGACTATTATACGGCAGATACAACATTGTGGAATTGGTTTCTTTTTAAATTGTATAATTTAAGAAACTTGAGAGATTGGCATTTATTATTTCCATTTCTAATCTATTTTGACATTAGCAGTGGGGATTTATTCCTGGCTAATTTAAAATTTTTTATTTCCTCTTCCTACCACAGATAAGTAGAAATGCTGCATGCCATACATGGAATGGAGTTTTTGCTCAGTAAAGTTTTCATTTGTGAAAAAAAGAGAGAGCATTTTCACATATGGTTGTCAGATTTCTTACATTGATGTTACTCCTATGTGACAAATTTTATGGACAAATGGACAAAGACAGGTGGGAATGAATGCACAATGTTTTTGCATTGGTTGCAGTGGTAGCAGGTTCTTTTCTTGATGCATATGATGAAACACACATTTATGCATTATAATTTATGGAAGGGAAGCAGGAATCTGTTATTTGCACCAACATTAGGGACACTGGACCTTAAAGAACTGGTACTGCAAATTTTATTTTAAGGTTGCCTTTAATATGAGCCTAACTATCTATTTTAAACCTGTTTTGAAAGATTATTTTAGCCCTGCACTTTCAGATATCCCCTATCATGTGGTTGAAAAGAAAAAAAATGACCTGATAAATAACAGTGAAAAGAATGTGTGTTGCAAAATAGGCGTTAAAAGATTTAAGAGCAAAAGATGAAGCTATTATTTGCCCCTGCCAATTTCCAAGGAAAAGTGCTGAAGAGACAATGCAACACAGGATGTTAAGGAGATCTAGACTTAAATCTTGGGGGCTGAATTGCCAAGACTTAAGCACTCCAGGGACAGAAATTCATTAAATAACAATTGATTCAGCAGCCAATGAAGCATAAACGATCAGGTAAAACCATAGCAGGAAGAGCTGGTCATGATAAAGAATCCTCTTCTCAGACGTTCTTCCTTTTTTTAATGTAAGTTTCTTAACATTTAGAACCTTGATAAATTTGACGTTCTTCCTTTTTTTAATGTAAGTTTCTTACATTTAAAACCTTGATAAGTTTCTATGTGCATTTTGTAGCTCAGTACGAATCTATACTATTCTCTCAGTCGCTGGAACTAGTGACACAAAAACAGAATACATATAATTATTTGGGCTCCCTTTCTTACATTTGCTACAGTCCTTATTGGCAAAAATCACTGCATGGTGTGTGTAGGTGAATTAGAGACAATTATATTTTGGTGAAGAAAGGACACAGTTTCAGGCTCTTTGAAATCAGTATCTGATTATTCTAATGTTTTTGAACAACTTGACATCCCTTTTACTAATGGAAAAAGAACTGGAATTGGTAGTTCTTCGGAGAACAAGTCATGGAGGGAAGCATAAATCATTCTCTCTCTTAAATTATTTATTTTGACCTAGTCAATCTGTCTGAGCCCAACCTTCCTCTCAGCAGATTGCTACTGTAGTGAAAAATTGGAGGACGGGGTGCTGTGTATGCTGCTTTGAGCTCCTGAACAAAAAAGTGGGATATCAATCAGTCAATCAAAAACATTCTAATACTGATTCTGACTGGCTCCAACAAATCTCAAAGATCTATACCAGGGGTCTTCAAACTTGGCCTTTTATGACTTGTGGACTTCAACTCCCAGAATTCCTCAGCCAGGCACACTGGCTGAGGAATTCTGGGAGCTGAAGTCCACAAGTCATAAAAGGGCCAAGTTTGAAGACCCCGATCTACACAATAATAGAATTGGATGTAAGTTTGCCATAAAGAAGCTAAAAAAAGCATTTTATCCTTTGTTTTTCTCATGTTATTAAGATTATACAATTAGTCATTTGACAACAGTTCAAAGTTACACCCCTCTCACAAAGCTATATATGACCTGGTTTTGAAGACCAACTATAGGAATGCTACAGCAGCTCCCCACCTTTCTCTCCCCACTATCCCTCACCAGGGTCCTTGCAGGCCACGTGACCTCATGAGAAGCAGAGAGGAGTTTACAGTTGAGTAGTCACTAACATTCTATGGCATTTCTCTCCAAGAGAGATGGAGAGGTGATGTCTGGATTTTTTTTTTTTTTTTTTTGCAGCTTTAGGGCAAATCGAGCCCATTTTCAATCTCAGGGTTTTTTTCTTTTTGAGGGGAGCATTAGCCAGTCTCTCCTACAATTTCAAATTCTTATTTTGTTTCTGGAGAATTATTTTGCTGATGGAAATAATTCTAAGGTCCTTTTCATAATTTATCTCAAACTTTCTATTGGGTTGGAAAGAATAAAAAGAGATAATGTACCAAGAATTAGTCAAAATCTTGCCATTACAGCATGTTATCCGTATCAGTGAGTGTAGCTTATTTCTGATTTATAAACTGTGGCTGACACAAACTATGATTTAATATGATGTATGAACACATTGAGCTCTAGAGGGCTCATTTTATTAAATTATAGCATTGATATCGCACCTGTTGTATTCTGGAAAGCACAGGAAATGTATCTACTACACAGTGGTTTGAATTTCTCCTTTGACTATAATCCCTCCAATATGAACCTTCAATTTCAACATACAGTTTCAACATACATCAACTTTATGTATACTGATTCTCATGTTTGAGTTATGTTGAATACAAATCCAATCCACATATTGCGAGGGGATATAGATGAGCTCTCCTAGGGATATCCGCAGCAAATGAAAAACTCTGCAGTACCATCATTGCTCAAGCCTTTCCCACGTCATGACAGCTCTTCAGGGTGGGGTGCGTGCAATGATGTCACTGTGCATGCTCATCCACCTTCAAAGCACATTTTGTTTCTTGCTTACTGGCCAGAAGTAGTCCAGCTGGTCCAGCTGATTAGTTTTCTGCCAGTTTTCAATTGTATGTGTCATAGTGCAAAGTGGGTAGACTTAGGTCTCATATATCTGCTTTTCCTTTCTTCTGGTTTGTGGATTTAGGGTTTTTGTTTAAAAGCAAGATCAACAACAAAACAAGATTAAATTATTTTGGGAATCTAGTTGCAGTTTTTATATGTTTCCTGCTTCAAAATGGCAGGAAATTGCTTTATTTATTTTCTACACTTGCACTGATAAAATTCAGTGGAGGAGGATTAGATGACTGAAACCTGCATGGAGTTTTGGGATTGTAGATTGTAGGTGGCCTAACCTTGTTACAAGATGCCTCAAGTCCTTATTAATCTGGTTCCAAGACAGTAAGTACAGGGAAAAGAATTTCCTATAGACAATTCTACTACAATTTCTGTCTTTCTCTACAATGAGAAAACTAGCTCAAACCTCTTTTTTAAAAATTTAGCTATTGCTTAATGGGGCTTCAGGAAAAGAAGGAAAATTATGGCACAACATTCAGCTGTATTCCATGTCTTCCCCACATCCTAGCTGCTTTGTCCTGTAGCAGGCAAATGAGAGGCATTGTGCTCTTCTGGCAATAGCTTTCTCCTCCAGGAGAGGCCTAGTTCTCTGAATACTACAGCAACTGAATAAGCACTCCAGTGTCACTTATTAAAATGCCAGTTGATCTCGTAGCAAAGAACAACTTCCTCAGAAAAGTATGTTTTTTCAGACAATTGAGATTATATCTACACTTACATATTGACCTTTGCTATCCTGTCTTTCAAATTCAATTACATTTGATACTTGTCCTCCAAATGCTTGCTAATTCTGAACGCCCAGTGGATGGTGAAATACAAAAGATTATGGGCTTGACAGTCCTTCCACTGCACTTTTGTTATTAAAATTATACCATCAGGCTTTACAAATCTGACAAGCCCAATGCCTTTCCACATACTGGCATAGATGCTGAAGAATTAATGGTTTGCCTTTCCAAGAGTCTTTGCTTAAGGCAGTTTCTCTTGACAATTACAGGATTAGGGATGTTCAGCTAGTCCCCACAATTAAATAAACTGAGGACTAGAACATCCCTAAGGCATCAATATTATAAATGTGTTCACATAGCTAGACTTATTTCTGATTATGTGTCTTCCTAGGTTGGCAACACCATTTCTACAGTGTAACTATTGTAATGGAAAATGGTGCTGGGCAACACAGACAAAGAATACTTGGCGGGGATCCAGGGAGTTGCCAAACAAGTTCTTGCCTGGGAGGAAACATTTTGGATTTTGGATTTAAGAAAGCAAGCTTTCATCTCATGAGCGTGTTCTTTTTGAAACCAAAGAGAATTTCACAAGTCAGATGAGATAAAGCTTGAAGTTCTGTTGTTTAAAGAGGAAGAGAATTAAAAAATCCCACCAGACTTTGGATATACTCACAAAACTGGCTGGATTTTAGGCACAGTACCTCTGAAATACATCTCATGTAGAGACATATTTCACACTTGGCAAAGCTCCTGTTGCTCTCGGGAGGCTAAAAAAGTGGAATGTTTGAGCATGTCTGACTTCTTAGAGCCAACAAAGGAAGATAGGAAAACCTTTCAAAATGAAGATGATCTTTCTTAACAAGGAGAGCATTTGAAGCATTGTATCACATCATATTACTCCTGAAATAATATGGTGCAAAGAATCCTCCTTCCACCCTTGCTTATATTCTTACTGAGACTGTAAATTACTAAGGCAAATTTTAATTTTAATAATTTTAATGGGCATTAGTATTGCTTAAAACCAGACGATCGATTTGAAGCTTAAATTACAATTGTACAGCAGACCTCGCCTAACATTTATTATAGCCTTTCAGGTTCCATGCCTGTGCCCACCCCTGTGCCCACCCCTGCGCCCACGGTATTTGCATTAAAAACAGAATATGTACCCAATTTCTATTAAATTGCATCTTCACCTTCACAAGTAGGGCACAGTTATCTTTTACTTTAAGATTGAAAACACAACAAGGTTTATAGATTTGATTTGCGCAAGAGACAACTCCTCTTAGCTCTGACCACATGGTTCCCAGATAAGGAGTCTTTTTATGATAAAGAAACAATGAAAATGAAATTAAGAGCTATGGGAAAAAATGCAGGAAAGGAAAATACTAATTTTACCTGCTCAAGAGAGCTTCCACAGGATTAACCCACAGGCTGCATATAGGATGTGACATTCATCCTTTCTATGAAATGTCTGAAAAACAGCAGAAATAAAGTATTTTAATTGTGTAAAAAAAACACATTTACAAGGGGCATAAAGTTGAAAGTGACCAAAGATCTACA
Organism: Crotalus tigris; assembly: GCF_016545835.1. Taxonomy (NCBI): domain Eukaryota; kingdom Metazoa; phylum Chordata; class Lepidosauria; order Squamata; family Viperidae; genus Crotalus; species Crotalus tigris. Next base: position 3,632,123 of record NW_024096622.1, on the reverse strand, counting down.
TAAAGTTTTATTTCAGTCTGAATTTGCAGACAGTGATATACATACATTGGATCCTCAGGCACACTATTCTAGACTGTTCTCCATGGAACTTAAGTCAAAAACTCTGTTGCCCAAACTCAATTAAGTCTCCTAAATTCAATTAATTTCCTAAATCTTCCCCAAACAAAAAAATCTTTCTTTGACAAGAATGTACATATCTGCTTTCCAATTGTCAGCTTATGACTGGACTGGTGTTTACCTTCTTCCTTTATGCGTCCAGGGTATCTGAGAAACCATCTTAACCCGATACAATTATCATGCCTTACTAATTCCACTGGAAAAGGGCCTACTTCAGATCCTATCCACCAAGGAATTTCAGATGGCAGGGTTCAGGAGAAAAGCCTTTTCTGCTATGGCCCCTGCCTTCTGGAATATTCTCTCATCAGTGGTGAGATCTGCCCCTCCACACACCTGGCATTCTGGAAGAGCCTAAAAACTTGTTTGCTGCTTGGCCTGGGCCCCCGATAAGAACCTGCTATATAAGAGCTTCCGGTACGGGGCGACGGCGATGGCGGCTACTTACTAGCCGTCCAGCTGGGAAGGTGTCAGAACCGCGGAGCTCAGCGCGTATCAGATGGCCCGCGGTTCGGAATCCCCTTCCCGGGCAAAGGGAAGGGGTAGAGAATGCAGGAGTAGAGGTAGAACCCCTGAACCCCCTCTGGATTTATTTCTAGAGGGGGTGGAAGGAGTGTTACTCGGAGCTCCTGCTGATCTCAGCCTCCCAGCTGTTTTTGCTTCTTTGGAAGCAAAAGAAACCGCCGCCTCTATCTCCACGATTACAGTGTCTTGGTGAGTAACTTTTGAAGCGGACAGAGCGGTTTAAAGGATTCTTTTTTAGTCTAGTGTTTTATTTCTTTCTTTTAGTTAGTTTTGGCTATCTTTCCTTTGTTCTTTCTTGCTGGCATGGAGAGAGAAAATAAGATGGCGTTTTGAAAGTGTCGGAGTTTTTTTTCTCCTTTGTCTCTTTGTTCTTAAAGTATTGGACTTAAATGACTGTTTCCGATCTCTTTGTTCCTGGTTTTGGATTTTTCTTTTAATTTTTTTCCTTTTTCTTTTTTGGACTTTTAAGGATTACAGTATTTTTGTCTTTTTTTAAATTCTGTTTCCCTCCTCCCCTTTTTTGGGGGGGAGAAGGGAAGAGAGGACTGTATTTCATAAAATGGCTTCAAAGAGACAGCTGCTTTCTATTACATCTAAGGTGGTTTCCTCTCCCACAATTCTAATTGCACAACAACCACAACAACAACCCAAACATGTACCACCGACCCAGTCACCACCCTCCCCTCCTTTGCCAGGCCTGTCAGCACAAGAGATTAAAGGTATAATGGGAGATGTTGTATCCCAAATCAGAGATGAAATGAAGCAACTTGTTACACAGATTAAATCTGAAATTAAAGAAGAGTTAAGTGGGATGAAGGTCTCATTAGAAGACAATAATACCATCTTGCGGCAAGATATAGTTGCAGCTGTATCAGGCTTGGCTACGGTGGTGGTGAAGCTGGACTCGAGAGTGGAGGAAGTGGCAGATAAAGTTGACTCTTTTGAGGATAAATTCCAAGATATGGAAAAGAAGATGGAGATTTCACAAGAAGATATCCTTATGTCTCAGTACAGAGAAATGGAGCACGCCCTGAGGATTAGGGGTCTTAAGGAAGACATGAATCAAGACCTGATGGAGGTGGTGCTTACTGATTTAGCTGTTGCTATGAATATGGATAAAGGAGAATTACGCAGAGAAGTTGAAAAAATTTACAGAGTTAACTCCTGGATTGCAAAGCAGAAGAATTTGCCCAGAGATGTTGTGATTTATTTTACAAAGAAGTCTCTGCGCAACGAAATTATACAAGCTTTTTATAATAAGAGATTCCAGATTGCTGCCAAAGATATCATCATTTTAAAGGAAATCCCATTAAAAATTTTAAGAAACAGGAAAGATTTTGCTTTCCTAGTTAATGAGCTTAAAGCCAGATTGATGCCATTTAGATGGGAGATCCCGACGGGTATTGTTCTGAGCCATGCAGGGATGCGTTACAGGCTGAATACGGTTGATAAAGCTAAAGAGTTCTACAATACGGTCCTGGGTGCAGGCTCAGCTTCATCTGTTCAGAAACCCTTGAGTGGCAAAGAGTTGGAACAGCAATCTGAAGCATTAGGTCTGGTCTCTGCTGGGATGCTGCAAGCTGAATGGCAATGTCAAACAGAGGTTAAAGAGCAGAGGATGACTCATGCAGCATATAGACGCAAGGAGAAGGAGCAACGCAAGAGAGAGACTAAAGAATTTTCTTCAGAAAGTGTTTCATTGCCAGTGGGAGGAGCAAGACCCAAGAGTTCTGCAACACATGCAGCAATGGCAGATCTCCAGGGAGTCTTCTCCAGGCTCCTGGATAAGGGAGATGGCAAAGTTCCTGACCTGGAATGTTAACGGTTTGAATTCCCCACAGAAAAGAAGGAAAATTTTTTACTATTTAAAGCAACATAACAATGATGTCATTTGCTTACAGGAAACTCATATTTTACTTAAAGATCAGAAGTATTTAGTTCACGCCCGTCTGGGATCTCATTTTGTATCTTCTGCTCCTGGGAAAAAGGGGGGAGTGGTTATCTATGTGAAGCAAAATTTACCAGCTTGTCTGGTAGAATCAGATCCCCAAGGAAGATATGTGATGATTGAACTTGGTTTATATGGTAAGAAAATACTTATAGTGGGACTATATGCACCAAATCAGCAACAGGAACAATTTTATAGATTGTTACATCAAAAAATAACTTTGCTGGACTATAGATCCGTGGTACTAATGGATTGTGAATGGTGTCTTAGATATACAAAGGGATAAGAAAGGTTCTTCTCCTCTTTTTAAACAGGCAAAATTACCTAAAGCCTTTTTTGACATGAAGGAGGATTGGGAATTAAGGGATTACTGGCGGGAATGTAATCAAGAGGAGAGAGACTTTACTTTTTTTTCAGATAGACACCAATCCTTTTCAAGAATTGACTTCTTTTTGATTACAACGGACTTATACAATAGAGTAAAGAATGTAAAGATTTTTCCTAGATCGTTGACGGATCATAGTCCAGTTTGGATGGAGCTGATTCAAGAAAAAGAGGAGAGAAGATCCTGGAGGGTGAATGAAAACTTATTCAGACAAGAAAAGAATGTTCAAAAGTTAAAGGAGTGTTTAAAGGATTATTTTGCTTTAAATATGTATAAGGGGACTTCAATGTCAATGGTATGGGATGCAGGTAAAGCATTTATGCGTGGGATCTTGATAAAAATGAATAACTTTCATAAGCAAAAGCAGACTCAGAAACATAAAGAATTGGAAGATGAAATTAAATTAAAAGAAAAGTCTTTGATTTTAAATCCTTCAGATGAAAGCATTAAAGAATCTATAAAGTTGTTAAGAACACAATTTAATATGTTGCTGGCAGATCAAGCTGCAACTAACTTATTGTTTATGAAACAAAATACATTTTGTAATGCCAATAAACCAGGGAGATGGTTGGCCTATCAATTAAGAAAGAAACAGAGACAGAGAATAATAGATAAAATAAATTATAAGGGTAAATTAGTTTTTCAGAAGGAATTGATCAAGAAATCCTTTTTAGACTATTATCAAAAACTATACAAATCTACTAATGTGCAAATCTTAGATATAAACAAATACTTAAGCGAGGCTAGTTTTCCCAAATTGACAGAGGATCAGAAACATGAAATTAATGGTTTAATTACTAAAGAGGAAATTGTGATAGCAATTAAACAATTGAAATCAGGGAAAGCACCGGGTACGGATGGGCTGACAGCTGTTTATTATAAAGCTTTAATGGAGGAGATGATTCAACCATTAGGTGATCTTTTTAATGATATCTTACAGGGCTCAGAGATTCCTCCTTCATGGCGTAGTGCTTTCATATCCTTGATTCCAAAGGAGGATCAAGATCTTACTTTACCAAAGAATTATAGACCTATATCTCTTTTAAATGTTGACTATAAGATATTTGTTAAAATCCTAGTAAATAGGCTTATAAGGGTTGTGCATCATCTTGTGCATAAAGATCAATCTGGGTTTATAACTGGTAGGTACATGAAAAACAATGTTAGACAAATCATTAATTTATTAGAATATTTAGACAAGAACAACCAAGTCTCCGCAGGGCTGATATTTTTAGATGCTGAAAAAGCCTTTGATCAACTGAATTGGCATTTTATGTTAAGAGTAATTGAAGAGATGAACTTTGGTGAAAAGATATTACAAGCTCTTACGGTAATATATCAAAAACAAACGGCACAACTTATTGTCAATGGAGGTTTGTCAGAGGTTTTTACAATAGAGAAAGGTACTAGGCAGGGATGTCCATTATCACCGTTGTTGTTTGTTCTAACACTGGAAATACTGTTGATCAAAATTCGTGAGTCGCAGGAAATTAAAGGAATAGAAGTTAACAAAAAAGAATACAAGTTAAGAGCCTTTGCGGACGACTTGGTGGTTATTTTGTCGCAACCTACCCATTCTGCAGTAAAGCTATTACAGTTGATCCATTACTATGGTTTGGTTTCGGGTTTTAAGATTAATGTTAATAAGACTAAAATCCTACCTAAAAATATGAGTATTCAGGAGAAGCAGACTCTGGGTAACTCGACGGATTTTGAAATTGTTAATAAGGTAAAATATTTGGGGGTGATGTTATCTGTTTCTAATGCAAAATTATTTAAAAATAACTATGAAAGGTTGTGGGCTAGTGTACAGAAGGACTTGAAGAATTGGGAGAAGTTGCAATTATCTCTCATGGGAAGAATTGCAGTGATAAAAATGAATATTCTACCCAAGTTTCTTTTTTTGTTCCAAATGTTACCGATTTTGAAGAATGAGATTAATTTAAGTGAATGGCAGAAAGGCGTCAATAAATTCATTTGGGCAGGGAAAAAGCCAAGGGTTAAGTTTAAAATCATGCAAGACTTCCGTGAGAGAGGTGGACTCAAGGTACCGAATTTGAAATTATACTATGATGCGGTGGTTTTAACACTAATTAGTGACTGGGTAAATTTGACAAATCTTGAGATACTCCATCTAGAGGGATGGGATTTACTTTTTGGGTGGCATGCCTATTTAATATTTAATAAAAAAGTGGACTGGGCTTTCAAATCTCACATTATAAGAATTTCCTTACTTAGGATTTGGAGAAAATATTATAAAGGTGATTTTAAAGTACCATTATGGGCTATACCTTGGCATGCGATAGAAGGAATAAAAAGAGGTGTTAAGATGGACATGGTGTCTTACAGACAGCTACTCAGATGGGATGGACAAAATTGGCAGTTAAAATCACGGGAAGAGTTAGCACAAGAAAATATTATTTACTCTTGATTTCAATATAGGCAATTAGTAGATAGATGGAAGGTGGATTGTAAGGTGGGTTTTCTTAGAGAAGATGAAAATTTTATTAAGCAAGTGAAGGATCAAAGACAAACTCATATTAAGAGAATTTATGGGGTTCTAGTTGAATTGGACTCAGAAACTGAATTAATTAAAGATTGTATGATTAGATGGGCGCAGAACTTTAATGAACCAGTTCCATTGGATACCTGGGAAACCATTTGGGTGAGAAATGTCAAATTTACACAAGCACAGAATTTAAGGGAGAATTTTTATAAAATGTTTTATAGATGGCACCTTGATCCACAAAAAATGTCTTTCATGTACCCTGACTTACAGCCTAAATGTTGGAGATGTGGTTGTCTGGATGCTACCTATTATCACATTTGGTGGTCGTGCAGAGAGATAAAAGCCTTCTGGATTAAGATATGGTGGAATATTCAGAGAATTTTTAGAAGGAGGGTAAAATTTACTCCACAATTATTTTTGCTAGGCATAGTTACTGATTGTGATACAAAGGAGGTTATATTGATGTTAAATTTGATTACAGCCGCAAGGCTGTTAGTAGGACAATACTGGAAGAAGGAATCTTTGCCTACAATGCAGGAATGGTTCCTTAAAGTGTCTTATTTGGCGGAAATGGCAAAGATTTCGGCTTTTTTAAAGGAACAAACGCAAGAGAAATTTCTTGCTGTTTGGGATAAATGGATAAAATTTATACAATTTAAATTGGATATAAAAAAATATCACATAGCTTTTTCATAACTTTTATTTTTATATATATATATATACATATATTTCAGTGTTATATATATATATATATAACTTTTTAATTCTTTTTTAATTAAGCCTATATTCTGCTCTGGGAAGCTCAGGGGGGGGAAGGGGAAGGTGTTCTGGGGGGGGTCGGGGAAGGGGAGTTTTGTTATGTTATGTTTAGCTTTTTTGTATATGTTGTTTTTTGTTTTTGTATTGTTATTTTGTTTTTTTGTAAAAATTTATAAAATTTTCAATTAAAAAAAAAAAAGAACCTGCTATATAGAGGGTGGCTGATGGGATGGAGAAGATTCTCACCCTCATCTTGTTGCCCATCATCTTAGGTCTTAACTTTTAATCTTTTTATTCTAATTTTAATTGTTTTTAGCACTTTAAAACTTTTTATTAGTTTTAATTGAACCACATTGGATCTGTTCAGGTATTACCATCACCCAGACTTCAGTAGGATACTTTGATAAACTGATTTTAGATAATATCTAGTTTTGATTTTTTTATATAATGGACTCTATCATATTGCTGTTGTTGTGTCCTGAGCCTGCAAAGGCAGGCTCAGAATGTTGCAATGGTCCCGGGCAGTTGCAAGCTGCCCGGGACCAGACTGGCTGGTGCCAGCGCTCGCACGCATGCGCGAGGCACGCAGTGCGCCTAAATGTTGCTTTTTGGCCCAGGGATCGTCTTTAAGAGAGGCTGAGAGGTTTGTTCTGTTCAGTGTTGTAACGGGGGCTACTGAAGACCAATAAAGAGTTCCTGAAACCACAGAATGTCTTGCGCCGTCATTGCCATTAACCGAGGACTCAACACTGGCGACAAGGATGGGATTGCCTTACAATTACACAAAGAATTGTAAGCTTACCCTGGAGTCCTGAGACAGCGAGGAAACCGCGTTAAATTCAGCAACTGCCTGCCAATACAGCTTTGTTGGAGGTAAGCTGGCTGATAGACCCTTCCTGCTTTACTGAAGATGGCAAAGATAGGGAAACTTTCTGAGTTTGATGTTACACATCCAGAAAGATGGGAATCTTATGTGGCCCGAGCAGAAAATTATTTCAGAGTAAATCAAGTGAGAGAAGATGGCTTAAAGGCCGCCACCCTGCTGTGTGTTTGTGGTCAAGATGCATTTGAAATTGCTGAAAATTTAGTAGCCCCTGCACCTCTTGAATCTGTTACCTACACAGATTTAAAGAAATTATTAAAAGAGCATTTTCAGCCCAAATTATCTGTTATTGCATGGAGACATACTTTTGAACAGAGAGATCAACGGGCTGGTGAATCAGCTAAAGAGTACATTGCTGCATTAAGAAGAGCAGCTAAGCATTGTGAGTTTAAAGACTTAGAGGAAAGGCTGAGAGACAGATTTGTATGTGGGCTGAGAAACAGAGATGTGCAGCAAAGACTTTTTGCTAAAGAGGACATATCGTTCCAAGATGCCTTGAGAGAGGTTACTGCAGAAGAGGCAGCAAGTGGGGCAATCAAGAATATGAGGCCTATCAGAAGTACTCCAGAAGCTGTTTTCGTGCACTATGAGGGAGTCCAAGGAAGCTCGGAAGAGGAACCTGATGAAGAAGTAGATCATCTCTACCCAACCAAAGAAGGGAAGCAGAAGGAAGGCAAAGAAAAGTTTTCAGCTGTACTCAAGTGCTTCGGGTGTGGAGGTCGCCACAAGAGGACCGACTGCAAGTTCCGTTCTGCAATCTGTAGAGCATGTGGGAAGCAAGGCCACATAGCAGCTGTTTGTCTGGGCCATCAGAAGGTACAACCCCAAGAAGAATTGTGCCTGAAAGGTACCAGGGTCCCCAGCCAAAACAGGGTGGGTTTCTGTGCTTCACGAAGAAGCATTTATAGGACAGGAACACACAAGCCACTCAAAAAGAAACTGTCACTTAAGGTGAAGTTGCAAGGGGTTCCATTGGTCATGGAACTAGACACTGGGTCTGCACTTTCAATCATTTCCATTCACACATTCAGAAAGATTTGTTCTGGTAGTGGTTTTCAGGCCAAGCTTAGGCCTTCTAATATAGTGCTAACAGACTTTCAAAACTCCAAAGTGTGTGTTAAGGGGGAGGCCACCCTTAACATACAGTATAAGGATTTTGAATGTCCATTAGATGTATTGATAGTGGGGGGTGAGCGCACGAGTCTCATAGGACTCGATTGGTTTGAGGCCTTGGGAATACAAGTTACAGGGCTCAATAGCTTGCAAACAGTAGATCTACAGGAAGTCTGCAAAGAATTTGCAGATGTTTTCAGCCCACAGCTGGGCACATACAAAGGGCCCCCAGTTTCCTTGAAATTGGACCCCACTGTCACTCCTATCAGAGTAAAAGCAAGAAGGGTACCTTTTGCTTTAAAAGGGAAAATTGATGCTGAATTGGACAAATTGATTCAGCAAGGAGTCTTAGAACCTGTTGACTCCAGTCCTTGGGAAACTCCCATAGTCACGTCTCTTAAGGCTAATGGGGACATCCGCATCTGTGCAGATTACAAATGCACTCTAAATAAGGCATTGCAACAACATGCCTATCCTGTACCTGTAGTCAGCCATATTCTGGCCCCCTCAAGGGGGGGCGTGTTTTTGCAAAGCTTGACTTAGCACAAGCTTATCAACAGTTACCTGTTGATGAAGCTGCTGCTGTAGCACATTGTAACTCATAGGGGGGCATTCAAAGTCAAGAGACTACAATTTGGAGTAAACGTGGCTCCTGGAATTTTCCAAAGTGTAATGGAAAATACTTGAGGGGTATACCAGGGGTTTGCCCCTATTTTGATGATGTCTTAATTACAGGAGACTCCACCCAAAATTTAGCTGAGAGATTGAGGGCTGTCCTGCTGCGGTTCCGGAAAACAGGACTTAAGCTTAAAAAGGACAAATGTAAAATTGGGGGTGCCTTCTATAGATTTTCTAGGATTCAAAATTGATGCCAATGGGATTCATCCTGCTGAGTCCAAGCTAAAAGCTATCATGCAAGCTCCTAGGCCTAAGTCCAAAGCTGAACTACAAGCGTTTCTGGGCCTCTTGAATTTTTATAATTCATTAATTCCTAATAAGGCTAATGTAGCTGAACCACTTCATAGGCTTCTGGACAAACAGGCAGTGTGGCAATGGTCACAAGCACATGAAGCAAGCTTCAATGAGGTTAAGGCCTTGCTAACATCCAACAATGTGCTTGCAAATTTTAATGAAACTCTTCCTGTGTGCATCGCTTGTGATGCTTCTCCTTATGGAGTAGGAGCAGTACTCAGCCACCTCAGACCAGATGGAACTCAGGTTCCTGTTGCATGTTACTCCAGAACCTTGTCTGCTATTGAAAGAAACTACGCCCAGATAGATAGGGAGGCCTTAGCTGTTGTTGCTGGAATTAAAAAATTCCATGATTTTTTACATGGCAGACATTTCACGGTCTACACTGACCATAAGCCTTTGTTGGGGTTGTTTACCACTAACAAACAGACCCCCCCACATCATCTCCTCCAGGATGCTCAGATGGTCAATATTCCTGTCAGCCTATGACTTTTCTTTAATTCACAAACCTGGCAAAGAAATGGGCCATGCTGATGGCCTCAGTAGATTACCCTTACAAGTAGTAGAGGCTGATCCTACCCCGGCAATCAACATCCTTTCAATTCAGGCACTGCCTGAATCACCTCTAAACGCCAGGGATGTGGCTGCTGAATCAGCCACAGATCTCACACTCTCTTGTGTCTTATCCTGAATTTTGTCTGGATGGCCAGAGAGTTGTCCAGGCGCTGAGTTTCAGAGTTTCTGGCTGAAAAGGAACGAGTTATCCACTTTTCAGGGTTGTCTGCTGTGGGGCAGCAGAGTTGTCATTCCTATCTCAATGAGGTCTAGGGTCTTAGGTTCCCTTCACGAGGGTCATCCTGGCATTGTACAAATGAAGGTGCTTGCGCGCAGCCATTTGAGACTAAGGTGCACGCTTGCCACCTTTGTCAGCGCTCACGCCCAGAAATGCCTCAGGCTCCTGTGCATAGATGGGAAGAAACACAGTCTCCATGGTCTAGGGTGCACATCGATTATGCTGGGCCTTTTCAGGGTCAATTCTTCTTGGTCCTGGTTGATAGCTATTCAAAATGGCTTGAGGTTGTACCTGTCTCTTCCACCACCACTGCAAAGACTATCCAAGTACTGAGGGGGATTTTTGCTGCACATGGGCTTCCGGATGTTTTGGTGTCTGACAATGGCCCTCAATTCACTTCTTCCGAATTCCAAGCTTTCTTACAGGCCAACATGATTTGTCACGCCACCTCTGCACCCTTCCACCCTTCCACCAACGGGATGGCTGAACGGATGGTCCACATCACCAAGGATGCTTTAAAGAAACTGACCTATGGGGACTGGCATCGCAGGTTGGCTGATTATCTCCTTGCTTACCGCACTACACCTTCCACTTCTACGGGGAGAAGCCCAGCTGAACTTCACTGGGGGTGCAAACTGACTACTAAACTTGACCGGTTACACCCAGACAGACTGCCTCCTAGGGGTACACAACCCAGGGCACCGAGGCAATTGCAAGTGGGTGCCCCAGTATGGACCCGTAACTACGGGCCAGGTCACTTGTGGATTCCTGCTCTAGTTTGCAAGGTTACAGGTCCTTTGTCCTACGAGGTCTCCTTGGATGACGGTCGTATCCTGCGACGGCATATCGACCAGCTGCGTACAAGACTGGACTTACCTTCAGAGACTCCTGGTTCTTTTCCAGGGGGGAAGGGGGACCCCTACGGGCAAAGGGAGGGGTGTTGGCGGCAGCCAGGCACCAACAGAGAGGCCACAGATGGCCTATCACAAGATTCCGCGAGTGTTCTGAACAGGAATTCAGGGGAACCAGCTAGCACACAGGCTACAGTGCATACTCCAGACAGGGAGTCACCCCGAGGGCATAATCATTACACACTTACACCTTTCAGCTCTCCAGCCAGGGAGAATAACCGGGAGCATCCTAATAACCCAAACATTGCAAGAGAGCTGGCACACAATCAACGCAATTGGCCCAACATGGCCACCGTCCCCAGAAAAGGACACTTCCACAGGGAAGTGATAGAAGGGCCAAATCCAGATCCTGAACCCTCTGGTTCAATGGAGGGGGCAACTGAGTTTTGGGACAGTACTGAAATTACAGACAGTCCTACTATGGAACTGGGGAGTGGAGGAAGGCAGCCTCATGCTAGGTCCAGTGTGGGCTTGAGAGGCTCTTCAGAGTTGCCCAACAGTGGCAGCCTTCTAGAGGGGCCAGAACGCCTGCAACTAGGCAGGTCAACCAGGTTAGAGAGAGAACAAAGTCCTGGTCTGATGAGCCCGGTGGGCAAGCAAGCAGGCCAGGCAATGGGACATGGTCCACGGGGGCCACCAGGGTCTGAGAAAGGGGGTGAACCTATAGCCTCCTCTGGACAAGGTGTACCTGGGAATTATCAGGGCCTACGAAGATCACAGAGAGATAAGAGTTCTCCCAAATATCTTGAAGATTTTATAACTCTGCTGGCCAAGCAGAAACAGTAAGAGGGTGTTTCTGTGGAAGCCGGAAAAGGGGACACTGGGGAATTAATCTCCAGAACAATAGCATGGTACCATTGAGCAAGGGTGGACACACCACACGCGTGTAATTATTCATGTAGTCTTAGCCGGGGGGGAAGGGGTGTTGTGTCCTGAGCCTGCAAAGGCAGGCTCGGGACGTTGCAATGGTCCCGGGCAGTTGCAAGCTGCCCGGGACCAGACTGGCTGGCGCCAGCGCTCGCGCACATGCGCAAGGCGCACTGCGCGCCTAAATGTTGCTTTTTGGCCCGGGGATCATCTTTAAGAGAGGCTGAGAGGTTTGTTCTGTTCAGTGTTTTAACGGGGGCTACTGAAGACCAATAAAGAGTTCCTGAAACCACAGAATGTCTTGCACCGTCATTGCCATTAACTGAGGACTCAACAGCTATCATGTTTTTCAAGTCATAAATCTCAGTGTAAACTTCAACATGTAGTTAAAGCAATCACTGCTAAAAATTCTGGAAGTTCACACTTCTGGAGATAGGTCAGGGAACAAATAATGGATAAAGATGTGAAGATAATTTATTAAAAAAAACAAAAGTAAAAAAAATATCAACAAACTAATTAATTTAGAAAAAAACAATTAAACAACTACTAATAATATCATCATCCAGTGATATGAATTTGACTCCTAGGCTAGTTAGGCAATAAGGAATTAGACTCAAAGTTAATTCTGAAGCTGGTTGTTTTCCCAAGTAATATGTACATTATCAAAGACATTCTGAGGAAAAAAGGGGGAAAATTGGCAATAACAACTGCCACTTAGCAGATTATTTATCATATGAGTAGGAAGTATGTGATGTTAAAAATGAGGATGAGTAGGAGAGAATGGTATGAATATTGAAAGGTGACTCACTGGCCTGCTGCACTAGATTATTTATTTGTTTGTTTGTTTGTTTATTTATAATTCAAGGTGACAAATATATTAAATATACCTACCTCCTCTTGGTGTCTTCAGAAAAACAGGAAACCTAGCTGTCAAAATGTATGTAAAATTTATTTTCCATCTTTGTGTTATAATGAAGCATGGCTGCTTGCTGCTGAAATTAGACTGATTCAAGCAAAAGATGAAGTGGGACCACTTTACCTCAGAAGCAAAAGAAAGAGGTATAAAGGAAGTATTTCCCAGAGTACTGAATTAATGTTTTATCTCCATGGTGGTCAAGTCATACTCTTAAATTTTAAAATGGGGTGCTCTTATGAATTGCTCTTTATAATTTCTTTTATAGATTGCACTTTTCCCTGAAGCTTAAAGTTAGCTATAGTAATAATAACCTGTGTTAGAGTTATAGAATGTTATAGGACATTTTCTGTCTTTTTATAGAAATGTTAATTTATCTGGCAACATATTTGCAGTGTTTTTTCTAAAACACAGAAAGGATATTTTTGCAATAGCAACTCTGTGTATTTTGAATCTCATGGATAATTGATCTCTTACTAAATTTGAAATCCAAATTGTGAGTTTGACTATATATATATATATATATATATATATATATATATATATATATATATATATATATAGGTCTTTGGTTGTTCGGGTTTTCTCCCATGTAAAATTGGAAGTGTCTTGGCGACGTTTCGACGAAGTCCCATTCGTCATCTTCAGGCTGGTGCTTTCAGCTTCGTGCTTTGAGCAGCAATGTGTGGTCTTAGCTGTTTCTTCCTTTTAACTGCCAGTGGGGGTATGAACTGATTGGGTGGGAGCTTGGCTGTGTTCTGATTGGGTGGAGGTGTGTTCTGAATGGTTAGGGGCTTGGCTGTGCTCTGATTGGCTGGGGGAGTGTTCTGTTTGGTTGTGCTCAGGTTAGTCTGAGTTGCAGAGGGGTTTAAGATTTTGGGGTTAGGGAGTCGTTTGTCAATAAGGGCGGGTTTCCAAATGGCTGGTAGGCGGGAGGTATCATCTCGCTTGTTCATGCTGTGTGGGCGTTTTTCTATCTCGATGGCTTCTCTGATTATTCTGTTATTAAAATGTTCACTTTTGGCAATGGTTCTGGTATTTTTAAAGTCAATTTCATGTCCTGTGGCTTTAAGGTGTTGGACCAGGGAAGATGTTGGTTCCTCTTTTTTGACTGAGTTCTTATGTTCTTCAATGCGTGCACTTATTCTTCTGTTGGTTTGTCCGATGTATGTGGTGGGACAAGTGGTGCATGGGATTTCGTATACTCCTTGATTTTCTAATTCAATTTTATCTTTGGGGTTTCTAAGGATGGTGGATATTTTTCTGTTTGTGCAGAATGCTGTTTTGATGTTGTGTTTATGGAGGATCTTACTGATTCTGTCTGTGGTGCCTTTTATGTATGGGAGGAGGGCTTTGCCGTTTTCTTGTTCTTTGTCTTGGATTTTAGTGGGGGTTTCTTTTTGGATTAGGTTTGTAATCTTATTTCTATGGAATCCATTGGATGTTAGTACATTGGTGAGAGTGTGTAGTTCGGGTTTTAGGTGTTGTTCGTCAGCTAAGCGTTTTGTTCTGGAGATGAGTGTCTTGGCTACAGAGTTGATCTGTGCTGGGTGGTGGTGTGAGAGAGCGTGCAGATAGCGGTTTGTGTGTGTTTTCTTCTGGTAGATGGTGTGTCCTAGGGAGCCATTGGATTTCTTGTAGACTAAGACATCCAGGAAGGGAAGTTGGTTGTTAGCTTCTGTTTCCATGGTGAACTGTATTTTGGGGTGTAGGCTGTTGAGGTGTGTGAGGAAGTTGTCCAGTTTTTCTTTCCCATGTGGCCAGATTATGAAGGTGTCGTCTACATATCTGAGCCAGAGTTTGGGTTTGTGATCCGATTTTTCTAGAGCTTGGGTTTCAAAGTGTTCCATGTAGAGGTTGGCAATGACAGGTGAGAGGGGTGATCCCATGGGTGCTCCTTCTGTTTGTTTGTATTTTTGTCCATTATAGATGAAGTATGTGTTGGATAGGCAGTGGTTGGTCAGATCTAAGATGTGTTTGGGGGGGTTATATTTGTTTTGAATAGCTGTCAAGGCTTCTTTGATAGGCACTTGGGTGAAGAGGGATATGACATCGAAGCTCACTAGTAGGTCGCTGGGCTGTAAGTTTTGTTTCTTTATGATCTCTATAAACTGGAATGAGTTTTTTACGTGTGAGGTGATGGATTCTGCATAGGGCTGTAGTTGTTTGGCGAGAAATTTGGCTAGGTTTTGTAGAGGTGAGCCTATGGAGCTGACTATAGGTCTGAGTGGGGTTCCTTCTTTGTGTATCTTGGGGAGACCATAGAGTTTAGGCTCACCTCTACAAAACCTAGCCAAATTTCTCGCCAAACAACTACAGCCCTATGCAGAATCCATCACCTCACACGTAAAAAACTCATTCCAGTTTATAGAGATCATAAAGAAACAAAGCTTACAGCCCAGCGACCTACTAGTGAGCTTCGATGTCATATCCCTCTTCACCCAAGTGCCTATCAAAGAAGCCTTGACAGCTATTCAAAACAAATATAACCCCCCCAAACACATCTTAGATCTGACCAACCACTGCCTATCCAACACATACTTCATCTATAACGGACAAAAATACAAACAAACAGAAGGAGCACCCATGGGATCACCCCTCTCACCTGTCATTGCCAACCTCTACATGGAACACTTTGAAACCCAAGCTCTAGAAAAATCGGATCACAAACCCAAACTCTGGCTCAGATACGTAGACGACACCTTCATAATCTGGCCACATGGGAAAGAAAAACTGGACAACTTCCTCACACACCTCAACAGCCTACACCCCAAAATACAGTTCACCATGGAAACAGAAGCTAACAACCAACTTCCCTTCCTGGATGTCTTAGTCTACAAGAAATCCAATGGCTCCCTAGGACACACCATCTACCAGAAGAAAACACACACAAACCGCTATCTGCACGCTCTCTCACACCACCACCCAGCACAGATCAACTCTGTAGCCAAGACACTCATCTCCAGAACAAAACGCTTAGCTGACGAACAACACCTAAAACCCGAACTACACACTCTCACCAATGTACTAACATCCAATGGATTCCATAGAAATAAGATTACAAACCTAATCCAAAAAGAAACCCCCACCAAAATCCAAGACAAAGAACAAGAAAACGGCAAAGCCCTCCTCCCATACATAAAAGGCACCACAGACAGAATCAGTAAGATCCTCCATAAACACAACATCAAAACAGCATTCTGCACAAACAGAAAAATATCCACCATCCTTAGAAACCCCAAAGATAAAATTGAATTAGAAAATCAAGGAGTATACGAAATCCCATGCACCACTTGTCCCACCACATACATCGGACAAACCAACAGAAGAATAAGTGCACGCATTGAAGAACATAAGAACTCAGTCAAAAAAGAGGAACCAACATCTTCCCTGGTCCAACACCTTAAAGCCACAGGACATGAAATTGACTTTAAAAATACCAGAACCATTGCCAAAAGTGAACATTTTAATAACAGAATAATCAGAGAAGCCATCGAGATAGAAAAACGCCCACACAGCATGAACAAGCGAGATGATACCTCCCGCCTACCAGCCATTTGGAAACCTGCCCTTATTGACAAACGACTCCCTAACCCCAAATCTTAAACCCCTCTGCAACTCAGACTAACCTGAGCACAACCAAACAGAACACTCCCCCAGCCAATCAGAGCACAGCCAAGCCCCTAACCATTCAGAACACACCTCCACCCAATCAGAACACAGCCAAGCTCCCATCCAATCAGTTCATACCCTCACTGGCAGTTAAAAGGAAGAAACAGCTAAAACCACACATTGCTGCTCAAAGCAAGAAGCTAAAAACACCAGCCTGAAGATGACGAATGTGACTTCGTCGAAACGTTGCCAAGACACTTCCAATTTTACGCGGGAGAAAACCCGAACAACCAAAGACCTATATACAAATACCCGCGAAAACCTCAGAAAACATATATATATATATATATATATATATATATATATATATATATATATATATATATATATATATATCCACATACGCACACACAGGTGGTAGGGTATGTGGCTGACCTCTGATTTCAAGACAAAGGGAAACAGATTTAATTTCCATCTGCTCCATTCCCTGGAGTAGAGCAGATGAGTCTGAACATGACATACTATATTCCATTGCAGTATTGATCCTCAACAAATCTCTGGTCTAAACTGTTTTTCTGAGAAACAGATAGTAAAACATAGGATATCCCAAAGATACTTTTCAAAAGGCAACTGGACTTTCTTTTGTTTTTTTCCTTGAAGACATTTCACTTCTCATCTAAGAAGCTTCTTCAGTTTTGACTGAAAGGATTCCCCACCATTCGCCACCATTCAGTCAGAACTTAAGAAGCTTCTTGGATGAGAAGCAAAATGTCCTCAAGGAAAAATAAAGAAAGAAAGTCCATTTTCCTTATGAAAAGCACCTTTGGGACAACCATGCCCTGAATGACTGAGAACCTCCATAGACATAAAGCATAGGATAGTAACTGTTGGAGGGAGGGAGGGAGGGAGGGAGAGAAATTAGATATAATGACTAACAGCCATGCTTTGAAATGAGCATTCCAGTCAGACCACCTCTGTCAACCCAATAGTAGCATCTGAGCAGATGGATGGAACATGATATAAAGAGCTTTTGTAATTGTATTATTTACTCCTTGTGGATATGCATGATAGTTGTCAGTCTGTCATCCTGATTACAATGATCTTCTCCAAACTGTATTGCTAGCTGATTTGATCTATTAAATAATTTATTTCTCAGAACAGACTAGAAAGTTAATCCCTATGCTTCCTTCTCAGCCTTTAACAATGATCTCTAGCTTATTTATGAAGAGTCATGATTTCTTGTGAATGCCATTTCCTTTGCAGTCTGAACTTTGGCATAGCTGTTCCCACTAAGTTACCACTGCAAATGTCATCACATGTTCTCCCCAAATGATGACATTTAGTAGGTTTTAAAGAAGCATAGTTCAGCCTACTTGCATCAATCTCTATGACATTTGGCATGTTCAATTTTCTTACAAAACTGTAACTTGTCTGCCAATGTTACTTCAATCTCAGTTTAATGAGAATTTTAAAAAATGTATAGCTGCTCATATTTTCTTTGTGATATATTGAGAGAGAATGGAATTACATGTTTTTCCAAGCTGGATTGGATGAGCTCTTGTTACTACTATCATTTTCAAAAAAGTTCCTTTGACCGCATACAGAGCTGGAAATAATGGGAGAGCTAAACTTAGTCATATCCTTTACCATAAGACACGACAAAGCTAGTCCCATACTGCCCGACATTCTGAGCACACCTGCTCAGAAAAGAAAAGCTAAGAAAAGGCCATCCGGACATCTTACCTTCAAGAGTTTCACAACCCATGCTGGCGGTATATAATTTTTATTTATTTATTATTAAATTTCTATGCTGCTCATATCACCAAGGTGACTCTAGGAGGATTAATCAAAATTACTGTATAAAACATTAAAACATAGAAGAACCATACATTTAAAATTCAGTTCAAATTCAGTTAATCAAGAATTAATTATTTCAAACAATGCATCCAGAACTGGCTTGTGCAGAGATGATACCTGCCTCATTAAAGCTTTCCAGTCTGGAGGGGGACCAGTGTCTTCTCATGTCTTATTGGAGTAAGAGACTAATTTGAATTCTGATACTGGTGTCCAAACAATTTTGTCCCCTTCAAAGCCCTCCTTCATTGACCACCTCAATTTTATAATAATGCAGTTTTATTACAATTTGTATTTACTATTTCAGAAGTTATTTTCTTTCTTCTTTTTTGAATTCACAAATGACTATAATCAAGTTTATTTTATTTTTTAAAAATACTTTTACTATTTTTTTTAAAAAAACATTAAAATACAAACTAACATCAAGGGGAAAGGGAATAAAAGGGCAAAATTAAAAAGTGACAAAAATACATAAAACACATACATATAACAAAGATGACCTCTGACTTTTTTTTAGTACACAGACAATAATTCAGTACAACTCTCTCTAAATTGAATTAAATGATATCAATACTTTAAAGTCCTTAGAATACTAATAATCAACATTAATCTATTGATTATTGATTGATTGATCTCTTCTTCAATGACTATCCTAAGAATGCAATTGTATGCAGAATTCTGTTCCTCATTCTATATTACTGCATTGAATTATTATTGTTATTATTTTGTTAGGTTTATTATGGCTGCTCACTCCAATATAATCTGGGCTGACTGCAATATTGAAACAATACACTAGAAAAAAAAGAATGAAAAGAAAAGCCATTAGCTGATTATTTCAGTTTCTCTGATTCAATCAAAAATTGGGTTCTTGAGGAACAAAGACTTGTTAGGGCTAACCCACTGATTCACTGTATAATCTAAAAACTATGACTTAATCTAGGTTCAAATCTAGTATATACTGTATAACTTTGACTCTGCAGTTGGCTTTTATAAATAATATTCTATATCAATGATTGTGACAATATAATTAATTATGTGGACTTGCAAGTTTGGTTTCTCCAAATCCTATTCAATCTGATGTCAAGCCACTTCTTCAATATAAATGAAGAACGAAGTGCAGGATTTCTAAAATAACTGAAAAAAATTGACAGAAATATATAACTGTGTGTATTATATGTACATACTTGAATATGCATATATTCATACCTCTATATGTATGCATATACATACATGTAAAGAGATTGATAAATAATACCATTAAAAGGCAGAAAGAGAAATATGGACTTAGATTTGCATGTAAGAGAATGAGATTGGTGATATCAGACAACGAAAATGTTAATGCAAATGGTAGGAAATACCAAAAGTGTGAGAAATTTGCAGTGCACTCTCTTCAAGAATAAATTATATGACAAGGAAACCAATACATCAGGAATTCAGAATCTAAGCATGCTATAACTTAATGTATAATTGCTATGTTATTATGTGAGAAACATTTTAGAAGAGACATTATAGAGGAATTGTTAATAACAAATAATAGAAGCAATAGAAATATATTCCTGCTAGAATGAAAAAAATATTTCAAAAGTTTATAAAAAGTTTATTCTCTTTAACATAGGAGTGTTAATGAAATAAAGAATCACAGAATGAAATAAAGTCCATGTAGGAAGGATCTTCTCGGTTGGTATCTAGAATGATTCTAACCTGGCCTCTTAATAAAAAGATAGTCAACTTCTACATTTCTGCTGTGCAAGGAAACATTATATCTGCCTGTATTACTGAGCAGAGCGAATACAAAAAACCAGGGCTGGCGCCAACACTTAGGTTACCTGGGCAACTTGCTCAGAGACTCAGCAGACAATACCAGAGGCACATGGCAACTTTGGAGGAGGGGAAGGCCTGCTGCCACATTGCCATTGGCATTAACACCAAATTAGAATCAAGTGTAACATATCCCATATTGTAGCATAGTCAGAAAGTCATTCCAAATGTTTTCTGGTAAGCATTTTTTTTGCTGGATAAAGGCCCACACTTTGGAAACAGAAATAATGCCGCAGTGGCATCCAACTCTATTGCTTGAAGCAGAATTTATATTTAAAAAAAACTAAGGATGAGTTCTCTTGAGGAGGCATTATGATTATGCACCATGCCATTTTGAATGCAGGACCTCTCTCTTTCATTGTTAGTAGCATAAACATGGTAATCTAATAGATTTATTAAATTGAAGCTTATCTTTCCATTAGAGGTGTCTAACAACTGAATTCAATTTATGGAGTGTATAGTTGGATCTGTTTTTGATGGATCCACTTATTTTTACCAGGTCTTTCAGGGTGGCAAATGGATACTTCTTGCTTTCAATAATTTGCAAACTCATGCATCTTTTATTATTTATTCTTACTATATTTTTCATACATGCAACATTTTATTAGAGATCAGAGTTATATGCAGAGAAAGGCTCAGTGTCTGGGATAAGTTTCATCTATATTCCAAAAAATAAGTTTGGCATTTCAGTAAAAAGACACTGGTTTAAAAATATGCATCAAGTGAAACAATAGAATTCTAGGGTAATAAAACCCTAGACAGGATTATTTTAAATGGAGGATATCAGGCAAAGATGTCTATAGAGCTAAACTGCAAAATGCCTATTTTATATAAGAAAAAATGGGACTTAAAGCAATCAACTACACTCTGATTTTTTTTACAAATTTTTTAAAGCTAGTAAAATAACTGGGCTAATTTGTCAATGCGTAGATCAAGTAATTTTCCTAAGAGATAATAAGCACTGGATAAACACAAAAAGGACATTGGGATCTCAATTTGCATGCAGCTATATTTAGAACTCAGATTTTTTATATGAGTGCTTTTATGTGGTATGTCTTACATACACACAATGGCATCTGTAGGGCCAGTTAAAAAAAGAAAAGTTAAGATTAAGTATTCGTAGCAGCATGAAGGAATCCCTGATCCTTTTGCAATTAATCAATGTCCTACTGCATACAGCATGAAGGAATCCCTGATCCTTTTGCAATTAATCAATGTCCTACTGCATACAATGTCCTACTGCATACATGTTGCAATTAATCAATGTCCTACTGCATACATGTTGTTATCACCTTCATTTCTTTAAATCTCCCCTACATACTATTTCCACATCTGTATGCATACATGAGTATGGGCTTGTGCAACCATATATTATTACCAATAGTTGCAACATAGATATGAGGTCTGGTGTAATCACATTGAGATGGGTGAATAAAAGAGCTATGTACCACATATGTGCTTTATCCAGGACAAAACACACATCACTATTATAAACCAATTAAATATGCCTGACAAGATTCACATGCCACTGACAAAAAGAAAAATCCAGTAAGCTCAAAACAATGGTGCTATGTCTCCAGCATATACCCAGCACTTTTTCGCCATTTAAGCAAAACGTGACACAACAGAGGCATCAATCCTTCAATCCAGCATTGACCAAATTAGTCCTCATAAGGGTTTAAATCTCTTTGTATTCCATGGTTATGAATCATTTTTCAGTACAATAACAAGGAGTGGAAAATCTTAAGGGTATACCTACATTCATGCTTGGTAGTATGCAGGCAAATAAAGCCATTTTGTTTGTTCATTAGATTCATATTTTGCCTTTTTCTCCAGGAGCTTATCAGCATACATCATGTGCCTACATTTGCCCTGTGAGGAGGGTTGCACCATAAGATATTGACTGGTCAAAGACAATCTGTGACTTTCTATGGTTTTCTATGCAAAATATTGTAAGCACAGCATACCTGAGCCAAACAAAGGAGTATGTCATAAAGCAATAGACTGACCTCTACATAGACCAACTAGTTCTTTTGACTCACCTCCTCCCTCTGTGAATTCATGAGACTGGTCTGGCTCCTTTCTGAATAGAGCAGTTCTACCAAGTAGATTTCAGAAGCCTCCCCTTTCTTTCTCTTACAACTCTCCAATTGATTGATAACATACTACAGTAAATGCTGAAATCAAATAATAAAAGTGCACTGCAAAAATACAAATGATTACATTACCTTTTTTGTGTATTTTTCTGTTTTAGCCTAACACTTTGAGTATGAAGTGACATCATCAAGCCTTCACAATGGAATGCAGGAAGATATAAGGGAATGAAGACCATGCATCAAGTATAATATAATAATAGGAATTATTTTTAGCATTGCCATTTTTGATTCAATTAGTTCAACCTGCCTTACTATAGATTTTGCTCAGGGAAGGGCAGCTGAGTCATATGTCAACAACATAAAACAATAGCTCCAGATGGTCTTGGCATGTGAGGACATGGGTAAAGACAAAAAACCATTGCATAATGTGACTTACATCTTATAATTATTTATTTTATACACAGTAATCAGTCATTTCTATGTTGTGTTTTCACCTCCAAACGATGTATTTAACATTACAAATTAATCAAACAAATAGATATAACTAGAAACAAGGCATCAAAACAAATCCACAAGGAAGTATTAAAAGAAATTCTAATTAAAAATTAACAATGAAAGCGCCAATTAGAAAGAAGACTCAAAACTGGACTATTAAAATTAAAAGGCCGTGTTCAAACCTAAGTTGTTCATGCATGAACATTCTCAAATGTATTTTTATAAGTTTATTGCTTTATCATAGAGAATAGAGTACAGAACAGTGAAACAAAATGTAACAAAACAAAAGCATGCATTCAATCCTAACCACAAGAAAATAGAAAAAAATAGTCTACAAAAAGGAAGAAAAAGTGGTCAATTAAATTTAACATTTAACATGTAGGATCCACCCTGGCTGAGTGCTGAAAGAAAAGAAAAAAGCAATAAATTCTCCTCCCTTTTTACAAATATGTGTGTGTGTGTGTATGTGTGTGCATATGTATATGTATATGTGTGTGTGTATATATATATATATATATATATATATACTAGCTGTACCCAGCCACGCGTTGCTGTGGCTCAGTCTGGTTAAATGGAAAAGAAAGAAAAGAGAAAGTGCACATTTGTAATATGTTTAATTTCACAATGCTTGTGGGTATACAATATTTTTTGTTGTTCCATTGTCTGTGCAGATATAGAGACTGTCTGGTTTGCTGTTTTTCAAAAAAAGCATGTTTTTACCTGTCACAGGTATGACATCTATATAATAGGTATATAAAAACACATGCATATTCGAATGCAATGTTGTGTTAAAATTTCAAAGCAATCGGTGAAGAACTTTTGGAGATTTAAGATTTTGAACAAACGAACATTTATATATATATATATATATATATATATATATATATATATATATATATATATATATATGAAAAAAAGAAAAAACAGTCAACAGGTTGAGCTAAACATTACACTAATCTTCAATACATTACACTTAATCTCTGTTAATCTTCTGTTATTATATTTAGCACGTAGAAAGTCCACAAATGGATTCCAGTCTCTTATATAGCTGTCTAGTTCATTATCTATAATCAAAGGAGTTAGTTTTATCATTTCTACTAATTCAGTCAATTTCAAAATCCATTCTTCAACAGTCGGCATTTCTTTTTCTTTCCAGTGTTTGGCAAGTATAATCCTGGCAGCTGTCACCATGTGAAGGAATAGCATCCCAAATTGTTTTTCAATTGACGTGTCCATCATACCTAAAATAAAACTTTCAGGTTTCATTAATATTTGTATTTGTAATATTTTTTGCATTGTCATTATTATATTTATCCAGTATGTTTTCACATATTTGCAAGATTACTACATTTGATATAATGAAGCTGGATTTGACTACTGTTCCAGCAGCTATTAGAAATCCCTTTATACATTTTGCTAGTCTATCTGGGGTCAAGTACAACAATACATCATTTTATAAAAAAAATTTTTTTTATAATTTAATGTAAATTTTAGTCCTTTAATTCATATACTGTATTCTCCCATTTATCTAGCATTATATTATACCCAAATTTTTTTGCCCATTTTACCATACACTCTTTAACATATTCATCTTCTAGCTTAATCTTAATACATTTTATATACTTTAGAAATCATTCTCAAATGTATTTTTGTTGAGCCAGTCCTTGAAGATCAGAGTATGACTGAACATCTATTGACTTCAGTAACTCTGACAAGAATATTCTCAGTTGAACTATTTTACCTTTATTTATGAAATGTACTTAAGCATTATCCATCTCAGTAAAATCAGACTGAAAGAATCAACCTGACAAGCATATACCAGAGGTTTCATTCTTCTGGCATAGAAGGACAATAGTACAATGCAGCATTGATGGTTTGAAATCAATGGATTGCCAACTTATTTTGGGAAATGGTAAGATCGTCCAGGGGCAATTTCATGAAGATGACAGTATGAATAGAATGGATAGGAGATATTGGTTAATCACTCTGAAAAGGAGGTTGAACTTCAAGGTACTTGAAACTGAAAGTGTCAATGATACCTAGCATATTCCCAGTACAGTAACCATAAGAGCTGCATAATCCACAGCAATAGAAAAAAAGACTGAATTCTATAAAGTGAACCTCTTTGTGATATTAAAAATATATACTTTTTTAAATTACACAACTGTGAGTGGAGATATAAGTGTCTAACTTTCCTTCTAAGAGGACAAAATTGTGAACTGAAAGGGCATTATTGAGTAGCTACTAAAACCATATCTCCTGGATCATCTTCCCCTAATAGAATCAGAATTCTGAGAGTTGTAGTCACAACATATCTAGAGGACAGCAGACTGGAGAGGGACAACTTCTCTATATATGGCCATTGATGCAGTATATTATTTATACCTCTGTACAACAAAGGGATTTATTGCAATCCTTCTAATTCATAATTTTTTTATCTCTCAGGCTTTTGTCCTGTAAACACTGAAAGTTTAAAATATTATTTTAAAGCAATTTATGAGCATTTTTTAAAAAGCTGATGATATAGTTGAGTAGGATTATAAAATATTTTGGAGAAGAGTAGACCCAGGTAGGCAGCACCATTTAGCCAAGCATGCCTCATTCCTAAATGTTAAGCAGGACTGTTTTTGGTTTGTACTTAAATGAGAGATCACCAGCAATTATCAAGACTGTAGGGCAGATTGCAAAGTCAAAAATATCACTGAGTAAGGCAATAGGAAAGCACTGCTGTATGTTGTCAAAAATAATTCCATGGATATGTTGCTGAAACTGTCAGGAGCTATATTTTTAAAAATATGTAGACTTCATTGCTCCTGACTACTATCATCAAACTGATGCATCAAACTATAGTATCGTCTGTTAATTTTCTAGGTAACTATAAAAAATATTGAACCATTTTCTTCTCTCACTACCGTTAATCTCTGAAATTTCTTTCAATCTGCAAAGCAGCCATGCACATTTCAAAATCCCAATTAGACCCTATAACTAGAAGGCATGAACTATACTTTCAGCCTTGTCTTCTACTTACTTGATTACTTTCATATCTTCATAGACAATCACTTAAAAAGAGCTCTCTGTTCAGCGTATATAAATAGTTAAATCATAGGGTGTGGATTCCATATTATGTTAATTAGGCTTTATGATTAACTGGTCCTTTGATTTTAGTGGGATTAAAGCATGGCTAACAGCATATATCCCAGCATATATTGTTAATTGCACATTTGTTCAGATTCATTCCGTTTAGAGCATTTCTTTCACTTGTAAAGAAAGAAAAACTTAGAGCTTTTCCATGTCACCATTATTTTCAAAGCAGTTTGTAAGTGACCTGCAAATGAGGCTGCCAGCCTCAAAGGGAACTTGCTGAGATCAGGGTGATGCAACCAAAATTCCCTGTAGATGACCTGGAGGAGAGTGCAAAAATATCACTTAGCCAGATTCTCCCAGATTAGTTTGGAATCAAAAAAGCTGAGTCAGCTCGCAGAATAAGTCAACTTCATTTAATCAAACTTACCTAAAGTTATTTTGAACTGACACAATGTCTTTAAGCTGAGATATCCTTTCTCTGGTTTCTATCATGACAAGTCTTTATTCAGTTTTTACTTTAATTGTTCTTATAGTGATGTGAAGCCTTTAATCTCTTCAGAAATCCTACATCAGCCAACAGTTCTTTTGGGGAAATAAGAGGCTTTAAAAAAGGACAGTGTCATTACATGCTAAAAACAAGTAGCATGAATAATGATGACATAAGCAAATTGCTGCTTTCTTTTATATGAACCAATTCAAAGTAACGTATCAGACATTACTCAAACTATCTGAAATATAATATACAGTGATATTCATGAGTGGAATAGGAAGAGTACTTATTTTTCAGTTCTTTGCTAAGAACAGGACACAGGGTTTAACAATTCCAGCTCAACAACTTTTCCAGAATAAGTGTTTCTGGCCAGTAAAAATGAACTGAGATTTCATGTTTTAACCTTACCCCTGCCAATTGGAGTATTGTATGTATTGTCCCAGAATTGTGATCAATACAGCTTTCAAAGGCATCTTCCCTAATCTAGCATTATAAAAGTAGTCCTTTGGATTCAAAGAAGATATCCAATATCTCAGGGGCTGCCATAAAGAAGAGGGAATTAAGCTATTTTCCAAAGCACCTGAAGGCAGGACAAGCAGCAATGGGTGGAAACTAATCAAGGAGAGAAGCAACCTAGAACTAAGGAGAAACTTCCTGACAGTGAGAACAATTAATCAGTGGAACAGCTTGCCTCCAGAAGCAGTAAATGCTCCAACACTGGAAGTTTTTAAGAAGAGACTGGACAGCCATTTGTCCGAAATGGTGTAGGGTTTCCTGCCCGAGCAGGGGGTTGGACTAGATGACCTCCAAGGTCCCTTCCAACTTTACTATTATTATTATTATATCCTGTTGTGCAGTTTATGTGTGCATATGGAGGTGGTTCTACAGTCCCAGTCTGGAACTGCAGAGTCTAGCGCAACGGAGGCTCTGGAAGTCCATTGTTATTACAACTGTGAGCATTATTCTGTGATGCTGTTTGTGGTTTTCTGTTTTTGGTGACACCTGTCTTCAAAACAGATTCTGTCAGCAGCTGCAGCTTTTATTTCCCATGATTGGATGTCACAGTGGCATAGGGTTTCCTTCACAGCATCTTTGTAGTGCTTGCATGGGTAATCTTGATGTTTCTTCCCAGTCTCTGGTACACCATAGAGCAACTGATGAGGCATACAATGGTCATCCATTCTGATTGCATATCTCACTCACTGCATCTGGGGTCTGATAATGATAGACTCAATGCTGGAGGACTTTGGCCAATCCAAGACCTCCAGGTTGGAGACAACCTTGCTAAAGAATTACAAGGATGGAGCAGAGAGTGGGCATGTGAAATTTCTCCACTTGTTTGATGTGTTATTGGTACAGAATGCAGGACTCACATGCATATAGGAGAGAAGGGTTAACCACAGCTCTGTAGATTTCAGCTTTGTGGAGATATGGGCATTGTATTGAATAAGCTCTCTAGTACACAATCTCTCCCCAGAGCCTGGCTGGCTTTGCTGATCCTGGAGTCAAATTATCAAGATCATGCTTCCAAGTATTTGAAGCTGTTTACATTTGTCAGCTGGGTGTAATCAACAGTGATTTTGGTTCTACGAGCTTGGTATTTGGCATGGGCTGGTAAAGTACTTCAATCTTGTCAGTCTGATAGTCAGACTGAGAGCAGTGTCTGAGAATTTATTCAGCATCAACTATACTGTAGTTCACCATCTTGGGGTGCCAGAAGAATACAGTTATCAGCAAAGAGAACTTCCTGAATGAACACAGAGGCACTTCATCCATGTATTCAAGTGGCAAAGTGAAAGAGAGAGCTGTCCAATTAGTACAACATAAACTTCCTACTTTGAGGCCTGGACAGCAAGTGACAACATGCAAGCAAAGAACAGACTGAATAGTACTGGGGCTAGTACTTCTTCACCTCATTGGATGTGGCAAATTCAGCTGACATATCATTGTTGTGAACGACCTGTCCTGTCATTTTATATATAGTAACTGAATCAACTTTACAAATTTCCTCAGGCATCCATAATGTCTCAGGATGGTCCAGAGAGTTTTCCTGTTTATAGTGTCAAATGCCTTTGCCAGGTCAATGAAGACAGAATGAAGAATAGAAAAAATAACGCAATCCTGGATTTCCCTCACAGCAAATCATGCCTGCTGTACAAAAGCCGTATTGTGGTTGTGGAAGGTTCCTTTCGAAGATACTGACAAGTCTGTTCAGGAGAATGCAGGCAAAGATTTTGCCTGTGATGGACAGCAGTGAGATACCTTCTAGTTTCTGCATTAGTTATTAATTATATATTAGCATAATTAGCATTAGAGAGCTATAAACTTGTAGAGAAATCATTAGAAAGGTAGCTGATTTATGAAGTGCTAACTGCAGTTCAAGCTCCTATTCTGCCAGAAACTGGAGTATTATATTATCTACCTGAGAAGAGGCTGGCTGGGAACATTTCCTTTTCTTTATTAGCTGAAGTAAAAGGTCCATCAAACTTCTAGGTCAAATTTCCAGCTCCATGGCACCATCACACAGGATGACCAGGATTGTTCCATTTTGCTTTCTTCTTCTGTTGCTGGTAAAAGGTGAGGAGGGAACGTAGGTCTCCTAATCATAGTTTCCCCACTCCACCTGATACTGAGGGGAGGAGGAAGAATCAACCTGTTTCTTTTCCTTATGCCTTGGTCAACTAAGAGACCAAAGAAGGGAAGTGGGTCCCTTTCCTTATAGAGTTGCTACCCTTTGTTTTTTGTTTTGGTCTAGAAGGAAACCCCAGCATGGGCAAATTACCCTTAAACTTACCTTGATATATTTTAGAAAATATTTGTAGCTCAGGGTTGAACTGCACACTGATGATGTTACCAAGTTTAATAATAGAATGTCTGCAAGAAAATAAACAAGCTCAGAGAGCACCAATGACCCCACATGATGCATTTTAGACAGACTGGATTTGTGATTTGTGGTGGAAGAAGTTGGAAAAGAATTTATAACTGCAGGAGGAAAAGGCCATCTCAACTGCTTTCTTGGTAAGTCATTATTTCCTGAAGGACTTCTGCTCCATGATTAACAAGTTTGTGGAAGAGCTTAATGTAACTCCCACAGTATGCCATAATTAAGAGTCAGGCAATTAACTTGTCCATTCAAATGTGAGGCAATTCTAAGCCCTTCCTT
Organism: Crotalus tigris; assembly: GCF_016545835.1. Taxonomy (NCBI): domain Eukaryota; kingdom Metazoa; phylum Chordata; class Lepidosauria; order Squamata; family Viperidae; genus Crotalus; species Crotalus tigris. The sequence continues at coordinate 3,602,819 of NW_024096622.1, read as the reverse complement.
ATCAGTTTCTGATGTTGGGTAGTTGAAAACACAATTTCTATAAATTTACTCTTCCTTAGAGAACACAGAGAAGCCTGACAGCCATAAAACATGTCTCCAGAACATGCTAAGTGATGTCTGGTTGGACAATGGGAAAGGAACTATTGATGTAATGAAGTCTTGCCAGCTTCTTGAAGTAAGCCAGGAAACAGAGATACGATGAACTATTGGAACTCTATACTTTATTGCTCTAGGATGGAATAATAAATTCTTGAAAGTCATACCAATACATTTCTCTCTCCCTCTTATAACAAAGAGAATCAAGGTGGGGCAACCTTGAGTTTCTGCCTCAGCCTTTCTTATATTTCTGGGCTAGATTCATGTTTTCCACTTGCCATATACTTTCCTCAATGCTATTGTGGAACTCTTCTACACTTGTCAGCCAGTAATACTGTAAGATTTGATATTTTTTTTAGTTACAGTAATCTAGTATCTTCACTGAATATTCAATCAAACAAGATGAATGCCATCAGTATGGTTCAGTTTCTATTTTAAATCAAATCAGAAGAAAAAATGATATATAAATGAAAATTATGAGGTAGCTAAATCACAATAGTATTGTTATTAGAAAAGTCAGTCATGGACTTGAGTAGGAGCAGAGATATTTGATTGCAATTAAATGTATAGTCCAATCCTGTGAAACCTACTTAGTGTGAAGCTAAGTTAAAATAATTATGCAAATTTATTTGGAAAAAGTTCCAACAATAGTTTTCCCCCAAATAAATTTAGGAAAGCTTAGGAAGTAAAACAGGAATGCTTTTCCTATTGAGATAATCCGTACACAAAACATAGTTACAAACTATCAGAAAACTAAAAGTTGATGTGGACTGAATGACAAGGTGCTTGATTTAATGATTAAGAAATCTTATAAGGCTAACTGTAAACTCCACAGTACATCAACCATATTGCTTGAATATATGCAACCCAACAATATTCAGCAAATAACAAATGTATTGCAGTGTAGGATGCATTCAGAGGATCAGACAAAGAGACGTTTTAGAACCGCAACTCTATAGGAATAATCAAGAAGAGAATTAACACTCCACAATCACAGATGTATAATCGCGCCGCACCAATGGCCTGATCTCAGACTGCAGGTTTAAAGCATGGTGAAGGGCTGTAGCCAGCGACCAGCGACTGTAAACGAAGAATGGAAGGGGGTTACTGACACTCAATGCGCGCAGGAACCCGGACAATCCCCGAGGAATATACGCCCAGCCCACTGACATCTTTCCAGCCGTCTAAATCTCTATATTCTCCCAGTCCCGCATTACAAGCCGCATGCAACGATCGGAGAATGCAGACCAGTTAAGTGGCGCGGCTTCCTCCGCTCCACCCCTTGGCGTCCTCCTGCGTGCCTGCCGCCGCGCCTCCCCCCTTCCCTGAGCCGGTGTGTCTCGAGCGATCCGCTTGCGCGTTGCGTTATTTTCTGCTTTCCCAACTCTCCAACCTTCCCTTGTTCTCTTCTCCTCCCCGCCCCTCGCGCGCCAGCCTCGCGGCGCTTCTAGCGTCGGTTTATTCCCTTCCCCCTCCCTCTCCTCTCCCTGCTATTCCTTCCCTCCCTCGACTCCCCGCTGTGGTCGGGGTGGGCCAAGCAGCGAAATCGGAGGGTGCAGGCAGCCGAGTCAGCCCGAGGGTTGCCAAGGCAGGGACTGGCTGGCGCCTGAAAGAGAGACCCCCCTCTTTCCTCCTCCTGGGTCCTCGGCGCCTACAGAGAGCAACCGGGCCGGCTCATAAGAGAAGAGCGAGGAGCGGCGGGGACGTGGGGGGGGGGAAACGCCCCCCCGGACCTTGAGCAGCAACATGAGGTGAAGTAGAGGCTTCTTCGAACGAGAGAAATCACTGGGGAGGGTGGGGAAGGCGTCTCCCCCCCCAAGCATTGGGCAAGCTTTGGGGGGGGGGAATGCTTGATGGAAACGATGTGCGGCTAAGTTTGAGAAGGGGCCCAGCCCCTCAAAATGAAACGAGGGCTTGACTGGGAAACCCCGGCGAAATGGAGAAGGAGAATCCTAATAGGGAAGCCTCGTGTACTATAATGTACCTCAGTTTAGACGAAAGATGCATGAAAGACCACCATGAGTCGGCTTGGGGCGGGGGGGAGTGTTCCCCACTCCCTCCCCCTGCTGGACACGAGTGTTCATTATTCACTCCCCCCCTCCCCTTACCCCGGTATCTGGCGATGAATTTCTATTTCTCCAGTGTTGTATTTGGGCTTCCTTTCTTGAAAGTGGGGGAAGTTTGTGACTGTATGTTAGTCGATGGATGAAAAAGGAAAGGTGAGGCTGTGTTCCCAGGACCAATGGCTCATTTGACATGTACGGCTTTTGTTGCATTAGCAGAGTCGTAAAAAAAAAGGTATAGGGATGATAGAGGAAGAGGGAGGGAGGTGAGGTCATTGCATTTAAAGGAGTTAAAGGAACATTTTTAAAAACAGGAGGGAAGGATAGGAACTCGAGGAGCGAAGATTATGAGGGCCTGGCTATTTTTCGAGATTTTATGTGCATTTAAAAGCGAAATATTCACCTTTTTAGATTGTAACCATTGCTTCAGAATATTACATGGAGGAATGAAAAAGTAATACCCCCCCCTCAAATTGACGTGTGTTGCATTGCAGTAGCTCATACTGGGTTTTTCTTTGTGTGATCAATAAATAGGAAAAAGTCACTGACATAATACCCCAGCAACGGTATGTATTTGCATGTAGAATTTTTAAAGGGGCCCCATCAAAGCGTCATTACTAGTCGGTATTCTCTTGTCTTTCTCCCCCTCCCCCTTAACCCATGCCGGGATTCCTTTCATTTTGAAACATTTTTTTTCCTGTGTATTTTGCATTCTGTGACCACCTCTCTGGCTTTGACGCAATACTTAGAGATGGGACTTGGTAGGCTCTAAATCAGCTCCAAGGAAACTATCCTCTTAATGTAAACAGTGCAGGTTAGGCATAAATTATCCTTTCTTTCCAGATAGTTGACATTATTTTTATAAAATTCATGTAAATGTTGGTAAGCTTTTATAATACAATAAAATTCACATGATACAGTTAATATGTTGGTGAGATAAAAAGAATCTGACTCTACATAAAATTTAAATACTTTATTAAACTCCCAAGGAATTAGTGCCCTTTCTCTCTCCATGTGAGCTGTATAATCTTCAAAACTTCTCTTAACAAGATGCCAAGTTACTCCTCTTGATTCCTATACTATTGCTTATAAATCTGCAATATTCTGAATTGCCATTGGCTGTGCAGTGTGTGCTTTGGTGTGAAGATTTTTCCAAGTTATTTTTTGTATTATGAAAAATCAATTAACTATATGTGTACTTTTTGACAATATAGGGTATTTTTATGGTTTAACTGAATTTGAATGTATATCTTAAATGTTTGGTATCTTTAAAACATTTCAGTCAGAATATTTTGGTTTTTTAATACTTTGTGGGGTTATGGCTAGATACTGCAAAAACTATTTTCAGGAACTTGTATTGCTTTTAAGATTTCAAATAGGGTGGCCACTATTAATTATAGGGTGTGTCTATATGATGAGTTGAACTGAACACATGGTAAAAAGAAGTATTAGTATGTGCTCCAGTAAATAACATGTATTTAAGTATATTTAAGCAAATTGTATTCCTTGTAAATAATGACTTTAGAAATTACCACAACATAGGCTACACAAAATTGGCTTCTTTTATTAGTCTGCTAATCTAATGCCCTATTTTCTTAAGTTTTGCTCTATTAATGCCTCTGAAAAATAGACTGTAAATTCATAGGATTTATTGTAAGTATGATTAAAAAGGTAAACACAGAGATTATCCTAATCCAAACAAAGGTCTGATAATTTTTGGCTTTTGGTCAACTGTATCAGTGGGGAGAATCTCATTGGATTCTCCAAGTGGTCAAATAGATTTTTAACAATATCACCTTTCTGCTATTTATTGAGAACAGATATTCTTTTGATATGTAACCTAAGATAATTAGAATTTCAGTTCTGGGAAGAGAAATTGAAGAAGCTGGGTATATTTAGCTTTAGGAAAAGACAACTGGGATGTGGTTTGGTGTGTCTGTGTGTGGAGCATTTTTTAAATAACTTGAAACAATGTCATAAAGAAGAAGACTGCAGGGCACCTAACAATAGATTTTAAGTTACTTTTTCCTAACTTATTAGCAAAATTAAATCATAAAAAAAGTAGTTGATTACACTGAATATATCCAATGTAACTGACATGAATAAAAAACAAGTAAAGGGAAGGTGCTTTACTTTGGACTTCTGTGTTGAGATTATTGGACTTATGGGGTAAACTTTGATCTGTTCCCTCTCCATAAAATTGAAAAGTTGTTTAAAATACTGATGACTACAGTTTAACATGTAGAAGAACTTTTATTATATGCTTATATGAAACCAGTATTGCTAAGATTTGTCTATGCTCAGGAAATAATGAAATCCTCTCTTCTGCCTTCTATTTAATATGTAACAACTTTGGTTACATTCTTTTAGAATCAAGGCACCATAAAAATAGGCTATAGTACTTAAAGTTTGATGTGCTATGATAGGCAGCAGGCTTTCTTGTTTAGGATTCTGGACAACTGTATGCGAAAATGCTATGGCATTCCCTGCTTCTAATTATTTCACTGTACTCTGAACAAAAACTGGTATAGGTAGTCCTCGTCTTATAACCAGTTGTTTAGTGAGTGTTCAAATTTACAACAGCACTGAAAAAAGTGATTTATAAGCATGCACTGAAGATCGTTGCAGCATTCCCATGGTCAAGTGATCAAAATTCAAACACCTGGCAACTGGTGTGTATTTATGACATCTTGGGATCATGTGATTACCATTTACAACTTTTGCAGCTAGCTTCTGACAAAGTCAATGGGGGATTCACTTAATCACAATGGCAAAAAAGATCATAAAGTTGGGTGCAAGTCACATAACAACCACCTTGCTTAGCAATGGAGATTCTTGTCCCAATTGTGGTTGTAAATCGAAGACTATCTATAATCCAAAAAGATGAGGTAGGAAATTTAATAATGCAGAATTAATATAGTTTTCTCTTTTTAGATCTTTTATTGGTGACTACTAAATTATGAGACATTCTGGAAATTTATATAATGAATTTTAAAGGCTTTGACTAGAGATGTGCAAGAATTGTCTGAATTGTCTTGAGATCATATCCTCAGTTTGGAGATTCATCTCTCATATGTTATTTAATGGATGACATGTCTTAACTGCTTTGGATTCTAGAGAATAAATCTGAAAAATGCCATCATCTAGATCATGGGTGTCAAACTCGCGACATCATGTGATGTGTCGCAACATATCATGACTTCTTTCTCATTGCCAGCAATGGGGTGGGTACGGTTTTGGCATGACACATCCGGCCTGCCGGCTGGCAGTTTTGACAGCCTGATCTAGATGGAAAAAACCCTATGGCACTTTGTTTTTTATTAGTGCAGGATGAACTTCGCTGGATATTTGGAAAGTAGAGAAGTTTTTGAGCTAGATTTTTTTTCCATTTTGTTTCATTTTTTAAGGACAATTGACAACTTTATTTGGTGATAGATTATAATGAAAATTGCATGAAGAATATCTGTAGCAAGTTTCAAGCAGGCACGTTGAAGAGATTTTTGCAAAAAAAAGTTGGTGGAAAGAAATAATAATGTTCCTTTGTAATGATTGGTGGTAAGCATAGTATAAGAGAGTCATTCATCTTTTTTAATAAAAATATATCTCTTTAACAAAATGGGTAAGTTATCCACAAAACATCTTACAACTTGTAAGGGGAGTTGGAAAATAGTTAGGTGGACAAACAGTTAATTTAAGTTCACACCAATCTCAACATGCTGCAACTGATAGCAGCCTGATTAAGGCATACTTCTGATTTGAGAGAAGATCTGTCAGTCACTTGCATGTACTACTGCTACTTCCAGTTCCTTAGCAAGATTTTTTTTTAGCAGAAGAGGATATATGTAACTCAGGATTGAACTATGGAATCCTTGGTGCTCTCTGAGTTTGGTTGTTTGCTTCCAGATGTTTTATTACTTAGCTATTTTTTAAAAAAATATTTTAAAAAGCCAAATATACTTTGTCTTTTTAATGTTGGGGGGGGGTGTTGTATCAGTCATTTCCATCCAGTACACTAAATTGTATTCAGTTCATGCATTGAATTGTATATGAGAGGAATTTGTACAGGACTTGAATTTTAGTACAGAATTTCAGGAGTTTTAAAGACACCCTAAATCAGTGGTGGCAAACCTATGGCACGGATGCCAGAGATGGCACTCAGAGCCCTCTCTGTGGGCACGCGCGCTGTTGCCCGAGTCCTAGGCCTTCAGCTGGGTTTTATAAAACCTTTTTGCTTTAGGCCTCCGCTGCCGTGTGCAAAAAAAAAAAAAGGTTCAATCAACGAGTCAATTTCAACTTCTTGCAGGAAAAAAAAGATCTTGCAAAGTTGGAATTGATTGATTGAACTTTTTAATCCCACCCAATCTGCCGTTACCACGGCAGCTACACCCACCCAATGGGCCACACCCACCCAATGGGCCACACCCACCCAGCACCCAACAATGCATAAGTGGGTTTGGGATTGCAGTTTGGGCACTCCGTCTCCAAAAGATTCACCATCACTGCCCTAAATTGCTCTGTACTTCTTTGGAATAGTTTTACAGTAAGATAATACTACAATCTCAGTTTTCACCATTAACACATATTTGCATAAATGGGTTAAATATGAAGATAATATGCTGTTAATTATTTAAATTACTTGTGGGAAATTATCATTGCTGCCTTTCAAAAAATTGTTTCAATCTATGTTATATTCAGCTGCTCTTGATAAGCTTTAAAATAGAAATGGTTGTTGAAAAGAAAAAATGATTATAAATAATCTGAAATATTTATAGGTAGATCAGTTTATATCAGTGGTTCTAAACCTTTTTATACGGCGACCCCGGTCATAAGCAGGCGCTGCGCATGTGCGGCGATGCCCCCTGTGCAGCACGCATGCGCGGTGGCACCCCCTGTGCGGCACGCATGCGTGGCAGCGTCCCCTGCGCAGCACGCATGCACGGCACCGCCCCCTGTGTGGCACGCATGTGCGGCACCGCCCCAATGCGCGGCGCCCCCCCTGCACAGTGCGCATGCGTGGCGCCGTCCCTGCGTGGGGCGCATGCGCGCGCGCCCCCTGCGCTGGCTGATGAAAAAAATGTTTGGCGACCCCCGTGAAATGGTCATTCAACCCCAAATGGGGTCGCGACCCACAGGTTGAGAACTGCTGGTTTATATGAAGAGCTATTAGGGTTAAGGCTAGTGGTGTGTTCAATTTTAAACATAAGCTTATATTGGAATATTGATATTAATAATTGATCTTGAATTCTGCTTTCAATATAGCAATAGCACGTAGACTTATACACCACTTTATAGTGCTTTACAGCCCTCTCTAAGCTGTTTGCAGAGTCAGCTTACTGCCCCCAACAATCTGGGTCCTCATTTTACTGACCTCAGAAGAATGGAAGACTGAGTCAACCTTGAGCTGGTCAGACTCAAACTCCTGGCAGTTAGCAGAATTAGCCTGCAATATGCATTCTAACCACTGTGCCACCTTGGCCAGTGGTTAGAATACAGTACAGTATATAGAATACTATGTAACAGTGGTGGCAAACCTATGGCACCTGTGCCAGAGGCGGCACTCAGAGCCCTCTCTGTGGGCATGTGTGCCATGCCGCAGAGATGGCAACTGTCCCTCTTCAGTCGCCTGCTAACTCGCTGAGATCTCATGTGGCCGGATGCATCCCAGCACAGCTGGTTTCCCTCCCCCCTGTCCCATCCCTTCTGGCCTCACATGCTCTCCTTTTCCCAGGCACGACCTACTCCATTGCCTCCTCAGCTGTCGGCCGGCCGTCCAGCTCAGAGGCAGCTTCTCTGAACTGCTGGTGGTGGGCTGCAGAGCCCCAGAGTGTGGCGGTCGAGGGGCCACCAGGCTGTGGCTGCTGACGGACACTATCAGCCCCTATGTACTCGCTGGCCTCAGTATGTGGGGGCCGATGGTGTCAGGCAGCAGCTGCCCCGGCCCCTGCCTCACCTTGCCCTGCGACAATGGCACCCTTGCCCTGCCTCGCCTCAGCTCACCCTGCAGGATCAGCTTCCTGCCCACCGTCCCACCTGCCAGAGACCCCCTGGATCTTCCCCAACCCTGCCCAGCCCTCATAGGCGTCCCTCCCTGCGAGCAACATCAAAGTGACCACGCCTACCTTGGCCACACCCACCTAGTCTGCCATGACCATCACAGCCACACCTACCCAGTGAGCCATGCCCACCTGGCACCCGGCGATAAATAAGTGGGTTTTGGGTTGCAGTTTGGGCATTCGGTCTCTAAAAGGTTCGCCATCACTGCTATATAATTTCTATACATTTATTAAACTTTGAATTTAAGCAACATTATAAATGTATACATTGCCACTATAGCTATTCAAAATGTAAACACTTCCACTCTTAAAAAGAAAGTATTTTATCATTACCTTAATTAGAAAAATAATGTATTGTTCTGTAATAAGTTTATTAACTAGCATTGCTTAAATTTATTTTGTAATGAGAGAAGTAGAAGTACATATGAATGGTAAATGCTAAAATGTTAAAATTGCTTGTATGTGAATCATAAATGTTTTCTCTTGGAATGCAAATGAAGGATAACACTTCTCAAATGCAATCAAATTTGAGCAAGAACTCATTATCAAGTAGTGATAGAGATAGGAATCAGTTTTTCTTTTCACTATTATCTTTTTGGTGTCATTCTGCAGTGCTTTCTTTTTTTATTATCTTTTTTTTTATATTGTAAATATTTATTAAGTTTTTAAAAATTTTACAGAAACAAAACAACCCATCCCCAAACCTCCCCAACCCTCCCATTCCCTCCCCCGAGCTTCCCAGAGCTGAACATAGGCTTAATTAAGATTTCTTCAAATAATCTAAAAGAAAGTATAAACCATAATTAAATCTAAATACTAAAAACATTAATTAAACAAATTATAAGATAATTAACAATAATATATATATAGGGAAATATAACTATCAAAAATAATACTTAAAAGAGAAAAGAATAAAAAGAAAGAAAAAGAAAAAAATAAGATCTAAAAATATTTTAAATTTTAAATATAAGTTATTGAAAAGCTAAATAATATTTTTTAACATCCAACTTATATTGTATAAAATCTATCCATTTTTTCCGTACCACAAAATACTTCTCCTGCGATTGATCCTTCAAGAAAGCCAAAATCTTTGCCATTTCTGCCAAATAAGAAACTTTAAAAAGCTACTCTTGCAAGGTAGGCAGAGATTCCTTCTTCCAACATTGCCCTACTAACAGCCTTGCGGCTGTAATTAAATTTAACATCAATATAGTCTCTTTAATATCACAGTCAGTAACAATACCTAATAAAAACAATTGTGGGGTAAATTTTACCCTCCTTCTAAAAATTCTTTGAATATTCCACCATATCTTAATCCAAAAGGCTTTTATATTTTTACACGACCACCAAATATGATAGTAAGTAGCATCCAAACAACCACATCTCCAACATTTAGGCTGTAAGTCAGGATACATACGAGGCATTTTTTGTGGATCAAGGTGCCATCTGTAAAACATTTTATAAAAATTCTCCCTTAAATTCTGGGCTTATGTAAATTTAACATTCCTCACCCAAATAATTTCCCAGGTGTCTAGTAGAACTGGTTCACCAAAATTTTGTGCCCATTTGATCATACATTCTTTAATTAATTCTGCCTCTGAATCCAATTCCACTAGCACCCCAAACCCACATTACAGTCTAACTTCCATCTATCCACTATTTGTCTATACTGAAACCATGAATATATAATATTTTCTTGTGCTAGGTTTTCCAAAGATTTTAACTGCCAGTTTTTACCATCCCATCTAAGTAATTGTGCATAAGAAACACCATCCATCTTAACTCCTCTCCTTATCCCCTCTATCGCATGCCAGGGTACAGCCCATAATGGAATTTTAAAATCACTTCTGTAATATTTCCTCCAAACCCGAAATAGAGAAATCCTTATAATATGAGATTTAAAAACCCTATCAACTTTTTTATTAAAAATTAAATAGGCATGCCATCCAAAAAGTAAATCCCAACCCTCCAAAAGGAGTATTTCTACATTTGTTAAATTAACCCAATCACTAATTAATGTTAAAACCACCGCATCGTAGTACAATTTCAAATTCGGTACCTTAAGTCCACCTCTCTCGTGAATGTCTTGTATTATTTGAAGTTTTACTCTTGGTTTTTTCCCCGCCCAAATAAACTTATTGATACCTTTCTGCCATTCATTTAAATTAATCTCATTCTTTAAAATAGGTATCATTTGAAACAAAAAAAGAAACTTTGGCAGGACATTCATTTTAATCACCGCAATTCTTCCCAAAAGGGATAATTGCAATTTCTCCCAATTTTTCAAGTCTTTTTGTATCCTAACCCATAACCTTTCATAATTATTTTTGTACAATTTTGCATTGGAAACAGATAAAGTAACCCCCAAATATTTTACCTTGTCAACAACCTCAAAATCTGTCAACTTAACCAAAGTCTGCTTATCCAAAATGGTCATATTTTTAGGTAATATTTTAGTCTTATTGTTATTAATTTTAAAACCCGAAACCCTTCCATATTGGTATATCAATTGTAATAATTCTACTACAGAATAAGTAGGTTGGGACAGGGTGACCACTAAGTCATCTGCAAAAGCTCTTGATTTATATTCTTTTTTATTAACTTCTATTCCTTTTATTTCCTGTGATTCTCGAATTTTAATCAACAATATTTCCAAAGTTAAAACAAATAATAGTGGTGACAATGGACATCCCTGTCTAGTCCCCTTTTCAATTGTAAAGACCTCTGATAAACCCCCATTAACAATAAGTTGTGCCGTTTGTTTTTGATAAATAAGACCAAAAGCTTGTAAAAATTTTTCTCCAAAATTCATTTTCTCAATTAATCTTAACATAAATTGCCAATTCAATTGATCAAAAGCTTTTTCAGCATCTAAAAATATCAATCCTGCAGGAACTTGATTATTTTTGTCTAAGTATTCTAATAACTTAATAATTTGTCTGACATTATTCTTCATGTACCTTCCAGTTATAAAACCCGTTTGATCCTTATGTATAACCTGATGCAAAACCCTCATAAGCCTATTAGCTAAATTTTTTGCAAAAATCTTATAATCTACATTTAAAAGAGATATAGGTCTATAATTCTTTGGTAAAGTAAGATCCTGATCTTCTTTTGGCATTAAAGATATAAAAGCTCTACCCCATGACGGGGGAATCTCTAAACCCTGTAATATATTGTTAAAAAGTTCTCTTAAAGGTTGAATCATCTCTTGCACCAAAGTTTTATAATAAATAGATGTCAAACCATCCGTACCCGGTGCTTTACCTAATTTTAATTCTTTAATCACTATCTCAATTTCCTCACTAGTAACTAAACCATTAATTTCTTGTTTCTGATCTTCTGTTAATTTAGGGAAGTTGGCTTCATTTAAATAATTTTCTATATCTAAAACCTGTATTTTAGTACTCTTATATAATTTTTGATAATAATCTAAAAAAAATTTCTTAATCAAATCCTTATGATATACTAATTTACCATTATAATTTATTTTATCTATAATTCTCTGTCTCTGTTTCTTTCTTAATTGATAAGCCAACCCATCTCCCTGGTTTGTTAGCATTGCAAAATGTATTTTGTTTCATGTACAGTAAGTTAGTTGCAGTTTGATCAGCCATCAACATATTGAATTGTGTTTTAAGCAATTTTATAGATTCTTTGACCTTTTCATCTGTGGGATTTGAAATCAATTTTTTTTCTTTTGATTTAATCTCATCTTCCAATTCCTTACATTTCTGAATCTGCTTTTGTCTATGAGCGTTATTCATTTGTATCAAAATCCCACGCATAAAGGCTTTACCTGCACCCCATACCATTGACATTGAAGTTCCCTTATACATGTTTAAAACAAAATAATCCTTTAAGTGCTCCTTTAATTTTTGAACATTCTTTTCTTGTCTAAATAAATTTTGATTCATCCTCCACGATCTCCTCTCCTCTCTTTCATCAACCAACTCCATCCAGACTGGACTATGATCCGTCAATGTCCTAGGAAAATTTTTAACATTCTTTACCCTAAAATATAAATCAGTTGTAATAAAAAAAAAGTCAATTCTTGAAAAGGATTGATGTCTATCTGAAAAGAAAGTAAAGTCTCTCTCCTCCTGATTGCGTTCACGCCAGTAGTCACGTAGTTCCCAGTCCTCTTTCAAATCAAAAAAAGCTTTAGGTAATTTAGCCTGTTTAAAAGAAGTAGAAGATCCTTTTTTGTCTCTTTGTGTATCTAACACACCATTCCAATCACCCATTAATATCACAGATCTATAGTCCAACAAAGTTAATTTCTGATGTAATAATCTATAAAATTGTTCCTGTTGTTGGTTTGGTGCGTACAATCCCACTGCAATCTGCAGGGCTTTCTTGGGTAATATTTGGCTTTTAAAGATCTGTTTCCCTGGAAATTTGACAAAAATTTCTCTCTGGAATATAATTGCCAAACAAATATATTTGTATTTGTAACTTTGAGTTCACAATTCATATAGCTTAGTTTGTGGGGGTATCCCACATCACTATCTGATCAGATTTAACTAAATAGCTTTAAATTTCTTGATGACTATAAAGTACTCAGTATATAGTTGATAGGCTCCTTGTTTGCTCAGTTCTTATTTTGTACGGTTTGTTACGTCTAGTAAGGAGAGGATCTGTTAAACAAATATATCACTGGAATATTTATGGGCTGTTGTTAACTTTGTTCAATGTTTCTTTTGCTACACTTAAGGAAAGCTATTATGGCCAGTGCTTGCATATGATAGAAATAGTTTGCTAGAAAATCTGGAAAATACCAGATTTGGGGAAGGATTTTATATTTTATCAAGGATTGTTATGATCTGTTTATTTAATATTTAAATATGGGACTACAGGCAGTAGCAGAAGCAATGCACCTTAATACAGAAATATTTGTAAATTAAAAAATGACAATTTCAAGTCATACATTCAAGGTAAAAACTATAAATAAATCAACACGTCCTTTGAATGTAAGTATTTCAGTTTCTCTATCAATGGTTGTATTACATAAATAGTTTTAGTTTCTACTTTGAAAAAAGATTGATCATATTTGTTCTAAATTCAGCAAACTGTCAAAATGTTTCCTTTGCTTTGGAAATGTATGTTTTCCATTGATTTTTTAAAAGATAATATTTGATATATCAAAATGATCCACACTGTATCATATTTAACAAATTCCATTTTCTTCCAAGTATAATATAATTTAATGGAACTTCTGAGTAGAAGTCTTATTGAGGGTAGTAACTAACAAATACAATTTGTGGGACTAGTTATCTCATAAATTGAAACATTAAGTAGTAACAGATATTAATAAATTTGCTGAGACAGATTGTTTACCTCTTTGTTTACAATTTTGTGTTGGCAGCTTAATATATCCTTCCAGACAATAATGTATTAAAGTCAAGATTTTTGTCCCTTTTCAGTACTAATAATAGAGGTTTTAATATTTTGAAGCCAATACAATCACATGTAAGCATAATTATGAAGAAAATGTTTGGCATATAATCTCTGAGAAGATTTAGTTCATAATTTGATTAGATATGTTAAATATACCTTTTGGATATAGTCATTTTTGCTATATATGTTCTTCTTTAATGTTGGTTTATTTATTACAAAAGTTTATGTGCCACTTGGCATTTTTTAAAACTTGATAATTGCACCTGATTTTCCAGAAGCAAAAGTACAGGTAGTCCTCAACTTACAGCCACAAATATAACCCCAAATTTCTGATTTGTTAAGTGACTTTTGACCTATTTTATGATCTTTCTTGCCACAAATGTTAAGTGAATTGCCGCAGTTGTTAAGTTAGTAACACAGTTGTTAAATGAATCTGGCTTCCCCACTGACTTTGCTTGTCAGAAGGTCAGATAAGGTAATCGCATGATCCTGGGACGCTGCAACTGTCATAAATATGAGTCACTTACCAAACGTATGAATTTTGATCATGTGGCCATGGGATGCTGCAACAGTGTGACAGTCATAAATCACTTTTTTCAGTGTTATTATAATTTTGAATGGTAACAAACTGTTTTAAGTTGAGACCACCTCTGCAGCAATTCCGTGATCAGCATATAATAAAAATATATAGGTAGAAGTGGTTTATTTTAACAGTATTTTCTGACAGTAATTTTACAAAACTTAACACAGCTTTTTTAAAAAACATCAATTATCTGAGATGTTTAGAAACAGAGGTCAAGAGGTTGCATATGGAATTGTGCATATGTAGACATATGTTCTCTCTAGAAATAATCATTTTATGCTAAGTTGCTATAGAGTTATAAATCCAACCATACTATTAAGCAATATCTTATCAAATTGAAATTGACTTTACTCACCCATAAAATCAATGGATAGGTTTAATATGCAGACCTTGTTGCTAAACAATTGCAAACCATAATTTGTTTGTTCAGATGTAGTAATGTAATCTCTGAACCAAGCAGGTTCTGACAAATTAACTATGTAAATAAACTACCATTCTATGGTGAATGTGATATAAGCAAACTTTATTTCAGTGTTGAAACTAAAAAGTGATAGTATTTAGATCAGGCATGTCAAACTGCAAGCGCGTGGGCCTGATATGTCACACCAAAACTGCACCCACCCCATTGCTGGCAATGGGGAAAAAGTTGCGATACGTCGTGAGTTTGACATGCCTGATTTAGATTGTCTGGTAAACTTTTCAAGTTTGGAAGAATAGAGGGACATTTAGGGCATTTATGTCAATTGGGAACAAATTGTCAAGGTCTATATTTTTATGCTTTAGTACGGGAAAGGACGATAATAAGACAATTTTTTTGACTGCTGCACTATATATTTCTGTGCAACAGTGGCTAAAATTGGCTTGCTTTGTTCTACCTTTTCATGTGGAGGCATAGAGTTCCTTAACTGATCTTGTCAAAGGGATAAGCAAAGTGGCAAAATTTTGGTTGGGCTGTCAGTGCAACACAGAAGAAACTAAACCCAACTGCAAATAAGGAAATTTAAATTATTTATGTGATGCCCAAATTGATGGACTGTAATTTACAATTAATCGATAGAAAACAATCTGAACTCGTAATTTGAAATTTTTATGCATTATTTTCAATATTATATGTTGTCTATTCAAATAACTTGGTTAAATATATGAACAACTAAACCAAAAACTATTGTGTTTTGTTATCAAGTGTAGCTTTATAGCATAATTAGGTCTATTTTTCTATGATAGTTAGGATAGGCAGGGTCGTGACCCATGTTTTTAACAGGGCAATCTTGTTTAGCAGACAATGTAAGTTTTGTATTTTATTGAAGGCTGGGGTATAAATCCCTGAAATAAATACGCATTCAAATAACTGAACAAAATGTATACATTCAAATTGTTATTTATTTCTTTTATTTAACATAATATAAATATGTAGTGCAAAAATTATATGGCTATGCAAAATAGATTATCTGGCCTTGATATGGGATGAAAACTGGAACTTTGAATGACATGCGGTGGGAGTTGGATGGAGATAGTGATCTCTTCTTGAACTCTCAATAGCCTTTGATACCAGTGACCACGATATCCTCTGGGTCAAATTTTGTTCAGTCAAAATCCAAATTCGTCAAGCTGTTCACTCCTGTGTTTGCTCTTGGAGGTCTTCATGTTGCTCATTCACCAAG
The DNA here is from genome assembly GCF_016545835.1 of Crotalus tigris. Lineage (NCBI taxonomy): Eukaryota > Metazoa > Chordata > Lepidosauria > Squamata > Viperidae > Crotalus > Crotalus tigris. Next base: position 3,586,963 of record NW_024096622.1, on the reverse strand, counting down.
AAGACAATGTCAGCATAAGAAGTGACCATGGATGGGGTGATTGGAGGTCAAGCATCACAGTCTCCATGCAAAGGATGACTAGTAGGGGCAAAAGTGCCAATCCTTGATATACTCCGAGGTTGATAGTGAAGGGAGGCAATGTTCCCACTGCACATCAGACCATGCTAGTGACACCAATAGTTGAATCCACTGGATGTGGACTTCTGGGACATTGTGGGATCATAGAGTATGCCAAATGAGTTTGTGTGGGATGTGGTTGAAGGCCTTTTCCAGGTCAAGGATGCCATGTGGACAGGCTTGGTCTTCTCACAATGCTTCTCTAAAAGCAATTGAGTAGCGTGATTGGCATCCATCGTTCCACTCCGTTTCACAAAGCCATATTGGTTTGGAGTGATGAAGACAGCTGGTCCAGAATACAGTGGCATGGGCAGTTATGGGTGTGCCAGCCACAGTACATCCAGGTAATACCTCTGTTTTGTGAGCTGCACTAGTTATTAGTAGGATTCTGGATGCAATTCAGTATACTCATTGTCATGTATAAAGCCCTTTATGACAGGGCTTTTCAACCTTTTCACAGATTGTACCACTTTTAGGACATGACAATATTTGAGTACCCCCAGTGGTTAGTAAGGTATCAAAAACATGATGACTAAAAAAAGGGGAAGAGATTTTGGGTTTTACTGATTAAATTCATTTGTTGTTATAGAAATGGATAATTTATAATATTATGGAAAAGTAAAAAATTGAGGTTTAATGATAATGCTTCCTTCTACTGCAATGGAGAAAATGTTTTTTTCCCCTTCTCCTTCTCACTTTCCCCCCCTTTTCCTCCCCATTGTGTCCTAATATTTGCTTTTGTATTTTTGTATTTTATTCTATAATCTAATAAAATATTACAAACTGTAGAAAAAAAGGAAAAAAGTACCAGTTTTAATTTATTTGGTGGCTGTTCCTTTGCTGAATCACTTTCCCTTTGCACTGACAAATGTATGATGAATTTATCCATGTTTAAAGTTGCTAAGTTCGTAGACCCCTGAGCTAGCTGGTCAGCCCTTCTCCCTCTCTCCCTTCTGAGCTCTTTCCATAGTGTAGTAAGAATGCACCCCCCCCAATCCCTTATTGTACCCTTAAAGACACAAGAATCAAGTGCAAAGCAAGAAAGGCTCACAAAATAAAGAAACACATAAACTGCATTTTTTTTCTTTAAGCTGCCTCAGGCGTATCACATCTCACAATGTTGCAACCCAAGACTGAATTTCAGCAATTGGGAAAAGCTTTAGCTTGAAATTAAGCCTGTTTACCTTCAAAGAAAACTTTCTAAAAGCCAAAGGCAGCTGCCTCTCCCTCAGGCTTGGGTTACTTCTATTCATTCCCCTCCCCCACTACACTTCTCTAGAACGGTCACGTATCACCGATTGAAAAGCCTTGCTTTATGGCATAGCCGTTCCCAACCTTTTCTATACTCCACACTCCTAGAACATTTCTGATAAACTCTCGCACCCCTTACAAAAGTTTGAAATAACAGCAACAAATTATGCATATACACTATACTTTTGAAAACTCAAGTTTTTGCACCCCCTGGGATATTGTCTCGCACCCCCGGTTGGGAACCCTTGGCATAGATCAGTGATTCTCAACCTGTGGGTCGGGACCCCATTTGGGGTCGAATGACCATTTCACAGGGGTCGCTAAACAACGCAGTCCACCATTTTTTCCCCCTTTTCCTTAGCTGTGCTACTCCCTTTTATTCTATTGGCTTTTGAAAGCCAATAGAATAGACTCTCTTGAATAGAGTCTAATTCTATTGGCTTTCAAAAGCCAATAGGAATTGTCCAGGCTGTCTCTGCCCTGCTGAGCCCGCCAAAAGTCCCATTCTGTAAACGGTGCTGCACCAGTTGAGTGGTCCTCGACTTACGACCGGTTAAGTAGTCCTTGACTCATGACCGGTTGGGGGTCGCGGCATTAAAAAGGTTGAGAACCACTGGCATAGATCCTTGTTAGACCCTCTGTCTTTCATAGAGTTTCTATCTCTACCATACAATTAGGTAAAGTTCATTTGCTTCAGAGCCCATTTAATTAAATGGTATAAGCTGATGGGACCCCAGAAGTGGGCTTCTGTTGCTATATAAGCCCTCTGGAATGATATTCTCCCAATTTTATGTGGCTCTTAGTTGGACTCTATTTAAACAAGTCTTTAAAATCTGACTCTCAAGTCTTGGGCTAGGGTGGACCCTTTGTTGAAAGTTTGGTCTTCATTTTATAAAGAACTTTGGCTCTGTTGAGCTTGAGGGTAGAAATAAATTAATTCTTTAGATGTTAAAGAGTGGATTCCAGACATTTATTCTCTATCTTTGAAATGTTTTTAAACAGCAGTTTGTTTTTAGATGGTCTACAATTAATAATGTGTTAAAAGAACTGAGCTTGCTATATATTGAACAGCTGCCATATAATAAATTACCAACATTGCTAGTAGTAATTTATATAATATATGTTATTGTGAGATGCCCAGAGTCAGTTGAGTTGGGGGTGTGAGTGCCTAAATTGAATTTAATTAATATTTTTAGCTGAGACTTGTTATATGGATCTTTTTTCTCTTTCTTTTTCTTTTTCAGTTCATTATTTTATTATATTATTTCTGTATTACCTTGCCATTTAATTTTACCTATGAAATATTTAAAAAATCAAAATTCTTTCATTTATTGTTTTGAGTGAATGGAAATGATACATAGAATGAGTCTCTCTCTGTAACAGCTTTGCAAACCATTCTCTATGATCATGGATAGAGAACATAGGATTCAGATATACTGAGGAAGATTTGAATTGAGCCAGAGGCCAGGAATCTTTTGAAGGAATTTAAGTGGACAGTTCTAAATGTGGAGAAGATAAAGATAGTGAAGCAGAAGAATATGTACAGAAGAGTGTGGAATGTGGAAAGAAAAGTGTAGAAATGGAAAAGAAGAAAGAATAAGGAAGGGATATTGAAACCGAAGGAAGAAAGACAGACTTCTGGTATGCAGCAGAGAAATAGTGAGAATGTGAGATGAGAGACCGATACATTACATAAGATAAGATAAGATAAGCTTTATTGTCCTTTTTTTTTTTACTGTGGGCACAATGGCACACATCAAAAATGAAATTTAGTTGCCCGCTCTCAAAGTGAAACAAATACATGACGCACACCTAAACATACTATGAACAACATATGTATAGACCCACATCCCTACATATACGTAGCAAATAAATATTAAATACTGTCCATCTTGAATATATAACGGAAGGAGGAAGCTTGAGAGTTCACAAGGTTAATGCTGTATGGAATGAAACTATGGCTGAATCTGGATGTTCTGCTACGGATACCACGAAGCCCCCTCCTCCCAGAAGGTAACAAGGAAAACAAGTTGTGAAGAGGATGTGTAGTGTCCCAGATAATCTTACGGACTCTGCTCAAGCAACGCTTCTGTGCTATGTCCTGGGTGGGAGGGAGGGAACTGCCAATGATCTTTTCGGCCATTTTCACCACTCTCTGCACCGCCTTTCTGTCTGAAGCAGTGATGCTTCCAAATCAGAATGGACATTTTTTGTATGAGATTAATATAGAAAGTAAACGGTGAAAAAGCATAAATGGGGCAAGAGGTCTAAAGAAATCAGTAGAAATCAGTGATCTCCTGCATCATTGCCTGTGCAGAATAAAGAAGGGATGGTGTTAGAAAAAAAATAAAAGAAAGTTGCTGACATTAGTGAAGAGTTGGTTCAGACTCATGGGTGAGTCTGTGTGGGAACTGCTGCTGCTACCACTGCTGGCAATTTATTATACAGCAGCTGTTAAATACTGAAGTTCTTCAAAAACATTTGTTAGGCGATCATAGAACCTGGCATGTGTGACTGTCAACAAGCAGCTGCTTGGCTTCCTCAGAAGACACATCCAGCAAAGTGTTAAATGGGGCATTAAGTGGAGGGCTCCCTGTTTTCCAGAACTGAGGCAAGAACTGAGCAGTGAATTAGAAGGGGCATTAGAGTACAGTGGTATCTGATTGCCAGAGGAAGTAGATTTGTTTGTTGGAAAGAAAAAGTACAGAATGGAAGGTTGTGAGCTAATTGGAGGTGGTGAGCTAGCTAATTGGACTGGAGAAGTTGATAGTGAATTGGATAAAGTATTTACTGGAGTTTTTATGCCACTATAATCCAGCAAGACTCTGGGCAGTGTGGATAGACTGCTATTGGTGTCATGAAACTTCATATGTGGTGATATTAGAATATCATTCCATCCAGAATACTAGTTCTGGAAAAGTCTCCCCTTATATGACCTTGATGAGAGCAGATCCTGGGTTGGAGAGATTAGGAATTTGTAGAAATACAGGTTGATAGACATTGTCTTCTATTGCAGTGAAGGCTTTTGCATAATCACATCTATACTAGCTTCAAGCCTTTCCTGTATCGGGTGGCTTTAATTGTTGTCACCCATGCCCTTTCTGCTGGATTGTTGTAGGGTGTTGTCCTTGAAATCGCCTGGAAGCTTCAGTGGGTGCAATATGCAGCAGTCTGTTTCCTCTTGTAATGCTCTACTACAGAAACTGTTTCCAAGTACAATTAAGATGCTACTTATCATGGATGGATAGATTCAGCTTTGTCAAGGCAGGGAGAGAAATAATGTAAGTGCCTTCGCATAGTTGAGTCTGCCCTTTCAGTAAGATTTGGGAGTAAGACTTCGTTGTGAATTCTACCAGTAAAGAAATGCTATCTTAAATGACTCTGGGTTAGACTTTTCTCAGCAATGTCTCCCTTACATGGCATAGCTTACTCTGGATAATCAGACTAGCCCTTCTTTATTTTGGGAGAACTGTAAAATGCATTTGAGGACAGGTAAAATCCAAATGGTGCTGCATTGGATTGATGGTTTATCATTAATTTGTTTTAATCGAAATAGTTAAAATTGTTTAAAGAAATTAGAAATTTCTTTAAGAAATTTAAGAAAAATGACAGCTGCCCTCAGGTGACCCCGAGGACACAGATAAACCTCCAAATGGCCTCAACAACTCTCTAAAAGAATGCAAATGACCAGCTGTCTGCAAGGAGTATAAATCCTGCCATTCTGCACCATCCAGTCAGAGCTGAAGAAGTTTCTTGGATGAAAAGTGAAACATCTTCAAGAAAAACAAGGAACTCCAGTTGCCTTGTGAAAAAAGCACCTTTGGGACAACCATGACCTGGATGACTGAGAATTTCCATAGACAGGTTTAACTGTGGACAATATATTCAATTACCATAAGTTCCAGAAAAGCTAATTTAATAAAAATCTTGAGCATTATGTATTATGGACCAGTATATAATGATGAATAATGGGTATATTGTTGGAAGACCTGGTTGGGACAGAACATCCTGGGCAAGACTTAGATGATTGCTGAAAACTTGCACCAGATATAGTGAACATTGTCAATATTAACAATAGTCACTTTTGGTGCCACCTAATTATTAAATAAGGCTGCTTCATATGTATTTACTGATAATGGATGCTTTGGAGAAATTTGTAATGGTTAGATGCCAGTTGGGTGACTTTGGGCCAATCATTCTCACAGGGTTGTTGTGAGGAAAATAGAAGGAGGAAGGTGTGTTGGATATGTTTGCTGCCTTGAGTTAGTTGTAAAAATAATAAAAGCGGGATACAAATAAATAAAATAAAAGTAATCCTGTTTAACTAAATGGAGCTTCTTACCTAAGCAGAGAAATTCACGATTATATTCTAACTAACTAAAGACTAACTTCCAAAGTAGAAATCTGTATCTCAGTTACATAAATTTTAAAGAGCAGTTAGAAAGCTGATTATAGTTGTTTTTAAATAAGATGTGTGTAAATGACTGGGTTTCAGTGCCCTTTAAGGATGGCATGACCTAACTCTTTTTAAAAGCCTTTTATTTTTAAAAGCCAGATTTTTATTGATCTGGAAGTCAAACTGTTAAGAGTAAAAAAAAAAGCTAAGCAAATAACAGGTGGGAAACTATGTATCAAATACCATAAGCTAGTTTCTCTCATTCACAACAGATGTCCTTGAAGTTTCTTTGAGGCTGAACTAAGTAGACATTGTTTCTAATCTTTCTGGTTCATATTGTATTATGCCTCTAAGTCATAGTAGTAGCTTTCCTTGTAGAAGAATAGAACTTGAATGGGCAGATTATATTAAAAATGCAGAGGGACGTGGTATAGTTTCTTGGCTTAGTACACTGTTATTTATTTTCTAGATTTGAGTCAACATTTTGTTTACACTATCTTAAATTCATTAAAATTTGTTTCTGGAGTTATATTTGAGTTTAATAAATAAATGAATAAAAACTGACCTATATACTACTAAAACTCTTGTGTCTGTTTGTAACCTTTAATTGGGCGAAATGGTGCATCATAGGGCAACAATTTTTGAACCAAGGTACCTCAAATGGGTTAAATTATAGAATGCCAGGACCCATTATTCCTGTCAGGATGAAATTTGGGAAAGTTGTGGCTGCTTCAATGCTGCCATAGTCAGCTGTGGTCATTTCCAGCGCTCCCTGACAACTTCCCACAAGCAAAGTCTTTGATTGTTGGAAGCTTGCAGGGAGTGTCAGAAATGGGGAAGCAGCAGGAAAGGTTACAAGTTGCTTGGATAAGTTTCCCCAACCCATGCAACCTTCATAGTCCTTCTGTGCTTGCACTGTGTTGGCCACTCATACACCTCCGTGCACTTTTCCTGATCTGTGTCACCACCCCCGATGCACCCTCCTGACCCACTTAACACCTCTTGATGTCCCTGTGCACTTTTCCTGACCTGCAACACCCTCCCCCTGCATGCCCTCCCTGCCCCTGCAGTTTCCCATGCACACCTGCATACTTTTTCCAACCTCTTCATTGGGGAGGAAGTGCAGAAGTGTGCGAAAGGCACTACGGGATGGGGAGTGTGCAGAGTGCGCGGTTGTTAGGTAAGAAAATATCTCTGAAATGATGACTGAAGGGTCATGTGTTTTCTGATATATTGTAAAAGTATCGTAATGCTTTATCAAATGGCAGACTTCTTGAAGTAAAATATCTGTCTAGAAAAAAAGTTTGATTATGATGCTCAGAAAAAAAATGAGCTTATATAGGTTTTAGGGGTAGTTCTGAAAAATATAATTGCAGCCTTTGATTTTAGATATAATTAATGATACATGTGTTTGAATTTCTTATTTTGATTAAATGGCGACATCTTGACCCCTCTGCTCAAGCATTTAACAGCTGGTGTGGGGTTGTCCACTAGTCCTATAGTGTTTCAAAGTTGTCATTTCATTTGTTCCATATTGGCATGTATGGAAATTTATTGAATTGATTAAGCAAGTATGTATGCTGTTTGTACTGTATTTCAGCCTTACCTGTTATCTTCAGGCACTAACTGTGTCTCACATAAGGGCCAAAACCATTTTGGACCAAAGAAGTTGGGGGCAATGTAAATATATATATACATTGCTTACTGGTGTACACCGCTTAGAGAGTGCTTGCACTTAAAGCGGTATATAAGTCTCATAAATAAATAAATAAATAAGTTGATGGCCAAAGTTGAAGCTGATGTGATATGTCCACATTAATACAGAAGAAAAGAGGAAATTGTACACGTTCCTCTGTCCCCAACTTTTGCTGAAGAATGAAGGAAAAATAAATATCAACTAAAGCAGTGGAGAAGGAAAAAAATAGGCATTTGGGTAAAGAAACCATCATGGTGGCAAACTTTTAGCCTGTGGTTTGTTTTCTTATCAGTCTTTTTTTTATGACTAAATCTATATTTTTAAAGGCTAGTAACTATTAGGGGGTTTATAATTATTTTCTATTAGGGCTGTGAACCTTATTACTTGTTATTCTTATGTGGGCTAAGTAATGGTCAAATAGGATTAACATGAAGAATAAGTATTCAGGAACAAATAGGTTATTTAAAAATTTCTTCCCTAAGAAAAATATATTTATCAAAATAAAGAACTGTTTGAGAAGTCCTTGGTGCTCTCTGAGTTTGCTTAGTTTATTGCAGATGTTTCATGATGTTACCTAGTTTGGGTAATTAAACATCTGCAAGAAAACAAGCAAGCTCAAAGAGCACCAAGGACCCCTCATGTCAACCTTGATTGATAAATATTCCCCTGAGTCCTTTGGGATTGGGTGGCATATAAATATTTGAAAATAAATAAATAAAATAAATAAAGAACTATTTATATCATGTGACACAAAATTTAACCAAATATGACATAAGTTCTTTTCAATGAAATAAAAGAAATTCTAGAATTGAGTTTGATGAGCTGAGTTGAATGCTATAATAAAGTCTTTGTCAGAGGATGCTATTTTCATGAAAACATTTCAGATTTATGCTTGTACTCTTTTCTACCCATTTATTTTTCTTTGCCTTAATAGTGAGCAGAGCATCTGCCAAGCACGAGCTGCTGTAATGGTCTACGATGATGCCAATAAGAAGTGGGTACCAGCTGGTGGGTCTACTGGATTTAGCAGAGTTCATATATATCATCATACAGGCAACAATACATTCAGAGTAGTTGGCAGGAAGATTCAGGATCATCAGGTGAGTTATTTAATAATCTTTTTTTTTTTTTTACAAATAATAAACATTGTCTTTTTAGTTGATTAAAACCAGTGCAAGGAGAAAACTGATGAAAGGAAAGTTTATTGTATTATTCAGACATTAAGGTTTTCTAAATATTAATTAGGAAACCAATTAAAATTTGTTATATTGATCAGATAATATTAACTGAAGTAAGTGTTAATGGCTGAGTGTTGGAAAAGTAGAATATAAGGAATATTATAGGATTGGTTGGGACCAATATTTCATGTATTGATTTATCCAGGGTATTTTTTGGTCTCCATCTTCTACTTAGAAATGTACCTTTTGATTTAAAAAAACCACATTGTTTTGTTTAAAGACTTTTTCATCCTCCCATTAATAAAATTGTTTTGATAATTTATTTATGGTCTCAGGGTTATTTCATTACTGTAGATCTTACTGAAAATATTCTTGCCTCCATAAGTAAGAGGATGTATGTTTTCCAGAATTAAATTGCTAGTGGGGTACAATTTTAGTTTTATATTTATTTCATGGAGAAATCAGAGACTCTGAAAATTAATATTATAATAATTTATATAATTATATTTGCTATGGCAGATTATGGATCTGAACAAGGGCCTCATTGCTTGCTAATTGCTCTGGGCTTTGTACAATAGGACAAGGAAGGGAGTTCTATTTGGGGACACTGCTGTGTTCACTGTTTTCTCAGGTATACCAGTTTCCCTCATTGCATACCACTTCACCTCATATGATCTGGTTTTGGTTCTGTGCATAACTCAATGTAGATGGGTCTTGATCAAAAGCCATCAGTCTTTCAGAATATGCATACTATCATTATGCATACTACCTATGTTCCTACCACAGAAGAATTGTAGACCCCAGCTTAAAGCTTCAGATTATGTTTTTGATTTTGATATTCCCTCATATCATTCGTGGACAGCATGGGGTTTTTTTCCCCCTAAATTAAAAAAGTGTGGGCTATTGGCTTCTGCCATTTATTTTATGGAGTTATCATGCTATCTTCTGGGCTAACCTCAACCCAAATCGCCCTGTCATTTCTAAGGCATCTCCCATGTTACAACATACTTAATCTTCTTTTCTAGTATTTTAAAATACAGGACTGAACTTGCCATTCTCATCCTACCTCTCATTTTTTAGGATAGTATTAACTACATCTGTCCTTTCTCTCTTGCAGAATGTGATTTATATCCATAGACTTGCAGGATGATACATTAATATACCTATGGTATTTATCATTAGTCTTTCGCTGCTTTATCGTAATGGATCCATAGTAATCCATAATAATGGATCCATTTATCTATCTTTTGTTTTACTATTTGTCATTTCTGAGGCAAGAGGGTTTTTTTTTCTAAATGCATGACATACATTCTGTTCCTCTGCTTCCTTGGTATCATTTTATTCCCTTATCTAAATAATAGGCTCTTACTGTCTATTCTCATACTGATCTATCTGCTACTTAGCTTACTTATTTCTCTTTGTATAGCATGTTAGCCTCCAGATTAATTATGAGAATTCTTCCATTGTTCTCTTGCAGCTTATCTAGTTCACAGGCACAATATACCACTAGAGGAGATGTTTTCCTATTGTTGCTGCAATTCCATTTACTTCAAGCATTTCTACATACCATGTTTTTCCAAAAATGCGACCTAGCCAAAAAATAAGACCTAGCTTATTTTGGGGGGTTTGGGCTAATATAAGCCCTACACCAAAAAGTAAGCCCTACTTAACCCTGCCCACTCCATCGCACCGTAGTTTTTTTGGCAGTCCAAATTGCGTGCCTCCCCCTGCCTTACCTGCTGCCATTGCTGCCGTTGCGAGTTCAATTTTGCGGCTCAGCTAAATTGTTCACCTGTGGTGGGCCACAGTTCTTATCAGCTTCAGGAAACTTTAGGGTAGGCTCCTCACAACTGAAGCAATCCGGCCCGCCTGGGATCAGGTTAGCTGTCACGGGAGGTGTGACTTGCTCCAGCTCTGCTGCACATGCGGGATGAGCCTCTTGCGATGGCCAACCTGACTCTCGACGAGCCAGATTGCTTACAGGGAGAGGCTGTGCATTGTAGGAGCACGACTGCATGGGGTGCACCCAGATCCCTGCAGCTCCTGGAGGCTCTTGAGTGCTGCTTTCTGTGCCACTCAGTTTCCCACCCCATCCCTGCCAGACTGATCTGGCGGGCGGGATTGCCTTCCGTCTTCTCCACTGCTGCATTGGGAGCTGATGCTACCCTCCTGAGAGGCGGCACAGCGATTGGATGGCAGCCACGCTGTGAATAGGGATAGACTATCCCCCCAAAGCGCCGCCGAAAACAGCAAGGCAAACACATGCACAGATGCGGAGCCAAAAACAGTGGTACGAAAAGGGCACATACGGATCCCTGCAGCTCCTAGAGGCTCCAAGCACAGCCTTGGGTGGCCGTGCTGGGTGGTGGCGGGAAGGGCACTGAGGTGGCAGATGGAGCCCCAGAGGCTGAGGGAGGGAGAGTGGTGAAGCAGGCAGGTGGTGCATGCATGCCCTTCCTGTACCAGGCCAGCCCCTGCAGCCCCGGGGTGGCCGTGCTGGGTGGTGTCGGGAAGGGCGCCGAGATGGGGGTGGTGAGGCTGGAGGCTTGGGGAGGGAGGATGTTGAAGTGGCCGGGCATCCTGCTGTTAGCACCCATCAATTCAATTCAATCAATCCAAACTTTGCAAGATCTTTTTTTTTTTCACGAGAAGTTGGAATTGATTGATTGGCCTTCGCCCCCCCCCCCAAACTTCTTTTGTTTCCCTGCATGTGGCAGCGGCAGATCATGAAGGAGAAACGGCACGGGCCTGGGAGTCAGGTAAGGAAAGGGATGGGTGCTGATGGCAGGACCCCCTCTGTTTCACCACCCTCCCTCCCCAAGCCTCCGGTGCTCCACCTGCCGCTTTGTTTGGCCTGGCCATCTCTACCTCGGCACCCTTCTCGTTGCTGCCCAGCACGGCCGGCCCGGGGCTGCACAGGAAGGGCACGTGCCCTGCCTGCCTGCCCTGGTACCATACATGGTCTGCCACCACACTCTCACTGATGCATTGCTTCTCCACCTCATGCACAGGCCTTGCCCCACTCTTACTCGTGGCTCACTGGTACCGGCAAAAAGTAAGCCCTCCCCAAAAGTAAATCCTAGTGCTTCAGAGCCCAAAAGAAAGTAAGGCTGGGTCTTATTTTCAGAGAAACACGGTACATCCCCCTAAAAAAGATAAAACACTGTATTGGATATCAGTTGCAATCTATATGGTAGTGTCATTTGGTCATTATGTTTAAATATGGCACCTCTGTTTTTCTTTGGAGACAGATATAATGTAGCTCCTCCTTTAGGTTCTACTCTGATTCAAGGAATCCAGTTGATGGCTGGTTTCAGTCTTATTTGTTTGTTTGTTCTATTTCAACATTTCTGAACCATCCATCTCCCTCTTAGAGGGACCCTGGATGATGTACATCAACCAACAAAATATAAAACAGTATATAAAAATTAAAATGCTAAAAGTTAAAATTTTAGAACTAAAAATTTTAAAAAATTATAAATTTTTAAGGAGAGAAGAATAATTAAACCCTGCTAAAAATTAGCTGACAAAGGCAAAGGGCGGGCTGTCATGGCACCAACCAACCCCACAACTCTGTGGTCCTTTGGGGTCCCCACACAAGGCCACAGAGCCATGTTTTAACTCCCTGTCGGAAGGCCAGGAGAGTGGGGCCCCATCTCACCTCTGGGGGAAGACTATTCCATTGAGTGTGGGCAGAGGCAGAGAAGGCTCTCTTTCTAGACTCTGTCAGTCAGAGTTGCTTAATTGAAGGGGTCTGCAACATGCCTTTTCCAACTGACCCAATGGGATAGGCCAATGTGATGAGACAAAGCTGGTTCCAGTGATAGACTGGCTCCATACCATGTAGGACTTTATAGAACATAACCAATACCTTGAATTGGACCTGGAAGTGTTCCTGGAAATGTTTCCTTCATGTCTATCAAGCTTTTCCCTGGAAACTGGATTTGAAACAATTCTGCCTAAACTATTTATGAGATGGACAGTTCTATTTTTAAACTCAGTTGTCATCTTGTTTCGTTTAAACTCAATTGTCATCTTGTTTTGGCAGTGGCCACATCTGATAGCCATATGAGAATTAAGTCTCATGATGCCTCTCTTTCTAAGATTTCTTGTCAATGCTGATACATCTTGGTTTATAAAAGTAGATGAGCCATCTGCATCCAAATACTTAGTCCAGGACAACAATAAACAAAAAAACTTGAATTCAGTGCAGCTTGGAAGATATTCTTAGACATCCAAAACTAACTTCTGAGAGGTTGAGGTTATTTCAGATAATCTCACGGTAATGTGGTATAAAAATAAGGGGGTACAAAGTCCACCCCTACTTTGCAGCATATGTTACAGATTTAGTATTGGTACATCTGTCATTTCATTTTCATCCTGGAAAACTATATACCTAAAAGCAACAAGAACAAGCTCAGACAAATCTGAATGGCTACTTATAAATAGAAACTACATCCATAAGCAATGGCTTTCGTTAAGTCCCACTGAGGAAAACTCAAGTCTGATTTTTTGCATAATGGGAGATAGGCAATGTCTAACCTTTTGCAGCTAGGCTGTTTCCAAGTCTCTTGCTAATGCTTTCCTGTTGGAATATATGTTCAATATATGTTCCTGCACATTCTCCAGCCTTCATTAATATCAACAGAGATTTAACTGATTTCATATGAATTGATTGCATTGTTGTGAGAAAAAAAGCAAAGCACTGAAAGATGAACCAAAGCAATGGAGATCCCAAATGAAGTTGTTTATATTTCGAAATAATGATTTATTGGGTTTCTAATCTAAATAACCAGATCGTGAGTCCCAAGTGCAGGTTTCCAAAGGATTATACAGTAAAAGATACATTATCACTTATGAATAATTATATTTTCATAGATAAGATTATCTCTATATCAGTAATAAAATAATCACTAAATCCAAACCTTGAAGCTGGGGCCTTGGTTTTACTATTACCCTTTCACTATTATAACTATTATAAGATGACCAATTTTGTATTACCCTTTGTCTTACATTTTTACGCCTTGTTTTCTGGCTGCTTCAATCTTCTTTGATATCTTCTTTGAGGTCACATCACATTCTGACCAAATTAAATTACAATGCCTGTGGTTCTCGGAGCTGTCTTGATTTTTAAATCACATTCCTAATCTATTTATATACTGAACTCTTGTAAGTTACACTCTTGTGAAAAAGTGCTTTTGTAGTTTAAGATTTTTGTTATGTTCTCTGTACAATATCAGTGGATACAGGTAGTCCTTGACATACGACTATTTGTTTAATGACAGTGCTGAAAAAAGTGACAACTGATCATTGCACTTATGATGGTAGCAGTGTCTCTGCAGTCATATGATCAAAATCAGGATGCTTGCTAACCGGCATGTATTTACATAGTTGCAGTCTTCTGAGGTCATGTGATTATCATTTATGACCTTCCCAGGGGATATTCAAGCAGCAAAATCATTTGGAGTCAAATTCACTTAACAATTTGCTTAACAATCATTGCAAAAGAGGTCATAAAATTGGAAGCTACTCACTTAACGACTGCATTGCTTAGAATCTCAATTATGGTCCTAAGATAAGGACTACATGTATATGCCTGCCCACAGTCTCATTCAGCAGAAGCTGAGAAAAGCTGTAGGAGTTAAGTTCCCCCCAACACTGGGACCCAATCTCCTGTTCAGTTCTTCAAGTTTGAAAATGCTACTACCAATATTATTTGATATATTCTCAGTTTAAATATTAGAGCAATTATTTTTTTAAAAAATTGGTTCTTTGGTTGTTAAATTTGCCATGTCTGAGTCTCTGGCATCTCCTCTATGCTCATTGAGTACTCTAGAGTCATGATCATTGAATATGCAACAATTATGGGAACAAATGTCTTTCCTTAAGTCAGTGGATGCTGTTTTGTATACTTTGCTTAAGTAAGAGACATATTAATAATAATTTGGATAAAGCATTAGCCCATATTGCTTTAATTTAATCCAGCAAATCCAAGGCTCATTACAGCTGACATGGATTCGAGATCAAGTTCTGGAAACAGCATATATTATAGTAGAGGGTCAGCCTTTTATGAAGAAATCTTCACACCTTTACTGCACAATGGAACCAAGTGCTAAGAATATGTGTTGCTGAAATATTGGATCTCCCTATATGTTTCTAGCTTCTAATCATTGCACAATAGCATCATGTCTCAAACTTTCCTTCTTAACATATTGGTATTGTATCTGTGGATTTTTGTATTCAGAAAGGATTAAGATTTTCTAACCAGTACGGTGAGTTCAAGACGAAAAAGGAGTCTTGATTTAGTTTCAGAATCCTCAGATGTGATCTCTGCTTCTTTACGCCTATGTCAGAGATTAGTACACTCTGCCTCCTACAGATTCAAAGCAGATTCTCTAAGTAACTACAGTGCATTCAGAAAATATTCAGATCCCCTTCATTTTCATCAATTTTGTTATGCTGCAGCCTGATTCCAAAATTGTTGAAATTCATTTTTTTCTCATTAATCTACACTCAGTACCCCATAATGACAAAGTGAAAACAGAATTTTAGAATTGTCTGTAAATTTATTAAAAAGAAAAAAACAAATACCACTTTGAAGGAAGTAGTGATATGGATGCGCCACCTGCTTTGAAGGAAGTGGTGATGTGCCCCCTTCTCAAGAGGCCATATGTGGCCCCAATGGTTTTAGACAACTTTTGTCCAGTTTCCAACCTTCCCTTTTTAGGAAAAGCTGAGAAGCTGTTTGGTGCTTAGTTACAGATAGCCCTGGATGAAGCAGATTATTTGGATCCTTTCCAGACTGGATTCAGGCTGGTGTGCAGATTTGAGTTGCTGCTATACTCACACATACTGCTTGATGAGCAGGTGGCAGCTGGACTAGGGAATTTTTAGCCCACGTTTGCCTTGTCTATCAATTGTGCCCTTTCCTGGACTGCAAACAGTCCAGTTGTGATGGTCATTTCCTGTTGGATTCCAGCAATATGCTGTACATGGGGCTGTTCACGAAGACCACCTGGAAGTTACAACTAGTTCAGAATGCAGTGATGCATGCTGTGTTGGATGCCCCTTGGTTTGCCCATATTATATCCCTGTTGTGCGCTTACTCCCAGTTTCTTTCCAGGTACAATTCAGGGTGCTGGTTATCACCTTAAAAGTACTTCATGTCATGAGACCAGGCTATCTGAGGGTATCTGTCCATCTCACCAGAGTGGAGAGGGTAGGCATGCTCCAGGTTCTTTCCCTTAAACCAGTGGTTCTCAACCTTCCTAATGCCGCAACCCTTTAATACAGTTCCTCATGTTGTGGTGAACCCCAATCCCCCATCCAGCTGGCTGGGGAGGGGGGGCAGGAAGGTCGCTCTGCCGACTCCGCCCAGCCTGGTTAGAGAAGCGCCATTCCTCTCCGTCTTTCTCTCTTTCTTTCCTCTCTTTCTCTTTCCTCTCTCTCTCTTTCCTCCTTTCTTTCTCTCTTTCCTCTCTTTTCCTGTTTCTCTTTCCTCTCTTTCTCTTTCCTCTCTTTCTCTCTTTTTCTTTCTCTCTTCTCTTTCTCTTTCCCCTCTTTCCCCTCTCTTCTCTCTCTCCCACTTTCCTCTCTTTCCCTCTTTCTCTTTCCTCTCTTTTTCTCTCTTTCCTCTCTTTCTTTCTCTCTCCTTCTGTTTCCTCCCTTTCTCTTTCTCTCTCTTTCCCCTCTCTTTCTCTTTTCTCTCTCTCTCTTACGGCAGCATCGTCAGAGGTCCCCGTCGCCCCCGGCCCAGCCTCCGCCATGTCCTCAGCTGAATGGGTGGGGAGGGGGAACAGGACGGAAGGCAGCGGCTGCAATGGCAGCCGCTGCTGCATCATCGGGGGTCCCTGCTGCCCACATGCTGCCTGGCCTCATCCTCTGTCCATCAATGGAGCTGCAGTGGGGGCTGGTGCCGCGCAGCCCGCCAGCCCCCCGCCAGCCCCTCCGCCAGCCCGGCTGCCCCCCCCCAGGCACCCCTCTTCCTCCCAGCGCCCGCCCGAGCCGCTTTGGGGGCAGCAGGAGGAAGAAGGAGAGGAGAAGGGCAAGAAAACAACTGCCACCATCCCCGCCGCTCCCGCGCTGCCCAGCCTTGCCCTCCACCCATCCGATGGTGCTGCGGTGGGGGCTGTTGCGGTGCAGCCCGCCAGCCCCTCCACCACCCCGGCTGCTCCTCCCAGGCATCCCTCTTCCTCCCGGCGCCCACCTGAGCCACTTTGGGGGCAGCAGGAGGAAGAAGGAGAGGAGAAGGGTGAGAAAACCGCTGCTGCCACCCCTGCACTACCTGGCCTCGCCCTCCACCCATCTGATGGAGCTGCGGTGGGGGCTTGTGCCACGCGGCCCGCCAGCCCCTCCATCAGCCCAGCTGCTTCCCCCAGGCACCCCTCTTGCCCCGGCGCCTGCCCGAGCTGCCTTGGGGGCAGTAGGAGGAAGAAGGGGAGGAGGAAGAGGATGGCAAGGAAGCCGCTGCCAGCGCTGGGCCCTAGGAGGCAGCTCTCCTCTCCTACCTTTGCTGAATCTCCTTCCTTCCTGGCAGCCTGGACTCTAGCGCGCCTTCCCGGCCAGAGGGTCCAATGGTTGGGCTGGCTGGGGATCGCAGGGACTGGTCTCACTTGGGCCGCAGCTTGCGGGAGGGCTGGCCCAGTCAGTGGAGCCTCCAGGAGGCCGCTCCCAGCAGGGATCCCGGGGCTTTCCCGGGTGGCTTCAAGGCCATGAGGCCCTGGCCTCGCTTCTGGGGCACCCGGACGCAGGGCCAATCAGGAGCCCTGCAGGAGGTGTCTGCCAGAGAGAGAGAGAGAGAGAGAGAGAGAGAGAGAGAGAGAGAGAGAGAGAGAGAGAAGCAAAAGTGCCTCTCTCTCTCTCTCTCTCTCTCTCTCTCTGCAAATGGCGGAGGAGGCCGTGTGGAGATGGATGCGGAGCAGTGTCTCGGTTCCTAAGACCATCGGAAATATGTGTTTTCCGATGATCTTAGGAGACCCCTGTGAAAGGGTCATTCGACCCCCAAAAGGGTTGCGACCCACAGGTTGAGAACTGCTGCTTTAGAACATCCTCCCTCTTCAGATTTGACAAGCTCCTGCCCTTTTAACATTTCCAAATGTTAGGTATTTTTAAACTTTTCTTGGCTATACCAATACCCACAAAAAGGAGACTTCAAAAGCCCACATAAGAATAGAAGTTCACACAGATGTTCAGTTGACATAGAAAAAAATGGGATTTTTCAAGACACTGATTTTTTTTAAAATGTGCTATCAATGTGCTATCAAATTGGTATCTATCTATCTATATCCAATTTGATTTTTTGGGATGACATAGATCTTTTTCAGAGTGATCTGTCTTTACATCCTCAAAAGTGCAGTTCTCATCCACCTTGCTGCTATTTATTCTCTTGTCTTTCCTTCTAACATGCTCAGTATTTTAGCTTTCTCAAGAGAGCTGGGTCTTTACATAATATGCCCCCCAATACTAATAGTAATAGTTTACAGACTCAAATTATCCTACTTTGGATGCATTATACAAAAATCAAGGTTTCTGGAGAAGGTTCTAATTCTGGGAAAGATGGAAAGAAAGAGAAGAGGACATCTAGGATTAAGGTGGTGATGAGTGCATCATTGGCAAATCTGAAGGACTAGGTTAGGAACAGATTGCCAGGGAAATACTTTATCTGTATGGTTGCTAACTGTGACCCCCACAATGGCATATAGTTAGATGATTTGAATCTGGTTATTTCTATTTTGAGGGCAATAATTAGTTTATTTTGCTATCCCTTGTATAGATTTTTCCCCACACCAAAGTTCTTCTATTCTGCTTCTTCAAAATTCAGTTTTTGTTTCCATAAAGTGGCACAGGGACAACCATTATTGATATGATCCTACTTTTTGTAGGTATAGACCCACCATATCATCTGGATATTATTTCCAAACCTTTCTTTGCATTTGCCAAATGCAAGTTGGTGATGTATTTGTTTTTTTCCATAAATGTTTTATTTTATTCAGAAAGTTAGAATACAAACTTCAAAGAAAAAAGAAATCATACAGAAACAAAAAAAGGAAAACATTAAAATGTGCATTAGAAAAGAAAAAAGACAAAGACGCATATACATATATTATCCACCCAGTTGAATACTGATAAGTATATTGCAGCAATAATAATTTCCTCTCTTGTGAAGCAGGTCCACAATTTATAAACTTCTAAAAGTCTGTTTGCAACCAATTTGACCAGTTAGCTATCTACTGTATATACGAAGGGTAGTTAACAGGTAAACTTCAAAACTCTGTTAACAATCTATTTAACTTGTAGGGGGTCTACAATGGTTTCTTACATACCACAAATCACAATCCTTATCTCTGATCCATCCAGTATCAAATCTCCTTTTTGATTCTTAATAATAAAATTTTTCCTTAAGATTTTGGTTGGTATATTTTCCAACAATTGCATCTCATTCCCCAGTCATAAGTCTCTATTATGGTATAAGTATCTCCACAGCATTTGTTGTTCAGAAAAGCTTCTTGTAAATAAAACACAGCATCTCGTCAATTGGTTTCTGATTAAATATAATAAATCCACTCTCCAAACTCCAGCCATCTTCTTAAGAAAGCCCAGTGCATCACTACTCAGTTCTATCATCTCTGATTTCTTTTATGCAAAAGATCTGTAATCTTTCAGCCTTCTCCTCCAAGCCTGCTGTTCTCAAACCAGCCTCTTTTTCCTTCACAACTCCCAACAACAGATTAGGTTCCAATCCACTTGATTGTGAATTTAATTCAGCTGCTGTTATTTGTATCTGGGTGTTGTCTTGAGGTTGATTTAAAGCCTTTGTTAGTTTATCAAACTTTTTATCTAAGTTTTCAATTAGAGCTTGTAAGTTAAAAATCATTTTTCCAAAGGCTTCCCAAAGGTCTTTATCTCTTTTTGTAGACATTGTAAATATATAATGTCTAGTATTCAGATCCTTGATTTATTGTTTACATTTTAATATAGTTCAAAACTCTTTTGTAGTTGAGCTTTCTTGACAAAAGCATAAACAGTTTTATTCTCAAGGACAAGAGAAATAAATGTAGCATAACAGAATGATCACAGAGAAAAATTGAGATAAAATTTCCTACAATAAAAAGTAGTTTAAAAAATAAGAAATTTCCCATCAGAAGTTTAAAAAAGACCAGTTTTTAAAAACTAGTACAATATATAACTCTTATAGTAAAAATGCAGTATAAGTGTAAATTAAAGCGGATAACTTTCACTACCCAGGGATGAGTCCTCTCATAATCAACTTCTTTACAGCAAAAATGAAAGTGATTTAAAACTCTGAAATAAACAGAAAAACAATGAAAAAAAGTTTGTTAAAATCCAGCAGAAGGATAAGTCAGCATTCAACTAGTTCAAGGGTAGGTAACCTTGGCTCTTTTATGACTCATGGACTTCAACTCCCAGAATTCCTGAGCCAGCACAGGAGTGCTGGAAGTTGAAGTCCACGAGTCATAAAAGAGCCAAGGTTGCCTACCCCTGAACTAGTCAATTAACAGTTAAAGATATAAATCAAAAAGTAAAGAAAACTTTTAAAATATGCAGTTAAAGCCAAAACTTGCTTAAAGATAACAAACAGCTGAAAGGAAAAGATGGAAGACCCAACCCTTCAATCTCTACTACTGAAAATTGTGATCGTCAAGTTCCCTTTTCCCAGCAGGTATATGATCATCCGAGGGCCATCTCAGATCATTCCTTGCTGCTCCCATTCGTGCACTGTCAAATAGTCAGCTTTGATGGTATTAAACAGCTGCTTGTTGGCAGGAGACAAAAAATCACCCTGCTGCTCAGCACGCCATCTTGGGGGAAGTCTCATTTGTGATGTATTTCTTAATTACTGGCTTCTTTAGTGTTAATAGTTGACAACTTTTATTTTTATTGTCAGTTCTAAGTTTGGTAGCTTTACCTGTTGACATTAGTTTGTACGCCCATTCTTTTCACTTTCACTCTAAAGCTTGCAGATAGATCGCATTTTCAACTTTCAAAGTAGTGTAGACAGCATAGATTATTGATGTTTCTACTTGCAGTTTTAAAACCACATTCATTTAATCCAGCCTTTCTCAATATTTATTTAGGACGTAGTTTGACTAAATAAGGGGAGAGAACACAGCTTTTTTTCATACTTTTGCTGACCTGGACCCGTGTTTTGCCATGTTCCATCTGGACTGTTGCTTCCTGACTTGTCTGTAGGTCTTGCATTATGGGATTTCCATTTTTCCTAGGGACATTGCACGACTTGACATAGTTAACCAAATCAGAGGTATTTCTATAATACATGAAGCATGCATTGACTTATTTTTTATATTATTTAGCTTTCTGATTCATTCAGTATATGTCATCAATAATGTGTCTTATTCCAAACGAATGAGATTGGTGATAAAAAGAGGGCTGAGAAAGATTAAGAACGTCAATATATTTGGTAGAGATATTTGAAGTGATAATTTGTTGATGTAAAACAATATTTGATTATGGTAATTCTAAATTGATAAAGCTTTAAAACAGGTGGAGTAGTAATAGAAATTTAAGCTAGAAATGGAATATATTAAATTTATTATGCTATCTTTGAGAAATAGAGAGATGATAGTGAATGTATTAAGTTGAGCTGTTTTTGTATGTTTTTTACCTTGGAATGTTCGTTTACCCAAACACCACCGTGTGTCTTAAGTACTTTTTGTTAAAACTAAAAAACCAATTGTGTGTGTGTGTGTGTGTGTGTGTGTGTGTGTGTGTGTGTGTGTGTAGGTCTTTGGTTATTCAGGTTTTCTCCCGTGTAAAATTGGAAGTGTCTTGGTGATGTTTCGACGAAGTCCCATTCGTCATCTTCAGGCTGGTGTTTTCAGCTTCGTGCTTCGAGGAGCAAATTCCTCGAAGCACGAAGCTGAAAACACCAGCCTGAAGATGACGAATGGGACTTCGTCGAAACGTCACCAAGACACTTCCAATTTTACGCGGGAGAAAACCCGAATAACCAAAGACCTACATACAAACACCCACGAAAACCTCAAAACACACACACACACACACACACACACACAAATAAAATGTGTCTTATTCCTTTTTCTAAAGCCAATGGGTACTGGTGTGAAAAGACTGGGGAAAAGAGATTCAAAACTGTTAAAGCAATCCCAATTTAATGGACTCAACAACAACAATAGTTAGAGAGTAGCTGTTGCAAATTTTGTTTTTGTGGATGACTAATCCAGTTGAGCTGTGTAATGGGGCACAGCTAACATTGCTTTTCAAGAGTTACTAAACAGTTAACAGTATCTGAATGCCTTACCCATTTCTTCAAGAGATGAGAGTTCTGACTTCCGCTTCCAGTTCATGGCGACTCCGGTCGTGTGAAGAGACTTGTCTCTCCACTGGCTGTGTTTTCTTTGCTAGTAGACCCCCTAGTGGGTCGAAAGTTGCCCTGGAGGGGCGACCACCGAGGAGGAGGCTTGCTGGTGACTGCGGGAGGGCAGCAGCTTCTTCCATGGCTCCAGCTAACTCCTTAGGGTCGATGGAGCAAAGATCGTCCTGCAAGATGGCCAATTCCTTAGCTGCAGCAGCCGAAAGTCACAGGTACATCTAAGCGTGAAAGACCCACCACAGATGATCTGGGTGAGACCTCTCCTTCTCCTCTCTTCACCCTATTTGATTGTTTGCCTGTAAAAGCTCTGTTGGAATTAATTCCCTGCCTTGAAAGAGCGGCGTTTGTATGCGTGGGAAGAAAGGCGCCTGAATAAAAAAACAGAACAAGTAATTTCAATGACTATATTTTATTTTCATTTACTTTGGAGTACAAAAAAAATTTTTTTTTAGAGCTTTACTATCACTTTAAACTGGAAGAATATTTTTTCCACCTTTTCCTTTAAAAGAGAAAGATTTTGTAACCTATTGAGGACATCTTGTGGAAGTTAATATTGCAGTTATCTGTTTTTCTTTGGAGATGAGGTGGGCTTGACCTTCAAACTATTCTTGAAGAGAAAAGATAAGCTGATCCAGCTGTGGGAAATTGTGGGGGTGGATATTGTTTATATATAGCCTCCACTAAATGATAAAAGGAACTCTCTTCAACTACTACTAAAATGGAGAAACCTTATTTACAACTAAACTGTAAACTTATAGTGGAAAAAATTTATGAAGCTACTGAAGAAGTATGCGCTAAAATGAAAGAGATTATTACAGAAATAAGAGCCAGAAGCCTTACTCCAAATTCTCCAAACCTTCAAACTGATCTCCAGACCTCATCTGACTATGTTACAAATCAAAATATACCAGAAGAAGAACTAATTGAGATTAAAGAGGAATCTATTTTACCTTACAAGCATTCCATCCATATTCTCGAGGATCAGAAGAACCAAAAATTGAGACTGGAACTTTTGAAGCAACGAAATGACAAAAGAGCCACATGCCCATTACAGAGGACGGGGTGTTTTCTACTGACTCAAATGATATTAAAAGTGACAAAGGGAGATCTACTTGCTGAGACAGAAGCTTTGTTATGGAAACCAGTCCGGCACAAAAAGAAAGCCAGAATAAGACTGAAAAGAAAAATTTAAAACTATATGTAATGGATTAAAAGGCACTGTAGAAATATGGATTGATTTAAGGTTTAAGACTTAGAATTAGAAGCGAGAGAAAAATTGGTGATTACTAGAATATATATGTTAAATAGATTAAAAATGTAATTTTTGGAACAATAGGTTTATTTGTATGAAAACTATTTTGTAATGGAATGAATGAAAATGGAAGAGGTTTTATAGTGATTTGGATTGATTTAATTGAGTATGTTAATTTAGTAAGATGATGCTTTGTGTAATAAGATGGGTGTTTCTAGATATGATAACTATTTAGATGAGATTTGAATTTTGCCTAATGGACTGAAATGGTTTAAGGTTTGGTATTATTTTGTTCTGTTATAGAGATAGACTGATTGATGGATGGTATATGTATAGGGTAGAGTTATATTTTATTTTAATTAGGATAAATATCGAGTAGTGGAAGAAGAAATAAGAGAGATTCGTGATAAAATTAAGGATTTAGGAGATTAAGAATTAGAATACACCTGGAAGGGATACCTGAAGTGATAATATGTTTATTTAAAGTTAAAGTGGATTATGGTAATTGTAAATTAATAAAGTTTAAAAACAGGATTAGGATTTATAGAAATTTAATGTAGAGATGGATTATTTTAAATATATTATATTATTTGAGGGAAATAGAGAGGGAATATTTAATGTATTTACTTGGGTTATTTTATATGGATTTATTGTTGGATATTTGACTACCCCAGCATGACGGTGTGTCCTGAGCACTTTGTTGTAAGAATTAAAAAACTAATAAAATTTGTTTTTGTTTTTTTTAAAAAAAGTGATGAGAGTTCTGAAGTGTAGGCCATGTATGTTTCCAGTACTCTGGAAGATACTTTTGGACAATGTTTTTATCATTCTCTTTATACATATGTAAAAGTTGTTTACTGATATGTGACACAATCATAGAAAAGCATTTACATTGTTTATTTACAATTTTTAGTGCTGTCCTTTTATTGATACAACCTGCCAATCTTCAAATAGTCTTTTTTTCTGACCTACTGTGGAAGGGAAATGGATGTGGGAAATGAAACTGTACTTATGAGCAGGCAGACCCAGAGCATACATGTACAGATAGCATCCTGAAAAATCACAGTTAACACATACACAGCCTACTTTTGACATAAAAGGTTACATACAAGCATTTTTATACCTTTATACCTTACTTTGGACTGTAACTCAGCTTTTTATATGCTAAAATATGCTTTTATGTGTTATTAATCTTGCACGTTTCTAGAAATCATCATTTCTGGTAGTTCCATCATGAATAAATCCAAAGAAAATCTGTGTTTAGGATCCTTTCAGCATCTTATGCAGATATAAACTTTTTCTATTATCCATAGCATATGGACTCTGTCTTTTATGATTTATCCCATCCTATTTGTAATCATAGTTAAATATTCATGTTTAGCAATTATTTGGAAGATTGTATACTAAGTATCATTGTGTTATTTTAGAGTCTTCAACTACAAAATTAAATACATTTTGTTTTGGAACAAGAGAGTAAAATTGTGTGCATTATAATAAATCCAATCAGGGCATAACTTTTCCATTGCTTGTTTAGGTGGTAATCAATTGTGCCATTCCAAAAGGATTAAAATACAATCAAGCAACACAGACTTTTCATCAGTGGCGGGATGCTAGACAAGTATATGGTCTCAACTTTGGCAGCAAAGAAGATGCCAATGTCTTTGCAAGTGCCATGATGCATGCCTTAGAAGTGTTAAATTCACAAGACTCTGGTAAGGGTACTATTCATTTCTATATCAATTTCTGTTTGTGTATCCCATATCTATATTATAAACTGTTTTAACTTTTAAATGGTGATATAGACAGTTTGTAATTTATACCTGAATCTGAAAGTATGTATTTCCAAAATGAGATGTTTCATGTACACTATGTACCATATTCTATATGCAATTCCACATAAGGAAAATAATAAACCCAACAATTTCATAATTATTACTTTCTCCTTTTTACGCTTTTCTTATTGGAGATAATTATAGTTAGAAAAATGTAATTACATATGTAGATATGATCATCTAGGCTCCACAAATATTAAAGACTGATTTGATTTGGTATCATAAAGAACATTACAAATGTACATTAGTTTTACTTCAGAAATCAGTAAATAGGACAATTCATTCTGGGTAGCTTATTTCTTTTCTGCAGCCCACCAAAAACTTTGATGTACTACTTATCAGCAAATTCAGGTTGATTTAATCAGTACTCATGAGAGCCAGTTACCATTTCTTGAAGCTCCAGCACATTCTTATCTAAGAGGAAGAAAGTATGTCTCAAAAGACACTCATGAGAGCCAGTTACCGTTTCTTGAAGCTCCAGCACATTCTTATCTAAGAGGAAGAAACTATGTCTCAAAAGACATATTAAGAGCATCTACATAAATTTTTAATTGCTTCAAATCATGAGAAAGCAGTTTTAAAATTACAAGAACATCCAAAGTAGATGGATTCTCTGGGGGTCTATAAATCTTCTGAGAAATCTAGAGTTAAAATAGCTTTTTGAAGTTCCTTAGAGACTGGGACTTTTAACTTAGATACAGATTCAGCTTGCTTAAGTGCAGCTGCAGCTTCTTATTGTTTTCTTTCTTCAAAAAGAGACCGAAGCAGGAAAAGAATTTTTCCTGTTGGCGTGATTTTGGATCATTATCTCTTTAAAGAACTGTGAACTAAGAAGAAGATACTAACAATATTACAGTTACCAAACAGTTTGAAATTAACAGAAAACTTCAAAATTGGGAAGGGAATAAGATAACAGATCAGGCAATCACATAGCGAAACACTATAATTTCTAGCAACTTATACCACTGATTGCAGTAGCTGCAGCTGCTGATGGTTTAAGTTCATTAATTTGGAGGTATCAGATTGTCCTAACTTGCATGTTGCCTGAAATCCATGTGAACTTGCGCATGGGGCAGCCTTCAATTTTAAAATAATAAAAATCCTGCAAGTCTAGTGAATGAGGTAAAAGACGTTTCCATTGTTTGGAGAAAAGCAGATGGTTTTATTCAACATTCTAAATTTTCAAATCTGTAAATTTATTAGTCTCATGAAACAAAGAACACCTTGTTGAAAAAATTTGGCTCTTGAAAGGTTTCATGTTGTTTTAAAAAGAGGTTTCTTATTTGGTAGAAATCATTGTTTAAAATATAGCATTAAAGTATTCTCATATTTGCCATCTACAGAGAAATATCAGCAAGATTAGACAGAAAGATTGGTCTGTATATCTAGTGATGAATGTGTGAATGATACTGGCTAGTTGATTTTTTGTTCAATATATTAATCTCAACTGTCTTCCTAGGCTTGGATAATATATAATACAACTTCTTTCATTCTTTTGCTTTTTAACTGCATTGTGTATATAAACCATCCTTCCCTCTTTTTAAGAGGAAGAACTTTAAAGAACTTTTTTAAGAGTGCAACTTTTTCTTTCATGGCTGTCTATTAAAATATAGAAATCCTGTATTGAGTGATATTGACCAATGTTCTGAATTCAGTATCAGATCAAACTAGTTACTGCAGTGAAGGTATCTAAAATATTTTTTATGCTATTAGGTCTAGAAAGTTCTGAATAACTAGCATCTCTGAAGGCAATTTTTGTTTAGTTTCCATCTTGACTATGGCATGGTCCCAACATGCATTGTGATTTGTTTATTTTAAAAAGATTGCATGAAATACGATAGTCCATTTTATGTATCATCCAATTAGATTCTTAAACAATGGTCAGCAAATTTAAGTTTCTATAGATGTATATAACTTAAAATGCAAATCTGTTGTGTGCCTGTAAGATTGGCTTATTGTGGTATTTTTCTTGGAATGAAACTTAGAGGCATGGACTTCATCCTTTAGTAAAGGGGAGGGATGCAGGCTTTTATTCAGTTTTGTGATACTAATAAAAGCAGTGCATCCTTACTTTCCTTCAGAAATCATTACTGATTCTTCTGGCAATCATACTTCCTTCTCCCCTCTATCAGTATTTTATTTAGGTGAATACTTGACTTCAAACTTTGCTTGCCCCAAAACAGAAGGCAGTTTTATAGGGATACCAAATTTGATGAGCTGAATATGGTTTTATTTAAAATTATCAGAAATAACACATTAGTACAGGGGTCTTCAAACTTGGCCCTTTTATGACTTGTACTTCAACTCCCAGAATTCCTCAACCAGCATGCCAGGCTGAGGAATTCTGGGAGTTGAAGTAAACAAGTCATAAAAGGGCCAAGTTTGAAGACCCCTGCATTAGTAGAAAGTCAAAACTTGATGGAACTTTTTTTTCTTCAAAAGATGGATCACCTTTACAAATGATATTATAATAAAATATAAAATATAACTTAACTTTCCTCAGGTCCAACGTTGCCTCGACAAAATGCACAAATTCCCCCACAAGTGCAAAATGGCCCAGCACAAGAAGATTTGGAAAACCAGAGAAGGTTAGTTTTAAAAAGGATACAACTATTGAAACTTAACAATTTTTGTTGTTCACCAGAAACTTTGACATTATTTTATATCCCCTATTTTTTGTTATGTATTGCTTGATGATGAGTGCTGAACATTTAAACTTTTGCACAGCCTTTTATGTAATTGGCAGATATTATCCAATATCTTTGAATTTTGCATTTTTATGCAGCTCAAAACAAATAAGTGATTTTGATTTGAATGTAAGAATGTCCAGGAAGAATGATTCAAGGTGCGTGTGAACTCAGGGAGCCCTGGAAAAGAGGGTATGTGTGAACACAAGGAGGCCAAGAAAGAGACTGTAAGATGTGTGTGAGTTCAGGGAGACCTAAGAAAGAGGATGCAGGTTGCTTGCAAGTGCCACACGAGGCTGGGAAAAAACATGTTTGATTGAAGGGGGAAGGAGGACATGGTGTATGCAAGTGAAGAAAGATGGAGGAAGAGAGTTATCCAAGAGACTTATAACCTTTCCTGCTAGCTTATCTTTTGACTTGCTTGTTGGAATCTGGCAGCAAGGTTGCAAATGGTGACCATGCGAGCATGGGATGCTATAACCCGTTGTTAATGCAAGCTAGTTGCCAAGTACTCAAATTTTGTTCACATGACTGCAGGAACACTGCAACAGCCAGAACTTTGAGGACTAGTCATATGCCTCTTTGTTCAGTTCCTACATAGCTTTAAACAGTTGCTGAATGAATGGTTGTGACTTGAAGACACTCCTGTATATGAAATGGTGTTACCTACTGTATGTGCCTGCGTTTGGCTTTTATGGTCATTCACTCACACACATAGCCTGTTGAGGCATGAGGTTTGTAAGCCCCCTTTGTTTTCTACCTGGTTGTCTAGGAAGATGCAACTAAAGCAGACAAACACACCGAGAACTACACAGTGGTACAGGTGTCCAAGCAAGTTTTAAACAAGACAAACATTAATTTGGGTTAAATGGTGCAGTTTTCAAAAAATTTCCACAGCTTTGGGAAAGGGGAAAATTGTTTTTCTTGAAATTTCCCATATCATACAGGTAGTCTTCAAGTTACGATTGTTTATTCATTGATGGTTTGAAATTACAACATGCTAAAGCCATTGCAGTGCCTCCACGGTCATGTGAACAATATTTGAGTGCTTGGCAACCGGCTTGCAAGGAATAGAATAGACTTCCCCTGTTCATGCAGGAAAACTGATTGCAGTATCCTAGGTGATCACCATTTGCAACCTTCCCTCCTTGCTTTCCATAAACAAACACAATGGGGAAGCTGGCAGGGAAGCTTGCAAGTCACTTGGGTAAATCTCCCCTTTCCCACACACCCAACTTTCTTCACTCATATGTATCATATCTTCCTTTACCCTTTGCACTTGTTACTTGGCTCTCCTGCACCTACTTTCACATTACCCACCCACAAATGCCCTCTTACTTGGGCCGCTCTGTGCTCACACATGTCCCCTCCCGTTTCCCTGTCCTCTTGGTGCTTGCACACACCCTGTGCCTCACTGTGCTTGCATGCACTTGCACACAGTCAAACCTTCTTTCTCCAGCCCCCCTGCACCCATCCCCTCAGAATGGGACAACTCGCTATGGCCAACTTATTGCACAACAATTTGCCGTGGGACAATTCAACAAATTAATTTCGATGGAACATTGGCCAATAATAATAAAACAAAGTTGATCCAAAAAAATAAAAGAGTTACAATAATTTTGACAGAAACTTGGCCACCAATAATAAAAGTACCTCAATGAAACGATTAATGCAATGTTGAATTGTCCTGAATCAAGTTGTACTGCGGCAAATTGGCCGCATTGAGTTGTCCTAGACCTAGACCCTACCCCCACGCCTGCCCTCTTTGTGCCCTCCTTTCTGAGCCTCCTGGTGTTCACGCATATTCTTGTACCTAGTGCCAATCTTCTTCAGCCTTCCTGAGCATGTGCAGCTTTTGCTGTGACATCCATGTGCTCTTAACCTAGGATTCCTACTACTTTGCACTTAACTACTGTGCATCTTAGGTTGCAACAACAATGGGACTGTCTGGATTGCCATTGTTATGTGATGTCACATTTTACAATCATATCAATTAGCAATAGCAGTCTGGGTCCCAGTTGCAATTATAAATTGAGGACTATTTGTATTTGAAAGAATCAGATTTCAGTAGCATTATTTATTTGTTAATACAAATGCACAACTGCTTGGATGTAGTGAATGCAATGGAAACTGACAAAAAAACCTGCTTGCATCTGTTCACTAAGCCTAAGGGTCACATTAATTGACTAATAAATTATGTTAAAAAATAACACTTTGGTAGTTACGTATAGAGATATTCTAAATGAACAAGGGAAACTTAAATCCAGACAAGAATTAAAGAGAAAACGGGGTACAATTGGAATGGTGGGCATACCTGCAAGTTCAGTCTCATTATAAGAAAGACAAAAAGGAATGGGGTATATGGAGGAATCTGACAACACTAGATAAAATATTATTAGGAACGGAGGAGAAAGCAATCAAAAGAACATATAAATATTTATTGGAATATAAAATGGAAGAAGAGCAGGTAAAAGAAGTGATGATAACATGGGCCTAAAATTTCGGATATAATATTGACTTAGACAAATAGCAAATGTTATGGGAAAGAAATAGAAAGTTAACCTTGGCTACCTTATATAAAGAGAAACTGTACAAAATGTTTTACAGGTGGCACTTCTCCCCAACAAGATTGGCAAAGATGAGAAAAGATATATCACCACAAAGTTGGAAGTGCAAGAAAGTGTTAGGCACTTATTATCATATGTGGTGGACTTGTTCCAAAGCCAAAGAATTTTGGCGGCTAATAAAGACTTGGTTGGAGGAAATGTTGGGACTGAAGATAGATTCCAAACCAGAATTGTTTTTACTGGGAATGATAGATGGGAAGTTTAACAAAGGAGAGACATATCTAGTGTTGCATATCATAACAGCAGCAAGGTTGGTGTATGCCCAGAACTGGAAAAACGGAAATTCCTCGGTGGAAAGTGAACTAATTAAATTTTGTTTGATATGTGCAGAGATGGATAGATCCTTAGAAATTAAAGACAAGGATGAAACAGAGTATTACGAAGTTTGGAATAAGATGTACTATTGGTTAGACTCGAGGAGAAAAAGCCAGAACAGAGAAAGCTCGTCTAGAAGAGAGAAAATGTAGATTTCCAACCTCAAAGTGAACATAAGATAGAGATCAGAAAGAATATGAAATAAGAATGGAAATGGAAGTTTTGTTATAAATAGACATAAATATGTATGTAAATATATAAATATGTAAATAGTATAAAATGCAATATGTAAATGGTATAAAAGATCAATGACTAGGAAGATATATGGTATATGGTATAGTAAGTATGGCAAAATAACAGCCAGAAAAGTCACACTGTGTTCAACCTGTTTTTAAATGTTTACTAAATATTTTTTTTAAAAAAGTAATACTTTGTATATAATTGTATATTACAAACTGCATTATTAAAATTATTATAAATTAAAACAAAGTCTATTCATTATAAGCAGTGTGTGTAAATAGTATTCTTTTTCCCAGTAAGGGCACGTGGTGGTGGGGGGCACAAGCAAAACAGAATGGGTGAAGAAAGGTTGAGAAACATTGGTCTATATATTCTCTATGGATATACTTATTAGAATTTACTTAAATTTCTTAGAATGGAATGGCATAATTTTTGTTTTTAAATAGAACATTTAGTTCATGCTATTACATTGAATGATTCATGATGTTAATATAGTATCCTCGTTAGAAGTGTTATAGAGTCATGAAGGTAAATCATTGCTATATTAGCTGATACCTAGTTTAGTTAATGCCTATAAATAAACTTATTACAATATGCCAGTACATATAAAGAGGGGAACAGTAAAAAATAACTATATAAACTACAGAATATGAAAGTGTATAGACATCTCTTTAACATTCAGAAACATAATGGACCAAATGTTGATTGGCTTCTGCTGTAAGTAATCAATTGTATTTTGAAGAAAGTTGAATTAGTATTAAACTTTCCATGTAAATAGCAGATTTAACTGAATTTATATTATTGTTCATTGAAAATAAACAAAGGTTATTACTTTAAGAAAAAATATCAGCTGATATGATTATGTTTCACCATGCTGGCATTTTGTTATGTCTGAAATATTTGCATAGGGTTGTGTGTAACAAACCAGAAACGTTAGCATTATTTATAATAGTATTCTGCTATTGAATTTTTTCAAAAAGGATTCCTAAGACTGAGAAGGAATGATTAGCACAAGATCATCCAGTTGACTTTTTGACTAAAGTGGGACTAGAATTCAGGGTCTCCTGTTTTCTAGTTGGCCTTAACCACTACATCAAACTGACTCTCCTTTAATAGAGTATAATGTTGCATTATTTTATTTATACTTAAGTATGTTATTTCTCTACAGCTAGATCTTATATCTTTCTATTTGAAACTGATAATAGACCAAAATAAAGTTACCTATCTATTATCAGGGAATTCCAGTGACTGAATGAGATATTTAAGGCAGGAGTAAAATTTTGATATGCATTTATTGTCTCTGAGTCTGCAGAAAGAACAATTGCATGTTAACAGAACATCATATGAAAGTCCTTCAAAGCCAATAGGCTATTTCATTATTTTCAGAATACAGTGCTTTGTTAATAGTTACCAGTAATCTAATGTTATCAGAGGCTTGACATTCTTTCATTAAACCAGATTATACAGGATGAATTTTTGAAGGCTGTACCTTCTGTAAAAATTGTTAAAATCTTACCATTTAACAATAGTATCAGATAATAACTTGCACAATTCAAATGACCCTTTCCCCATTTTTGAATGATAAATAAGCCTCATTATAACATAAAGGCAAAACCTCTTTAAAGTTTCAGTATACCACTGTTAACAAAATAGGAGAAACTTTTTTTTTTTGCTACTTGATGGAACTCCCTTGTGGCCTAGTAGCTCTTCGGGTTTGTATTATTTCGAAAGTATAAAATATTTCCTGCAGAGCTAAAGATATGGCTAAATCCTTTGACTGTGCTGTAAAATCTTTGGAAGATTTACAAGTTTTTAAAAATATTATCTATCAACTCCATAGATATCTCTACATTTGTTGAATATACCGTTAAGTCTGAGTAAAGCTGTGAATATTAAGCATTAATGCATTTATCATCCTTGCGTAATCTCTTAGGCTAGGCATTATATTACTTTGTTTCATCTGTTTCAAAAAAATCAGCAGTTACTAATTTTTCTCATGTTCTCAATATATTTGCTTTAAGGAATATTCAGTACTTGAGCACATATAGCATAAGTTATCAGATCTAAAGGTATTTACTTCTGAAGTATGATATGTGGCATTAACATTCAAAGCTTTGTTTACATCTTTTTCTAACTTTCCATGATGTAGTTATTTATTATTTTCACCCCAAGAAGCTTAAATTGTTACCTTACAATGTATAAACACTTTTTACAATATATAAATACTTTAAATGCAAGCCGAGTAATTTTCACATTTACTGTTTTATCTGGGGGGGGGGAGAGAAAAAACATTCTTCATTCCCTATGGTCTAGCCATAACGCATACTTGACTGGGTTCTTTATGTTATTTGAACTCTTTTATTTTTTACAATAACAATCTTTAGTGTGTTGTCTACAATTAATCAATATGTTGGTAATATATTTCTTGATCCTCTCTTCTTCCTGTAATATTCTCCTTTTGACTATATTAAACAAATATAATTCTTAATATTTTCAGTACAAACCAAGTTGAATATAAACATTTTTAGTATTTATGCATATAATAATATCAACATATTTCCATTGTATTTATAAAAGTCATCTTATTAAATCCTTATATGTCCTGTTTTCAAGATTCTTATTGAAGCTTAGTTTCTCCTCAGTATTCAAACCACTTTATCAGTCATAGTTTTCTCAAAATTCATTACCTTTAAATATCCAAACTTTTCATTTAAATAGACCCTCTTAATGTTTTAATATTTCATATATTCTAAAAGTATTATATTACTTTATTCTTCTTACTATAGGGCCCCTTTACAAGCTTTATATATTCTTTTGGCTATATTCCAACAATATTTAATCCTATAATACAGTGGTTCTTAACCTTTTTGAACGAATCGCCCCCTTGAGCCAATGAGGAAGTTGTCATCGCCCCCCTCCCCCAACATCACCTCTCAATCACAACATAGGAAATAATTCTTCAATTTATGCAAACACTTGTTTTGTTTTCTTTAAAATTGTCATCAGGACATATCGATGCAAATAATTTATTTCCAGTCTTTTTCCCATATCTCAACTGTTTGAAAAATTTTGGTGCCACCCTTTATTCCCAAACTTCGTGATACATGTATTTCATTATTATCTTATTTATTCAAGACACTTAATTGTAATGACCACTGAAAACAAAATTCAATTGCAAGAAAGTGAAATGCCCGAAAAGAAAAATAGTAACATTTAATGATTGAATTACAAGTGAAATTTAAGATGCAAAAAGAAATGTAAAAAGGGTAGAGGCTGCTGCGCAATGCGCATGAAGATAAGCAATGCGTATTCACATATGTACAGCGTTCTTTACTGAAGCTAGCTGGAGGAACATTTGAAAACACAATTCAATCCACTAATAGTGAGTGATCTGATGTTTTTGTGTGACAGATATGCAGCCATTCACTGTACGAAAAAGTCTCAAAAGTGTCCCCAAAATTTCTCGCTCCATCGCTCCCATATCGCCCCCTTTTTGTTCCTTCGCCCCCATATTGCCCCTTTTTGTTCCATCGCCCCCCTGAAAAATGAAATCGCCCCCTGGGGGGCAATATCGCCCAGGTTAAGAACCACTGCTATAATACACCATCTAATAATCTTCAAATATTATTTGAACTCTTGAAAGCATTATCATTGATATCATTAGTTATTATCTAGTATACTCCAAAGCAACTGTCTTCTTGGATAGCTACAAAGTATTTACAACTTTTAAAAATAAAAAACCCAAAGAGTGAAAAAAACCACAGTACAACATCACTTAGACTGTGGCATAATTTAGAATTTTATATAAATAAGTTTTGACTTATTTATTAAATTTGTAAAATACAATATGCTTCAGCTCTGTTTTCCTTAAAGCTGTACTTGGCTATTTTTTTGTTCTGCTGTTCTGTTAATGCCTTTTTGGGGCTTCCAATGAACATGGCTGACGGTCCAGTCACAGGGAAGTTCCCTCTGGATCAAAGCTTCCAACTACTAACAAGAGAACCATGTTCCTTTTGTTTATATATTTTTCCTGAGTTAGGGAGAGTCCTAGAATCACCCCACAAGATCCTCCATACAGCAGCGGTCTGCAGGAAGCCTCAGCAGCTGTGCTTCAGAGCAGCCGGCGAACCAATTACTTCACTGTTGAAAAAGCAGCCATTTTGGAATTTAGTTTTCAAACAGACAATAAGTCATATCTTTCATTTCTTCATCATTTTATAGGATTATTAGCTTTATTAAGCTAAAAGAGGCTCTTTTTAACCACAGCCTGTTACAATTTTTTGGAGATCTGTACCATTTTTGAGACTTGAGGCTTTTGAATTTGTGGCTGTAATGTTGTTATTTTCTACTGTGATAAAAAGAGTCAGACGCCCATGCCTTTTTTTTCTTCTTCCCCTCCTCTACCTTATATTCTCTCCTCTTCCCTTTTTCTTCTCCTAGTTTCCCACTATTTTCATTTTCCTTCGTGTTTTATTGTCTGATAAACTAATAAAAATTAAAACATGAAAAAAGAATGTGTCCTTTTAAAACCTCTGTTTAAATGTTTTATGACGAGCATGCAGAATTAAGATTTAGGTATGTTCCATTCTGCCATTTCATTTGGACTCTGCTGTTTTGTGGATGTCCAGAGGGTTTTTAAAAATAAATCTCCAAGATGAAAGTTGTCACATAGTACTCCAGCTTTAAAACAGGTCTGTTTAATTTGGAATGTTGTTCTACATGCTAAAGATCTATTATCCTCCAGAGCAGTTTTGAGTATTGCAGATGTGATTAGTAAAAATTTCAACAGAATTGTGCAGACAAATATCCGTCCATAGATATTATGGAAATAGCAGCAGAACACTATTTATGTTAACTAATAAATTCTGGATCAAAAAACAAGCTAAACAGTAAATTAAGAAATACTGTGGTGTAAATTAAGAAATACTTTATAGTTTAAAGTATATAAGACCAAATTTCTTACCATAACATCCTGTATATTTAAAAAATAATGACCAAGTTTCTATTATTCTGATTTAAATACTTCATTTAACTCTTCTTATTTTCTTTATTTTAGACAATTGCAGGAACAGCAACGACAAAAAGAGTTGGAAAGGGAGAGGCTGGAACGGGACAGAATGGAACGCGAAAGGCTGGAACGAGACAGACTAGAGCGAGAGAGGCTAGAACGAGAAAAGATAGAAAAAGAAAGACTGGAACGAGAACGATTAGAACAGGAGCAACTGGAGAGGGAGCGTCAGGAAAGAGAAAGACGAGAACGAGAATGGCAAGAGCGCCTAGAGAGAGAGAGGCAAGAACGGGAAAGACAAGAGCGGGAGAGATTGGAATGGGAAAAACAGGAAAGAGAGCGGCAAGACCAATTAGAAAGAGAACAACTGGAATGGGAACAAGAAAGGAAACTATCAAGTGCTGGTAAGAATTTCAAATTTTTTAAAATGCAGATTTCTGATTAGTTTGGCTCGATAAAGATTAAAATTATTTCCCAATTACTTGTAAGTAACCTAATTAACAAAAGCAGTTATATTCAGACTATTCTGCTTTTGAAATGTAAAGTATTTCAATATGACTATATTCATATTCAGTTTTTAATGTAAAGTATCTGGAGGGATTGTCATATCTCAAAAAATGCTTACTTAATGTTAATTAGTAAGCAAGTAGTCTTTTCACTTAATAAGCTACTCTCCCATTTTCTGCACAAAAACTATGGTTTCTATGCTTTAGAATGAATTAGGATAATGAATGAGAATGAGCTGTTATTTATTGAAAAAAAAGTTTTTTTCTCAGAGAATTAAAATTATAAATATTTGCATTGTGTCAGATTTCAGTGTTCTCCAAATTTTATTTCTTTTAAATAGTCAATTTTGTAAAAAAAAACCAATGCTCATTAATATAAACATAGATTTTCTGGCTTCATTTTGTACATATTGTACAATCAGAGGCATGCAATTAGGAAAATCTCATAAAAAAAGAAAACATGACACTTGGACAACATCATGGTTGCTGTGCAGATACAATTTCAGTGAGACTAGAATGTAAATATTCACTTTGTTCCAAAATATCTGTACCTTGTCCTTCAAATAAGTATATAAGTCCTTGGTTTTGCTATTCAGTAGTTCTGTTACTAGTACTAATCCTACTGCCAGAATTTAAGATCTCTTGCTTTGTTTCATTTCAAGTGCTTTATTTCTGTTACTGGCTTCTTATTCTTGTCTCTTCGTTTATTGTTTTCTATTCCTTTTCTCTTACTTGTAGCATCCTCTGTCAGGCCCAATAACAAGGCAGCCGCTTTCAGCTTTCAGTCTGGGCAATGTGGTTTCAGGGCCTAGAGGAGAAACATATGATTGAAGTTACTTTCAAATCAATTGGACATACAGGGGAAACATTGCATGGATGAGGCAATACAAATGATAAACTAAGCTGAAACTATATATACTATATATTTCGTAGCTATATTCTCTGGCTGTTTTATTTACTAATTTGATAACGAAAGATAAATTTTAACAGCTAGTTGTCTGTAATTGCATGAGAAGCATGAGAGTTTAATAATGTTATTAGGCTGATCACGTGAAATATTTTTCTTAATTTTTTGGCAGCTATATATATAGTATTTTAGATTGTGTATTCCATGGATGTAGGCTGTATTGTCAGTACATAGTTGATTATTACAAGTTTTATGTGAACAGAAAATTGAATCAGACTTGTTTTGGGAATGTTATTATGCAGATTGCATTCTTTCAAAGCTTTCTGTTTCAAAAATGATTGTAGAAATCTGCAGTGTGAAACTATTTTCAGTTTTCAACAGAAGTAAATGTGTGTGTGAATTTTCCTTTGAAGTTGAATGGCTCAGGGATTTATGTGGTGCAAAATCTAACCCATATTTTAGAATGATAAGAACAGCTTCTAGGAGCTAGCTATTGTTATCTAGTCTTAACCTGGCCATACTATACACATAGAATTTGTGAAAACTAATTAAAAGCCATAGCTAAAATAAAATACAATTTAATGTTTGGATGACTATTGGCTTATTTCGACAGTTAAACTGCCATAAATTTTAAATAGAACCAGAGTTTTTTGGCTGTTATTGTGAATAACTCTGAACACATAGTCATGTGAAGAACTCAATCAATACACCCCATCTATTTTTTTAAACATATTTGAATATAGCAATATTTTATTTTCATTCAACAGTATATAAAGATAAGGATGATATAATTGAATTAAAAATTGACTTTGCAATCATTTATTCAACAAAAATTGACATATACATCATTTAATTCTGTGGAATAAGTAAGTACTGTAAACTCTTGGTTCTAACAACTGGTATTGCCTCTTGGCAGAAAAAAAACCCTTCAAGTTGGTATTTCTTATAACTACCAGTCTCTGACATTGACTGGGAGAAATTTTTGCCCACTCCTCTATGCAGATTTTTTTCCCCGACTATGTGATGTTTGGAGGGTTTCTTGCATGCACAGCCTGCATAAAATCACACCATAGCATCTCAATAGGATTTAAATCCAGGTTTTGACTTCACCATGTCAGAACCCTCTATTCCTTGTCTTTTTCCCCTGACAATTCTTTGATGAACTTATTGGAATATTTAGGGCCATTTTCATTTTGCAAGGTCTACTTTCAGTTGCTCTCAAATTATCCGCAAGCACATTCTGGTATAATGAAGGATTCATAGTGGATTCCATGATGGTGATTGGCTCAGGCATTGAAACAGCAAAGTAGCCCCAAATCCTAACATTTCCACCACTATGCTTTACATTTGGTAAGGTTCTTTTGGTGAAATGACATATTTGGGTTTTGCTAAACACGTCTTTTGGTAGCGTGGCTAATCTTTGCCTCATCTATCAAAACACATTGTTCCATAAGTCCTGGTCTTTGCCTACGAGTTCATGAGCAAACTTTAGTCTTGCTTTGATACGTTTTCTGGATGGCAAAAGTTTCCTCCTAGCACACCTCTCTTGTACAGGTAATTTTTGGCAGTTCTTTCTAATGGTAGGCTTATGTACTTTCACATCAGTTGTACTGAGATTCAAAGGTCGCATGATGAAATTCTGAGCTCTTTCAGTCTAGATATAGTGATATTGTGTACTTCCGCAACAAAGGGCAAATAAACTAAATGTCTGAGGTTTAAATAAGACAGGTTTCTCCAGCATATAGTACTTAATGGAACTACATCTAAATGGAGGGAAGCATGCAGTGGGTTACCTCAAGGTTCTGTCTTGGCCCTGTACTCTTCAACATCTTCATAAATTATATAGATGAGGGGATAAAAGGGGAATTCATCAAATTTGCATATGACACCAAATTGGGGGGAATTGCTAACATTTTAAAAGATAGATTCAGGAGCTTGACAGACTTGAGCATTGGGCCTGTCAAACAAGATGCAATTCAGTGGTGAGAAAAGTAAGATCGTGCACTTAGGAAAAAAACAAATGATAAGTACAAAATAGGTATATCTGTGAGAGAGATCTAGGTATCCTAGTGGACTATCACTTAAGTATAAGCCAGCAATGCCACAGCTGCTAAAAAAAGCCAATTCAGTCCTGGGCTGCATCAATAGAGGGATAACATCAAGATTATGAGAAGTGATAATACTGCTTTATACTGTACTTGTGAAACCATACTTGGAATACTGCATACAGTTCTGATCACCATGATACAGAAAAGATGCTGA
Source organism: Crotalus tigris (assembly GCF_016545835.1). Taxonomy (NCBI): domain Eukaryota; kingdom Metazoa; phylum Chordata; class Lepidosauria; order Squamata; family Viperidae; genus Crotalus; species Crotalus tigris. The sequence goes on along the minus strand of NW_024096622.1, from coordinate 3,547,317 downwards.
GACCCTAGAAAGAAGAGAAAAGCAACAGAGATGATAAAGGGTCTGGAGGCTAAATCATATGATGAACAGTTGAGGGAGCTAGGGTACTCTTCTAGCCCATCGAAGAGAAGGATGTTGGGAGCAGGAGAACATGATAACTGTCTTTCAGTACTTTAAAGGCTATCATAGAGAAAAAGGGATTGACTTATTCTCCAAAGCACCAAATAGCAGACAAGAAATATGGGTGGAAGCTTGTTAAAGAGAGATCCAATCTAGAATTAAAGAAAATTTTTCTGACAGAACAATTAATCAGTGGAATAGCTTGCCTCCTGAAACTGTGGGTGCTCCATCACTGGAAGTTTTCAACAATAGACTGGCAACCTTTTGACCAGGATGGTATAAGTTTCCTGCCTTGAACAGGATATTGGATTAGTAAATCTCCAAGGTCCCTTCCAGCTTATGATTCTATGTTTGCCTAGATCAGTGGTTCTCAACCTTTTTAATGCCACGACCCCCAACTGGTCGTAGGTCGAGGACTACTCAACCGGTCGTAAGTCGAGGACTACTCAACTGGTGCAGCACCGTTTGCAGAATGGGACTTTTGGTGGGCTCAGCAGGGCAGAGACAGCCTGGACAATTCCTTTTGACTTTTGAAAGCCAATAGAATTATACTTTATTCAAGAGAGTCTATTCTATTGGCCTTCAAAAGCCAATACAATAAAAGGGAGTAGCACAGCTAAGGAAAAGGGGGAAAAATGGCGGACTGCGTTGTTTGGCGACCCTCGTGAAATGGTCGTTCAACCCCAAATGGGGTCCCGACCCACAGGTTGAGAACCACTAGCCTAGATGATGTTCATGATGTTCTAATAAATTGTACCCGATCTGGTGCATCTGATTTTAATTTTAGCTATGTGAGATAGAGATAAATGTATGTTTGTGAGGGAATATTTACTTTTTTCACAAGCAAAAGTTGCCTACATGTTTATTTAAATTATGCAATGGTCTATAAAGTGTGAACGGTGCATGATATTTGTTATATCTCCTTTATCAATATTGTTGAAATGATCAAATATCTGTATATTAAAATAGGTTGAAAAATTCAATGGGATATATTTATTTTTTCACATGATTGTAAACCTGGAGAGTAAATGGTATCAAGTTCATTCTCATCGTGCTATAGAACAGCGGTTCTTAACTTTTTGAACAAATCGCCCCTTTGAGCCAATGAGGAAGTTGTCATCACCCCCCCCTCCCCCAACATAACCTCTCAATCACAACATAGGAAATAATTCTTCAATTTATGCAAACACTTGTTTTGTTTTCTTTAAAATTGTCATCAGGACACATCGATGCAAATAATTTATTTCCAGTCTTTTCCCCATATCTCAACTGTGTGAAAAAATGTGGTGCCACCCGTCACTTTATTCCCAAACTTCGTGATACATGTATTTCATTATTATCTTATTTATTCAAGACACTTAAATGTAATGACCACTGAAAACAAAATTCAATTGCAAGAAAGTGAAATGCCCGAAAAGAAAAACAGTAATGTTTAATGATTGAATTACAAATGAAATTTAAGACGCAAAAAGAAATATAAAAGGGCAGAGGCTGCTGTGCAACGCGCATGAAGATAAGCGATGCATATTCACATATGTACGGCGTTCTGTACTGAAGCTAGCTGGAGGAACATTTGAAAACACAATTCAATCCACTAATAGCGAGCGATCTGAAGTTTTTGTACGACAGATATACAGCGATTCACTGTATGAAAAAGTCTCAAAAGTGTCCCCAAAACGTCTTCCTCCATCGCCCCCATATCGCCCCCCTTTGTTCCTTCGCCCCCATGTCGCTCCTTTTGGTTCCATCGCCCCCCTGAAAAATGAAATCGCCCCCTGGGGGGGTGATATCGCCCAGGTTAAGAACCACTGCTATAGAACATGAATCTAAACATGTAGTACTATTGCCTTATAGCTTTGTAGAACCTTTTTAATAATAAAACATGATTAACTTGTGCAACTTTGCAAATGGGTATTAGCTTAAAATATTTTTCTAGCTTTCCTTCCCACACTTATTATTCATTATTCAACTGCTTAAAACAATAAGTTATTTCAGCTAGAAAAAAATACATCCTGCCTTTTAATCTAAAAAGTCTTCTTAATCCTGACAAACACACCTACAGCTATTTACATATTGAATTTACAGCAGTTCCTTTGCCCTACTGTATTTCCTGTCTCAGTAGCGTTATTTTTAGCTATCCATTTCAGGAAGAATACTTTCATTTTTTATGCTTTTCAAAGGTTATTTATTTGAAATGTGATATCTACTTTCTTTAAAGGAAATCTGACATATTAGCTGCAATTTGATACAGTCTGTAGTAGTAGGCAGCCCCTAGCCAACCTTGTCTGATTTTAAAATGCTAAGGAGGCTAAAAGCTTGTTAGTACCTGGATGGTAGACCATCGGGAAGAACAGAACTTTAGACCAGATTGGGAAGTCTCATCTTAGAGAAGAGCAATAGTAAATCTTTTGTGTTGTATTCTTATCAAGCAAACCAGATTGACATGTTTATATATTTACTAGGAATTAACATTATCCTAAAGGAGCCTTTATTGTTTGTAGATATCTGAGGGAAAGTTCCATTGGACTCGGTGGGATTTACTTGTGAATAAGTATGGTGATGCTTAAAAATTTGTGAACCCTTTTGAAGTTTCGGTGTTTTTGCATATAGCACAATCTGTTCTCCACACAACTGCTAAAACTAGATAAAGAGAACCCAGTTAAACAAATCAGTCAAAAACATTATACTTGTTCATTGAGGAAAATTATCAAAGCTACATATTTGTGTGTGGCAAAAGGATGCAAACCTTTGCTTTCAGAAACTGGTATTCCTGCCTTGGGCAGCAATAAATAAACGCAACTGAATGGTTTCTGAATGTTGATTAGCCCTGCACGTTGGCTTGGAGAAATTTTAGCTTATTTCTACTTACAGAACAGCTTCAACTCAGGGAGTTGGTGAGTTTCATTGTATGAAATTCCTGCTTTAGCTCCTACAGTAATATTTCTATAGGATTAATGTCAGGACTTCGAGCTGGCATTCTAAAACATTAACTTTCATATGCTTTAACCATTTTCTGATCACAGGCCTTGCGTATTTTGAATTGTTGTCTTGCTGTGTGATCCTCTTCCCCTTGAGCTTCAGTTTATAGACTAATACCATGACATCTTCCTCTAGAATTTGCTAGTGCAATTCGGAATTCATAGTTCCATCAATGATGGCAAGCCATCGTACTTCAGAGGCAACAAAGCAGTCCCAAATCATGATACTAGCACACCAAGTTTCACAGATGGGATAAGATTTCCCGGGCTGGAATACTCTGTTTATTTTTGGCAAACATTTTTCACTGAAGCCAAAAAGTTCTATTTTGGTCTCATTTATCCACAGAACATTCTTCCAGAAGCCTTCTGACTTATCCAGGTAGTCTTTTGCAAAGTGTAGATGGCAGCAGTGTCCTTTTTGGAGAATAGCGGCTTTCTTCTTGCAACCCTGCCATGCACACCATTGTTCAGTCTGATTATCATCCAATTGAATGAAACATCTGACTGTAATTTCTCTTTCAAATAAACTGATACTCCTAGAGCAGCGTTTCTCAATGTTTGTGTGACGGCGACCCCCGTCACACGAACGTGCCGCGCATGCGTGGCACGGCACGCATACGCGGCGGCACCCCCATGTGCGGCGTGCATGCGTGGCGGCGCCCCCTGAGGGGGGAAAATGACAGATCGCATTGTTTGGCGACCCCCGTAAAATGATCGATTGACCCCAAATGGTGTCACGACCCATAGGTTGGGAACCGCTGTCCTAGAGGTTCACATACTTTTGCTACATACAAATGTGTAGCTTTGGGCCATTTTCCTTAATAAATCATGTTTTTGACTCATTTGTTCAATTGAATTCTCTTTATTTCAAAATGTGAGTCAAACATGACTGTTTCTTCACACTTAAAAATAAAGAAACAGCCATGTTTAGCTCACATTTATGCAGAAATATGGAAAATTCAAACAGCTCACAAATATTCTAGCACCATTGCAGTACAATTGCATTACTTTGATTCAGCAGAGTTGCTTTGGAACATAAACCCATAATCTTTTCTGAGATAAATTAAAACAGAATCATTTTTTTCCAGGATCATATGGCTACTGCAGTTGTGGACTTTTGCTGCAATTGTGCAGTCCTGAAAGTTCTGAAAATAGTTGTGGCTGCAAAAAGGTGCAGCTGCTCCTATAAGTTTCATATTTAAACTAAATCAAAGCCCTGGGAACAAGATTATATTATTCCTATAATGAAATTATACCCTCTTCCTCTGTAAAAACAATTAAGATCACTAACCCCCAAAATGATTAAGGTCTGACCTAGGATGGTTGTTGGAATATGGTAGGAGACTGGCAGCGGGCTTTTCATGGAGAAAGCACCCTTGGTGTGCTTTCTGTCTTCTAACTCCGTGATATGAACCCGAAGATCTGATCATTCTTGATGGTCCTGGTCTCAGTCTACTGCTGCTTAATATCAGATTGGCTAATAATAAGGGCTCTCATTCAATATCTTATTTTGAAGAAGAAGGCCAATCTGGTTTAAATTACTGAAAGTTGAGGGACCATAGAAACAAGTCATCTGGTTTTATAAAAATGTCTTCCTAGGATGCAAGCATCAGCTTTAGTTCAAGGGCAAGGATGAAAGAATGGCTGCTAGATACCTATTTAGAGTTATCTATTCTAAAGATCTTATTGGTGAGTTAGGAAATGGATGTAATTTCTGCATCTCTGCAGTATCCTTGTCTGAATTGCTCAATTCAGTTGTTGGGCTGTTGGTAGACTGTGGCAGGCTTATGGTTCTGGGGAACTTCATTTTGCCGTTCTTTGGTACTGGAGTGGCTCAAGACTTCATGACCATCATAGCAACTATATACCTGTTCAGTTCATCAATGACCTGATACATTCTGGATCCGTTTTAATGTCAAGTCAATGGGAAGTTGGGAAGTGTTTCTGTTTGTCTCTTGATATGAAAATTGCCATCCAACAGCCTATTTAAGATGAATTGATTCTTGCTGATGACCAGTGTACTAGTGCAGTGGTGGCGAACCTATGACACGGGTGCCAGAGGCGGCACTCAGAGCCCTCTCTGTGAGCACGCGCACCGTCACCCCAGTCCTAGGCCTTCAGCTGGGTTTTATAAAACCTTTTCGCTTTAGCCTCCGCCGCCACGTGCAAAAAAAAAAAAAAAAAAAAGAGAAAAAGAAAAAAGGTTCAATCAATCAATTTCAACTTCTTGCGGAAAAAAAAAAGATCTCACAAAGTTGGAATTGACTGATTGAACCACCCAGTCTGCTGTTACTACCGCAGTGACGCCCAACCAATTGGCCATGCCCACCCAATGGGCCACACCCACCCGGCACTCGACAACGCATAAGTGGGTTTTGGGTTGCCGTTTGGGCACTCAGTCTCTAAAAGATTCGCCATCACTGTACTAGTGTAATGGAATGTGTGGATGACCTTGGGGAAGAGATGCTGGCTACAAAACAATCAGACAAGAGAGGGAGGAGCGCCCACTGGTTTAATGGTCAGAGATAGAAACTTAGGAAGGGCCACTCTTATTAGTCAGGCAGTTAAAAGTGGCAACAGGAAGTTTGTACTTTCATACTTAAAAGATTCTGTTCATGTAGTCTTACAATAAAGTAGAATTAGTTCATCTAGTTGTTTCCCCCTCCCCCCCCCCATTAGATTTACTTGGGAGGGTTGACAACCAGGCAGGATTTTTCATGGAATTTTTAAAATAAAATTGCTTAGTACTTTATGGATTTGGATTCTGATTGTGCAGGTTCTATGCAATTGGCTGAGACATGATTTAACATGGTTAACTGGGAAGAATTTAATCCTGTTAGGCTTGAAAAAATGGATGGAATATTTAGAGCTATGAGTGCATTCACTTGTATTTTAAATCCATGTCATTCCTGGTTAGTTAAGACCTCCTGGGAGGTAGAATGTGACTGGGTCCAAGTGGTGATGAATACTTTTTTAAGATAGAGGGAGAAGTCTCACCCTATGTTTAAGGAAGCAGTAGTTTACCCTCTCCTCAAGAAGCCAGTCTTGAATCTGACCATTCTGGGTAATTTCTGGCCTGTCTCCAACTTTACCTTCTTGGGGAAGATCATTACAGTTTATGCTTAGGAAAAATCATATGGCTGGACCCAGGAAATGTGCTGGCAGTCCTTGTTTACTGACCACTCATCAGCAACCCTTCAAAGTTGGAATGGAACTGAATGAGTGCCATTTACAATCAGTCTTCACCGTTCTCACCATGGCAGTGCCTCCATAGTCACCTCGACCCAACTTAGTGTCCAGGAATGGTATTTTTCATAGGATCACTTTTTTTCCTGGCATTTATGTGTTTGTATGTTATTGTTTTTTATGTTTTTAAGATTTCATTTTATTATGTAGTTTTTTACTGTTTCATTATTATTGATGTGCACCAGCCTGAGTCATGTGCTAAGTAGGGCAGCCATGTAGATAAATAAATGAGGGAAATCACTACACTTAATTCCAACCAGCTAATTTTTATGATTAGTTTGAAAGCACACTCTGTAGTGCAGCTTCTTTTATAGAACAAAGTTGTAATTTTAGATACTAATGCAAATACGAATGGCAAAAATGAATTAAAAATTGATACTATATAAACTCTCCTAACAGTAATTTACTTGTGCCTAATCCTCTGGTACTAACTATAGTCTGCATTGTAAATATCGTTTGAATGCTGGTTTTGTTGCTTCATTAGCTCCCTTTTTCTCTTTCTCTCTTTCCTCTTTTATCCTGCCTTTGCTGATGCTATCTTCTGTCCAGCTCCAACTTTTGACAACTCCCTGTATAATACTTCACTTCCTGAATATGCCAGTTGCCAGCCTCCTTCAGCACCACCTCCTTCATATGCTAAAGCAATGTCAGAATCTACCCCGGACTATGCTATAGTGACTTCTACACAGTCGATTTCCTCCCCCCCTACACCACCACTAAGGCACTCTGCATCACGTTTTGCTACGTCTTTGGGATCTGCCTTCCACCCTGTTCTTCCCCATTATGCTACAGTTCCTCGTCCAGTAAATAAAAATTCTCAACCACCTTCACCTGTAAACCCCCCTCCCTCTTTGCCCCCAACTACCAAGTCAACTACTTGGTCAGCTTCTAGTTTTGCACCCCTTCCTCCTTCACCTCCTGTAATGATTAGCAGCCCTCCAGGCAAAGCCACTGGCCCCAAGCCTGTTCTCCCTATTCCTGTTACTGTTCAGTTATCTCATATATCCCCCACTGCACCTAATGGTCTTCCGGAATTGACAAATTATTCAGTTTCTTCACCACCTACCTCAGGTCCAGCACCACTACCACCATCTTCCTTTCAACCTCTCTCAGTCTCTGGACTTCAAGCTTCTTCTCCAACCTCCCCCAATGCCTCAGCTCCCTCATCCAAGCCTAGTGTTCTCCCTTCTCCCTCTGCAGCTCCCCCTGCCTTTGTTGAGAACTCTCTAAACTCTATGCTGGGAGACTCCTCTGCTTCTGAGCCAGTCTTGCAGACAGCCTCTCAGCCGGCTGAATCTACGTCTCAGCAGGGTAAGGTTTCTGATGTTCATACTAATTAACTAATAAAAAATGCACTCAAACTAATTTGCATCCCAAACGTGATTTATCCTGAAGAACTAACACTTTTAAAGCTCTTCTAATATCCAATTTTTTTTTTTTTTTTTTTTTTTAGCAAAATGTTAAATGTATCAGTGTTTTACTTTGGAAAAATACTTTGGAAGAATGGTTTGCTTATTTGTTGAAATAGTTTCTAAACTGTTATTTGTGGAGAAGGGATTTACTGAAAGTAAACATAAACTTGATTAAATGAAAAATTCTGACAGTGAATTGCAGCTTTCATATTTTAATATTTTTCCTTAGAATATTTCTTTTGAGAGTCTTTCCATTGATACTCCATTGGACATAGGGTGGATCAGAAACGGAGATAGATAGATAGATAGACAGATAGATAGACAGACAGATAGATAGATAGTTAGATAGACAGACAGACAGACAGACAGATAGATAGATAGACAGATAGATAGGCAAACAGGCAGGCAGGCAGGCGTATTAATTCATGTCATCTGTGTATATGGATAACTTTAAGCTCCTCTTATTTAATATATTTAACAGAAAATTCTTAGGAGTCTAACTGATATGTTTTTATAAATCAGTTTTGTAACAAATTAATTGTTTTTCTATATTTACCCGAAAGGAAGATGATGGGTTTTCCCCCCCTCCAAATGGGATTGAAATGAGAGAGTTATCTTACATTTACAGTAAATTTTGTAATAGAGGCAGAAGAAACTCTTCAAGAAGGAACAGGTATGAAGATCCTGGTCAATGTACAGAGTGCCTGTAATGGAAAGCCTGTCTGCCATGAGTTGATATCCTGATTAAAAAAAAACCAACAGAATTATCAAATCATGAAGAGAACTTCGACATAGAGACAGGCTCTCCATTACAGGCATTTATCTTCAAACATTATTCCTAATACACAACAAATCTCTCCCCACTACTGCTACACAGAGGAGACTAAGTGAAACATCTTTTCTTCAGCATGATGAGTGTAGAATCCACTGGTGGGTAATCTCAGCCTTCCTGCTCAGTTGAGTCTAAATCAGAAATCTGCCATGCCTCCTTCTGGGCTGGACCTTACTCAGTTTTTGACTTAGTCTTAGCTTAGCAGGACGCAATTGTTCTTGGCTCCTCTGAATATTAGATTAGGTTAATTAATTGAATAATTAATAATTAATTCCAAATTCCAACCTTAATTCCTACTGGATAGTTTGGCTCCAAATTGATTGAGTTAGCTTGCAGCTGACTGCAGCCTCGGCTCCAGCAAGCCTTGCAGGCTCCACCCGAGCCAATCTCCACCCTCAGACCCACAGGACTCTCTGGTAACATTGGACCCTTCCAGGAGGCACGGGGGTTAGCCTCAGCCGGGTGATTCCCCGCGGAGCCTTGGGAGACCGGACAGCCTTGTTGGAGTGCGCCGTCGCCACAAGGCCTCTAAAATTCTGAACAACGATCTGGATCGCAGCGAAGGCTGCGCAACGAGCGAAACCGCAAGTCCCTCGTTTTCGGCCCCAGAGGGAGAGAAAAAACTTTAAAAGCAGTCAGCAAGCTCCCCTTGGGGTTCCCAGGGCAGGGAAGGCCTGGACGCTTCACAAACGGCTGTTAATTTTGGAGTGGCCGCCATTTTGAGAGCCTCATGAAGCCCCAGCCTCAACGTTTCAGGCTTCTATATATTGAATCCAGACTCTCTCACTTTATCCTGCTGTGACAGGCATGGATCGGGGGGGGGCATGCTCCATTGCATCCTACTCATGCAGGAGCAATGTCTCCCTGCCCAGTGTGCTTATCAGAACAAAATCAGTGGTGCGACCGCCATTTTGAATCTTGACTCTCAAATAATTGGCATGCCTTTGGCCTTTCTGACAGGACAGCAGGCCTTTCAAAGGCATCACAGAGCCTTCAAGGCTCAAGGACTGGGCCAGAGGAAATTTATTTAAAGTACATTTACCAGCAGGGCCTTAGCCTTTGGTCATTGACATTCAACGTCCATTACAAGAGGAGGAATTTTGTTAGACTCCATCTGTCCCATTTAGCCTGGCACTGTGCCGCAGGGCCTAACAGATAGTTCTAGGTGACTATCTGGCTATCAGCCATTGCTGTTGCTCAGAGCACGGGGTTTCCCTCTCTGACAACCAGCTCTGCGTTCATTCCCCCCCCCCCCGAAACATCTCCTGCCCGGAATATCCAGGTGGCAATGGCAGACAGTGCAACTCCTCAGCCATCGCAGTGCTCTTCTGCTCCCCCCCTGCAGAAAAAAAGTGCAGATCTTCTGATTTGGCAGCAGGGGGAAGGAAAAAATCTAAGGCAAAGGCCTCATCCACTAAGAAGCCCTCCAAAGCTGCTGAAAGAGAGGCCTCGAAGAGACATCAGGTGCTGGAGAAGAAGTTCTCCAGAGCTCAAAGACTCACCTCCAGTGGAGCAGAAGTGGTTTCCCCCATCCTACTGGACCACTCACCATTTGAGCCTCAATTCGCGCCTCCCCATGATGCCCCTAGGGCATGGTCTCCTCAGGGAAACTGGAAAGGTTGGTCCCACTCTCCCCTCTCTTGCAAACATTCGGGGAATTTCCCCCTCCCCCACAACACAACAAGGCCCGAAAGCCACTTATATTCCTATGGCAGCTGGCATCCACCCAACAGACCGGCAGGGGATGTGGCCGGACCAATTTCAGGCCTTTATGCACCAGGCCTTTGCACAATACATGGCCTCCTCCACGGGTCAACGGCCCTTACAGATGCCCCCGCCTCCCCCGGCATCGCTGCCTCAGACAGGACCCACCCTGTTTCCCAGTTCGGGAAATTCGGACACATCCTCCCAAGTAGGAGAGGATGACTCTATGGACTTTGAAACTGCAGACATGCCCATGTCAGAGGACGAGGAAGCGGCTCCAGATCCATCCCCGGCATCTGGCCTATTTGACCCTCTCTGTTCAGGTCACTGCTACTGAAGGCCTGTTCTACAGCCAACATCACTCCCGAACAGGAGCCTAAGCCAGCGGCCACCACCACTCAAGACTAGAACTCTCTGTTCTCAGAGCAGGTGGTCGAAGAGAAACAAATTCCCTGCCCGCCTTTCTTCTGTGGAAAGGAAATGGTCTTCCCTGAACACTCTCCCCAATCCCAGCAGGACTGGGAAAAAGAGACGTTTTCAACGTCTCTTCCCTCCTGGAGGTGCCACTTGTGGACACTCCCCTAACCTCCTTGTTTTCTTCCTCCACCATACCAGGAGACATGGCAGAGGCCTTGAAAGCGGAGGAAAAGAGATTCGAATTTTCCTTCTGTAGAGTGCACCAAGCCTCGGCGTGGGCAATCAGAGCGGCGACATCATCATCCTTTGCCAGGTTGTCCATCTTGTGGCTCCGCGAGCTCCAGGCACTTATTCCCCCTGACCAGGTGCGAGCACACCAGACATTGGGCAAATTAGTCGCAGCGTCTGAATACATGGCGGACACATCACTTCACTCTGCCAGGTACTCCGCCAGATCTATTTCGGCCACTGTCTCGTCCCGCAGACTTCTCTGGCTAAAACATGGTGGGCTGACCTGAAGTCCAAGTGGCGCCTAGCAACCGCTCCCTATAATGGCACGCACCTTTTCGGCTCTGTCCTCGAACCATATCTGATAGAAGGGAAGGACAAACACAAGGTGCTTGCACATCCCTCTAAAAGAGCAGACAGAAAGCCACAACAAGAATTCCGGAGGAAGTCCTTTCGAGCTGGGGCCGCCTGGGACTGGAGACAGCCCTTTCAGGCCGGACTGTCCTGGGATTGGTCCCGTAACTCTCAGTCCTTTCCCCCCAAGCAGGATCGCCAGCACCCCAGAGCCAGGCCCCAGTACCAGACCAAACTGTCCTTTCGGGGCTCCGGAGGCCGCCCTTACAGACAGGGCAAATGACTCCAGGGAGACCTCTCCCATAGGGGGTCGACTATCCCTATTCAGCGACACTTGGGAGGCCATCACCACAGACTCATGGGTGATAGACACCATCCGACACGGCCTCACCCTGGAGTTCTTGTCCATCCCTCCAGGATGCTTCCTAGCGTGCCCCAACACAAGGAACCCCACCAAGGCAAGACTCATGTCCATGGCCATCTACCACCTACTGGAGATAGAGGCCATAGAACCAGTGCCCACGGAACAGAAGGGACGGGTTTTACTCCATTCTGTTCGTGGTTCCGAAGGCCTCGGGGGGTTGGAGGGCGATATTGGACTTGAAAGGACTAAACTACTTCTTGGCCTACAAACAGTTCAAGATGCAGACTCTCAAGTCCATCCTGGCCAGCATCAGGAGGGGGGATTTCCTGTCCTCCATAGACCTAATGGAAGCTTACCTTCACGTCCCGATCCTTTCCGAACACCACAGATTCCTCCGGTTTGTTACGTGCATCGGCATTTCCAGTACAAGGTGCTCCCGTTTGGCCTTTCCTTGGCCCCATGGGTGTTCATGAAGATCTTAGCGGTATTAGCTGCCCATCTGAGAATGATCCCAGTGTGCGTGCAATGCTATCTGGATGATATCCTTATCCAATCCCGCTCCTTCCGTTCGGCCCAGTCGGACCTGGACATCACCATCAGGACTCTACAAGTTCACGGATTCTCCATGAATTTCCAGAAGAGTCACACGGTCCCTTCACCTCGCTTCCTCCACCTGGGGGCGGTCATAGACTCAAATCTGTGCGAGGTCTTCCTTTCCCAGGAACGCCGGAACAGCATCAGGACCCTTATTCAGCGGGTTCGGAGAGAGAGGGTGGTTCCCTTAGTCCAACTGTTGCAACTGCTGGGAAAGATGGTCTCCTGTATGGGGATCGTTCCTTGGGCCAAACTGCATTCCAGAGAACTCCAGTGGTTCCTTCTCCCCTTTCAGAAGTGGAACATGAGCTCTTCCACCAAGAGGGTGAGAGTCCCAAGCCAGACACTGTCGTGCCTCCTGTGGTGGACCTCACCGGCAATGGCCAAGGGATCCCTCTTCAAGGAGCCTGCCAGGCTCACTTTGACCACAGATGCCAGCCTCTTTGGCTGGGGCGCTCACCTCCAGACACATCTAGCCCAGGGTCAATGGTCCCGTTCAGACTTGAGCCACACTATAAACTGGCTAGAACTCAGGGCCATTCACCTGGCACTCCGCCACTTTTCCACCATAGTAGCGGGACAGCTCGTACTGGTATTGATGGATGTGGCAGCAAAGGCGCATGTAAACAGGCAGGGAGGGACCCAATCCAAGTCCCTTATGCTCAAAGCCCACAGCCTGAACTCTTGTGCAGAGGCCAATCTAGGCTTGATCAAGGTAGAGCATATATCGGGGGTGGCAAACCATCAAGCGGACTTCCCGAGCAGGTCTACGGTGGACCACTCAGAGTGGCGCCTAGACCCAGCTCTGTTCAGGGAGATCTCGGACAGATTCGGCCAATCCCAGTTGGACCTCTTTGCCTCCCCGAACAACTCTCAACTGCCCAGGTACTTCACCAGGTTCCTGTCCCCAGGGGCAGAGGGAATGGATGCTCTTCGCAGCAAGTGGCCCAGGGGGTTGCTATACGCATTCCCTCCCCTTCCACTGATTCCGGCAACCGTCTGCAAGCTGCTTCAGGAGCAGGCAGAGGTCATCTTGGTTGTTTCACACTGGCCGAGATGCCCGTGGTTTGCCGACCTCGTGGAACTTTCCATCTCACCGCCATGGAGGATTCCTCCAGACCACATCTCCCTCAGCCAGGGGGCCCTTCAACACCCGGATCCCCAGTGGCTCCAGTTGGCCACCTGGTACTTGAGCAGAGAAATTTAGCTAGACAATCCCATTCGTCCAGTGTGATCTCTATGATCCAGACTCCCAGACACCCTTCGACTAATAGGATATATGATGCCACGTGGAGAAATTTCTGCATCTAGTGCACTAAGCACCAACTCCAACCCCTTTCTGTCACCATTCCCAATATTCTAGAATATCTGTTGGAGGATATGGATAAGGGGTTAACACCTAACACTATCCGCAGACAGGTAGCGGCCTTATCCACAGTTCTTACCTGTGACAATCTGGTCCCTTTAGCCCAGCATCCAGTGGTAAGCTCCTTTCTCAAGGGGGCGACTAACGCCAGGCCACCGGCGGTTCATTGCTACCCCTCTTGGGACCTGCCATGGGTGCTGCAAGCACTAATTTCAATGTTGTTTGAACCTATCAGGTCTTGTTCCTTAAGACTCCTTTCTCTGAAAGTGGCTTTCTTGATTGCAGTCACGTCAGCCAGGCGTATTTTGGAGCTGGCTGCCCTTTCAGTTAGGAGTGACCTGTGCACCTTTTATGACGACAGAGTAGTGCTTCGTTTAGATCCATCTTTCATTCTGAAGGTCAATACCTGGTTCCATAGGACCGAAGAGTTGGTACTTCTGGACTTTTGTCCCAATCCATCGCATAGACTGGAAAGACAGTGGCATAAACTGGACGTACGCAGGGCTCTGCATTATTATGTGAAACGGACCTCTGCCTTTTGTAAGTCAGAGGCCTTGTTTGTGTCATTTCAACCTTCTTCCATGGGTCAGGTTTCCTCTTCAACCATTGGGAGGTGGATTAGGGCGTGCATTGCCCGTGCTTATCTTTCTCAATCCCTACCGGTCCCTGGACACATCACTGCCCACTCCACTCGCAGTGCGGCTATGTCTGCGGCCTGGTCTACCCAGGCGTCCATTGAGGAAATCTGCAAGGCGGCAACTTGGTCCTCACCTTCATCCTTCATCAGGCATTACAAGCTGGACAAGTTTGCCTCTGTGGATGCTTCATTTGGCCGGAGGGTGTTGCAACAAGTGATTTCATCTGGTGAGACACAAGCCCAGACTAGTCCCCCCACCGTAGGGGCATGAGCGACTTTGGTATGTCCCACCAGTGGATTCTACATCATCATGCTAGAGAAGGGGCATTGTCTTACCTGAACGCCTTTTCTCAGCATGATGATGTAGAATCCACAGGCCGTCTGAGTTTGTGTCAGTGTAGGAGGAGCCAATGCGTCGGACTTCATCATGTTTTGCTTTGCCTTTGTCAAAAACTGGGTAAGGTCCAGCCTAGAAGGAGCGTGGCAGATTTCTGACTTAGTCTCAACTGAGCAGGAAGGCTGAGATTACCCACCAGTGGATTCTACATCATCATGCTGAGAAAAGGCATTCAGGTAAGACAACGCCCCTTTTCGTATAATAGCAGCTTATGCGTGCTTACTTATGAGTAAGCAGTATTAAACTTTGTGGGACTTATCATAGGGTGAACATATATAGGCTTAAGCTTATAAAACACAGCTTCCTTCAGATAAATTCTTTTTGTTTATATGAGCTTGTGGAATTATGTGGGATGGAAAATGGAGAATCAGTCAATTAATTTAACAAATAGGGAGCCTTTTTTTACATATAATTAAATTTAATTAATCATCATTAATATGGATTTTTTTGAGGGGGAGAGGAAGAACAGATTCTGGCCATTGTGTACATATATACACATACAAATGTCACATGTACAAATCTGTTGGTGAAAATAAATCTTGAGAATTTTTTGCCTTTGAGGTTGTCAGCTCTAATAAAATAAGAAAATGCTGGAGTGCCCAAAATGGTTTCACGTGCTTAATTTTTCTTCCATTTAATTATATTTGGGAGAAATATCTAATTCAAGGTCATATTTCTATCGGGTAAATATCACTATGTAGGATTATTTTTACATAAACATCTAAGGAATCTCTTTTTTCCAAATAAGTTTATAATTCAAGATTAGGCAAATTCTTAAGAGAGTTGTGATAATCTATATTTCCAGGCAAAATTATATCCTAATTATAGAATATTTTTGTTTTCATTAATGCTGTTGGGGAAAATAATCATTCCATCAACAGATTGAAATGTTCTAACACACTAATATATGTTTTATTAATACTTCTGGAGGAAAAACCAAAAGCATGAAATGTGAATAGAAATGTAAATATTACTTTCTGGTATTTTGTATTTAAAACATGCTTAAATAATAGAATTGAAGGAATGGAAAATGCATTTTTTAGGTATACAAAGAAGGAACAAATTATATTATGATATTGCTGTAATTCAGCTTAAAAATATATATCTATATGTTTTAACTATAAAAGCTTTTCCATTGTTATACTTGACATAAATATTATTTTCATCATTATTCTCTTTAAGAAATTTTGAGTGCTGTTTTTCCAAACTAAATTGCTCATGTTAATTGAAGCATATTAATATGGCTGAATGTTTTTCTGAAATGACACTGACTGGTTTCCTAATGAAAGCCACATTAGGATATATACAGTTTTTTTTTTTTCATTTGAAGCACTAGAGAATTAGTTCTTTTGGATTTTACTTGGTATCTCAATTTCTGTATTTGGTTTCTGTATGTATGTATTTTTCAACAGGTGTTACACAAGGACCACCTGCACCCCCTCCCCCTCCCCCCCTCCCATCTGGCTCTGTTCAGTCCCCATCAGCAGTTCCACCTCCTCCTGGACCACCACCTCCTCCACCTCTTCCATCTTTAGGGCCACCTCCACCACCACCTCCTCCCCTTCCTACTCAGGTTCCTCTTCCACCTCCTGCTCCTCCTCTCCCTGCTACTGGCTTTTCCATGGGAATGATGTATGAAGATTATCGACCTTTAACAGGACTGGCTGCTGCTCTTGCTGGAGCCAAACTCAGAAAAGTATCAAGGGTAAGTACAATTCAAATTCAAGTTTTTAAATTCAGTTTAAAAATCTTAGTTTTAGATTTTCACAAAAATGGCAAGAAGTGTCTATAAAACTCTCCATGTTAAATATAGTATGTTTAGTCTCTCTCTCCCCCCCCCTCTCTCTGTGTATAAATAAATAAATGGGCAGCTTGACAGTATCTTTCCCATATACTTTAGTGTCACTATGTTCTTAATAATAATGCTACCATTATCACTGCTTTTTTGCACACATATAGAATGAAGATTCTCCTATTCCAAGTGGAGCAACAAATTCTGCTTCACCCAAAACAGATACTAGTCGTGGAAATGGGCCACTGCCACTTGGAGGAAGTGGATTAATGGAAGAAATGAGTGCTCTACTTGCAAGAAGGTAAGAATTTAACTAGTATTTTTTAAATGTATGCACCTTTGAACAAACTTGTGATTCTTGATGACTATCTGGAGTAATTAGTGTAATATTTTTGGGAAGCTATTTTTGGAAGTAGTTGTCATTGTGTTCTTCCTAAGGCTGACATACTAGCCCAAAGTAATCCAGCTGGTTTGCATAAGGCAGGATTAGAACACACTACCTCCTAGTGCCTTTAATCCCTACACAAAACTGGGACCCAACAAAATTTTCACAGAACTAAAAGTGATATCACCAAGACTTCCTGTTTTATCATTTTTCTTATCAGAATTTATGTTAGAACAGATGAATAAGAGAGTCAGATATTGGCAGATGGTAACCAAATACTCTTTTATCCTTACCTGAAGGAGAAGAATTGCTGAGAAGGGGTCATCAGAAACAGAAACAAAAGAAGAAAAAAGTGTAAGTTGAAAATACCCTGGCAAATTATATGACATTCTGCAATTAAATAATCATAGAAATTAATCTGTGTAATTGAAAAATATTTCAAACTTAATAGAGCTTGAGATTTTAGAATTATGATTTTCATGTTGGTTTTGGAATTAGGTGTTTTTCCTTTAGTCACAAATTTAAGCAGATTTGTAAAATATTATATTTTTATCTTATTGAGCAGGAAGAACCAGAGCCTTTAGTTCCCAAGCCTCCTTCAACAAGCACACCCGGTAAGTTGTATAAATTGTGTAACATGAGTTTGCATAGCTGATAACTTTCTCTTGTACAGTATTGAAATATGTGACATAAATTGTGGTAAATAATTTTGAAGTTGAAGAGATTTTTGCTTATTTTTAATATGGTTCATTTAAGAAAAAATATATAGCTCTGTATCCTTTTGGTTTAAGAAAACAGAATCATAATCTGTATTCCTTTTAATTCAGTGCATTTATATATTTAAAGTGTTTATTAAAAGGTTTCTAATAATGGATTTATCAAACATTCAGTGCATGAATCATTTAATCTACAGAACAACTGGATTGGCAGCCCATTCCCAAAATTTATTTATTTTATTTAGACTCCAGATGGTTTACATAAAAAATCCACAACATAACTCCCCCATACCCCTCCCTCACTACCAATGGCAGCAGCAACAAAATGAAATCAACACTTAATTGACTCAATCTCCATTCCTGGTCCCCGGGCTAAGGACAAAACCATGTCTTCAGGGCCTTTCAGAAAAGAAATAAGTTGGGGGCCAATCATATCTCAGGGGGGATTATATTTCGATAGAAAAGGGGCAACCAGCAAGAAGATCCTTTTCCATGGTCCCACCAGATATACATCATTAATAAATGGGTCCTGTAACATATCCTGCCTTCCGATCTGCTGGACTAGTTGTACTAATGAGGGAGAGTGGTCCTTCAAATACTGGCCTCAAGCCATGAAGTCTGCATGCTTCAGAGGTTTTGGGCCGTTTCATGAATAAAAAGGTCTGGTTGAATCAATGCAAAAAACAAGGCTTTTTGATCTGAGCAGAAATGTATATGGGGAACAGAAAAAAGTTAAAAGGAAGAGGAATGGAATAAAGGAGGATGGTTTTATCTGAAGAGAAATGGTTGATGTCATGGTTCCAACAGACAGAGACAAATAAAATAGAATTCCAAGACTTGCAAGTTCCTCAAAGAACATGTTTATTGATACAAAGTATCGGCATGTCAAAAGTGAAACTAAGTCTGAATAGATACGTAACAATCCCCAATACAAAGTTAATCCCACCCCTAAAGCTATGCAAACTACTACGTCCCCCAATACATCTTCTTGGCGGGCTTTTCACGAAACACCCAGCCTGCAGTCCCAGGAGCAGCCTTCCCACAGGAGAAAATCTGTTTAGTCTAGTGAAGCACTTGCTAAACCCCCCTCCCTTTGTGCTATGTGTCATCTGAAAATAAGTAGGGAAAACGGCTGCAGTCATGCTCATTTTCAAAGTTGACAGTCTGCTCCTCTTCAGAAAAAAAGAGTCTGCAGGGGAAACAAAAATCAGATTAGGTATCCCCTCAAGGCTTGTGAGGGTATTTATCATAAAACTTTTTTATCAATCTATCCACCTTTACATTTGTACATTTCACCTATGTAGCCTCTGAAAGGGGGTAAACTTTCCACTGGACAAGGTATTGTAACTTTCCCTTGTACAGCCTAGAATCAAGAATACTTTTATCTCATAATGCGTCTCTTCTTCTATCACCATTGGACCAGGTGGCTCTTTTGGAATAGGTCTTAAAGTAGATTCTGACATAGGTTTCAAAAGACTGCAATAAAACACTAGGTGAACTTTCCCCAACAATCGTGGAAGTTTTAACTCCACCATCACAGGGTTTATGATTCTGATAATGGGGAAAGGACCAAAGAATTTTGGGCCCATTTTTTTGCTGGGCAACTTTAATTGTAGATATTTAGTTGAAAGATAAACTAATTGTTCAACATAAAAAGATTTTTGAGGGGAACGTCATTGTCTGCTTGCTCCTTGTAAATGGTAACTTTGGTCAATGCCTTCTTCATGTTCACCCAACCCCCCTGGAAAGATGTCACCCATTGGTCCAAAGTCTGAGAAGTAGGAGGTTCCTGTGGGAACTCAGGCATGGGCACAAAATCTTGACCCGTCACTATTTTGAATGGTGTGAGACCAGTGCTACTGTGCACAGTATTATTGTAAGCTACCTCTGCAAAAGGTAAAAGGTCAGCCCAATTAGACTGTTGGTAATTTATATAACATCTGAGGTACTGTTCCACCATTGTGTTAGCTTTCTCAGCAGCTCTATTAGTATTTGGATGAAAAGCAGATGAAAGCCCCTGGGAGGACCCAATCAGTTTAACAAACTCCTTCCAGAACTTTCAGTAAACTGGACCCCTCTGTCAGAAATAATTCTCTTTGCAGCACCATGGAGTTGGCATATGTGCTTCAGAAATATTGGTTAGCTTCTGGGCAGAGGGAAGTCCTGAGGAAGCAATGAAATGAGCCTGTTTGGAAAATAGATCAATCAAAGCCGATATCACAGTGTTTTTCTTGCTCTCAGGTAATTCTACTATAAAATCCATGGCTATTTCCTCCCAAGGCTGAGAGGGGTCGGCCACTTGCTGCAATAAACCTGGTGATTTTCCAGGATGCTTCTCCATGGTAGCACAAGTGGCACAACTTTTTACATAACTCTCAATGTCCTTTTTCATTCTCGGCCACCAGAACTGCCTGCGCACTAGATGCAATGTTTTTAAAAATCCAAAGTGACCAGCTTGCATAACGTCATGACTCCGTTGCAACACCTGGAGTCTGAGACCTTCTGGGAGATATAACTTAGAATCTTTCCAAGCGAATACCCCCCTTAAAGTCAATATAGATTTGTTATCTTTAAACCAGGAATCAGTCTCTTAAGTTCTCCTTCAATTCCTTTAGCGATCGATTGCCAGGACCAGCAGAGGGTCTCGGTGTGTGCAATCTGGTTGTTATTGGGAAGTAGATTGCGGCAGAGGAATTAATTACTTCCTCTCGGTTGCTCTTGAATTGGAGCGTTCTAGACAAGGCATCAGCCAAAAGGTTCTTGCCTCCAGGAAAATATTTTAAAGTGAAACTAAAATGGTTAAAGTATTGAGCCCACTGAACTTGCTTGGGGGATAATTTGCTGGGGGTCTGGAGAGCCTTCAAATTCTTGTGATCAGTCCATACCTCAAAAGTATTTCCCTCCCTCCAACAAATGACGCCTGGGCCTTGATGTGCCCAGTTGGTTTTTCTCTTCCCCCTCTGGGAGCTCTTTGTGGTTTTGTGGCAGCAACTGGCATGCTGGGTTGAGGGTGAGGAGCGGGGTGCTCCACTGCATGATGACCCACCTGACTGCGCTGGTAGCACTTGATGGGAGCCCTGGCTTGGGAGGCACAGGCTTGGGACATTGGCCATAGTTTCTCTTGGATGTACGGTGGTTTGGGCTCAGTGGTGCTTGACTTTTTGGGGCGGTTCAGTTCGATGTCTAGCACCACTGCCATATGGTAACACTCGCGTAATAGAAAAACCTCGAATGATGCAGGCTTGAAGCAAGTCACGATCTAGCCCGTTGGAAGTAATTGACCAGTGACCCATTCAGGCCACTGCCCCAGCCAATTAGCAACTCTTCTGAATTCACAGACGTACTCCTTTGTGGGGCGACCTCTTTGCCTCAGGCGGTAGATTTCTTTCTCGGTCATCAGGACTTGGGATGACCCCTCAGTTGCTCCATGAATAATGTCGTGCAATTCAGGAGCCCCTTCATCATGGAGGTTGGTCACCCAGTCAGCCGCTTCCCCCTCTAAATTCAGCGCCACAGCATTCACCATCATAGCCCCATCCAGATAGGCATAAGCATAGAGATCCAAATGAGCCCACACCTGGTTTAGGAAAAAGGTCAACTTCTTGGGATTCCCATTGAAGGTGGGCTTGCTGGGGGTGGCTCAAATCTTGGGGCCACCTGCGCCTGCTGCTGGGCTTGGGTGGCTTGCTGATCCTGGGGACGTGGTCAAACCACTCTCCGGACTTTTCTTGGCTGGGCTCCAGGACTGGCATCCTGAGGCCATGGCAACAGGCTTAGCTGGGATACAGGGCTCGGTATCATAGCTGGTGGGGAGGTGGGAGAAGCAGCACGGGCTTCAGCAGTTGGGCTGGAACTCCGGCGAGGGGGAGGGAGAGATGAGTAGTTTTTGGCATTTCTCTCCAGGGCACCCACCTTCTGGGCAACAAGAATCATATCTTTTACCTCCAGCCGGCTGAACTTCTCCTTCAGCTGTTCGAGCAAGGGGCTGTGGACTCTGAAATCTCCACTCTCCAGAGTCATCCCATCCCATCAAGCTCTTTCCTTTCTTGCTGTCCACAGACAACCCTGGGACGGCAGCAATAAAAGCTCCTCTCCAGAGGTTACAAGAGTGCTCCTGCGCTGAGGGGCAGCCTCGGCTTGGAAGAGGTCCACTAAGGCTGTAGTTCCTGTCTGCGGTACCAATTTCTCAGGTTGGATCAACCTGGTTTTTGGCCAAGCCCCTGCCAGTGACGCCTCCTAGATGGCTGGAGCGCCAGCCTGCGCTCTGATAGCCTGAGTCCCATTGCCGCTAGCAACGGTTTCAACTTTCTCCTCCATCTCGAGTCTTCACTGAGTCTTTACCGCTCTCCCAAAAGTGAGTGGGTAGGCGGTTGGGGCCCAGCACCCCCAAAAATGAAGTTTTTAGGAGACTTGGTTTAATGTCATGGTTCCGACAGAGACAAATAAAGCAAAACTCCGAGGCTTGCAAGTTCCTCAAAAAAATTGTTTATTGATACAAAGTATCGGCACATCAAAAATGAAACCAAGTCTGAATAGACATGTAACAATCCCCAATACAAAGTTAAATAATCCCACCCCATAAGCTATGCAAGCTACTACATCCCCCAATATATCTCCCTGGCAGGCTTTTCACAAAATGCCCAGCCTGCAGTCCCAGGAGCAGCCAATGACCTTGGTTCCCAAGAGAGAAAATCTGTTTAGTCTAGCGAAGCACCTGGTAAACCCCCCTCCCTCCGTGCTATGTGTCAACTGAAAATGAGTAAGGAAAATGGCTGCAGCCAGGCTCATTTTCAAAGTTGACAGTTGGAGGAGAATGAGGAAAAACAAGGTACATTCCACTGGTTCTCAGAATGGTTCCAAGAGCAATTCAAGGCATTTGTTGTCACCTATAAAGCTTCCTGTGACATGGGATGGGGCAAGGTTATTTGTAGGACCTCCTCTCCCCAATTGTTTCTACCCATTTCACTAGAAACACACTGCAAATTCCTTCATTGAAAAATATCATCCTGCAAACCCAGAAAGCAGGAGTTTTCTGTCCCTGTGCTTGCCCTATGGACACCCCTCCCTCCATGTTTAGACTTGCCCTAGCCTGATGGTTTTCCAAAAAGCTTTAAAGACTTTACAGGCATAGGGATTAGGAGTCGGTTAGGAGCTCATGGTTGCTTTTAATTGACTACCTTGGTAGTCATTATCAGTTTTATATATTTATTTTTGTTTTTATTTTGTATGGTGTTCTTACCTGGTGTTAGCTGTCCAGAGTCATTAACAGTGTGAGAGGGCAGAAGGCAGATTGATATAATACAAGGTTCTGGGACACTGGAATAAGCAGTTGAAGAGAGGGTAAAAAGATTAGTTGCTGGAATAAGTAGTTGAAGAGAGAGTAAAAAGATAAGTTGCTGGGTAAATGGGGGCCAGTGGACCATTGGGATATGCCATAATGGGGACAGTTAATAGAAGAAATAGGAAGACACAAATCAGTCTTGCTCTTCTTGTTCATCTGGATTTTGCTTTGTTCAAAGCTTGGAACAACCAAAGTTTTTTTGGTTTGGCTTACATTTGTTCTACCAAGTAGTGATTTATTCAAAGTAGTACAAAACATTATTCTCTTTAAGCGTGGTAATTCTTTTAGAGCAGTGGTTCTCAACCTGTGGGTCGGGCCCCATTTGGGGTCGAACGACCATTTCACAGGGGTCGCCAAACGCAGTCCACCATTTCTCCCCCCCCCTTTTCCTTAGCTGTGCTACCCTTTTATTCTATTGGCTTTTGAAAGCCAATAGAATAGACTCTCTTGAATAGAGTCTAATTCTATTGGCTTTCAAAAGCCAATAGGAATTGTCCAGGCTGTCTCTGCCCTGCTGAGCCCACCAAAAGTCCCATTCTGCAAATAGTGCTGCACCAGTTGAGTAGTCCTTGACTTACGACCGGTTGGGGGGTCGCGGCATTAAAAAGGTTGAGAACCACTGTTTTAGAGTTATCCAGTGCATATAAGGCTAAAATTCAGACATTTTATTTCCTGTAGAATTAACAAGAAAGCCTTGGGAAAGAACAAATACAATGAATGGAAGCAAATCACCTATTATCTCAAGGTATTTAACACTTATTTTAAAAGCAATTTATATTACCCACAAATGACTGGAATAGAAGAGTTTTAAGTTAGATTTGACTAGTAGCTTGTATATTCAGAACCATAAAGTTAAGAAAAGGAATAAAGCATCTTTGCTGTTTTGTCTTTTATATTTTTTAAATCATAGAAAATATCCCTTGTGATGTGCTAAGGTATGGAAAGGAAAAACATGCTTTTGGTTTTCTTGGAAACCAGCTATTGAAACATTGGAAATTTTGGAATGAAGCCCTTCTTGAAGATTTATTCAAATTTTGTAGATTTTCTTGCAGACTTATTTTTATTTCTATTTTTATAACATAACCAATTTTACATAGCTTATTTTAGTTGCAACTGGGAAAATTGACCTTTAGCCGTCCATCTATTGTGTACCTCAATCCCTCTAATCCCTGGTTAACATGTCCAATTTCAAATATGCATTAAGAAACTGTTCAGTTCTTTGGAAAAATTACAATCATGATGAGCAGTATGGAAATGTCATAATTTATACTGTTTTTGTTTTTAGACCAAAATCTGCATCTTCTGGGCAACCAAATACTAATGGAGTACAGTCTGAAGGACTAGACTATGACAGATTGAAACAGGTAGATATTTTCTATTGTCCACTTTTAAATTAAGCATTTTATTTTTGTATTGAATCAGCGTGCTTGTGATAAAAAATATGAAAATATGTTACAATTATTAGTGAATAACCAAGAATTTGAACTATGTACTCCTAAAATGTTATATTGTAAGATCTACAGAAACATTGCCCCCAACACCAAAGACTTAAAAAATGTTTTAACTAGATATCAACATTTGTGCAATTTGGGCATGTGAACCTACACGTTTGTTGGCATATGAATCCTTTATAAAAGTAAGGAGAATGTTGAAACTTTAATTTTAATACATTTTAATGAATTTACTTTACATTAAGAAACAGACACTATTTTTGTTCAGAATATGTTTGAAAAAAATAAAGTTAGCCTTATTCTATTATCACAGGATATTTTAGAGGAAATGAGGAAGGAATTAACAAAACTAAAAGAAGAATTAATTGATGGTAAGTATAGAAATTTGTGATTATTTGGTGGAGGGAGGTTCCTATGCAATTCTAGGAATGCATTAGAAGATTGAAAATTCCATTTGTCTCATTTTTTCTTCCTAGTCTTTCACTATAATTTCAGTTTTTATGATTTGAATGGCTCAGGTAATGATTTTTCAGTTCCAGTAGGAACTCGCTAAGCTTTGTATCAGTCATTTTATTTAATAACTTCATTTCTTAGCTGATTTTTGAAACCATATCTTCATATCTTGTAGCTTAACAACAAGAAAACAATATAATGGAAACTTATTAATATACAGTAATAATCTATTTTGTCAAATTTATATGACCACATATCTCACATGAAGTGACATGTTAAATATAAATAATTTCAAGTACAATTTATTATAGATAAAAGTAAATAACATCATAAAAATTCAAAGAAAATTCAGGGAGAAACAAGTCATTATTTGACACACACACCCCAAACGATAGAAAGATAGACAAGGGATGCAGTACAAAAACACCTCAATTATGGCTTTGAATGTGATGGATAGAATATTAGATTTCGGCTTCATTCTGAAATAATGGAAAAATGCAATTTGTGGCAAATCAGGCAATATATTTGTACTGTAATTTATATGAAATTTGTGTAGATTACCCAAAAGATGATTATGTACATTTTCATCACTTACATAACTTGGATTTTACAGACAATCCTTCCCCTCAAATGATCTTTTTAACTGATCATTTTATATTTTACTATATTGCAGCCACACTAAGGCCAGCAGAAGCAACAATAGTAATCGGTTGGATTTCCATCACTGATACCCATGAATAGTAATAGCAAATAAATAGATTCCCTAAAATCTTTCTCCCATATATAGTTATAATTATTCTTAGGCAACATAACCCTAAATTTACCTCTCATGTTTTCATGCCTCTTCTATTCAGTTTACTTTACTATGTATCATGAATGGTTGTTTTTATGTTTTTGTTAAATTTCATCAAAATTCAGTTTGATCATAATCTCTAAAATAAACAGTGCTATTTGTCCAAATACAGTGTTCTACAATCTTCCCACTTCATTTTGTATTTACAATAAATCAAACATGTAAATATTGTGAATCACACGCTATAATACAGTAATATTGTGGTGTTATCAGTTTTAATATCTTAATGGACAAGTTTTTCAAAAGTATCCATTCACATCTTTCTTCACCAATTAACAGACTGTTTTTTTCCTCTCCCATTGCTCAAATCAGCAATTCGACAAGAACTGAACAAGTCGAATACAGTGTAGAAAGATTAGGACTAATATGTTTGGACCACTGGTCTTGCACAAAATCAGCTACATTTTGTGAGCTGCTGGAAGATAATGGAAAAATATTCTTGGAAGAAGGAGAAAACAAGATTCTGAACTTTCAGACAACAACATGGTGATACACTATTTCCTTTTGCTGCTGTTTTCTGACTTTCAACAAGATGGAAAATAGTCTTAAATTGTGGCAATGATTTATGCAGAAAATCATAAGCCTGTTAGGCAGGTGCATTGAAATGTTTCATATCAATATTGAAGCTGCATATTTACAGTGTATTAAATTTTAAAAAGGAGAAAAACTTAAGGAGGCTTTTCAGAGAGGTTTTTTTAGTAGAGAATTTAGCAAGTGAGATTGATAAACAATTGTACCTCAGGTAGTCTTCCTATCACATTAGATATTTCCTTGATTAAAAACAAAGCATGACTTCAATTCACAGCATAGATACTGTAAGACCCAATATTGATGAATGAGAGATCCAGGATATCATGGTATATTGAATATTGGATTCTTTGGATAAGCAAGCCTCTCTGATTAGCCTTCATGAAGTTTTTTTTAAAGAAAAATGCAAATGCTGCCCAGATTATGAAGATATAGATGCCTTCCTAAAATGATATGCTTTACCAAATCTGAGACTTCTCCTGAATACAAATCAATATGATCAAATGTAAATTGTTAGATTGTTATAGACTTACCATAGGTTTTTGAGCTTTTAAGATTTATGCATGCAGACATTTTTGTAACATAAATAACCACAGAGTTGGCTTTTAATTTAAACCATTCTTGCATGCCACAAATATGAAATAGCCTTTTTACAATAAGGCCTAGTTAATGCCCAGGCAAAACTTGGGGAGGTGTTGGGTTGGGAATTGGGGCAACTTTTTTATTTAAACAATTTGTATTAATTGCTGCACTATTTTTCCTTATATTGCATGCATGTGTAATAATAAGGAAAATGTGATTTATCAGTAAACATGTTAAATAGAACCAGGTACTTAATACTTTTTGTATCATTTCATTTGTATTTCAAACTTAGTAATGTTTCAGTAGCAGTTCTTGAAAACCTGCTTTTTGCTTCTTTTTTCAGCTTGATATAAAGTTAAGCATTAAGCGTCAAGATAATACTTAGAAGAATTTTTTAAAACAGGCAGTGAAAAGTAATAGCATATTATTTTCACATTGGCTACCTGCATTTGTTCATTGAATTAAGTTTTGGTATGATCCTAAAATAAATAAATCATGTGTTATTTTTCTACTCTTCTCCATCACTGACTTTAACAAAGTTTGTTTTAACCTGAATTTGTAAGTGATCAGTATCAGTAAAGTGGGAAGAAATGGGATTGGGGGGAAAAGTATTACTCCCTTGGTATTTTTTGGGTTCTTCTATTTTTATCACCATGCATTGGATTTTATTTCACAATTAAATATTGATATGTGGAAAAAAGAAAAAAAATGAAAAGAAAAAATGGAAAAAGGTCTTAAGAATTGATGTAGCAATCTAGTTTTAGAGGGAAAAATATTACATATCCAGTTTTATCTCCTTCCCCATTTATACATTTGCATTACAATTTTTTAAACTTTTGTGTGTAATCTGTTTTGTGATTTGGAAAAAAATATATGTATTCCTGATTACATCTTAAATTCACCATGTTGCAGTAGTGGAATACTGATTTTATGATCTATGCTGATTTCAAAATAATGTTGGAGTTTAATTACTTGCTTTCTTAATTTACTCAGTTAATATCCAGTTTAGTTCACAACAAAGCTTTAACTAGCATATCCTCTCTGAGTATTGTACACCAAAGCAAATGAACAGCCCATTTTGGCTGTTTTCAGACAAACAGTCTTGTTTTCCCTCTTTGTATAAGACAGAAATATGGCTTATAACATGTAATCAGTGGCCATGACTTTAAATTATTTTTTTTCACATTCTTTAATTGAAGGCATTTAAATCTCAAAGCAAATAATTGCTTGAAATTAAGAGGAGGCATTTTCATCTTTCGAAAGTAATGTATGTTTAAACAGTATAAGCTAAAATGCTTATTCCTGTCAGAAATCATGTTTGATTTTGTTTGTAAAGAAAATTCAAATATGGGCTCGCAGAATCTTAAACATGTAAGTGGTTCAAAGGTAAAAACATTAAGTTACTATATTGTGAATGAAACTGGTTAATGCACTAAACGTTTTGTGCCTTGGTCTAAAATTAATGAGTTCTGTGTAAAGGGAAAAAGAAAAAAATGAAACTGAGACCTTGTCGTTCAACATGCATAGTTAACATGATCCTGAACTGAACCATTTCAGGAATCTCAGTCTAATTAAACTGTTAAATCAGGCTGTAATAGTGACAATTATGCCATTGCCAGATAATTCTGTAAGTAAAATTAGCTACAGGTTATTAGATTCTTTTAATAATTCTTCTTTGAAAATGTAATGATGGTTCCTGTGCTTTTTGTAAGTAGATGCCTTAAGCTGAATATGGTTTAGGGGATCACTTTTAATTCCAGGAAGGCAATGCTTTCCTCAACACTGTGATCTGATCTGTGATAAACCTGTCCTATCATACACAAATGGCTAATAAGTCAATTGAATACAAACTGAATGTACAAATCTTAGAGCTGGTGCTGAAATCTCTTCAGAGTTGTCATGAAAAAAAAAGTTCATTGTTTAAAAGGTTTGCAAGCATCAAGTGTCAATCAAAACTGAAGATGAAACATTAATGAATGTTACAATTTCATGCATTTAATTTTACTTCTTTTTGAGTTTCTCAGTTAATTCTCTGCTATTTTTACCATATTGTGTCATTTTAAAATTTCTTAAGTGCTAACGCTGTTTTGTTTGAGCAGAAGAAATAA
The DNA here is from genome assembly GCF_016545835.1 of Crotalus tigris. Taxonomy (NCBI): domain Eukaryota; kingdom Metazoa; phylum Chordata; class Lepidosauria; order Squamata; family Viperidae; genus Crotalus; species Crotalus tigris. Next base: position 3,518,480 of record NW_024096622.1, on the reverse strand, counting down.
AATTGCAATATACACGTGCTCTTATTATTGTTTGTGAAACTTCATGTTATGGGGGAAGGGATTTACACCTCTTTTACATTACCTTTATTATCCTTTTGAATCCATAGCATATTAAAAGTACTACCTCAACTAAAAAGTTCATAATTCAACAGTGATGCTTAATGTTCATGTTGATGTTGCTTTTCCACATTGATTTCTTTTCACATTGTTTATGCTCTAAATGTATATCTAACTCCACAAAATCACTCATAAGAGTTTTGCTCTAGACCTTTGCCTTTGTTCAGATCTTCACAGTGAATTTCCTGGTTGTAATCCAATAATTTTCATCTTTCCCCCCCTCTTCTAGCATTTTGCTTTGTCAAGTTATTGTACACTTAAAATTGTTCTGGAAACAGGTTTCTAATAAAATTGTTTATCACATTAGATAATTCCATGTATATGATTTGACAAGATAGATCCTTATAAAAAGTGGCTGTTGTAAAAGGCCCTGTGCTTTTAAAACATTTTTTTTCAAAAAATTAAAAACACAAGAACTGCATTAATAACAGAATTTAGAATTTCATTAATGAAATTAATTTGATTATCATAGTGTGAAATAGAGAACATGACAAAATTTCAGCAGAACGTACTCAGGATGAAATGAGTACATTCTAAAATTTTACATTGAAAAACTGAAACAGAAATAATTTGTAGACTATTGACTAGGGATGAGTGTTACATATAATTGCTAAAATATTAAATGTGTATTGTATTTACAAAAGCAGAGCTTCAAAAGAAGAGATTGGACAGCCATTTGTCTGAAATGGTATAGAATTTCCTGCCTGAGCAGGGGGCTGGACTAGATGACCTCCAAGGTCCCTTCCAACTTTATTATTATTATTGATCATTGCACAGTCAGCCAGATGTTCAGACTGGATTTGGCATTTTTGTCTACCTATCGAGTTCTTACCAAGGACCTGGGATAGGCAGATGTGGATGTTTGATGGTATTATTATTGTTATTATTACTTCTTCATTATTTTAATGAAAAGTAGTATAAAATATTATTTTAAAAAAAGATTTTTGCTAGATGCCTACTTGTGAATTGGAGGTAAGAGGGAAGGTTTCTTATATTCAGAAGTAAGCAAGTAGCTGCACTAGAGGGAAGAAAATGGGGAAGTTATTGTAATATCATCTACCGGTAATCATTCTTTTTTGGACCACTGGTCTAGGCAAAAAAAAGAAGGTGAGTGTTTACAGCAATAACTTCTATTGACCGATGCTGTTCATATAAATGCGGATTCTGGAAAATCAGGCTCCTCAATTGTTGAAGAGCCTCTATGCATGCAGAGAGTTTTTATGGCAAATAGTTTGTGTGGGGAGAAATGAGAATAAAGGAAGATTGGAACTCTGAATATACTTATAAGAGAAATGGGCTAGAACCCTTTTCCATGTTTAAAACTTTCCACTTGAGACAGATTGGCAGTTATGATGTTGGCATTTCAGGTGATTATTTTTTTTTAAATTGAAATGTTAACTTATTGCCTATTACCTAATACTGTTTCCAACATTCCAGTAAAAACATTTTTTTCTCAACATATCCAAGCTTTTAATTGCTTTGAATACAATGTTCAAACATAAATTTTAAAACTCTTATCTTGAAATTTATTTAACTTGTTATAACAATAAATTCCATAGTCTTTCAGCAGTTTACAATTTCTCAAACAATCAAGAAATTAGGGGTCCTCGGTGCTCTCTGAGCTTTTCTGTTTTCTTGCAGATGTTTCACTACCCAAACTAGGTTAACACCATCAGTGCACTGATGATTTACCTAGTTTGGATAATGAAATATCTGCAAGAAAACAACAAAGCTCAGAGAGCACCAAGGACCATTCATTTCAACCCTGAGCTACAAATATTCTCCTTTATTGGAATTAAGAAATTAAAAATCAGATGGCCCTGGTACCATAGGGCTAGCTTTGAAGTGGTTCAGAGAGAGCATTTAGTACAATTGTGTTAACAGCCTTTCTGAGGTTCCTATTCCAGATACCAATCATGGCATCAACAAATCTCTAGTGAATTCAGTCACAAACACTTCCTAGTTTTCATAGAATCCAATTTGACGCAAAAACTTTTAATGACAGGACATCCTAGACCTAGTTAGACCAATCTCCCTGCAGAGGTTATTCAATCATAACAACAGGAAAACCTGAGGTGTCCCCACTTACGGAATACTCCTCTGATAAAAACAAAATTATTGATAAGATATTCGTATTGTGTTGGCCCTATTCCCAACTGGGACAGATGCATTGTCATTGCACAAACAAACCAATCCCAATGTGGATGTTAACATCGCAAAACATCATAACTATAGAGGTCTCCAGCACTAATTTCAAGGCCAGGAGAACTGTCAGTTCAATCAGGTATTCCATTACACAAGTATACAGCTGATAAGACAACAAAATCCCAAATCTATCTCCAACTGTGCAACCTCAGTATGAACCAGGTCTCTCACAAGCACCCTGATAAGCTGTTTATATGGATCATAGTCACACTACTTCCTACAGAGTATCCAGGCAGGAGAAGGTGGACACATACTAGCTGTCTATCTCCCGTGAACATATCTGTTAGAAAAATCAAGTAAACTTTCTGATCCACAATCAAATCCTAGATGACTTCTGCTTTATTTTGGACCAACCTGACATTGCAGAGGAGCAAAATTAAGTTCTTCAAAGTAACAGATACCCTCTATCTACGTACACTTGCACACAGATGCAGACACAGAGAAATCTCAGCCCAGCACCAAAGTAAGAAAAACACTAGAAATACTTCTGTTGCCACCTACCAGCCGGATTGGCTAGAGATGTTCTGAAGCAACAAGTAAGGTTTCACTTTGGTTACTTTGCAAAGCTCTATCTGCCACCAAGAAGTCAAGAGGAATTTGAATCCCTTCTCCTGTCCCAGCTGTTTCTGGCTCTCGCCCTGGACTTGACCCTGTTTCTACACTCACAAACATGCACACCAACACCTTTCAATCCCCCCAAAGAATCTTCCCTGAATCCACGGGGATAGCATTATGAGTCAGATTAGCTAACACTGAATATTGTGCTCAAGAGATTGTTAATGGATTAATATACTACTTTGAATCATTATTTGCATATATTTTTTCCTTCAAACCCACATGCCTGCAAATAAGCACAATGCAATAGGATTTATTAGACAGTAAATCTTGTCATTCTAAAGACTGTTTTGCTATTTCTCTCTAGCAAGCATAAACATTCATTTCAAACAAAATCTATTAGCCTAGTTTCTATGTTAACATACATGGAATAAGATGGGCTAAAATGATTCATCCCTAGCATAATGTACTTCTTTGGAATAGAGTTTGAGAGAAAGGTTGCCATTCTCTATATCATATAAGTAAAGAATTAATTAATTTTACAAATGTGATGTAATGCCTTATATTGTAGGTAATTAATTTATAATATGTAGTGTCAACTATAGTATTTTTTAATTCCTTTTTTAAGTATATAGTTTCTGGTTGTAAGTTTGTGTACAGATAGTCCTTGCTTAACAACTATAATTGGTCCTGGCAACTTGGCTGTTAAGCAGTGTAGTTGTTAATTGAATATCTCATGACCACAACTGAGCTTATGATTTTATATCAACTTTTCTTCAACTTTGGGTTACATCTTTCTGTAGACCCTTATAAGCACTGTACTAACAGACCAAACCTGTAAGATTAACCAGAACATATGGGAAATTCCAGTTTTTGAAAATCCTGCTACCTCCAAATTTCTAGCCTTCAGTGCAGTTTCCAAGCTTAATTTGACAAAAATGGAATGATGGCATATAAAGCAGAACATGAAATGAAAAGAAGGTGTAAGAAGACAAGAGGTATATGAGAAATTCGGTAAGCAGACGTATCCAGAATGTAAAAACCTAAGAAAGTATGCTTTTTTGAAAACCTTGTTTAAACTTTTTAATTTAACCCTAACATTATCATAGGTTATGCTACCACATTTCTGTAAGTTTTTCAAAACTAAATTGTTTTGAAAAATCTATAGAGAATGAGATAATAACATTGGTTTATTATTGTTATATTTGCTTTCACTGTGTAATTTTTAATTTTATATTATGGATTTTTATTCTATGTTTACTATATGTTTATTGCCTTATAACTGTTGTTAATTTCTGAGTGTATAAATAACAATATAAAATTAAAGGCAAATCCCCACTTTTATAAAGCACCACGTTATTCATTAAAAAAGGATGGATAAAGAAGAATGTATTTTTTGTAACCAAAATACTGGAACAAAGATCTAAAAAATATTTTCATAGCCATAAAAATATGCAAGTCAGCTTAAATAGTTATCACTGAAATCTAACTGATTTTTCCATGCCTTTGTTTCTTCCATGATGTTCATGCTTTTTTATTTTGCTGATTTTCTACTATATCTCTTGATACCAATGAAATAAAAGTTCTTATGTAACAAGTAAAGGTTTTATTATTTTCCCCTCTAATAAGCCATATGCTAAGACACACTGTAAAGAGAGATTCAATGCAAGGGAAATGGGATGTTTTAACTAGTGATATTGGGGTTCAGGTACTGACTAATTACATGGATTTAACTCCATGATAATCCACAGTGAACTTTGATAGAAAAAGATTGGATGGATTTATCTAAACTAGGTCAGTAAAATCTGTGACTTGCCAAGCCAAATATATGATATTCAACCAATTATTTTCTACGGGGGGGGGGGGGGGGAGAGGATAAGAAGCTGATAGATTGCAGTCTCAGAAACAAAACATAATGTTGTCAAACTACATTAGACTAAATGACCAACCATCGTTAAAGGAAACTTCCTGTAAATGTAGTGAATTACTGTACACATAGTAATTGCAATAGCTATATAGCTATTTAGAACTAGTTCTTAAAAATGACCGTGAATAGTGAGCTTTTGAGCTTATTCAACTCCTATACAGGTAGTGTTCAAGTGACAATGGCAATTGGGACTCAAATTGCCATTTGCCAAGTGAGACGGTTGTAAAGTTCAATGCCATGTAACTGCATCCACCTAGCAATGGCAGTTCTAGCAGTCCTGGTTGCAGTTGTTAAACAAGGATCTCATGTCAGTGACTTTCAACTTCCTGCCAGTTTTCCCTTTGATTTTGTTTGTGGGAAGCCAACAGGGAATGTTGAAATCGTGATCATGTGATCGTGGGGATACTGCAATGACTGGAACTCTAAGGAATAGTCATAACTCCCCATCATTCAGCATTATTGCAAACTTGAACAGTTCCTGAACTAGTGGTCATAACCTCCAGATCACCCATAATGCGCATCTGCAGTCCTGGAACACCATCATCAGGCTACCCAATTAGTTTTTCTTTATTCTTTGGCATTAAAGTTTCATTTCAAGACAGTTTAAAGTTCCCGACGTTGTATATTTTTTTTTAAAAAATAGCTAAGCCCCCACCTACTCTAAAAATGTATTTCTATTAAGAAATAGCTCAGTCTGTTGTGGATAAATTTAAATGTATGCCTTATCTCTGCATACACCAAACACTGAAACTTAAGTTTTTTTAAAAAAATTAAGGGTTATTTGAGGAGCTGAATAAACTGTGTGAAGAGGTTCCTGGAATTTATTTCAACATCATTTAGTTTAACTTATATGAAAAAACCACAAAGTTTAGTGTCAAAATAGATTCTTTTATTGTGACTCTTGCTAACACACTAAAATAATTGGAGTAGTAATTGGAGTAGTAACAACCAACTCTCTATTTCTGATACTGATAAACATGGAATTTAAATACCACTGTCTCCTTTCCCATGATCCTGGAATGAGGAAGTTGCAGAGATTACATACTGTATACTAAACTGGCTGGCAGGAAGGGAAAGCCTTACTTCGCCTTAGGCACAGCCAGATAGACTTCAGCATGAATGGAACAATCACTTAAAGCTATAAAGATCAACCTGTCAATCTTTGCTAATGGTATCAGAGAAAGTAATGAAATATACAGTTCTATCTATATCTAAATAATGATAAATCTAAGAAGGATTTGAGGTACAAAAGAACAATAAATTTTCTATTAATACTAGACTATTCTAAGGCAAACGATAAGATTCGCACCTTGAAAATATTGCAGTTACTACTAGATGTCAACCTGCATTTTTTAAACATACATCTTGCCAGCTTAACTTTATACCATTTTTAATGTAGCAACTTCTTTAATGGGTTGTGGGAAATATACTCTCTGTGTGTACAAACACACACATACACACACACACAAATCCTATATCTGGATTTCAACAAAATAATTAATAGAATATTCCCATAACATTATGATTGCAATATGATAGAAAGTGGTCTGCATGATATGAGAAAGGTGGATATATTAATAGGGCACCACAAAGTTAAGCTGTGGATCCTCCATTCTTCAATATTTTATTAATGAGATGGGAGGAATTCTTATAAGATTTGCAAGTGGCATAATAGCTAATGAGAAGGGGCGTTGGTCTTACCTGAACGCCTTTTCTCAGTACGGAAATGGATAATCCACGGATGGGTTTTCTCTGTCTGCCTGCTCTTGAGACCAAGTAGCCAAAGCTTGACACGCCCCCACTTCCTGTGGAGTCCATTCTTAACGAGGGCGAATTGGCTGATGATTGACGAGGTATTGGCTCTCAGCTCCCTACTAGCGGCCTGCTGGCCTTGGGGTGGGTGTGGATTATCCATCTCCGTACTGAGAAAAGGCGTTCAGGTAAGACCAACGCCCCTTCTCCAGTACAGGAGATGGATAATCCACGGATGGGACGTACCAAAGCCTCACTGTCCCAAGGGGTGGGAAACAGATAAGGCCGGTAGATTGATCTCTGAGACAACTTGCTGGAGGACCCTCCTACCAAAGGAGGCGTCCGCCGATGCAAAGCGGTCTATCTTGTAGTGTCGTATAAACGGGGAAGGCGAGGACCATGTCGCGGCCCTGCAAACTTCCTCGATTGACGCCTGGGTAGCCCATGCCGCCGAAGTTGCAGCGCTTCGGGTGGAATGGGCTGTGAGATGACTTGGGGGCGGCAGGGATGATACATTGTAAGCTTCTGCGATACAGCTTCGGATCCACCTTCCAATGGTGCCCGCGGAAACTTTCCGCCCCAAGGTGCCCGCTTGGAAGGACACAAATAGGGCCTCCGATTTGCGGAAGGGTTCTGTACGCTTTATATAACGCCGCAAGGCTCTGCGGACGTCCAATGTATGCCACTGCCGCTCCCGGTCATGTGTTGGATTTGGACAGAAGTTTGGGAGAATTACTTCCTGTGTCCTGTGAAAGAGTGAATTCACCTTCGGTATGAAGGCAGGATCTAACCTAAGGACCACCCTGTCCTTGTGGAAAATGCATAGGTCGTTTCTGACTGACAGTGCGGCCAGTTCCGAAATTCGTCTGGCCGATGTGATGGCAATCAGGAACGCCACCTTTAGCGACAGGTGTCGCAAGGAAACGGTCGCCAATGGTTCAAATGGTGACCGAGTGAGTGCGTGAAGGACTCGCGGTAGTTCCCAGGACGGGTACCTGTGAATTACTGGAGGTCTGGTGTTATAGGCGCCCTTGATAAAGGCGCGGATCCTGGGGTGGTGAGCTAAGGGAACCGAATCCGTGCAGGTGAGGAGGGTGGACAAGGCCGCCACTTGCCTGCGGATGGTCGCGGGGGCGAGGCCTCTGTCTAGTCCCTCCAAGAGGTAATCTACTATCTGAGGGATGTAGAGTTTGTGTAAGTCAAACTGCCGTTCCCTGCACCAAAGGCAAAAAATTTTCCAAGTGGACTCATAAATGCGGTTTATTGCCGGATGGCGTGAAGCTTGAATTATGGTAATGGCCCCAGGAGAGAATAATTCCTGTGCCATTATCTGGCGCTCAAGTGCCAGGCGGTCAGTTGTAACCATTGGGGTTCCGGGTGACTGATGGTTCCCTGGTGTAGGGACACTTGATGAGGGGGAATGTTCCATGGGGGCGACTGAGACAGGTTCATCAGGTCGGCGAACCACGGTCTCTGTGGCCAATATGGTGCTACTAGGATCACTTCTGCCCGCTCCTGAATCAGCTTTCGGATGACCGCCGGTATGAGTGGTAGTGGGGGAAAGGCATAAAGCAGACCCTGAGGCCACTGAGTTCTCAGAGCGTCCGTCCCCTCTGCTCGCGGGTTGAAGTAACGAGAGTAAAATCTGGGGAGCTGGGCATTGTCTGATGATGCGAACAGATCGAGGATCGGGTACCCGAACTTGCGGGAGATGTCTAGGAACAAGTTCGGGTGTAGCCCCCACTCCGAAGGGTCCACTGTGGTGCGGCTTAGGAAGTCCGCTTGCTGGTTGTTGACCCCCGATATGTGTTCCGCTTTTAGTGACTTCAGATTGGGCTCTACCCAGCTGAATAGGAGTCGTGACTCTGTCATCAGGGTTTTTGATCTGGTCCCCCCCTGCCGATTGATGTGCGCCTTGGCTGCTACGTTGTCTGTTAGGACTAGAACGTGGTGGCCTCTGATTCTGTCTTTGAATTGTTGCAAGCCTAGGTGGATAGCCCTGAGTTCTAGCCAGTTGATGTTGTTTCTCAAATCCGTGGCGGACCAACGTCCCTGTACAAACTGGGAGTCCAGATGGGCTCCCCAACCATACAGACTGGCGTCTGTAGTGATGGTAACTCTGACTGGTTCCTTGAAGGGTGACCCCTTGGTCACGGCCCGAGAGCACCACCAGCGTAGCGCCCTGCGGATTTGTGCCGTGACCCTGACTAGGTGGTTGGATGCGCTGGTGTTCTGCCGTTGGTAAGGGAGCAGAAACCACTGTAGTTCCCGTAGGTGGAGCCTGGCCCAGGGTACAATGGCTATGGCCGATACCATCTTGCCCAATAATTGGGAAAGTGTTAGTATCGGAACTGAACGTTGCCTGTGAACCCAGCGAGCCAGTTCCCTGATGCCGGCCACCCGGTCTTGGGAGAGATAGACCATACAGTTGGTTGTGTCTATCATGGCCCCCAGATGCAGCAGCCTGGACGAGGGAACTGTCTGGCTCTTCTGAAAGTTTACTGAGAATCCGTGTAATTGGAGGACGCGAATGACGGTCCTTACGTCCGCCTGAGCTGTCTGTAGGGATGTTGCTTGGATTAGTATGTCGTCTAGGTAACATTGGACGCGTATTGGGATTTTTCTCAGTTTGGCGGCTACCGCTGCTAGTATCTTGGTAAATACCCTGGGTGCCGAAGATAGACCGAAGGGGAGAGCTCTGTATTGGAAGTGTTTTCCCCCGTAACAGAAACGTAGGAACCGGCGGTGGTTTGGGTGGATGGGGATGTGAAGGTAGGCTTCCGTGAGGTCTATCGATGCCAGGAAGTCTCCTTCTCTGATGCTTCCCAGGATGGACTGAAGGGATTGCATCTTGAATTTTTTGTATGTGATGTAGCGGTTGAGGTTTTTTAGGTCCAGGATTGCCCTCCATCCTCCTGAAGTCTTTGGAACCACGAAGAGGATGGAGTAAAATCCTCTGCCTCTGTATTCCGCTGGGACCGGTTCTATGGCTTGAATGTCCAACAGGTGTTGGATGGCCTCCTGCATGAGTTTGCGTTTGGTGGGGTTCCTGGAGACCGAGCAGTTGATGAGTCGGTCTGGGGGTGTGACCAGGAACTCCAGGGACAGCCCGGACTGGATGGTTTGTAGTACCCAGTTGTCCGTGGAGGTCTGCTCCCACTGGTGGAAGAAGTGAGCTAGTCTTCCTCCAATGGGTAGGTCTATGTAGGAGTCATTTTGTCTTCCGGTACGGACGACCCGTTCCACGAAAGGGTCGTCTCGACTGGTTTTGTTGTCTGGGCTGGAACCCCGGTCTGTCGTAGGGGCGGCCGTACGGTTTGTTCTGCCTGGGAGTGAATGGCTTGGGTGCCTGACTGATAGGCGTGGTTGTCGGTTGGCGAAAGGACTGCCTACGAAAGTAAGGTGTGGTACGTTTGTCTGACCTTTTGTTCAAGTGTGCCATGACCTTCCGCTTGTCTTTGTTCTCTACAAGATAGGGGTCCAAGGCCTCCCCAAACAGACCGTTGCTTGAGTAAGGGGCGGTCGCTAGCCGCCACTTAGCCTTGGTGTCAGCTTGCCAGTGTTTTAGCCATAGCATTCTCCTGGCAATTATGTTGGATGCTATGGATCTGGATGAAAAAATGGCCGATTGGAACGTTGCGTCTGCAGCGTATTCCGTGGCTGCTACCATCTTAGCCAGGTCCTGGTGTGTTCGTATGTCCTCCATAGGAACTATGGTTTGTAGTTGTTGCAACCAGATGAGGGTGGCCCGGACAAAAAAGGAGGCCGAGGTGGCTGCTTTGATGGCCCATGCCGCTGTCTGGTGGGTTTTGCGAAAGGCTTGTTCCCACTTTTTGTCATCTGCCTTAAGGGCCTCCACTAGGTCCCCAGCCATGGCTGTCTGGGAGACCAAGGGGGTCCAGGCTTCATCTACTTTAGGAATTTCTAAGGCCTCATTGAGGTCTGTGGCAGTGCTGTATAATTTTTTGTCCGTACCACTCACTGATGGGAAGGAAGCGGGAGAGTCCCATGGCTTCTTGATCCCTTTCAGGAAAATGGCGGGGCAAGGTATATGGTGTTGCGTTGTCACCTTTTCTACGAATACGGGTCTGGATGTGGTGGCCGGTGTCGCTTGCGGCTGAGAAAACTGATCCGTCCCCATGTCCGCAATGGCTGTGGCCTTGCGTAGTATCGTGAGGAAGCGGTTGGGATTAAATAATCCCCCTGAGGGGGGCTCAGGGGGAAGTTCCTCATCCTCTGACATAGAGATCCCAGGTTGATCCTCCTCTTGTGGTGAAGAATAACCACTCATGGAGGACTGGGCCGGGGAGACGGGTTCCTGAATGCCTGAGGACTCTGAGGGGAGTTCCGAGTGTGGCATGGCTGAGATGGAGGGCCCCTGGTCGTGGTGGGCGGAGCGCTGTGCTAGGGCTCGGTCCACCACTTTGGTTAATAGGGCCTCTAGCCGTCCATCTGCCCAGATGTCCCCTATGTCATTACCTTTGGGTGTGGTGACCGCAGGTGGAGAGTTGGACTCAGTGGTTGTGCCTGCCGCCGTGGTTGTTTGTTGGGCTGATGTAGATGGCGGATCCAGTGGTTGCGGTGTTCCTGGAATGGACCACGCGCTCTGGGTTGATGTGGATGGACCCAATGGTAATTCCATCTCGGTGGCCGCTATTTGAACCAATTCCAATTGGGCCTGCCTCTGCGCTCTGGAGAACTCCTTCTCCAGGGCCTGGTGCCTACGGCTGGCTTGCTTTTCCGCCAACTTGGAGGGCCTCTTGAGCGAGTGTTTTGTCTTCGCTTTGCACTTGCCTGCCGCCTTCTGGTCAGAAGGTGTGTTGCAGCCGTAATTGGGAGATGGAGGGGTCGTGCTCATGGATGAGGCAACGAGGGTCCCTCCATTCCGCTTGAGCAGTCCCAGAAAAACTGAGAAGACGCTCAGGCAGGCAAGTATTGGCAGGAGCGAAATTGGAACAAGTACCAGGACTGTTCCCCTGATCACCCGACCACAACAAAAAAATTCTCTCTGGGCTAAGGTCACGGTAGCTGAGGGAGGTACTGAAGGCACGTTTGGAACCACTCTTTGGGTTCCGCCCGGAGGCCTTAGGTGACCAGGCAACGTGCACCAGTAGAAAAAGGAAAAGGGAGGCAAAAAATATCAGTGGTGACCTCAAAAGGGTCTGTAGGCCTGACTTAATACACAGCAGGTATCAAATGGCGGTCACCTAGAGCGGAATTTATTCTTATTAATACTATTACTATTATACTAATAATAGGGACAACAACAATAAAATAATAATAATAATAATAATAATAACAACAACAACAATAATGGTGATGATGATAATATTGTGTGTTCTGTCTTTAGGCCTGTTGGCCCTGCAGTCGCTTAATTTTTAGCTTTAAAAAAAATTTTTTTTTTATTATTATTATTATTATTTTTAAAATTTATGTATCTATTTTTATTATTATTATATTTTGTCCTATTATTATATGTGTGTATCGGGGGTGGAGCGCTGGTTGTGTGCTCCTATTCCGCCTCTATCAGTGATTCCAGATATGATGTAGAGCTTCCTTAAGCTCGGTTTGCCTTTCTCTGGCAAGAGATGGCAGCCACAGCTCGTTTCTCCCTGAAAAAGGGCTTTGCGGATCCCAGGAGGGTTCTCTAGCCTCCGTTTCTTGGTTGGGGCTTACTCCCTTCCTGTGCTTTGTTTCCCTCTGAAAATAAGCTCCACAGCCTCCCAGAAGCTGCTTGTGCCCGGGGATTTAAATTTGGCGCGCTGATGACGTTTTAAGGGAATCCCAGTCAGGGATTGCCTTTGTTGTCTGAAAACGGCAACTAAAATGGCGCCCGCGGTTGCCCTGGGCTGCTAGGGAATCTCCGATGATCCGAATTCAAGTTTGAATCCGGACCTGGAGATTGTTATTTTTTCCCCCAATTTGAGGAAAAAATCCCTTGGAAGGTTGGGGAGAAAAGCTCAGCAAGTGGTCTCTGCTGATGCCTTTTTCCCTCCCCTTTTCCACCCCCAGAGCCCTGGGGCTGACTGGGATCCGTGGGGAGTTCCCCCCCCATACCCCCTTTTTCAATTTTAATATAGGATCAGGTATGATCCCAAGGAAAACTTAGTGGTTGGGGAAAAGGTTCAGCAAGTAGTCTCTGCTGATGCCTTCTTCCCCCCCCCTTTTCACCCCCCAGAGCCCTGGGGCTGGCTGATATCTGTGGGGAAATTTCCCTCCCCACCAATCCCCTTTTTAATTTTAGGTTTGAGATCAGGACTGATCCCCAGAAAATTTTGTGGTTAAATTCCTATAGGTGGCAATTTTTTTGGAAGGGGAAGCCAATTATCAAGGGATAATCAATCAATGGATTTCTTGTCTAACCTGATAAGCTGAGAGCCACGCCAAAACGAGTCTTCTTCGAGCAGAGACCAAGTTAAGAATGGACTCCACAGGAAGTGGGGGCGTGTCAAGCTTTGGCTACTTGGTCTCAAGAGCAGGCAGACAGAGAAAACCCATCCGTGGATTATCCATCTCCTGTACTGGAGAAAAATAAGGTTCAGAAAAATTTTGATGGGCTAGAAAAGGGCTGAAAGTAATATAAAATTTAGTAGAGGCAAATGCAAATAAAAAACAAGTGCATAGGATTGACACATCTGGCTTTAGTAATAATACATGTGAAAATATATGTGAAAAAACTAATAGTAGTTGATTACAACCTGAGTATAAGTCAGCTATGTGATGTTGCTGCAAGAAAAGTGCAATTTTAAGCTGTATCAATAGAAACTGTACCAATAGTTTCCAAAATATGGGAAGGAATAAATCCACTTTGTTAATTTGGTCAGACCTATTTTAGCTATTATGCCCAGTTTGGGGCACCATACTACAAGAAACAATCAGAGAAATTGTAACAGATTTAGGGAAGAGAAATGAGGATGATCAGAAAACTAGCAAATAGGTTATTGGGAAAAAAAAGATTGAAAGAGCTGGATATGCTTAGCCTTGAGAAAATAAGACTGGATGTGGCAACACTCTTCAAATCCCTGAAAAAAAAAGACACACAGAAAAGATGAAGACTTGTTCTCTATTGTTCCAGAGTACAAGATACAGAATATTTGGTTTAGCTTACAAATTTCAATCCAATGTTAAGGAAAAAAATCCTACCATTGGATCCAATTACTGGGACAGACAATGGACTTCCTACATTGGATATGTTCAAGCAGAGAGTGCATAGCCATTTATCCATGGTGCTTTAATTTGAATTCCTGAACTGAGTAGAGGGTTGGACTCACTGGCCTACCTGTCCAAAGTATTTAAGTTTTAGCTTCATTAGTACTTTCAATGAACAGTCTGGTTTTACTGCTCAAAACAAGTATTGCAGTCGATATTCATTAACAATTTTCTCAAGCAATACAATTCAATTTTGCTTCAGTTCTGACTTCCAGTTATATGTTGCAATTGGAAGAATCTGCCTTTGACTATGTGTGTGATGTTTATTTTCAAAAGTTTTGCTTCCTGAAAATGGTTTAAGATAGACTCCTTCAAACTGAACACAAATATAATTTCAGAATGACTACATCATGTAGGAATCTTGAGAAATATGAAATTAACTTTTAATGGCTATGATCTATTTAATGCTTGTTTCCAATACACTGCATGAGTTCAATTAGACCAAAAGTTGCTGATCTAATTGCTGATTTTCATTTGTACTCAGTCTCATTGCAGTGTTCAACAATAGTCAGCCAGCAACAATTCTAGTTGCCTTTGTATTGTTTCTCCATGGTGGCAATATCCTAGTAAAAACGTTTACCATGCTCAGCATTGACTGCATGTAAATTTACCAAGAAAAATGCCCTTCTTAATCTTGGCATCAGTTATTCCTGGAAATATCTGTCTCAAATAATGAAACCTTTACCTCCCTTGTTCATCACTTTCACAAAATTTTTCATCAGTCTGAGTTTTATGTGAAATAAATATCTTTGTTGGGTCAACAAGTGGTTGCATTTTTTTTGTCCTGAAACCAAATTCTTTCAGGATTGCCATTTCTTTTTAATATAATGCAAGTCTCTTGCATGGCTATCCTATTAACATAAGTAACAACAGTACTTGGTATATCCAGGCTGCATTCCAAGCAGCAGAGTCACTCCTTTTAGACTGCCACGGATATTCCAATTGTACTTGGTGAACTGTATGTGAATCAACAACAGTTTCATGTTTTTGCATGTTTTTTTCATGTGTGCAGCAAAACCCAATAAGTATTGAAGTGTGTACATTGCCACTGTGAAAAAATAGAAGATTTCTATAAAAAGGTACATGATAAGTTAAATTACAGGTTGTTTTGGTGATTAGCAGTCAAAAATCTGCAAGATACACACAAAGTATTCAAGAAGCAAAATCTTTGTTCTTAATCAGAAGTCATTCATTCAATCAATGAGTCTTGCTTGTTTTTTGATTCTGGTCTCGTCCTGTTTGTTATGGTCTCCAATTAAAAAAATTGTGTGTGTGTGTATCAATAAATGTATACCAGTAGGACATGAGTACATGTTTACTGGGTGCAGGGGGAATATTCAGATTGATTTCAATGGATGTCGACATTCCTATTCAGAAACCACAGGAGAGGGTGGCAGCTCTCTAAAGATGGTTTAATTCCATATAGAACTGCATATATGGAAGACCTCAGAAAGTGTAGAAATGTTGTCTAATGGATTAGTCCTTGTAGAATCTCTGCATGGTCATAAAGCCAACAAAGTGGAAAAAATCATCCTTAAAGTATCATTTTACTGTCTCCACTCAAATACAATATAAGGCATTGTTTACCAATGGACTGGGGTTTTATATACATCCTCACAGTGGAATTTTGGGTTCTCTGCCTTTGATCTTGGATGGGGTTACATTGCCACAGACCGAACTGGTGCACAAACTGGAGGTCCTCTTAACTTTTTGCTCCTGCTGGAACAGCAGGGATAGCTGAAGCCAAAGGGCCTTTATGTAAATCTATTGTTTGATTAAATGCACCTCTTCCTGGATTAGGAAGCCCTTCTTGTGGTCACTCATGTTCCAGCCATCTTCTGTCTAGGATGTATATACATGGAACTGCCTTGAAAACCACCTGGAAGCTGCAGTTCAGAATACAGTGAGGGAAATAGCTATGGATGCATCTTGGTGTGACCATATTATGCTACTCTTTTGTGAGCTGCACTGGCTCCTAATAAGTGTCCAGGTTAAGTTCAAGCTAATGATTACCTACTGCATAAAGCCCTTCATGATTAAAGGCAGGTTATTTATTTAGTAATGTCCATCACATGTGACTCTTGAGTTGCATACAAATTTTAAAACAATACAACACATAACCAAAAAACAGCAAAACTCATTAAAAAGTTAATTTTATCAGTAATCTTCAGTAGTGACTGCAATTCATTATAATTTGAACTTCTTGCAGTGAGGCCTTGGGGAGCCTCCTAAATACAATGATTACAACTCTTGCCCTCTTTTTCCACCTTAACATGCCATTTCTCACCCATGCCATTGTTCACCCATCAGTTTGCTTTGTTTGACTAATATTTTGCTTCATATCCAGGCACCTGAAACACCTTTGTAGTGAAAGCAACATGGGGAGGAACTCAAAGGAAATATCAAAACAGGTAGATGATGTGTATGCATACATGCAAATATATGCACACCGACAGACACCTGACATTGTAAACAATTCTTGCCTTCACACTTTGCTGAGAACACAGTTGTGGCTCTCTAGCTAATATTACGGTACCTTTAGTTGAAGTATGACATGCAGTTTGGTCTACAGTCCACCAGGTGGAGAAATTAACGTTCCACATTTCCACAGTTTATTGCTTTCTTTTCCCAACTTCCATACACAAACAAGTTTCTTATGAAATATATTATTATAATAAAATGAATTGCATTTTGTAGGGTATTTCTGAGGAAACATTGTAGAAACGTGTGTGGAATTCGGGGTGGGGAAAGTGATGTGTGACAGAAAATTTGCTGCACAGGATATGGGTACATGTTATTTTGATTATTTGCTGTTTATAGATGTGTAAATAAATCTTGTTTAACATTGCAAAAATATCGGAAATCTTTAGTGCTTTTCTTCTTCATGGAAGCTAGCTCTCCTGGTAATGCCTCTCTGACAGACATGAGGTAATATACAAAACTAGGAGGCCTGTGAGAATATCCAAAAATAAAGCAAAACAAAAGCAATATTTTATGCAGAAAATGTGTCCTTAAATGAGATTACAATGAGATATGATTCTTCGTGTGCGAAATCAATCAGAATTTTTCTATAATTTTACAGCCAAATATTCCCATGTTTTCTCTGATGAATCTCAGAATGCAAGCCAATTGTTTAATTATATGGCTTCTAGTTAAGTGATTTCCATGTGGTGAGTTTGTCTTGACTCTAGAGCAGTGGTTCTCAACCTTTCTAATGCCGCGACCCCATAATACAGTTCCCCATGTTGTGGTGACCCCCAATCACTTATACATCACCTGGTGCCAGGGGCATGGCCAAAGAAAAGGGGGGAAAAATGGCGGACAGCCTTGTTTGGTGACCCCCATGAAATGGTCATTCGACCCCAAATGGGGTCCCGACCCACAGGTTGAGAACCACTGCTCTAGAGAGGTGCAATATTTTGCCTTGTGGTTCACCAATTTTTCATGATGAACTTCTGTGTTTCATAGTTATTTCTTTATAAGTGGGGAGGATTACCAGCTCCTGATTTATGAATGCTGTCACAAACCTTTCATTCCTAACCAACCTAGATTAGGTTTGGTAAAAACAACAATCATCACAAAAAGCTCAGGTGTTCAAATGCACATTTTTATGCCTAGCAACTAAAATCAACTACAAATTCTTTAACAAGTGAGCAAAATAATATAAATTACATTGTTAAAGATATTGGTTGGTACATCAGACATCTTGAAATGAGGGGTAGAGTATGAAACCAAAAACGAGTAGTTCTGTTCACAAAGCTTTTTAAGGAAGTTCCAGATGCTAGTATAAGATACCCACTATGTGGCTTAAGCCTTTTATGTGTGAATAGAAAATTAAACTTTCCTAAAACAGTAAGTTGGAACTACATCAGTTATGCACTGTAAAAATACAACTTAACATTGCCCTAAATTGAAAATAATACATCAAGACTCAGACTGAAGAAGCTATATGGATTAGTAGCAAAACGTTTCAAATCGAAAAAGAAAAGAAGTCAGTTGCCGTGACTCAACTTTGTGGCATCAAAGGTAATAAATAGTAATTGTATTGGCTGTAATTTACAGTGAAATTGAGTTTATTCTAGAGGACTGAAAGAGAATAACTACTGGAACATAATGATTCTGTGCTAAACAAACCTGAACATTTTTCAGGTAGAATATTTGAATAACATCTGTGTATGACCAAGCCTATTATTTTTATTGTGATTAATTTGTTATAGAATGATCAATGCTAAGGCATTATATAGGGCAAGAGAATCATTGCCTTGATATGCTTACAATCTAATATTAAACAGGAGAAATAGATATGCATTTCTTTCACAGGAGGCCAGTTGAAAGCATACAGAATATGATGGTAACACCTACCCATTAGCAGTTCTGTAATTTGTGACTCTAGGGCTTTAAAAAAGTGTGCATGGCAAGTGTGAAATTGCCATGACTAAAAACTCTGCTATACTCGACAAATCACATAGAAGAGAGATTTAAAATCCACAGCCACCAATCAAAAAACTCTGCTTTGGAACTGGGTAACTGAGAGCTTTCAATGATCTATAGCTTTTTTAAAAAAATTATATCCTTCTGTGGGATTAATTGCACAAAAATGTCCATGGGCATCTCCCACAAGGGCCCCAGAGATAATAAACGGACTGCTCTAGACACAGGATGCATTCATCAACCATTTAGACAGACTCTGATAAGAACACCTGCTGTAGCCTTGCATCTGGAAAGTGTCTGTTATTTGATATATTGTAACCACCCCTATATACGTTTTTTGATTACGCTGTGTGATGTAAAAACCTTAGTAACAATAAAAGAGGATGCTGGAGTCAGCTCTGGGCTCCCATCCCGAGATACCTGTGTGCGTGTCTCATTTTCCATAGGAGACCACCACATCTGGTGACCCCGACATGATCCACTGAAGGATACGTCCTTGCCAACCCTTTACTTATCGCCTGGAATAGGCTTGGTGCATCCGACGAAGTTGCTGGCAACTGACTCCTCTTCGTAAGTATGGGGGGTGGAATGTCTCACGCTCAAAAGCAGCATGTGGAAGAGCTGAGGCTACTTGGCAGGAAAAAATATCTTACTGATCAGGAACAGAAATTAACCCGTCACCTTTCTAAATCTGAGGCTGTTAAATTGCTTGCTTACGTATGGGCTAACTGCTCATCCTATCTGGAGTCTGGATCTTTAAAAGTAGATACATGGAGGAAAATTGGTACTGTTCTCCATCAGTCTCCGAGAGCCCCCCCAGAGATTTTGTGCCTTTGGAAAATTGCCTATACTCTGATTCAAACCTATGCTGAATCGCCTCATCAGCCTTTATTAGATCCTCCACCATATAAAAATCCGTCTGTTATGTTGGCCCCTCCCTTACCCCCTGGAGCAGGTTTTAACCCTTCTGCCCCTGCAAATTCTATGGATCCTGATAAACAGCAAATAGCCTCTTCGGTTCCTGCCACGTTGCCGTCTCTCTCCCAGCCAGGAATCATCCGTGGTGCTTTTCAAAAGGCTTTAAACAATGGTGATTTAAGCGTTTCTGAATTATCCGAGACAGAGTTGTTCCCTGTTAAACTAACAAAGGAGTCTGCAGCTAACCCTTCTCCAAAGGCTGCATCCTTTTCAGACCTTACTTCTTCTGCTTCGCAATGTTTTTCTGGCATAGATTTAAAATTGGCTTCTGCTCTTTCTGTTACTTTTCCTAACCTACTCACGGTTGCTGAAACTCTTTATTCTGGACCCTTGCCTCCGGAAACGGAGGCAATAATCCTTCCCACACCTGTTGCTCAGGAACAAGGAGTGTTTGTGCTTCCAGGTTTGATAGATCCCATGTATAGAGACACCCTAAAAGTCCAATTTTATACCAATCTCCCTGTCACAATGAACCGGGGGGATACGGTGGCACGCTTGGTTTTATTACCATGTCCAGCACCACCCATTCTAGAAGCTGCATATGCACCTCACTCTGGCAATTCTTCCTTTGATTTATTGGCACTAACAAAGCAAATTACTCCCCAAAAACTGGTGATGCCTTTTTTAATCAATGGCATTCCATATAACTCCACTGGTCAAGCGATCGTGGAATGAGCCAATCAGACCGTAAAAAGGGCTCTAGACATGCATGTAAAAAAGAAAGGGGAAAATACCCCCGGCTTGCCTGGGATACAAAACACTCTTAATCTTGTACTTTTTACCTTAAACTTTTTGAATGTTTCTGGCACCCCTGGCTCAACTGCCGCAAGCAGGCATTTTTCTGCTTCTCCCACAGATTCTTCACGCCCCCAGGTATACTATCGACGTTTGCCTGATCCCACCTGGAAAGGGCCTGCCTCCCTCATTACTTGGGGTCGAGGCTATGCTGCAATAGACGACCATGGTGAGATCATTTGGACTCCAGCTCGTTGTGTTCGTCCTTATATGGCTCAATGTACACCACCTCAGCCAGGCATATGAGGATCAGGGACTGTGGGCTTTTAATGCTTTTGTACGGGATGCCAGGCGCGCTGCTCTTACACTTAACGTCACGAACTGTTGGATCTGCATGCAAATTCCTGGTGACAGTCGTGGTGGCCTTATTTTTCATGCCATTCCTTTCAATGATGGAATTCAGCAAAGAAATGCAAATCCATCAAAAGCAACCTTACTAAGATAAATGACACTTATCAAAGCAATCAATGGACAAACATCAGTACCTACATGGCTTGCCTTGACATGGAATCCATAATAACATTTGCTAATGAGTCTCACCAGGATTATTATGAGTTACCCGATATGTGGCTACTATGTGGCCGTATAGCCTATCACCAGGTGCCTAAGGATTGGAAAGACACCTGTACACTGGGCCTTTTGACTCCTGCTGTATATGCCTTGCCTCATCTCCCTGATGGATGCCTGCGGAACAAATGTGATACTGGTTCCTCGGATCCACCCCTAACATTGGGTGGTAGTTTAGAGACTCAAATCAGCAGAGGGATTCTACCCAATTTAGGAGTTGCCATGAACTATAGAGACCTTCATTTGCTTAACAATTGGACTGTTCATATGTTTAATGAAACAATTAACAGCATTAAAATGATTAATCAAGAAATGGGGGAAATAAGGGAAGTAGTTTTGCAAAATCGGTATGCTTTAGATATTATTTTAGCAGCAAAAGGCGGTGTATGTGCTTTAATTCATTCTCATTGTTGTATGTATATACATGATTTTCAACCTAATATTTCTGCTACAGCTAGGAAAATGGAATCTTTGCTCCAAAATAATCCCTTACGCAGTGATGGATCAGGCACCGTGGATATTTGGGGTGCCCTTTGGTCCTGGCTACCGGATGGATCCTGGCTACAATCCTTGATTTCTATTATAGTAACTATTTTGATATTATTTGTATTGCTATGTTGTTGCATTCAATGTATTCCCTCCCTCCTGCAAATGTGCAAAAATGTTACGCCCTCCACTAGGAAGGACGCCTTAATCAGTGAATCAAGATCCCTTCTGGAACTGGAAGTGAGTAACATTGAAAAAACAGAAAAGCAGGAGATGTGGGATTAATTGCACAAAAATGTCCATGGGCATCTCCCACAAGGGCCCCAGAGATAATAAACACCGCTCTAGACACAGGATGCATTCATCAACCATTTAGACAGACTCTGATAAGAACACCTGCTGTAGCCTTGCATCTGGAAAGTGTCTGTTATTTGATATATTGTAACCACCCCTATATACGTTTTTTGATTACGCTGTGTGATGTAAAAACCTTAGTAACAATAAAAGAGGGTGCTGGAGTCAGCTCTGGGCTCCCATCCCGAGATACCTGTGTGCATGTCTCATTTTCCATGGGAGACCACCACATCCTTCCTTTTAGCTCTGAAAGGTCTGAGATATTATTCAAAGTATAACACATAAAATTAACAACCACACAGTTGGTATAGCAAGATCCCAGCGAGTGGGTGTGGGATGATAAAAACAAATAAATTCTGGCTGAAAAGAATATTAAAATAAAACAGGTAGCTTAAAATCAAAATCCATAACAGGAATATACTTTATGGCAGATTAAAAGCAAGATCAAAAAGCCCTCCTGTGGACTAAACGTGAGAGCATCAAATTTTAATTGCATGAGTACCTGCTTTAGCGGAAATCACCGGCACTGGATTCTCACATATGTTCAGAAAGTAGTGATGTCACAGATCACTATATCATTGACTGGAAATTCAGACAAAAACTTCAGGGGGAAAAGGGGATTTCAATTTATTTTGGATTATTTTATATATTGGGTTTCTAACTGTCATAATTTAAAAAATCTCTCAAGAGTTTAGTTATCAAATAATGTAAATGCCAGTGTAATAATAATGATAATTTTAGTAATAAATAGAAAACATAATTACAGTGTGTTTCAAACCATTTTGAAGAACAGAGGAAACAAAATACTTTATATAAAATGTAGTAGATCTTACTACTCTTAGTTGTCACTGGCATGTCATAGGAAGTTTTTTCCTGATCCATTTCAACCCTTTAGGATAAAAATCAGACTGTACAACTGCAACTAAAAAGACACTTCCTTGTGCTACTAAACCCTAAAAAAAGAGATGTGTAGCATCTTGCTTCTTCCTCAGAGGTTGCCCAAGAGACCATAATTTCCTTTTCCTGGGCAATGTGGTTTGCGCAAAGCTGTTTCTGGAGGGCAGAAATGTCCTTCTGATCTAAATGTTGCATGCCAGTTTCCAGTTAAGTCTGAGCTTGCTTACAGCTCACCTGATTCTTAAGTTTTCATTTTGAAATATAGTGGATTTTCCTTCTAGTTCTCTTCTGTGTGAATTGAAAAGTGCCTAAATGTGAAATTGATAAAACTGGCATAATATGTCAATAGGAGTTATCATACTGAGATGAAAAATGTAAATTTACAAGCATGCACACTGCACTGGTTCATGTCTTCCTTACAAGAATAAGGCTACTACTAATTTCTACCAGAGACTGATAAAAACTGAGAACCCAAATCTGATTTATTTATGGATTTAAGACTTTTTCACAGCACCTGTTCAAAATAAAGGTTTCTCAATAGATAAGAAACAAGAAATTGTTTGCTTTAAAGCCTAAGCATAATGAGGGCTGAGATCAAAAAAGAATCTTAATGAGCTTGGTCTCTCACAGCTGTCTCTCACATCTGGATTCCAGAGTGCTGTTGAAAAGAACAGAAAAGAAACACAAGCAAGTACTCAGGATCTATCTGTTTCTCTCTGACAGAGGTAATATGAAAAGTGCAAGTCCACTGTATTATAAATTTCCATTCTATTAAAGACAAGTTAGCTCCATAGCATAGGAAGAGCTGTTTCAAATAGATTTTGAACTCTTTTCAACTGTTTACAATATGGCTTAAATCTGAGATATTACGTTAAATAACAAACAATAAGGTAGATAAATTTATTTTGGCAATTAAGGAGAATAATATCAAGTCTAGTTGTTCATTTATCAAAGCTGGGCTTGTGATTTTTTAAAAATGTTTTTGCTAATCAGACTTTACTGACAGGAAATTATCTAAACCACAGCTCTGAGTGAGCTGATGAGTGAGTGTGCTGTCAAGAGGAATATTCATGGTTAACACAGTAAGCAAGCAACAAGAAGTTGGAGAGATTGTATTTCAGGATTTTAATACAGAATTTTAGAAGGATTTCATTTCCAAAATTTAGAAATTGGACTGATTTGCAAATTCTGACAAGATGTTACCCGGGTTTCTCTAGAGCAGGGCTTTTCAACCTTTTCACCCATTGTACCACTTTTAGGATAAGGCAATATCTGAGTACCACCAGTCGCCTAGCAAGGTGTCAAAAACTTGATGACCAAAAAAAAAAAAAAAAAAAAATGAAAAAAGTGTTAAAGTACAGGTAGTCCTCGACTTACAACAGTTCACTTAGTGACTGTTGGAGATTACAATGGCACTGAAAAAAGTGCCCCCCAAGCCACAGCCGAGCAAGACACCTGCCTGCCCACCCAGCGGCGCTCTTCCTCCTGTCCAAGGTTTTCATTGGTTTGAGCATTTCTGTTGAGGATTGGCAGCGACAGTGGGGTGGGGGGATGTTTGGTTTTTATTCCCCCCCCCCATCTGCTGGGTGGTTGCAGCAGGTTTTGGTCACTTCACATGACCCTAGGAAACTGTGACCATCATAAATATGAATCAGTTGCCAAGCATCTGAATGTAAATCACAAGACCCTGGAGATGCTGCAACATTCCAACTCAAACCTTCTGGGGAGGGGGGCTGTGGTTGAAGGCATTTTGCCATGGAAACGGCCAGTGTGCATAAATGCACATCATCACTTGCACAAGCAGCAGGCAAGCATGCACGCTGCTCACACAAATGGAACTGCTTGCTGGCCACTTGTGCAGAACTATCCCCTTCCCCCGTCAGTCCGCAAAATTGGAAACATTGGGGAATAGTATAATGTAGTGTAGTGTAGTGTAGTACAGTACAGTACAGTACAATACAGTAATTAGTATAGTACACTACACTACAGTACACTATACATTTGTGGCACAAATCATGAGAACTGGTTAATTCCTATTGGCCACTTTCAGCTACTGAAAGCTTGCCTCTTACCCTTAGTCATTGAAATGGCTGACTTGGCTTTAGCAGCCAAACAGAGAAGACACCTGGCTTCAGAAGAGGCTGCAGGAAGGCCAAAATTATTTTTTATTGAGATTATATGAATAGTTATAAAAGCAGAAACATGGAATTCTGATTGTAGTATATCACCTTCTCCTTATAGTACAGAAAATTAGTGAGGTGTCTGACTGAGCTGCTTCTTAATGTTATATGGACATTCAGAGTTTAAAAAATGTTTTACTCTCTTTTATCTAGGCAGTAGGTTCTGCAAATCTCTGTCAAGGTCATCTTCCTTACTCTTACATCAGCCTCCATAATGTTTGATAGGTTTCTCAAAAATCTGTCTGTCTGACCTGAGTAGCAGCTAGTACTGCTTGTAGTACAAACTGTCACTTGGGAAGCTTTTTTCCCAACACGTCTAGCAGCCTTGTGCATATTTAAAAATGGTTCTAATAGTGAACAGCTTGGGTGGCTAAGCACCACTGGTTCAAGCAGAAGGGAGTTCTCCACATGCACTGGAATAAGTCCCTCCAGATTCAGGAAATCACTTGTTCTGCAATTAAATGTGTGAATAAGATTGAGCACTGAATGCAGTATATAGTATGCTAGCACAATTTTGGTGCTGCTTCAGGAAGTAGAGCCAAGTGTACCAGGATTGAAAGGAAAGTTTCCATTTAATAAGAGAAGTTTCTTTCCATATGAAAGGATGGAATATGCATTTAATCAATTCCATACTTCTATAACTCTCAGAACATATAGTCTCAGATCTGGTTCAGATAAATGAACAGACTGAAAAAGAATGGAGGGGGGTGCAGGGGTGGGAGAATTACCAAAAATCTCACCCGTCTCCATTTTGCTATAATAATTTATGAAGTCTAACAACATTCTTCTCAATAGAAATTATTTATTAATACACTGAATGGATAGAAATATACTTGATGGTGACAGAATACTGTATGTACTTATATGTTGGTGCATTGGCTTGTCTTTTAATTGCGTAATAGTTTGAGTTTCCTTGGCTAGATATTTCAAAATGAAATATAGAAATCATTACTTGAATGGTTTCCTTTATCCAGCACACTACCAATATATTTTAACAATTAAGGAATTTGATATTGGCTGTGTGATGACAAGCAAATCAGGTAGAGTTATTTGAAGACAGAAATCTGATACAGCCAGAGGAAGAACCAGGCATGACCTTGATTTCTTCTCTCTTCTAAAGCTGCTGCTAAATTTGGGTCTTGGGTTTGCCTAGTTCAACATTCAAAAACAGTTTTGATTATATAATCCTTTTGCTTGAGAAAAAGGGAAAATAGAGTTTTAAATAGATTCTTCTACCCATGCAAAGCTTGAAACCCATTTCTTACAAAATGCTTTGTTTTATTGTAAAAAGTATATTCCTTAACTAATTTATATTTTTATCTTTCATACTTGAAAAAATGGTGTCAAAATGCATACAGTACTACAAATGCAAAATTACATTTACACCACTAATCTCGAGCCAAATTTAATTCAATTATTAGTATCTTTCAGTGGTGTGTGTGTGTCCATTTGAGTTTTGCAGAAAGTAGAATTGTGTGTTTTAATTCATTCTCCTTTTTAACTTTCTAAAATGTTAAATGAAGTATCAAATGTTTTAAACAAACAAATCTCATTCTTCAGTGAGGAATTAATCTGAAAAACAGGAGACAAAGAACAAAACTGCACATAAACTTTGTTTGGGCCATTTCCTCTTTTTAAAGTTAAGTTTAAAGTTTAAAAAAATAAAATAGACACAGGGAATCGATATTAAGACTAGAGATCCCATCATCTCTGGCCACTGCTAGTGATGAAATAAAAGGTGTTTAGCGTGGGAATTGTCATTGGCAGTCACTCCTCAGCTTGATAGGCTTGGCCTATAAAGCAATATAGCAGTAAAGAAAAAAAAGCAAATATCTCAAATGGACCATTTCTGTGTTGCGTGTTGTTGTATCTGGGTTCCTCCTCCAACATAGGCTTGGACTATAAAATGGGTTTTACAGAAGCCTTCTAAAGAAGAAAATAATTTCCCCTTGTTTATGAAAACATTCACATGGATAATCACAGAATGTTAAAATAGCCTTACGTACTCCATAAGTTTAAAAAAAATGATCTGAAAACTGCTTATCACTGTATGACTTTACAAGTCAGCTCCTTAGTTCTCTTTATTATGTAATTTCTCATATTCCTGAAAAACAGAATTACATATCATAAACTCTAAAATATTTCTATAAACTTTGTACTCTGTACTCCGTACAAAGAACTCTGTACAAAGTAGAGCTGCTCTTCTGAATAGTAATAACAAATATATAATGGCATATAGACACAGCACTTTGGAAGAATCAACATTGACAGGCACAATGTGCTACTTCATTGCAAAGAAAAAATACAGACCCCTCCTTGGTTATTGCTGGTAAAGTGATTGAAAAGCTTTCTCCTTATCTTGTCACATTTAATATATCTAGCACATAATGTGTTTCCCCGAAAATAAGATCCAGTCATATTTTTTTTGCTTCCAAAAGAGGGGGGGGGATGTCTTTTGCACTGTTTCGCCTCGTGGTGGTGGCACCAACAGCCCTGTCCAACAGGAGCCTGCGTGGCCGCCGCCGGCCCACTTCTTCTGCGGCTGCTCACTGCCACTTGTGCACATCACCCTGGCGTCTATTTCGCTGGCAGAGGCCTTCAGGAAAGACCTCTGCAGACCAGAATGGAGCTCTGGGATGACGTGTGTGTCGCCTCCGGCCTCTGTTTTATCAGCAGAGGCCTTTTTCTGAAGGTCAGGGGTGACATGAACGAGATGCAGCAAAAGGCTGTAGAAGAAGTAGGGCGGTAGCCAGGTTTCTTCATGAGGTTGTTGGTGCCGCCATGACGCGCAATAGGTGTCAAGGCATGAGAGGCCTGACTGTGGGGCCCTGTGGCACGGTAAGTGGGTGCTGGGCTTGTGGGGCAACTCCCTCCGCCTCACCTCATCTCATGTCTAGCAACCAGAAGGAATGGGCAAGCGGCTGGCTTCGCAGATTCTTAAGTAGGGCTTATTTTGGGGGTGGGGTTTATATTAGGCCACACCCGAAACTCAAGTTGGACTTATTTTGGGGGAAGCACGGTAGTTTATGTGGGGATGAAATTGAGGGAGGCCCACAACAATAATCCTCTACATATGGAAGGGAACGTGAAAGTATTTCACAGCCTTTTGCAAGATCAATATAGAAGAACAATAAGAATACAAGGTAACATATATACACAATACACAAGAATGTGGATTATGTACACAAGCAGTATATATGCTATACATACATAAATGTGTGTTTTGCCTACCTTGCAAGAGTGGTTTTTAAAAGTATCCTATCTGGCAGAAATGGCAAAGATTTCGGCTTTTTTAAAGGATCAATCGCAAGAGAAGTTTTTTGTGGTATGGGAAAAATGGATAGATTTTATACAACATAAGTTGGATATAAAAATATTACTTAGTTTATCAATAATTTATATACAAATTTTAATATTTTATAGATTGTATTATTATTTTTTTATATGTTTTATTATTATTTTACTTTCTTATATTTCTTTTTTTCTTTCTTTCTCTTTATTTTTCTTTTTTTTAAGTATTTTTTTTCTTTAATATTTATGTCTTTTATATATATATATATATTATTGTTAATTATTCTATTAGTAGTTTAAGTAACGTATTTAGACTTATCTATGGTTTATATTTTTTCTTTTCTTTAAGAATTCAAGAAAATTTAATTAAGCCTATATTCAGCTCTGGGAAAGTTGAGGGAGGGAATGGGAGGGTTGGGGTGGGTTGGGGAGGGTTGTTTTTCCTTATTTTGTAAAATTTTAAAAATTTCCAATAAAATAAATAAATAAATAAATGTGTGAACAAACACCACATACGCATACACACATAAAACCACAACTGCTTTAAGTGTTAAAAGGCTACAAGAATAAAGCCTTTTTTAAAAAAATAAAGGGAAGAAATGTAGTTTGAAACAAAAAAAAAGTATTCAAAAGCCTGTATGCAGCTGTGACAGGAAGGCAAACAAGAAATGCTCTGCTTCAAAGCAAACATTTCCTTTCAAAGCAAAATACTAAAAGTTCCTTTGGCACAACGAAGCACAAATAAATTGTAGCCAACTCTATTTTAGCAGTGATTCACAAACAAAGAGTGGTGAGATATAAAATTAGTCCTTGACTTACAACAGTTCATTTAGTGGACGTTCGAAATTACAAAGGCACTGAAAAAAGTGACTTATGACCATTTTTCAAACTTATGACCATTGCAGCATCCCCATGATCATATGATCAAAATTCAGATGCTTGGTAACCAACTCATTTATGACGGCTGTGGTGTCTCGGGATCACGTGATCACCGTTTGCAACTTTCTGACAAGCAAAGTAAATGGGAAAACCAGATTCACTTCACAACCATATTATTAACTTAACAATTGTGATGATTAACTTAACAAAAAAATTGTAAAATAGATATATTACTGTATGGGGAAGGTGGATAGATTATATTCAGAAAAAGTATGGAATTAAAAAGTTTTATTTATTTTATGAATGAATATCAAATATTATAGAGAATTGTTTTATAGGTTATGGAGTTAAAGGTTAATTATGATATTTTTTTTCTTTCTCTTTTTTTTCTTTTTTCTTAATTATTATAATTTTCTTTTTTTTTTCTAACCCTGTATTCTGCTCTGGGAAGTGAAGGGAGGGGGGGTGGGGGTGGGAGGGAGGGTAAGGGGGGGGTTCTCTATTCTAAAATTTTATTGTATTTTTATAAATGATTGTATGTTTTAAAAAATAAAAATTTTCAATTAAAAAAAAAAATTGTAAAAAGCATCTGACTTTTTGGCACAAGGGTGCTGATGCTGCTTCTTACTTGCTGATTTCTGCTTCTTGTGATGCCCCACAAGAAGTGGTGTCCGGGCAGAAGCAAGTGAGCAAATAAGCAAGAAGCAGCCCCAGACTTACTCAATGGGACTTCTTGGCGCGAAGGGCCAGGCTAAGCCAGGCATGCTCATCAACAGCAGGAACAAGAAGATTACAAAAGTCAGCTGGGATGGCAGAGGACAGAGCAGCAGAGCCAAAAGACATAGATGGAGAGTGGGGGGGGGGGGGGGAGAGAAGGAGACAAGTAGGTGGGGACTTGAACCATTCTTGTGGTTTTAAGTATGGGCAGGTTGCAATTTTGATCATGTCAGAGAAGGGGAACTGCAACAACTGTAACCTTGAACATAAGTCATAATTCCCTTTGTTCAGCACTACCATAACTTCAAACAGTTGCTGAATAAACAGTCATATGTTGAGGACTATCTCCTCAACGTGTATGTGCATCAAGACATTGCACACATGTACATGAGGAGCAGGGCTTGCATTACATCACTTCTTTTGTGATTTTGCTGAAACTGATTATTTCTATATTCTTACGGATGTTTCCTTGGAATATAAAAATCAAATTTTCCAGTACCATTACTTGTAAGAGAACACTAAAGTAGAATATCCAAGATGTTTAAACACTCTCTTAACGTTTCTTTTGCAATAATTTTATTGCCAAGCTATTTTTCTTACAAATACATGAAAAACAACTTCATGGCTTACTAATTAGTCAAGAACGTTTTGGAATGAGCTCAAATATGATTATTTTCAACCCCGATAAATTCACAAAAATGCAATAACATCTATAAACAAATATTGTCTTTTTATGCTTTGCTGGTTTAGTACAAGTTTATTAAGAAACTAAATTCCAGACATTGCTAAGCTAAAGTTGCTCTAACCTGAAGTTGACCTGCTACACTTTTTATTGAAAACATGTAAAAACTCATGCCAGCACAGATGCTCCTGAAGACTATAAAATATGTCAGCAACCAGGCTTCCCTTCTAATCCTTCCACGGTTAACCCTAGTAATTCTGCAATATATACAAATCACTTGTGGGTGTCATTTAAAGATAAACTTGTTCTTGGAGCAAAGTGAAGCATTGCTTTGGGCAGCAATTGCCTGGGACAGCAGTGGAAACCTCCCAGCTATTCCTTCTGTATTCTCTGGCCATCCTCTGCTGAATGATTGGACTAAATGCGAGATACTAAAGAGGGTATTAACTCATCACTGCTGCTACTCTTGTTGCTTTCTGTACACAGAAGAGTAAGGATACCATTCACCCAGCATAGAACCTTACCTAGTCCTGATTCTTTTATTCATTAAACATATCCTAGGCATCACAAAGACTCTTGAAAACTTACACAGAGAAAGTACAATTTGAAATAGCCACACTAAAAACGTAAAAAACACTGTGACAATGCAAAAAAAACCCCCCATAAAAATAAAGATGGCAACAGCAAATCAGGGGAAGGGGCTTTCTGATAAAGCTTGGTTTCCAGGGCTTTTGAAAGAACAATAATGACCATTGCAATACTGCACATTTGTTGATCTAAATTCTGGCCCAGTATTTTTTTCATTTGGAATTAGGCTGTATGGTTTTCAATTATGCTTCCTACTAACCAGTTTCAGAAGATTGATTTAGGGCAGTGGTTCTCAACCTTTTTAGTGCTGCGACCCCCAACCGATCGTAAATCGAGGACTAAACCGGTCGTAAGTTGAGGACTAAACTGGTCGCAAGTTGAGGACTACCCAACTGATCGTAAGCCGAGGACTTTCCCTGCCCGGGAGCGCTGCGCATGCATGGTGCCGCCCCATGCGTTGGCCGAGGCGTAGCTGGCAAGCAGCAGAGACGGAGCAGGCCGACCACCAGCTGGGCCACTAGCTGGCCCAGCCCAAGGGAGATAAAGCATCCACCGGAAAAGGGGAAAAAATGGCAGACAGCCTTGCTTGGCGACCCCCGTGAAATGGTTGATCATCCCCAAATGGGGTCGCGACCCATAGGTTGAGAACTGCTGGTTTAAGGATTTTTAAAAAGTTCTTTCACATGAGTATTGACTCCTGCCTGGACAAGTACTGCCGTTTTCTTGGCAAGGTTTTTTTTTTAAGAAATTGTCAATACCTCCCTCTTATGGCTTGAGATTGGGAAGTGGTCCAAAGTCATCTAGCTGGCTTTGTGTCTAATGTTGGACTAGAATTCAGGCTCCAGGTTTCTAGCCAAATAATATCTTAATCACTATACCAAACTGGGTCTCATTCTAACCTATGGCTGCTTTTAAATAAAGCACTACACCAAGTTTTAAAAATCACGATTGGCAAAATCACAGCGGCTATTTTCACATATGTCCCACTGGCATTCATGCATCCCACAAAGGACTTACTTAAGCATGATTGTCTGCCCAGGCAGAAACCTCTCTTCAATAAATCAATTTCCGAATTCACATATTCTACTTCTATTTGGTTTTCGGTTTAACACATTCTGCGAAGAGTAAAAAACGGAACCTTCACCGTATCTCCTGTTTATACTATGATCCTCCGTAATCCCTGCATGTCCTCAGATCAGTAGTGATAGGAACGAGGGAACTCTTTATTGTTTTTAAACGGGAAACCACGTTCATCCAACCAAACAGGCTCGAGTACTTGAACCCGTTCAGCAAGAGACACTTCCCTTTTATTTCTCTCGAGTGAACTATGTCATTGGCTAAACCGGAGGCAGAACCTGGTGCGAAACTCGGAGGGGCGAGAGGGAGGAACGCGCCACCGACTTGCAGCCAATCAATGGGCACTAAGAGCGATTCAAATGCTTTGTCCTGCCCAATGGTGGAGGTTGGCGCCTCGATCTTCGCGCCTCCCAGCAGGACGGGGGGGAGGGATTTGGAACGTCGCCGTGTCCTCCCGCCTGCAACCGTCGCTAAAAGCGGTTAGTTCGCGTTGCTGTTGAGCTTTGCGCTCACTTGTTGTCTCCGAGGACTCCCGCTCTCAGCGGAGGACTTTATAACCAACTACTAGGGAGGCTAGTAGCCACCAGGTGAGGGCGCGTACTTATTATTATGCGGGCCGGGACACACCCCTTCAGCGCCTTTCCCAAGGTGGGAGGGCACCGGGCGGTCGCCGCCTCCTTTGCCTCTTGCGGTTCCTTCCTTCCCTTTCTCCTCCATTTTCTTAGGCCTCGGTGGACTTAATGTAGTCGGCTTCGGGCTCTTTTCTCTTTCCGCGCCGTTCTTCTTGCTCCTTCCAACAGTTTCATTCCCGCTGATTTTAGTTTTCGCTCGAATTTAATCCTGGAAATTCAGTGAGCGAGCGTTTTTTAACGAAACCTTAGAATCGTTCCAGTGGGTGCCGCGAGGGGGCGCCGCCGAACCCGTTCAAAGGAATACCGTAGTATTCTCTGGGTGAGGTTGATGGCTCCCTTCAGAGGCGCGAAGAGCGCGAGGGTAGCAGGATAATAAAATGAAATAGTGCGAAGCAATTAGGGAGATAGTCCCATCAAAATTTATGCTCATTATGGAATTAATATGCTTGGGAAAGGTTCGCACGGGTCCTTTAAATGTAAATGTGTTTTATTGCGTCGCATGCATTCATTTAGTATTGTAATACCTTCGGATAGTGTTATTGCTTCAAACGAAAAGCAGATAAAAGACGATCTTTTACAAAGTTCATATTTCAAACAATCAAACTTTGAAGCACAGATCCTGAAGAAGTTGTCAGAACGGTTTCTGAAAGATAGTGGAATAGTAGAAGTTTTATGACAATTTTTAACTTGATCAATATCAATACCTCTAGTACAGTAAATAATCTGTAACAAATACATCTGAACAAACACATTGTTCAAAGTGACTTAATTACTATAAAATCCAATAATAAAACATTTTTATAATAAAACATGTCTCCAAAGAGGTGTGAAGTGGCATCAAAATAAAGGGAAAACTAGAGGTAATTTATAACGGACATCACAACTAGGAAAGTCACTTAGGTTTATTGAATATGGTATAGATGTGAGTAAGCATGATAACTTAGCTTTCACTTATTGTTTTGCAATAGTCGTAATTAAAATATGGCAGAATATAATAGGGATATGGGCCATTCTGTAAGAAGAGTATGAAATAATGTATGAAATTATAACAAAAATACTTTGTGTCTGTGAATGAATGTATCAGAATATAACAAAAATATATACTTTGTGTCTCTGAACACATATGTTGTGGAATTAAGAAAAAGAGGAAGGATATAGAGCTGGATCTTAAGTTGTACAGAAGTAAAGGTATAGCTATAATTAGAAATGAAAGGGCTAAAATATGAACTGGTGTCATGTAGAGTCTTGTTGAGTGCATATGCAAATGAATGTCCATAGGCTATCGATAGTTGTACTATATTTTCCAATGAATGCTGATAATAAAAGAACCAAAAATGATTTTGGAAAAAAACAAAATTTTAAATGCATCTGGTGGAGAAAGTTGTTCTGTCAGGTAACATTGATGGGTGGTAACAAGTCAAGAAGATACAGAATAAGTGACTAGATTATTCAGAGACTCAAGAATAAAACAGAATGGTGACTGATGAATATCTGCTTAGAAAAAGTTGTGTTTGTTTTGAACATACACACAGAGAAAAGGAGTAAATCAAAATGCATGATTGATTTTATAATTAAAGTGAAACTTTATCTCTGTTTTATTCCCCTCATTCAACTAGAGGAAATATTGATTTATTTATTTGCTTGATTTTTATGTGGCTTTTCTGTCCAAAATATAACTTTATTTTCCCAATCTACCAAACAGAAGTTAAGATAGAACTTAAGTGTCCACAGTTTTTAAGAGAGCAACTTAATGTATTACTCCATCCATACATATACTTTTTTTTTTTTTTTCAGAATTGGTTGAAAAATGCCCAGGAGAAAGTTTGCCGATGAAGAAGTGGTAATGGGCCGATGGCCTGGAAGTGTGTTATACTATGAAGTAAAAGTAATCAGTTATGATGAACATACACATCTTTATACAGTTAAATATGAAGATGGAACTGAACTTAATCTGAAAGAAAATGATATGAGGGTAAGCAAGGTTCAGAATCAGTAAATATATAAAATTTTGGTTAACTTTCTCATGAAGCTTTTGTCAATGATAACAATTTTGCATACATTTCCCAAAATAGTTTGTTTTATAATACTCCCAAAGCCGCTAAAAAGCTATAAAATACAATAAATATTGACAAATTTCTAGAATCAGTCCAACAGCAGTTGGTAGTTATAACCCTATGTGCAAGGAAGGAAGAGTTGTGGTGAACAAGCTTCTGTGATTGTTGCCTGCTGCCCAAATTTAAACTCATCAGAATTTCTCCTGCTAACACTAACTACATTCACTTTGTTCTAGGAAGTATTATTTCTTTAAAGTATCATGATGTTAAAAGTGTTCCTTTTTTGTGAAGCAAAGTGTGGGCAAGTTCTGATTCTATAGTTATTGTATTCTATCAATTTGTTCAAAGTCATGTATGATAGGAGTTCATCTCTATCTGAAAGATAATTGTTACTATACATAGGTTTTTGATTCTTGCAAAGTTTTAAAGCAACTTTTTTCCCCAAATGGACTAGACTCTGAATGTATATATGCTCATTTGTACCACAAAACTGATGAACTAAAGAATTTCACTTGGAAAGAAACCTTATGGCTACTTTTGCTTTTGAATTTATTTAGCAAGTCCAAGGAAAATAAATTTAATGTCCTAATCAGTTCTATTTTTGTATGTAAGAATTTTAGATATTCACTATAGGAAAACCTAGATTTAACATGTCTTTTAAAGTTAAATGTCTCTTAAATATCAAATAAGATGTTGGATTTGAAAATATATTTTGTATATGAGAGGAAATGAATGCTGAGTTTCTAAGCCTGGGAGCTTCAAAACTAGAACAATCACCCAACCTAATAGATTAGGCCAATCCACAAATCAGAGGATCTTCTGGAAATAATAAACAGATCAACCAACTAGGCCACGTACTACCAAATGTAGCAGCTATCCAGATCTGATAAGTTTTGTCTATGAAATCAAAGTTTCTTCAATTGAGGTTCATTAAATGAAGTGTATATTCACGTGTATCAGGTCTCTGTGGTTTAAGCAATGTAAATAAAATTTGAACTCATGGAATATATACATACAGATTACATATAAACATCCACACATACATTTAATTGTTCATGTATTGTACATCTACAAATAAGCTGATCCTATTTTTTAAAAAACAAAGTACTATGAAAAATGCTCCACCAATAGATAAAATCAAATTCAAAAATGTTCTACGTTTTCATAATTGGATTATTCATCAATTAGACAATGCATAACAAGAACAAAAAATCTCTGATTGCAACTATAACCTGAATTTGCCTGACCTTGTAAATCTTTTTTAAAAACAAAAAACCCTGTAATAATTTTTTTCCAAAGGGAAAGATAATGTAATATTTTCTAATTAACCAAATATATAATTTGCTCAGAAACAGCTAAATCCCACATCTTTTGAAATCCAGTCTTTAGAAACAACGGATTGAAACTAATCAAGGAGAGAAGCAACCTGGAATTAAGGAGAAACTTTCTAACAGTGAAAACAATTAACCAGTGGAACAGCTTGCCACCAGAAGTTGTGGGTGGTTCATCAATGGAGGTTTTTAAAAAGAGACTGGACAGCCATTTGTGTGAAATGGTTTAGGGTTTCCTGCTTAAGCAGGGGGTTGGACTAGATGACCTCCAAGGACCCTTCCAACTCTGATTCTATGATTCTGTAAGAGTCTCCTATTTGAGTAGAGGGGTTGACTAGATGACCTCCAAAGTCCCTTCCAGCTCTGTGATTCTGTGATTCTGTAATGGTTTTCTGCTTGACTTGACAGCTACTTGTCTCAAATTATTTGGGTCCCCTGCTTGAGTTGGGACCGGTTTTGTGGAGAGAGGTTTTTCCATGGACCGGAGGGGGCGTGGTTTTATGTGCTGCCTGCATCCCATGGATGGGGCTTTGCTTGTTTGTGTGACCTGGTTGCTGGCATGCTGCGGCCCGATACTGGTCCACAGGTTGAGGGTTGGGGACCCCTGAACTAGAAGACCTCCAAGGTCCCTTCCAACTCTAGTCTGATTGATTGATTGAAATTTTAAATACTCTGTATATAATTCAGCAGACTACTCATTTAAAAGCCAGAAGTTTTTCAATAATTTTGTCAATGTACAATTTAATAATAATTCAAAAATGGCATTAGGAAGAACATGACAAGACGAGCATAAGCTCAATTTGACCAAAATATTATTTAGGAATGAATATTGTTTATTTATATATCAAACTTCTTAACCATCCATCTCCCTCATAGATGACTATTGCTCCTGAAATATACAATCCTAGAAGTTATATTCATCTTAATGATATTAATTATGCCTTAGCAAATCAAAGATATCTTAAAGCCAGCTGGATAATTTGGGGCCAGTTATGCTGCCTCAGCCCAACCCACCTCATAGAATTGTTGCTGAGAAAATAGAAGGAAGGAGTTCACCGACTTGAGTTATTTATAAAAAATAAAACACATGGTGTGAAAATGTAGCTAAATTTACAGTATAATGGATGTATTAATTTGGATAAATTTTAAAATATCTTTATAATATAAAATCCTAAAAGTTTAATAAAATTAGTAAAACTCACAAATTCTATGTGTGTACATTATTCTGGTGCGACATTTGACACTAAAGGAAATAAATTAGATTTACCCCAAATTATATTTTATCTAGAATAAAAATTATATGACTGAATTTCATTCATTAGTAATTGTAATGAGGAAGTACAATTACTAACCATAACCAACATATCAGTGCCAAAAAGAAACATCTTGTATTCTAAAGAATCAACCTTTACTTCATCTGTATCACAAGATGATTTAAGTTGTATCATTAATAGTTCTAAAACTAAATTAAAAAGTAAAGGAGGCAATGGGCATCACTGGCAAGTATTATGTTGCCTTTAGGTGCTGAACAGTCTAATACAGTTCATATTAATTTTTGAATGTTATGATTAGATATGGATTTCCTACATACTTTTATAAATGGATATCAATTTTCACATATTATTAGAAATCATGTTTTCTGAATCAGTTGTTCCATTTTCCTATCTTTTTATTATATTAATGCTTTTAGATGATGTTTCTGGAACTTGAGTTATTTAAAATAATGTGCCGCTTTTTAATGAAAATATAGATATTAGTCATTAGTGCTAGCTAGTTAAGCTGTAATAAAATAACTAATTTTATTTGTTTTTTTCTAGTCTGTGTCATCTTTTCGATTTAGAAAAAGCAGCTCTTCCTCAGGTTCTCCATCAAGACGCAGTGGTAGCAGATCTAGATCAGGTTCTAGATCTCGCTCACCTGGTCGACCAGCAAAACACAAACGCCGTTCTTCCTCACGAAGCAGAGAACCAAAAAATGAAAATAATATTGGGGAACCTAATCTGACTCCTTTGGTATTTGATTTGATCTTACTTGACTCTTGTTATTGGGGGGGGGCAGTTGGTCTTACAAAGATGTATTCATATTTTCTTTACTATTGCTTTGAATTCATTTAGTTTTAATTAAATTGTTTATCAGTGTGAACTAAAAGCTTTGTTCATTAGCTATTTATATGTTGGTAAAACTTAGGAATTAGAATGAAGTAGGAGCTTTAAGTATACCTTTAAGAAGTAGGTATACTTTTCAAATCAAGATGAAATAATATAAGAGAACAATAATTTTATTAATCTGTTGTCAGTTAGTAAAACTTACTTGTTATAAAGTCACGCAACTTTAAGGATGCCTTAAAACTGCCTGATGACTCCTGGAATGGCTGGACTAGCATGGGTTAGAAGAGGTTAGTTCAGAAGTTTCCAGAACGTTCTATTCCTGAAATGATGGATTTTGACATACCTGTGAAAAAGTAATTTGTTGCAGTTCACTATTACCTGAAAAGTCCATCAAAGTAAGAAAAAGGTGATGGAGTTTAGTACAGCATGTTGCTGAACATCAAAGTATGTATTTATATTTCATTACATTTAGATATTGTTCAACTACGATTGACATTAATAAGTTAATATGGCTCAATAGTAGCTACCCTTCAGTTTAGGGCTTTTTGACTAAAGAATCTTCAAACGTTATTGCAGTAAAAGGATGGTAAATCAATGTTCTAATTTATATTAGAATGCTACATTAGATTAAGGCTAGAGAATGTTTAGCATTACTGAACTTTGTGACGGTAATAAAGATTTGATTAAGTATTATATAGTAACTTTCTCACAAATAGAAATCTTGGAGAAAAAGAAGGATTGTTTCTAAAGAACTCTAAAGGGAATGAATTCAAATATATTGGTAGAATAGCCACCTGACTTGTTGTATTTCCTCTTCTGAAAAGTGTTTAACTTGATTGATTGGTTGGGGCCTTATATTACCAAACAAGTGTTTGAATATGGCTAGAAACAGATAACGTTTAGATATTAAAAGACTATATTTAGAAAGATATGATTTATACTTAGAATGATGTATTTTTTCTATAAGATGGGAAAGAATGATGTATTGTTCTATAAGATGGGAAACATGAAAATAACAGGATGATTTTTAATAAGGGAAGCTTTTACTCACCTCAGTGTAACTACTGTTGAGAAAATCGTAATATATAAAGATATTTTGAACACTAAAGGGAAAACAAAATGGAAACAAGAGCTGGGAAAACAGGGTATTGGTCTAATAAGGTGACCATAATTGCAAATAAAAGTGAGTTATGAATTGGATAGAAAAGATGCTATAATTTAGAAGCAATGTTAGTAGATACAATATTAGAAAACTTTAATGAAGAAGAAACATATATTTAATGTTGTATGTATGTTATATGTATTAATAATAGAAAGAATTGCACTTGTTTAGTGTTTGAAAAGTGAAGAAACATCACTTGAAGAAGAAAGGATTAAGAAAATGTCAGAATGGGCAGAAACTAAGAGCGATATTGAAGAACAAAGAAAAGGAAGATATAGAATAATTTTAATATGTATTGTTAAGTAAAAAAATGAACCTAGACCACATGTTGTTTATTAAGCACTTATGATTTGTAAAAAATAGAAAATCAATAAAATTTTATATATAAAAAAGTATTTAACTAGCTGTATTTGCAGAAACATTGGTTGCATACCATATACTTCTTTCAGTCAGAAACATGCTTCTCCAGGGAACTGAATTGGACAGAACCTAGGCAGATCAGATGGCTTATCTCTCCATCACTTAGAATCAGTGGCAACTTGCTTCATCTGCGGTACTAAAATTGAGTTAGTCATATAATTCTGGCAAAGTTCTCCCTCTCTTAATTTGGAGCTTCTCTTTTCAAGTTTGGGGAGAATCAAAAAGTTAATTCTAGATTTCCATCTTGGTAGCAGAAAGCCTGGAAATTATCCATTTCCCCTTTTGGCTTTAGCATTACTGTTTAGTTCAAGGTGCAGAAGTCAGATTTACAGATAAGCAGCATACACGTGTCACAGGTTTTCAGCCTCCAAGTATTCTTCCCCAACCTTTATGATTATAGTAGCATTATTTTTCTGTTTCTTAAAAACAAATCCACTGGTTGTCTACTTAGCTTTCATATCCCACATTCCTTTTGTGATGTTTCTGCCTCCCTAATTCCTCCAGGCAGAAAGGAAGAAAGTGACTGACCTAGGACAGGGGTAGGCAACCTTGGCTCTTTTATGACTCGTGGACTTCAACTCCCAGAATTCCTGAGCCAGCATGGTTGCCTACCCCTGACCTAGGAGGAGATTGACAATTGACCAGATACAATTATCCAGTTCCAAAATGCTAGTTTTCTTTCTTCAAAATGAAACTTGAGTCATTAAGGTGGCTTAGGATTTTGTTTTCCTTTTTTGAGGTTTTTGGTGAAATAATATTTGAATGGATGTCCAGTTCTTTGTATCTATGCATTTTTCTGTTGAAGGTCTTTGATTTTCTCAGGTTCCCTTAATGAACACTCTCTTAACTTTCTTGGCATCCAGAGCAAGTTTATTAAGGATGGAAAAGATATTTCAAAACACTCAGATGACAGCTGGTCATCTGGTGATAGCTTTCTCAGAAAAGCTTCTGCAGGAGATAACAGCAGCTGTTTGCCAGGTTTTCATTCTGTACTTAAAACAGCTATTTGAGTTCATTCTTGTTGAGATCAGACATAGAATCAATAATTAGGGAAGGGCTGCAGTCCTCGGGCCGATTCTAGTTTACAGCTAGAGGTTATATGTCCTAGCCAGGAGACAATATAATTTAAGAATTAGAATGTCAATTGTATCATAGGTTGCCTTTGATCAGGGAAAAAAGTCTTTTCAGAGCATGTGAAACTTGAATTGAAAAGAAGTTGTGCTTCTATATTGGAGATAAATTCCTTGTGTATTTAACCACACTTGGCCAAATAAATTTATTCTATTCTGTTTTATTCTGCCCTGCTCTACTGAAAACCTCCAAGACATTTGCCTTTAGCCCTATTTGTTTCCAGACCTGAACTTCAGTTTTTGAAGGTTTCAAAACCATCTAGGCCAGGGGATGTCAAACTTGCAATGTCACATGATGTGTCGCAATGTATCGCGACTTTTTTTGCCATTGCCGGCCATGGGATGGGCGCAGTTTCGTTATGATGCATCCGGCCTGCGGGCCAGCAGTTTGACATCCCTGA
Organism: Crotalus tigris; assembly: GCF_016545835.1. Classification (NCBI taxonomy): domain Eukaryota; kingdom Metazoa; phylum Chordata; class Lepidosauria; order Squamata; family Viperidae; genus Crotalus; species Crotalus tigris. The sequence continues at coordinate 3,477,555 of NW_024096622.1, read as the reverse complement.
TCTAGGCAAATGTAGATTTCAACTGAAACTGCAAAAGACTCGATTATATGCCAGAGATTCCTACCAATTGTCTCCATGAGGAAGAGATGTACCATTAATGACAGCACCCTATTCTAGGAAGAGATTGGATGCCCTTATGCTATTGATACTAAACCACTTTGGATTCCTGGCATTGACTTCTAATTAGAGTAGCAGTGTATTTGGATATGTATCATTGCTCTTTGATACCCAGTACGATATTTTTATCTTATTAACCTTTTAATTGATCAAATTTCAACCAGAAATTTCCTTGTTTTGATTAGCAGAGATGGTTTACAGCACTGGTGTCAAAGCCGCAACGTCACATGACATGTCTCGACTTATCATGACTTTTTCCCCATTGCTTGCAATGGGTTGGGCACGGTTTTGATGTGACGCATCCAGCCCATAATCTAGCAATTGTGAATTCGGTAAAGAAACACTTAACTGTTTACAACATCAGCATACCAAATCAATAGACATACAGTATAGGTGGCTTGACTAGCCTCCTTACTTTCCACTTCTCTACTACTGAAAAAGGAAGTATGATTTATATTGAAGATTCATTTAAAATTGTAGTTCTGATTGCTTGTTGTTTGAAACAGGGTGATGGATTTTTTTTCCCCCATTAGGGAACAACAACAACAACAAAAAATCACCTTTTAATGGAGAAGGTGGACAGACCAGTCTTCTTTAGGATGCTCTGTTTAGACAAGGAGTATTTTTGATTGGACTAATACTCCCAAAAATCAGACATGAAGCAGTGGAGGGAAAACCTGAGTCTCATCTAAAATTTTAGCTAGATACTATACAGTATTGGGCAGAAACTTCAGAGCTCCAGAAATTAATCTTGGAAGAACTAATCAAGAGCAGGAAAACTCTCCTTAAGAAGGCTTTAAAAAGAGCACAAGAAACTCCATTTTGCCTGTTTGTTTTTTTCTGCCCGGAGAGCATGCCTTCTCAATCTGGTTCATGCCAGTCAAAGAAATGTTCCCAGAATTAGAGGAGGACTGAAGAATCAAAAGAAGGTAGTCATTTTATAAAATGCAGTGCTAGATCTGGATCAGGATTCTTTACTCTATAGCAGTGTTTCCCAAACTTGACAATTTTAAGGCATGTGGACTTCAACTCCCAGAATTCTGGGAGTTGAAGTCCTCATGCCTTAAAATTGTCAAGTTTGGGAAACACTGCTCTATAGATTGATTTGAGCTGGTTTGGTTTTGTATCTTAGTCTCCCTGCCTGTATTGTATGTGTGTCTGATGTGTACTTGGAAGATTTACAGCTGAAGTCTGAAGGAATCATAATAGTTTCTTGCCCTTTTCCATTGTCTTCAACACATTTAATTCTTTAACCTTAATAGACATGATAAAAGTCTTAAATATTTATTAAATATTATTAATATTTAAAATTGTACTATAAACATTACGTAATTCAGAGTATGTGCAATATCAGCAATCCAGGGCCCAAGCCATTTAGAGAATTTCAGAGCATTCTATTTCTCTCCAGATCAGGGGTCTTCAAACTTGTCCCTTTTATGACTTGTGGACTTCAACTCCCAGAATTCCTCAGCCAGCGTGCTCCATGCTGTTCTGAGAGTGGTTTGAAGTTTCTGGAAGTACATCCTCAGAAATGGAGTTGAATCAAAATGTTTTGGACATGTTTCTGATGAAATAGGTTTGTTTCAAGGTCAGAACATTCACAGAATGCTTCAAATTGCTTCTAGTTTTGAGGATTTACTTGCAGACATTGCAGGACCATTCCCCCCCCCCCCCAAAGCCTCTTGGTATCTTAAGACATTTTAAAACAAACTTAAAAGCTGTTATAGAAGATTTGGATTTTATGTTTCGCCAATAAATTGAATGTTAATTTGTATTTGTGCATATTAGTAATGTTACCAAACAAAGGGTAATTGGATTTATTATTAGGGCATTTTTTAATACTTTTATAATTTTTAGTAAAAAAAAAAAGCATAAAATAAAATTGCTGTATATGATTCAAATCTTTACTCATTGTCCATAAATCTGGTTTCTTTTCATGTCTATAATATTTATAATATATTTATAGAATATATATAACTACGAAGTTTAATTGTAACTATTAATAAAATAATTTCTTTAAAATACCTTGTTTCTTCAATCCAGAGGCTGCATGAAAATAATACCAATCAGTATAATGGAGATCCAGATATCACAGAAGTGAATTATTCTACTCATACTACTTTAGAGGTATGAAATAACATTTGACAAAAATACACAGTTTCAGTATTGTAAGGAACCCAATTTATTGTCTAAAGTTAATTTCTCTTCAGTCTTTTAGGGAGGAAGAGTATCCATTTAAAAATATTATGCAATAGGGAATGTAGGTTTTTTTCAAAAGAACAGACAACTGCATTATTAAAAGATTCTAAACTTATTGCATGTATAACTTGCTAAGAGATAGATATGTGTGCTGTGTGTGTACATGTGTATGTATGTACATATGTATGTATGTATTTATTATATTTGTGTGCCCCCATCTTGCCTAGAAAGGACTCTGTGTGACTTACAAACATTAAAACTGGTAAACACTAAAGTGATAAAACAAATAACAATAATAATGATCAATTTACAATTGAAAGTTGGGAGAAGGGAGCATGTAATACATGGGGAGAGATGGGGTCTTCTCTTAATCTGATAGTCTGATCTAGATTACTATTCTAGCAGAGGTAATTCTTCTGGCCCTTATGGAAGGTTGGGAAAGGATTTCATCTTGAGGGGTATGATGTTCCAATAGGCAGGAGCCATGGCAGAACTAGTTCTTCTGGACCTCACCAGCCTAAATTCCTTGACTGACAGGTCAATGTGCCCTTTCTGGTGGCAGGGTGAGCTAGGCTAGGGCCCATACCATGAAGGGCTTTAAAAGCAATCGCCAACAACTTAAATTGTACCCAGAAGCAAATTGGCAGCAGTGCAGCTCTTGGAATAGTGATGTAACATGGACAGCCCCCCCCCCAACCCGCAGGCCTCAAGAACTAATCTTGCTGCCACATTTTACACCAGTTTTAGCTTCCAAATACTCTTGAAGAGCAGGTCCATGTAGAGGGCATGAGATGACCAGGGCTTGAGTGGCTGAGTGCAGGGATTCCCGATCCAGGAAATGGACTATTGGAAATAATGGCTATAGATAGCCAACAACAAAAACTGATGAAGGCTTTGAGAGCAATAATACTTGACCTGAGGAAGGTTCTTTAGTATATACTAATGGATGATAGCAATCTGTTTTTCTCTCTATGCTGTTTCTGTGTAGCAGCAAAGAATTGAGTCTGAGCGAAGAAGAGAACGCATTCTGGAACGATATAATTTGCATGCTAGAAAGGAGGAGAAGAGAAGAGAGGAAATATATGTAGAAGAGAAAAATTTTGAAACACCAAAAAGTATTGGAAAAGTATGCCGGAAGACAAAAGAACTGGTATTTGGAGGAAAAATCGGTATGCTAACTTTGAAAGTCATACATTATAGTTGCATAACAGTCTGGAGCCTTTGATGCCCAACTGAAGTTTTAAACTTTCCATTCACATCAATAAAGAAAATGATTTCGAACATAAGAGTTTCTGGATACAGCTACTGTTTTAGTTGAAATCCGTTATCTTTCTTGCTGAAAAGCTTCCTTGGAACTGAATTGATTCTAATAATCGTATAACCTTTTTATTTTTAGGTGCTTTCTTTATGATATTTCTTCTGCCTGGAACTGTGTTCTACTTGTTGTTAATGTGCTCGCAGAAAGACCCCAGTCTTCTGAATTTTCCTCCTCCACTACCAGCTTTCCAAAATTTATGGGAGACAAGAGTTTTTGGTGTCTTTCTTCTTTGGTTCTTTCTCCAAGCCCTGTTTTTCTTATTGCCAATAGGAAAGGTAAAACTTCTAGAAGTAGAAATTTGATTTTTTTAAAATATAATTTATAAAACAGCATTCTAACTTCATAATTCTAAACTAGTATTTTTAAAATATCCTGTTTTATGTAGTATAAATGTTATTGCAACTCTCCCATTATAAAATGGTTACATGAGATGAAGAGAAGGGCTAATGTCTCAATTTCCAATGGTATATGTTGGTAGGGAGTTCTTGTTTTAATTTTGCCTTTCTTTTTTAATGAGCACTTTATATATTGCTTTTGTCACACATCTTCCTCCAGGGCAATGATTGCTCTTGTGATATATTGAATAGAATTCTACAAATCATCCAATGTATAGAATGGGTCTGTCAGGGATTTTGAACTAGCTGAAGGAAAGGGGAGTTGGCAAAGGTAGCTTTTATGCTTTTTCAGAAAATTCTGGTTGATATTCTATTTGGGGACACTCCTGTAGAATAAAACTTCTAGATTCAAGGGATTGGATGCTAAACAAAATGCCATCCTTCCTTCCAATAACACATTGTAATGGATACAATAGTTCTAATCTTTTTCCAGATGGTCTTTATGACCAAGTGGAAAGATCTAGTGCTTGACTTACAACATTTGTTTAGGAACTGTTCGAAGGTACAACAGCACTGAAAAAGTGATTTGTGACCTTTTTTTCACAAATACAACCATTGCAGCATCCCCATGATCAAAATTCAGGTGCTTGGCAACTGACATGACAGTTGCACTGTCCCAGGGTAATGTGATCACCGTCTGCAATCTTCCCAGCCAACGTCTGATAGCAAAGTCAGTGTGGGAAGCCAGATTTGTTTAATAACTGCATGGTTCATTTAACGACTGCAGTGATTTGTTAAATGTGGCAGAATGGTTGTAAAAGAGGCACAGCTCCCTTGACAACTGCCTTAGCAATAAAAATTGTCATAATTTGAGGACTATGTATGGTTATTTTTTGTTTTACTCCCTCATATTGGTGAAAGCTTGTACTTCATAGTACTGTTCAGAATTCTGCTTCCTATATCTCAGGTGGGGGAGTGAAGAGGTGTTAAAAATCTTATTATTTCTTTTACTATTACACCACCTATGAAAATGTGAATATTTTAGGTGAAAATATCTTTTTCTTTTCAGATTGTAGAAGGGGTACCTCTTTGGAATGGAACTAGGCTGGAGTATAGAATAAATGGTAAATACGTATTTACAGTTTCTTTGGAATTTGCTAATCTGATGTAGTTACAATCAATAACTATATTTCAGTTACATATTGCAATTTTTACTCTCAAGCTCCTGATCTCAACTCAGAGTTCTTGTATTAAATGACAAAGCCCCCGTCTTGCTTAAGATAATGGTATCTTAATAAATTTAACTATCACGCACATTAAATGAATTAAGCCATACCTTGAGAAGGGTTAATGCTTTTTAGTAAATTTGTTCATCTGAAAAGGTGCTATCAGAATATCTTAACAGAATATTCCCATGTTTTACTACTCATATCTAAAATCATCTTCAATTTTGTTCTGAGTTTTCTCCCATGCTGAGGTATAACAAATGGTTATTCAGGGATGAGCCTTTTCAGTTAATAATCTCTTAATTCTGAAATGATATCCCTGATGAAATATGTGTGGCTATCTTCGTTGCTTTTTGATGGCAGGCAGGTATGTTTTTAATCTTCCATTTATTTTAATTCATCAATGAATAAATTACACGTCACTGTTAAAAAGTTAACTATTGTGACTATTGGCACTTGCGCTACTTCTGCTCAACAACTTTAACATTGATTCCCAGTGGAGAAGCAAATGACTTGCTGAATGTCCAGACATAGGAGGACATATAAATAACCCCACACAAAAGGTGCCAGGCTTTGAACTACCACACCAGTAATGGACAATCCTGAATAGAATTTGCACGTCACACGTTCTCTCTTCCAGGGCTCAATGGAGCACAGTATCCTCTCCTCAGTGTGTATACCGGTCCAGGGTCTGATTTTTCTCATATAAACAATATTGCACTTAAATTGGTTAGATGGCCTTAACATTGGTATCTGAATATATATCTTTTTAACATTCATATTTTATTGCACTTTTTTTAATCTAGCTAGGTGAAATGTTAATATGTATTGCAAGTCCATGCATGACATGCCGTATGCTAAATAAATAGATAAATTGTGGCTATTGATTTTATTATTTATCACATTATTTTCTGATGTTAGTGAGCTATAACATAAAATCTAATTTAAAAGATGGTACTCAAACTGTAATTAATTTTAAAAATATTTTATTTCTTTCCTGCAACTGCAGAATGAATAATCTGTATTCAGTCACAGAGGGCACATTAATATGCATTGATAGTGGTGGGAGTGTCTAGGATGTTTCTGGTAGGCTGGAATACATCCTGCCATGTTAATCGTTTGTCTCTGATTTAAGTGAGAAATGGCTGAGTCCTATTGCTTGAGTCTTGTTTGGGGATTTGATTTGTACAGGCCCTGTTTCAGCTTGTTTACTGTAGTCATAGTCACAACTGAGATAGACAATGGCTGTTTTTTGGACATCTTACTTGAACTGAGATGTATGAGCAACCGTGCTTCTTCATTTCTCTAGCCATGCATATTTTATTTCTCTAGCTAAGTTACAAAGAATCATGCCATTTCACATATGACGCTATGCCACAGATGGGCAATGGACTGCATACAGTCCCAAGCAGATTTTGGAAATGATCTGATTCCCCCACATCAAAATTGCAGTAGAAAATTTGGTGCCAAGTTACTAGATCATAGTACCTGTCGTACTTTTTTTGAAAATGTGTTTCTCATTTGTTGTTTCTTTTCTATTTTAAGGAATCTACGCTTTTATCCTAACAGCTATAGCTGTGGGAATTTCTCTATATTTTGAAATGGAGCTTTATTATTTATATGACCACTTCCTGCAATTTGCTATCTGTGCTACAATTTTTAGTTTATTATTGAGCATTTATCTCTATGCCCATTCTATGAAAGCACCTGAGCAAGAATTATCCCCTGGAGGAAATTCTGGTAAGTGAAAATAATATTGGAAAATAATATTTCAGAATACAATAACTCCAATTATTTATGTTATTCCTCTGTTGTTTTATAATATATTATGGGGTTATTGGTAGAAAATTCATAAGAACCATATATATGTTCTTATTTGTAGGGAATATCTTTTATGATTTTTTTATGGGACATGAATTAAATCCGCGCATTGGAAATTTTGATTTGAAATACTTCTGTGAATTACGACCAGGGCTAATTGGTTGGGTGAGTATTAATCTCTTGTTGCACATTCTGCAATAATAAGTAAAATAAATAATGAGATAAGGAAGAAATGGCAAAATCAGAGGAAAATATATTATGGCAGCATTATAGCTGCAATAAAGATGAAAATGTATAATTTTGGAAGTTATTTAGAAGTTTTTCTAGATAAGCTAATTGCAAATGGACATGTACTATAATACATAATATTGTACTGAAGAGGAGGATGCCATTTGAAATATTTTATTCAGCTTACATTATACAATATTGGCTGAATTAGATCATTGTAGACATTTAAGCATAAAAATGGGTAACACACAATTTAATTTTTCCAAAGGCTGTTATTAACTTGGCCATGCTTTTCACCGAGATGAAAGTGCAAGATCGGAACATGCCCTCTCTGTCAATGATACTTGTTAATAGTTTCCAGCTCATCTACGTGGTGGATGCCCTTTGGAATGAGGTAACTAGCAATTTATAGTTCTTAAATGAATTACTGTTAATTTTTTAAAAAAACTGTAGTTGTAAGGTTTACATATCTTTCCTCCAAAAACCCAAGATGATATACAAGCTTGTAAAGTAGAGAGTGATTAATGTAGAACAGTGGTTCTCAATCTTTTTAATGCCGCGACCCCCAACCGGTCGTAAGTCGAGGACTACTCAACTGGTGCAGCACCGTTTGCAGAATGGGACTTTTGGCGGGCTCAGCAGGGCAGAGACAGCCTGGACAATTCCTATTGGCTTTTGAAAGCCAATAGAATTAGACTCTATTCAAGAGAGTCTATTCTATTGGCTTTCAAAAGCCAATAGAATAAAAGGGAGTAGCACAGCTAAGGAAAAGAGGAAAAAAATGGCGGACTGCATTGTTTGGCGACCCCCGTGAAATGGTCGTTCGACCCCAAATGAGGTCCCGACCCACAGGTTGAGAACCACTGATGTAGAATCTTTCAACAAACTTCCATAGGTGAACATGGGGTTCAATTTCATCTTCCTTATTGTGGTCCAACCATTTAACTGCTACTCCAGGGGAATGAGCTGAAGCAGTGGCAGCACTACGTAAGCCTGTGGGAGTGATAGCTAGAGCTGCACAGCTGTCAGGGTTCAGTAGAAGCGCCAGGATTGGCACGTGCAGCTACAGCTGATTGGCCCTTCTGCAGGGCTATGGGGGCTGGGCAGGAGCCCAGGATCAGTGTGCACTTTTGCAGGGCTGCAGGGTCGAGACAGAAGCCCCAAGATCGGTGCTTCTGGCATGCATGGAAGAGAAAAGGAGGGGGAGAGAAGAGGCTATAAAAGGAGAAGGTTTTGGCAGGAGAGGGAGAGGAAAGAGAGATGGAGAAGCAGAGAAATGCAGCCTTGAGAGGAATCAGCTGGAGGTGCACAGAAGAGAAAAGGGAGAGAAGAGAGGATATAAAAGGGAAGAGAAAAGAGGATATAAAAGAAGGAGGGGAGAGAAAGGTTATAAAAGAAGGGAGAGAAGAGGATATAAAAGAAGGAGGGGAGAGAAAGGTTATAAAAGAAGGGAGAGAAGAGGATATAAAAAGGAGGGGAGAGGATATGAAAAAGGGGGAAGAGCAGAGGATATAAAAGGGGAGAGAAAGGATATAAAAGGAGAGAGAATATAAAAGAAGAGAGAAGAGGATATAAAAGAAGGAGAGGGGAGAAAAGAGAGGATATAAAAGAGGAAGGAGAGAAGAGGGTATAAAAGGAGGAGTGAATCTGGTTTCTCCATTGACTTTGTTTGTCAGAAGGTTGCCAAAGGGGAGCACATGATCCTGGGACACTGTGACCATTATAAATATGAATCAGTTGCCAAGCATCCAAATGTAGATTGACCCTGGGGATTCTGCAATGGTCATAAGTGTGAAAAATAGTCACAAGTCACTTTTTTCAATGCTGTAGTAACTTCATACAGTCACTAAGCGAACTGTTATAAGTTGAGGACTACCTGTACTTTATCACTTTTTCCCTTTTATTGGTCAAGTTTTTGACACCTTGCTTAGGCGACTGTTGGTATTCAAATATTGCCATATCCTAAAAGTAGTACTGTGAAAAGGTTGACAAGCCCTGTACTAGATGACCTCCAAGGTCCCTTCCAACTCTATTATTGTTGTTGTGTTTTGAGATTGCATTGCTGAAATTCATAGGCAAGTGAATAATAATGGCAGGGTTTTTGTTTTAGGGAGGGAAAGTTTTATTTTCAGTTTGGAATTGTTTTTGTTTTTAAATGGGTGTGAATGAGAGCACAAGCCTCTATGAGTTAATCCAGAGGTCACCAACCTTTTCATTCTGGCAGCCCAGAGGGAAAGGGAGCAGCTGGGAAATTTGTACAAGTGCGTGGGCACGCACACGGAAACAGGGCTGTGTGCACCTGCACAGTGCTAGCAGCCCTGTTTGTGTAGGCATGCAGGTGTTAGCCACTGCCACTAGGCCCACACACATGCATAAACATGCACAAACCCGCACGGCACTAGCGACTGTGTAGGTGTGCAGGAGCAAACAGGGCCGTGGGCACTAGTGTGAGTGGAAGTGAGTGCATGCACACACATGAGTGCATTGGCCAGCCTGTCCTGAGGCCCAGTGGCCATTAGGTCCCATAGGTTGGGGACCCCTGAATTAATCCATTTCCATTCCCACACTGACATATGCACACTAATGCTGAAACCAGGCAGAATGGCTGAATTTCAATAGCATCATTTTGAAATCACATTTGTGAAAACAATGATGGGAGTAAGAGTTTACGGCTTCTAAGAGATGAATGTTTACCATTCTTCCTTTTATCTCCTTCATAACCCAGAACCATTTGAAAAGGGATATTTTCTCCTCTACCCTTTTGGAGACTTGCCTTCATCATTGGAAAGCTGTCCAATTGCTGATTTTGTTGAGGAGGTTTAAAAATGTTACTTTCCACCCATCTCAAAAATAATCAAAACTTGCTGAAATATCTGTTTCATTGCTACTTAGCTCAATTTTGTCTCAAATTTCTATACTAAGTTCTCTGGCTACACTATTAGAATAAGTTGATTCTACAAGAAAAGGCTATAATATTTTATCTTTTAAAAGTTACTTGATCAAAATGTTATTTTGCCTTAGATACATAAATTGTAGAAGAGACAGTTATTTTGTAGAGTATAATTTAAATGAAAGTAATGTATTTAGAGAAGTGTGAACTCAGAATTCATCAGCAATAAAAGGTATCCTTGCAAAAGGTGTTGTGTAATGGGGCTTGCATTTAAAGAAGCAAAGATGGTAATAATGTAACTATTTTGAAAGTTTCTTATCTAACTACTAATTAATTGAATATTCTTTTGTTAATATTTTAGGAAGCAATTTTAACGACAATGGACATCACAAATGAAGGGTTTGGATTCATGCTAGCATTTGGAGACTTAGTGTGGGTTCCCTTTCTCTACAGTTTACAAGCATTCTATTTAGTGAATCATCCAAATGAGATTTCGTGGCCTGCAGCTTCTGCAATTGTGACTCTAAATAGTAAGTTATGATAGGAATGTATTATTTTGCATTACTGCATAGCGCAGCACAAAAGATTTCAGCTGAAGATTTCTCCCCATTCAGTACTGAGCAAGAAATGGAATAATTGTAATAATACTATACAGTCAAATGGTCAACAAGAGATGAGATAATATGAGATTGAGGGAATTGTGAACTTCCAGATGATGATATATCCAAATTCTACCTATCTCAGTTGTCAATTATTATGAAAGTTATAATCCAACAATAATAAAAGTCCACCCTTAATTTTTTTTCTAAATTCTGTGATTACCATATTCCTATTTTTAAGGATTGTTTAGATTGATGGTAAAATATTATCACTAGTAGTATAACATTTGTCATAATTAACTTGGAAGTATACTCAATCCTACATGGGAATATAATTGACATAGTACAATAAAGTATGTAGAAAGATTCAAGTATCCCATTATTCAGATTTTAACTTTTATATTTTAATACTTTTTTCATTCACTTCATCTTTTATGGTGTAGAATTGTAATAGAAATTGTCACTTTCTGCAGCTCCCATTATCCTCCAAATATTTCTCAACAAGTCCCAAAGGTGCTTTTTCATGAGGCAACTAGACTTTCTTGTTTTTATTTGAAGACGTTTCGCTTCTCATCCAAGAAACGTCTTGGAACTGTTGAAAGTACTGTGTGGTAGATTGGAGATAGAACAGCCCTCTGTCAATAGAGGGGGGAGGGTTATGACATCATCTATCTCCAGTCTACAACACAATCCTTTCAACAGTTCCAAGAAGGCTCCACACCCATTTGCACTACTCGGGTGACCCTGACATCACAGATAAACCTCCAAGTGGCCTCAGCGACTCTAAAAGAATGCAAATGAGCAGCTGTCTGCGGGGAATATAAATTCTTCCATTTCCCACCATCCAGTCAGAGTTGAAGAAGTTTCGTGGATGAGAAACGAAATATCTTCAAAGAAAAACAAGAAAGTCCAGTTGCCTTTGAAAAAGCATCTTTGGGACAACTATGACTGGATGACTGAGAATCTCCATAGACACATCTCAACAAGGAAAGGGAACAGATGGAGAGGGGAGGGGAGGGAAGGAAAAAGAAAAAGGAAAGGAAGAAGGGAAGGGAAGAAAACACAACAAAGGGGGATCAGCTGTATGGAAACCCAATATGGATTCCATCTTTTGCATAAGTTAAGAAATGTGCATGTGTTACCTGCTAGGATATGGTATAGGACATTGATAATGTATTAGTAATAAGTCTTGGTTTGCTAAAGACTGAATTTAGTGATAATAAAATTGAAAAATATGTGCATCCATATAAATGTTACCCTTATCATTATTATGAAATGATAACAAATAATAAAATATTTTTTCTATGTTATAATCGGTACTCTTTTTTTCCTCAAGTTGTTGGGTATTACATTTTTCGTGCTGCCAACACACAAAAGAATTTATTTAGAAGAAATCCAAAGGATTCAAAACTTGCTCGTAAGTAATGTTTAGACTACTAGTTTCATACCAGTAGTCCACATAATATTTATACATAGGAATATTTTCTATTGCATTCTATTATATACATATACATATATATATATATATGTCTATTATGCAGATTTCAATGTTATTCCTACTGCAACGGGAAAAAACCTCCTTGTGTCTGGCTGGTGGGGCTTTGTGCGTCATCCTAATTATTTAGGTGATATCATTATGGCTCTGGCTTGGTCCCTACCTTGTGGTAAGTTAATAAAATAATTTTATCTTACACTTTTCCTGTTTCTTTTGCATGCCTGTTTTGTTGGTAGAGTGATATTTACTGACTGTAATACATGTTTCTCATTGCCAAAGATTTATATGTGATAAAATGCTTGAAAGTAAAAGAATTTTCACAGAAGGAGAATATAATTAAAAAATAATGAGATATAACATAGACAATGATGTGATTGTCTTTCATGGCAGTATTCCTTTGCTATATTTTTATTAAATATATAAAAAATATATATGTTTGAATACATTTGTAATGATTCAAAGCTTCAATATTTTTTTAAAAAAATAATAAAACCCACATTAATAATTTATACTTAATTATTTAATTAACTAGTTTTTAATTAAAATTACAATTAAAATATTTAAATATTTCACATTACATATATATATATATATATATATATATATATATATATATATATATATTTGCACTTATAATAACATTATGACTGATGGGTTGAGGAAAAAGTAATGACATTTTCTCTATATTTTTTATAGGATTCAACCACATTTTACCATTTTTCTATGTCATATATTTTACTGGTTTGCTTATACACCGAGAAGCCCGTGATGAACATCAGTGTAAGAAAAAATATGGTTTGGCATGGGAAAAATACTGCCAACGTGTACCATACCGCATATTTCCATACATCTATTGAGCAACATCCTGATACAAGATACAGAATTTTGGCAATGAAACCTTTGGTGTAGACATCATACCTCCTGCCTTGGCACTTGGAATATATAATAATTGTACTGGATGTTCTAAAAGATACATTTAGATAGTGCATTTGCACATTTTTTTACCAGCCATCTAATTGATGAAGCCTTATAACTTTTTAACCACTTGTCATTTTAAGTGACATATTTTTTTTATTAAGAAACAGTAAACTAGTTGTATAGTGCATGAAAAGTATTAAGTAATTTGTATGCTTTATGAACTGGTTATCTGATGAGTAATGTTCATTTTCTGTCCTGTAAGAAAGAAAACCAAATTTGGGACTTAATTACCAACATTTTCTTTCTCTATAATTTTGTTTTGTATTTTTAGCCTTGGTCAAAAAACATCGTATAAAAAATTAAAAGCATACTAAGATCCAGTGGAAAGCGACTTTTACTATGTTCGTGCTTCCTAATTATATTTGTTCTCACTCAGACCTGATTCCCTTGAGGCAGAAAGATAGAGTTTAGAGTTATAATACATGACTCTTCTGCCATATAAAAACAGGCTCCCATTTAAGTTCTGAACAACATATATGTGGAATTTTTTAGTTGAGTATTGTACACAGTACAGTTGTAAAGGGATATATAAAATTTCCCATAAGCTCTCATGGAATGTCTCAGGTTTGAAAATATTAGTAATAAAAAACATTAGAGCTTTATTTAGTGGTAATAAAAAGTAGTGCAAGATGTGAAATATTGTACAAACTGCAGCTTTCCTTTATAACATTGAGTTTGTTTTATAATATTTGGCTGTAAAATGGAATTGTTTTTCAAAGTTTGATTTTTTTTAATTATAACCATTTGCATATTTTTGAAAAAATGTAAAGTATTGTATTATTGTGAAACAGTTCAAGAGCTGATGATTTCATTTAAATATGGTGATGCATTATGAAAAAAAGAAAACTTCAAATTTTACAACTTGGCATTACTACCTCAAAGTAGGTTATTTTGCCTTTTTATATTGTTACGTATAGAAAAAAAATGCCAATATTCAAATTGCTTTTTAAATTAGCTTTTTAATAAAAAGTGGAAATTAAAATCAACTATATATGCACTAATGCATTTTTTATATTTTTGTATTCATATCTTTTAACTATAGCTATGGAGTTTTACTCATTCATAGCTTTAACAATAGTAATTATTGAAATGGCTGTAATTGACAGAACAATTGCTATTTTAATATATAAAGTTTGAAGGCAGAGGTATTGAAATAATTTTTTCAAACCTTGAATTTCATAATTTTATAGCAGGTAGAAAAAGTACTCATTTAATATCTGTGTAAAACACATATTTTGTATATATGTATATGTAGCATATTCTTTATAACATTTGCTTTTAGTTTTAATATAGCTTATACTACTTTGAAAATATTGTGCAGCAATAATTACTGTGAAATATTATACAATATAGCAGACTCTCTTTTCTTCCTCTTCCCTCTACTATATTTTATCTATCTACTAGCTTTTGCTGGACATTGCGTGCCTTTATGAAAAATGTGAATTCAGTCTATTTAACCTAAATGTTTGCCAAGTTTTGAAATAGAAAGACCCTATCACATTTGAGTAGCATTTGGTAATCTTTATTCCTTATATATTCATAAGAGCTGTTTTAGTTCTGAACAAAACCATTTTTAAATTAGATTATAGTAATTAAATAGGGGGCTTGGGGGCAATAACTATTCCAAAAATGATAATGGCATTTTTTAATTCTGTGATGATTATGCTCCCACCCCTAAACACTCTCCAAAACTTTTGAGCTACATTTTACATCTTTCTGTTGGCCAGATTGACTAGGTTTGATGAAGGCTGTGGCCCTGAACACTTTTAACAAGGCTGGTTATCTATGAGCAATAGGTAGTATAGACAGTCCATGATTTTCAGGTATTCTACATAAACTTTCTGAAGGAAGGCTTTTTAAAGATAAATATATTGCCCCGGGAATTAAAATAAACATCAGTTTGTCATGATTATTTTTCCTTTTACACCTAGAATGTACTTAGCTTTCACTTCATAATTAAAAATTAGTCCAAAAATTGTTTGATGCAGGAAGAATTATTTATTAAGAATCTTGCATCCCTTTCTTGACAGACTTCTAATATTTATTTGTTAATTAAATGGATGTTTACTGTTCTTTTTTATCAAATATTTTCAACAGAAACTAAATTATGACCAAGTTTGGTTATATTCATGTTGGCTTGATAGTGATATTCTCCTTTCATACTCTTCATTGAAATCAATTAAGAATGTGTTTCCTGTGCTCCTTCCTACTTTATCTTAAGTGGACAAAAATAGATATCTACAATCTTCTTAGTTAGACTTGACACATACTCCCCAGTTCCTTTAGTGAAGAAACACATTGTTTTGTTTAGCAAATTAGATTAAGTGTATTGGCAAAAATTTGCTTGTACACAAGTTAGAAGTATCCACAAGGGAATGAATTACCCTGGATATATTTTTTTTAGCCAACTGACTATTTCTACATTTTCAAGAGTTGGACAGTGTAGTCTCTTTTATGTGAAATTTCAGCCAAGTTAAAGTGAATAAAAATAACTGCTTTCCCTTAATTTTTTTCCCTCCCCTTGCATACTTCTGTGACATGTACTTCACAGAATGCCACTTAAAGCCTACAATTTGGTATATGTCTTCTGGAGTGACATTCTTTTGAGATGGAGTAGCTAGCAATTCTTCTCAAGAGTTGCATCAGGATGGGATATTAGGAAGATAGTTTTCAAGGGAGATGTAGGTCATTTGGAGAAAATAACTACCTTGCCAAGATCACCACATCTTCATTTTTTGCCCAATTTTTAAGGCATAGAATCCAGTGGCCATGTTTTCCTCCGTTAAGAAATAGGTGAAGAAAACTATGGTATGGTCTTACAAAATTTAAAACTTTAAAATTTCTCTAGTGAAATGAACTATGGACCAAACTATAATTTGCAAATATTTGAAAACATTCAACTATTTCAAATTATGATTTTAAGTAATAAAACTGCTTAATAAGGGAAAAAAGGTTGCTAAAATTGTATTCTTTCCTAGAAAGTTTAAGTCAATACGAAAGAAGATAGGTATCATATCTTGGAAGGGCAGTCTATTCCGTAGGAATTTCTCAGTTTCTCAGGATTTGGCTTTGAAATCTGAAATGAAAAACTGGAAAATCTCAAAGATGTAATGGGTTGAGGGAGCAACAATTGTTTATTAAGGCAAATCTCAGTTGAGCCAAATTAGCTTGAGCAGCATAATAGACAAGGTTGCATGCATAGCCTTGCGACCATCTCATTAAGAAAATAAATGTTTAAGCTAGTTTGCAAAACAGATTTCTACCATCCCTACAGTGTTAGCTCTCCCATCTCAGAAGATCTCCAATGTAAGAACTGAATGTGATAAAAATTATTGGCTGACTGTTCAGTGTCAAAGGGTTCATTGCATAATTCAATATCACTCAACATTCCTGAAGTTGTAATGCTGCGTTCCTTTTTCAATAGCACAAAAAGATACCTGTTTACAAAAGGTGTGAAAAAGGCTTTTTGCAGATAACAGTAAAAAGAGAAAAAAAACTGGATGGATCTGCTTATAGGAATTTATGTTAGGATGGTAATAATAGAAATCTGGCAGTTATCTTGAAACTCCAATATTCATAAAATCATGGATGGTATCTATAGTGCCAGGGAAATCTAGACAGAAGGATATTTTAGATTCCTTTTTGTGAACTTAGAAATTTTTCTGCTTGGCAGGAACCATAATGAGTTACCAAAAATAAGTCATGCTAGACTAGGACATTGGAATGGGAATTACTGTTGTTTTGCTTTCCTCAATATCTCACTTGGGAGCAATACAATTATCCTGTTAGCCTGCAGAATTAAGAGAGAGAATAAAATCAACTAGTGTGAGTACATAACTTAAGGGATGATTACCTAGAATCACTTGAAAAAGCAATGACATTCTTCTCTCAGTGTTGGAGAAGATTCCTGAGAATATAATGGACAGCCAAGAACAAACCAACGGATATCAAAATCAACCCACAGTTCTCACTCAGGTACAAGTGGCCAGGCTCAAATTGTCCTTCTCTGGATACAATCTCTAGCTCTCTAGAGAAGGCTTTAATGCTGGGAAAGACGGAAGGAAAAAAGACCACCAGCAGCAGGGTGGATGGATTCAGTTAAAGTGGTGGTGGTGCTTTGTTGGGAAACCTGAAAGATTAGGGACATAATTGACATGAATAATATGTTTTTGCTAAGAAACAGCACTGTCAATCATAGAATTTGGCAAAACCATGATTTACAAATTATAACACTAGCTAAGCCAAAATTAAACCCCCAGACTTAAACTATTTAGAATCTATAGCCAGCATGACCTTTTGTGAGAACTTTGGAAACTGAAGCACACATTTTAAAAATACCAGAGAAAAGGTTTATTAGGCTGAAATAGGAACAGGTATAAAATTATATGTATTAGGATAGCAATCCTAATTTTTGGATTTGCAGGAATATATGGAATTTTGAAAACATACAAGTCCTGATATAAAATTATTCCTAGCAGCTTATCCATTCATTTACTAAAATAGTAGTCATGGGAAATCAATTTGGAAGCACAAATGTACCAGAGAATTATCTGTCACCTGCTTTTAACCTTGCTTAAATTTTACATTATTCCAGGCGCTATCCAGATCCACCAGGGTGCAGCCATCCATCATTATTAGGGTTATTGAACCTATTTGGGATGCAGAAGATTCTTAGAAATAAAAATTTCTAGACAAAATGCCAGTAATTTAAAAAAAAAATTTTTCAAAAACTAGCTGGATTTAAGAGCCCTTGAGTGCAAAAGGAGAGGCCTCTAGGCACATTACCAGAGGCAATGTATAATCCAGAGGCTAGATTTATCATGTGCCATCTTTGATCACTGCCTATTCTCATGTAATTTATAATGATTGACTAAAGGCAAAAAACAAAACCATAATATAAATTTGAATTTGCACATATTGCATGGGAAACAACTTTATTATTAATCTAAAACATTAAACAATTAAAACTAGGTTGTATCTGATCCTAGACTGAAACAGTGAAGTATTCATTTCAAATGAGGGACAATAATATTTTTTATTTCTTAATCATCCAGTTGGCATAACAGTGCAACTCCTCTCATTATCCAGTGGCTAGGAGTTACCAGACTTGGCAGATTAACTGCAGTTATAAAATTTATAGATGCACCCGTAGAAGACAGCATTCCTGTTCTTTGAGGTGTCTTGTATAAAGGACATTCATATAAGAGCCGGCCTTCTTCATCACAGTGACTTGGCCAAAAGGTTATCTAAAAATAATTAAATTAAAACATTAATAAGTGCAATTTCTACATATTAAATAAGTTGTATGCCTGAGGACCAGTAAAGAATCTGGGACCAGCACGTGTTGTTATAATAAAGGAACAATTTAAATACATAGTGCTCATTGAGAGGTGGGGCTCAAATTTTAGGTCTTTGCAAGAACTTTGTTTGGACAACCTGTAAATCAGTTGATGCTCCATCACAAATATATTTTAAAAAGCAATTGTTATACCAAGTATAATTCTTCCAAAACACAGAATAGTATAAAACATAAAAATATTAGGTCCAACACAGCATGGCATCAAATAGTCATTCACACCTTAGTAATATCACAATGGATGTCTGTCATGTACTCTACATGAGACTGCTCTCAAAATATTCAGAAGCTATAGCTAGTTCCGAATATGGCAGCATGGAGAGTGCCAAATGCCTATGTGACCACACTGTTCCATGAGATGCAGTGGTTATGGATAAGCTTCTCAGCAATCCAAGATGATGTTTATCATTTATAAAGCTCTTTATGGGATAGCACTGTTTCTGGCTGCTTCTGTCCATCTATGATTTGGCAGAATAGAGATGTTACAAGTCCCAATAATGAACAGGGCCCAGAAAGAGTGCCTTTTTTTAAATTGCAGGGCCTGACCTGGAATAATGTCCCCTCCAGAAATCCAGAAGCTATTGTAAATGTGGATAGTCTCCTAGACTTTGAGGCAGGGTGCAGATAGAACCCTTATTGGATGAATTTGTTCACACCATTGTCTGAAATGGTATAGGGTTTCCTGCCTGAGCAGGGGGTTGAACTAGAAGACCTCCAAGGTTCCTTCTAACTCTTGTTATTCTGTTCTATTCTGTTCTATTATTATTATGTCTTCAGGCTGCTTATCACCCCCCCCCACACACACACACACCTTTGGCATTGTTTTCATGAGAAAAGAAGCTGTTCTCCTATGGTCTGGAAAACTCTAGATAGCTTTCCTTCTTACTCAAAGCTAAATTTAATTTTTGGTGTCCCTGAATAAATCATAACTTCAGTGCTTCAAATAACACTACCACCCCTGTAAAACCTTGCTTTTATAAAATTGCTTCTGTAAATTAGGGAACAGGCTTCTCTGGTGCTGAGGTTTCAAGCTGAGACATTTTTACATAGCCATATTATGGTGACAGTAAAAGATGAAGAGAGCAGCAGTTGAGGTAACCCTCCTCCCCCAAGTCAAGTTAATTTATATTTGATGTGCTTGATTAATGGAACAGAGGTTAACAGTTGAAAACTGAAGGCTTAGTAGAGTTAATGTGTGATAATATCCACATATTCATGATGAGGATATTAATGAATGAAATGTAGGAAATTAAAAAAAAAAAAAGAATTGGTAACAGCAGGCCAGTGAAATGAAAGCCAGGAAGAAATCAAAAGTTAATCTGACAGAAGACAACTTACAATTCCATTTATTGGTAATACCATAGCAAAGTCAAGATTAAAGAAGGTGAAAAATATAGGAATCAGAGCCATAAATTTCTTGCATGATTCTTAAGTAAGAAAACATTGGGATAGTGACAGAATTTTTTTGTAAAAGATTACACTAATCTATCTTACAGATACTGGTAATAGGCATTTACTTCAGGAATTGAAGATACTTGATACCAGAATATTTTACAATTTAGGAAAAAAAGATAGAGCTACCTCTAAATCTACTTAAAACAACTGTCATGTTAATTTAAATATCAGCAAAATCTGATGCTGAGGTTACTTCAGCTTTTGAATCAAATCAATACTTTAAGAGTATAAGAAAAAAAATAAAGATAAGAGTGCATTTGCAGGCTAAAAAAGAATAAGATAATAAGCACCATGGATACCTGGAAGGACTTCTATCTTGCCCCCACATCCCATAACCACAAAACCACTTTTACCTCTTCATTCCAGAATTCAAATATAGATATATTTGTGCTACTGAACAAAGATAACTATGACATCCTAGCGCATGGCTGGAAATAATTTATGCAAAATATGTCATTTTAATTAAAACAAAAGGGGCAAAATTCCAAAACAGCTCAAAGCAGCATAATTGGTCAGGTTATTTGAGTGTGTATAGGTAAAGAAAACAGGATGGTAGAAAAAAACAGTAATGAAATATTTTAGAGGAGAAAGCAGTTGGCTGAATATAATTCCAAACAGCAACATTCCCACTTGTTTAAAACATACTTCTTCAAGTACGTGCTACATTATAATAATGCAGTAACTTATAACATTTTCTTAAACCTGAGTAATCAAAATAGAAAAATGTCCTACCAAGATAGTGAAACTATACTACTTACACTTTGTGGTAAAAATTGGATGTCTGGTAATGGATAAAATCTTCTATGAAGTTCAGGTTCATCCAATGCCTGTGTACTGAGATTCCAGCATGCACCATCTATGTATAAGCCATAAATTTTAACTCCAGTTTCATATTGAGAATCTTCCTAAAAGATAGATGATATTTGTACTCAGTATTGATGTGGATTGCTCCAAAAGAGTGGAAGATTTAACCAAAAAAATAAACCCTTGTCCTTTTTAGAGAGCTAAAAGTGAAGATAACTAAGCTCATTGCACAGGAATTACAGGGGCATCTGCAGTGATGCAAAATAGGGAACATGGCCACAGATGCTATCTTAGCATTTCACAGTCCCCTCCTCCCTCCTCATCATCATGGAGATGATGTCAGAAAAATTAGGATAGATACTTTCCCCTTTCCCTGATGAAAAGACACACATATATATTAACTTTAGATGCTGTTAGATCATCACAGGGGGGAAGATACTTGTTACTTGAGGACTATCTGTCCCTTTTGCAGGCTTGCTTATCTTATTGCAGAAAAAAATGCAAAAACACTTTGCTTATTTATTTTTCCAATTTGTATGGCTTCCATAACTCATCAGAGTGAGCACGGGCAATTAAAATAAAAACAACAATAAAAAGGATAAAAACAAAACATATCTTCTGGTCATCAAACACATCCTGATCCAAATCCCCAAAGGAAAAGCCAGGATTTTAATAAGCTAGCAGAGTTGGGACCGATCAAATCCTGGCTGTAGGGAGAGGAATCATTTCAAAGGGTGGGTGCTGCCATTGAAAAGGTCAGGACAGATGACATGATGCAAACAGGAGACCTGCAGCATAGCCAGCCTGGAGAAACTTAAACCTTTTGAGGATTTACTTGCTGCAGCTATTGCATGCCACAGAGTTGTGTGTTAAGTAGGTGGTCATATAAATCCCAGTAATAAATAAATACGTAAATAAAGGCCATAGAGCCCATTTAAGATAAATCATATTACTTCATAAAAAAGATGATTTGCTTTAGAGAAATGGTATACTAAATCCGTTTCCTATCTGAGCTTACCTGCTTATAATTTTCATTGCAATATCTTTATCTGATTTCTTCCTACATGATTTCATAAATATATTCCAGATGTTTTTCAATTGTAGCATTTATATGCACTTTTGATATGTAGCCAAAATTTAGGCATATATACAACTACCATACATGATGGTTGTATGGATACCTGAATTTTGACTACATATCAAAAAATATTCCATATCTTCAACTGTTAAACCAGAACAAAGGTCATGCTCAGCTGGCATGCATAGGCAAACCTGGGAAGTAGAAGCTTTGCTCTTTTGAAAAATGAACCTCCTTCATGGAGGAAGACAGAGCATGAGTTTGGTCATCTGTTGAAAACTGTTTCCCACGGGAAAGGAAATTTAAATGTTAATCTCCTCATCTCCAGGCAAAGTGATAATATCTTATAAAACTCTCTACTTACCAATGGGAATTTGTTACAGCACATGGAGAAAATAATCTGGATAGCACCACCTTTCAAGACTTAACAAATTATATCGGATGCTTGGACACAAGTATAAAATTATGATAATCCCAAACTACAATTTATAATAAACTTTGGAAGGCCATTCATCCCATGGTAGGAAATAGAAAATGTAAGATGAAGATGAAACTAAGAAAAAAAATCACCAAAGTCCTATTTAAACTGGATTTAATCACATTCTTACCTTAAAGGCTTTGTTTAATATATTTTCTTTTCTATTGAAACTTAACTCTTCATCTTGAGTTAATGGAAGCACTTTATGTGTAAAACTAAGTGAATCCACTGTTACTTTATTCAACCGAGCATAATTCTGACACACAGCAATAAGAAATCCTTCAAGAACAAAATACACAGATTGTGCACTTTATTTGTTACCAATCTTAAAAAGTTAATTAAATTTACTTTTTAATTATGTGCAGATCATTTTATTCTTTGCAAAGAGTGAATGAATTTGTTATTTGATGTACAAGATGAGTGGTTAAGAAATATGAAATATAAATAAACAAAATGTAATTTTTTGTTCAGTTACTCCTCAAATTATTAATACAGAGAATTACAAAGTACACAAGATTTCCCTCATCTTTAATGATAGCCTCCCCACTTCAGAACACATTTGCAGAAGGTATGTGGTCGAGAAAAACTGAAGTGGAAGTGAGGGAGATCAAGAAAAACATGGAAAAAGAGAAGCAGTAATATCAGCATTATCTGGGATATATCATATTGTAATCCAGATTATATCATATGAGCATCACAGGCAAATCCTAACTCTACATCTATATTAATTCAGTTGGAACATTTTATATACTGTATCTATCATAGGACATAATTTATAAACCTTTAAACACACTAATACACTTGAAAACAATATACTGTGGAAGTTTTCAATGGATTCTCTAGACCAGGGGTAGGCAACCGTGGCTCTTTTATGACTCGTGGACTTCAACTCCCAGAATTCCTGAGCCAGCTGGCTCAGGAATTCTGGGAGTTGAAGTCCACGAGTCATAAAAGAGCCACGGTTGCCTACCCCTGCTCTAGACTATCTAGACACTAGATATTCTTTATAATGTAATGAAATACAAGTAGTCTTCAGTTAATGACCATAATTGAGACTGATCATTCATTTACTAAGCGAAAAAAGTGAAAAACCATGTCACCAGGCCAACTTATGAAGACAGTTCCAGCAGTTCTGGTTGTGGTAATTAAGCATGATGTCATGTGAAGGCAACTTGTACTTCATTACATTCCTGCCAGCTTCTCATTGACTTTGCTTGTCCAAAGCCTCAGTTAAAGTTACAAGTGATGATTACATCATTGTGAAATGCTATGAACGTTGTAACTGCATGTCAGTTGCTACATGGCTGGAGGGACATTGCAGCAGCTGCAACTGCAACGACTTTTTGTAAGTCTCCTTTTTTCAGCATTGTTGTAACTTTGAACAGATATTGAATGAGTAGTCACTAGGCAAGGACTACTTGTAATATAAAAGCTATTAGCACTACAAACTATTTTAATTAGTGAAAATTAAAATAGTTAATGGATAAATGTCTATGAATAAAATAAATAACAAAATTATGTACCATGTGGAAAAAAGAAACCTGGAAGCCAAAAATAGCTAGGATGTCCTTGATAACTGGCATGAAAGTCAGGATATTCACCAAGATGAAGTGGTATTTTGCTTTGTCTCTGAAGCACCAATAAATCATTAAACCTGTTCAAAACATTAGTAGGTTTACGAATATTACATTTTTCAGTAGCTAACTGAAATTAGTGTATTATTATATGTCTCTAAGTAGTAATCAAATAATCCAGTAATTTTGATACAATTCAACTGTAATATTTTCTTCTAGCAATTTTTGGCTCTTTAGGGAGACAATGGAGTTTTCAGTTTCTCAGAAATTGACCTTCTCATTTAACTAGACCAACATGCAACTGATTCCTACATTGCAAAGTGGCTCATAATCTCAAAGCCTGGAGTGGAAGGCTCAGAAAACCTCCAGTCCAACTGTTAGGATTTTCAACCCACCTCTCGCTGTAATGGCTGAAAGGAGTGAGGCTGGTGTCTGGTGTGTGCATATTTGTGTTTGTGTGTGCGAAAGAGAGGGAGGGAGGGAGGGAGGGAGGGAGGGAGGGAGGAAGAGAGAGAAAGAGAGATTAAATCCCAGATGGAGAAAGTAAAGATTCAAGTGATGACCTGCCTATCATTAAAAACCCCAATTCTCTGAATCAATTCTCTTATTATATGTGGCATGCATTCATTGAGTTCTATTAAAAAAATGGAAACCAATTATAAAATTAAATGCAAAATTAATATAATCAATTTAAAAGCATACATATACAGTATATTATATGTATCCATGGATTTTAACATCCAAAATGGTAAGCTGATTACTAGAGAAAAAGGAATGATTAAAATGACACAACTTGCAACCAGCTTTTAAAGAATGCCATGACTTATAGATTGGCACTTGTGCCTTGGATAAGGTAGAAAATCTGCTGCTGTAATCAAGATAATATCTATGGTTCTATCATATTAAGGGCAGGATCTAAATGCCTGAGAATGCCATCCAATTTATAGAACATTCTAATATAGACGTGAATAGAAAATTCATTTTACAAATGCCAATTTTTGTATAACATTTTACTACCAGCTTAACAGTTCTACTCCTGAAATCAAACACAGGATACCTTTAGGCTGCACTGCAATGGTTAACATGAATAAGGTCTAGAAAAGCAGAGATACAGATATAAATGCAAAAAGCAAGCTAGTTAAAGCAATAGTCTCCCCTATAATAATATAAGGGTGGAAGAGTTGGACACTAAGAATAGCCGATTAAAGAATTGACACCTTTGAACTGTGGTGCTGGTGTAAATTATTGCATATACCATAGATATCCAGAGTAACTAACAGAGATGTGCTAAACCAGACGCATCACTAGAAGCTAAAATCATAAGACTACATCTATTTACTTTGGCCATGACAGGCACCCAAATTCATTGGAAAAATCAATGATGCCAGAAACAGTTAGTGGAACAAGAAGGGGCAAGCAAAGAACATGGTGGCTTGATAATATCAAATCTGATACAAAGATGAACATCCAACAACTGAAAGAAGATTGTTTGACAGGGTAGCATGGAGAGCACTTGCCTATAAAGTCACCAAGACTCAAACATGACTGAATGGTTAAAACAACAACAATCAGCTTTCTGATCTCATCAACACAGAGCTTTTAACTCTAGCTGAAACTTTCCCATAATAAATGTGTGCATAAGACATATATATGTATGTGTATGGTCACTGGCTAGAATCACAATTCAATAAAAGGCAGGTACAGAAAAAAAATACTAATGATTAAAATTAATTATCTATAAAACAGGCCATTCGCTGTGTTAAATTCATTGTTCCCTCATTCTGTATATACACACAAAAACCATCCTCTCACATAAAAGTTCATAAACTTTGTTTCTTTTCTTCCACCAAAAAGAACAAAGAAAAAGAAAATAAATAGGGTGGTAATGATGTGCTGTACTGGGAAGGAAGAGGCAGAGAGAGAATAGTGCAACAATAACATCAAGAAACAAAGTAACTGGAAAAGAAAAGAAGTTACTATGCATTTTGTTATTTTTGAAATATAGCTTCCATTTAAAAGGCAAGATGCCCTTGAAGAAAACAAAGGAATAACTCTCTCCATGACTGAAAATCAGCCGAGATAGTTTTCTAAAGAGGAGAACTATATGTGAAAGCATGCAACAAAAGTTTATGGATTCTGTAGACTTTTTTTTTTTTTTTAGTATTTTCACCTCCCCAATAAAGTTACTGATTTGCCTGAGGCAAAATCATAGAAGTAGTTAACAAATACTATGTCATGCTGATTTTAACTTAAATAGGAAAGTCCAACAGAAAAGATACATAATACTATAACTTAGAGTATATATAATTTGCCTTCATGTTATCAGGCAATTTTACACAGTGGTAAAGAATATATAAAATAAGAATTGTATTTGCAGAAAAAATCCTGAAGACTGATACTTAAATAAAAGAATTCAAGAACTTAAATAGAATTTAGAATAACTTAGAACAAGAATTCAGAACTTCCAGCGCTATTCTGATTGATTGATTGAAGAAAAAATATCTTTATTTAGGATGTGAATGTACAGTATTGAAGCAGATGTCTGTGATGCTTTAATTTCCTTTCTTGGAATGAGTGGGGTTTATTCTTGATGATCTAAATAGCCCTTTACAATCCAGATTCTATGTGATTGTTTTTTAAAACTCTTTCCCCCAATGATGAGCATTTGTCCATACAGCCATCAGGGCTGAACCTGACTCCATGGCACCTAAGAAGCTAATGCAAAGTGTGTACAGTAAATATACAGGGAAAGGGAAATGACTGGCAATGTTAGGAGTGCAGGAGGAGAAGTTGCTTCTGTTTCACTTGGAGTGAGAATTCAAAATAATAGAAAATGAGATTCAGCATCCTTGGACTCCCTCACTTTCATTGTGGAGAAGCTGAAATACCTCCTTTTGAAATAGTCATTAGATTTTTTTTTTTCCTTTCAGCAATTCTTTCTGTCTATTTGTATATGACTATCCCATCCACTTCAAGGTAATGAATTTTGGAGGGAAGAAAATCATCTTCATTTTAAGTAACTATAATGTCTTTGACACTGATACCCAAAGTTGAGTTTATATTGTTGTTTATATTACCTTGCTTGCATAAAGGTGATAATTCGATCAGCCCACATGGCAAAGAAATTCACTTGTATAATGAGATCATCAATCCAGGATCCTAAAGGTTTATTTGTCTTAAAAGAACTTTGCTGTACAGATTTACAAAAGAATGGAACAAAAGATAAAGTGTACTTGCATTTTTTCAAAAAGTACATTAATATGCAAACATGACATAGAGCATCAATAGCAAATTATTCCACTTCAATAACAGACAAACACACATCATTGAATCAGATGACATTATTAATTTATGGTTGATACTCATGTTAAACTGAGCACAGGAAGACTCTATGATTTTGAATAATTTTTAGGAATTTTTTTAATTTTATTTCATCATTCATTTTATATGGCCATCCATCTCACCATTGTTTTTCCAGGTAGTTACCGGAAAATTAAAAATACAACCAACAACAAAAATAAAATATATAAATAGCAGCCATGATAAAGCAACTGAACATAACAATCTAATGAGCTCTAACTGAAAATTAACTTTGCAAGTTGAAGTGGTTGCCAGTTTGCTACTGGACTGTTGTTAGCTATAAAGGGCCACATGGCACAGGGCCTAGTTACAATGTTTCCCGTTGTATCTGCCTCACAATCCACCTGGCAGGATTGGCATGCTTCAGGTTCCATCAGTTAAACAAAGCCACATATTGGGACCCCTAAAATGGGGTTCTTTGTAGTAATGCCCACCATCTGGAATGAGATTCTCCCCAAAATTCAAATGATTTCCACTCTATTGATATTTTAAAAGGCATTAAACTTTCTCCAAGGCCTTTGGAGAAGACAATTGATGCCCCTTTCTTCCTATCGATTCCTCTCTGGGTTTATTTATTTATTTGCCATCATTGTTATTTTATCTTGTGCTGGTTTTGTGATTTTTGTAAGGCTAAACTGGTGGGTGATTGGATGTTGTTTTGTGATTTGCTATTAGCTTCTTTCATGATTTGATTTAGTTTACCAGTCTATCTTGGAATTTCCTAGTGGTCTTTTATACATGTTCCAACCAGATCTAATTCTTCTTATGCATTTTGAAATAAGAGTCAGATAAATACTTCACAACTTCCCCCAATAGTTTATAACTTTCTTATCATGTATAAATTAGAATTCAAATATGTACATGAATATTTCAGCATATCCATTATTTTTTTGATCTACAGTAATATATCCACAGCAATTATATATAATTTACTAGATATCATGTGCATTTTTGGAGTAGAATTTTCTTAAAACTAATTAGTAGCTATTGTTTAAAAAAAAATTCTATAGAATCAATTTCACATAAACAGAAAGATAAGAAGTCTAATATACACACATAAATGTATGTGTGTGTGTTTCTCTGTGTGTGTATATAAATATATATGTAAATATCTATATATATATATATGTATATACTTATTTGAAGCATAAAAATGCAAATCTATTTACTCCAACCAGAAAACATAAACATGTTTTGTATTTGTAATTTTGTAATTCCATTTGTATTTCTAAGCTTCATCGTCCTTGCTATATTTTAGTTTTATCCTTTATGTTTTATTGATTTTATTGAAATTCCTTGGTTTGATTGTCTTAGAATCATTGAGAGTCAGGTAGCATACAAGTTTAATAAATTACTATGGTTTGTCACCCAGTCAGCCAGATATTTAGATTGCATTTCTGTCCAGCTATCAAATCCATTATTATTATTATTTAGCAAAAGTAAAATAAGAGATTGTTCACACACCTCCCACAAATCAGCTACTATGCCTTTCAATATTGAATTATAAAGGTCTTCTAATCTTTTAGTGAAGATAATTTTTCCTTTGATTCCTTGCTGAAGTTCTTGTAATGACTGAATTATTAAGTATAGTAAATTATTACAATGGTCAATCTCCTGGCGCAAAACAGGTAGCAAAGGTGAATTGGTAATAGAATAAAAATCTATTGTGAAAGAAGAGAGAGAGAACTGGTTAATGAGGCTAAGGTCACATTGTAGAAATTCCAGCAAGTATGCTACTTCCAAATAAGAATAATCTGTATAGTAGGTAGGCAATATATGGTAGCAAAATTACCCATTTTCTCCTGCCTTTTGAATATACTCGCTTCTTCTGGGAATGCAGGATAATATATGTGGTCATTGTTTTAGTAATTGCTCTTCATTTTATCAGTTAGGAAAAATAACTCTCATGCCTTTAAATCTTTACATCATAATCAATCAATTTAGGAAAAGGTGAAAGATGCAGAGAATTATAAGTTCCCCACTGTATGCATAATGCTTCACAAAGTTTTACATTTTAATTACTATTTATTTTGTTCCTCATTATTGCAATAATTGTTAATAACATACAAGCACACAAATGTGCAAACATACACACATAGACATATTTGTCTATTTATCATTAACTGTTCAAATAAGCCATTGTAGAATGAAGACCTCTTTACTGAAGATCACAAACCTTTATTGAAGGTTGTGAACTGCATGCTGTCTAGTGTGGGTATATATCTAATAATCTGCATTGTGGCTGGCCTGAAAAATAGTTTGTGATATAGAACATTCAACAAAAAAGCTTTTATCCTGTAATGCAAGGGTCCTCAACCTTGGCCACTTTAAGACTTGTGGACTTCAATTCCCAGAATTCCTCAGCCAGCAAAGCTGGCTGAGGAATTCTGGGAGTTGAAGTCCACAAGTCTTAAAGTGGCCAAGGTTGAGGACCCTTGCTGTAATGGATTGATTTAGGCTAGTAATTATACATATACATACATGCATGAACATAAATTGTTTGTGTCTCTCTTTGCGTACAAATGTATAACTACTATATAATAATATGCAAGTGTATATGCATAGATATCATTTTCTCTATATATAAACAAATGAAAACATAATATGAAAATTCCATGAAATGAAGTTCTGACCTTCTGTAGCTTTTGCAAGTGCAGCCCAAATTGGTCCAGACATGAAACTTCTAAGGGTTATAATTTCCGTAGACACATGTTCGTTGTTAGATGCCCCTCCCATATTCTCTACAGTCAATGGTAGCTTTATTAGAATATCAGATGCTATTTCCAGTACTATTTCATCCTGACCCATTCTATCACTAAGACAATAGGAAGATGAAAAGTAGATTTAAAATTATCTATGGGAAATAACCAAGTTAATATCCCACTATTTATACAAGTAGTCCTCAGCTTACAACAGTTCGTTTAGTGACCATTCAAAGTTACAACGGCACAAAAAATGTTACTTATGACCGTTTTTCACAGTTACGACCTTTGCAGCATCCTCATGATGATCAAAATTCAGATGCTTGGCAACTGGTTCATATTTATGACCATTGCTATGTCCTAGGGTCATGTGATCACCTTTTGTGACCTTCTGACAACAAAATTAATGGGGAAGCTAGATTCACTTAACAACCAGGCTACTAACTTATCAGCTACAGTGATTCACTTACCAACTGTGGCAAGAAAGGTTATAAAATGGGGCAATACTCAACAAATCTCTCTCTTAACAACAGAAATGTTGGGTTCAATTGTGGTCATAAGTCAAGGACTACCTGTTTTTCATTTATTCCTCACCATTTTTTCTGTTAAAAAGATGTTGTTAGACTTCTTTCTGGATTTGTTTACTTGGTAAATATGTCACAGCACATAGCCACAATTTGGGGATTGTTAACATTTTGAATGAAGACAACCCAACCACTTTGAATGAAAATACAGTCTTTGATACTTTGATGTATATAATCAAATGCAAACCATCACATTTAACCGATAGCCAACATATGGGCATTCTGTCTCTCTCCCCCCTCTTTCATGCACACATACTTATTTACAAATACCAGCACATAATCTTTAACGTTTACATTTGATGAGACTATACCTAAAAAAAATCCCTATATATTCATTTTGTCCATTGTCCAAAAGGTCATTGGAAGAAAGAGAACTTTTCACCGTTTCAATGATTCTGTGGCACATTACGGAGTGCTGAAGTTACTGGTTCTATCTGTTTTACCCATTAACAGAAATTGTTTTCTCTCCTGCCAGCAAGCTTATTTAATGTGGTATTTTCCCATTGCTGTAAGCAGCTGGAAAACAAATATTTATTCCCCACAGTACAATAGAGAAAAGCAGGTAGCTCCCAAGGCTCAAAAAAGTTCAATAAAAATTTCCGTATGTCCCTTGACACATACATACATATATACATACATACTGATACTTTAGGCTTTAAGCAACTATTATTTGTTTCAGCTTATGTTGTATTGCAGGAGGAGGAGGAGGAGGAGGAGGAGGAGGAGGAGGAGGAGACTTCAAATAATAACCTGATAATGTCTGTGCTATATGTTGGTTGGGTACTGACAACTGAATTAATAAATAATTCTGCCTGAGCTTTTAAGTATTGTCTTTCAGCACAATGATGCATTCCAAAAAGTTCCGGAGAATCCACTTCTGGAAGAGATTGTAGATAGGCTCTGCAGTCTTTTAAACTATCTAATTCAGATATTGGTTGATACACCTGAAAAAAATATTGTTAAATGCTTTAATGTCTCTGGCCATTTAAATACAACATATAGTTTGCCTATATTATTTTATTAATACAACCATCTTTCCGCTTCTTCACTTCAAATTAGCATTTAAAACTGATCAGATATATTGAGTAAACCTACCCTGCTCACTCAGTTGTGATATTAAAACAGAAACATAATGAAGAATAGTTCTCGTACCTCATCAGCAGTATAAACAAAATCTTCTTCCAATACGGAAGGATTATAAAAATTATCTAAAATGCAAAGCAAGCATCGACGATCCCAGTTATCAGTTACATGGCCTCCATATGTTACTTCTCCAGTCAAATAATGCAATGCTGTCCAAGGAATCTTTTGATGCTTCTCAAGGAGCACTTCCAATATTTTGATAGAAAACTGGAAAAGAAAAGTTACCATTAGAAATTAAAAAAAAAAATAAAATCTGGAGGCAAGGTCTGGAATTTAAAGAATCTATAATTAGTTGATTAATTGGATTCATGAGGCTCATGCACAGAACTTTCATTGATACTCTGAGGAATCATTTTTGAAACTTAGTAATATTTCCAAACCAATTAATAATTAGAAATAAAAGTGTGATATCTAGAAAGAAAAAAAATCAAAATGTCTTAAGCATTGCTGGACGTTTAGACTTATTCTTATATAAAAAAGGGCAGATAAAAAAGAGCATTAGGTAAAAGAATTCATTAATTAAAAAGAGCCAACCTGAATTTATACTGAATTTATATCATGCTAGAGTAACTTGATTTTATTTTATGATAGGAGACTTCTGGGGAAGAAATAATGGACTGAAGACCGCTCCACAAAAAGCAGAACTGACAACTGTGGCTAAGAACAAGGTGCCAATGAATGATTGGCTCCTTTGACCCTCTCTAGAAAATGAGAGGATGAGATATTGCCCATATTGTACGCCATATGGTTGCTCCACATGAGGAGACTGCCAGGAACCAAGGGATGAGGGAAATTGCCATACTTATTCCAGACACAGAACTTTTAAAGGACACTAATTTTATAACTCCTTTCCTAAACTTTTGGAAATTGCCATTAACTGCTTTAAACAAGTTAGACAATGACAAGGCTGACATAAGAAAATGAAGTTGTATCTTCATAACATTTAAGAATTCAAAATAAACAGCAAAAAGTAAGAGAAGGTTTTGTACATGGAAAGTTTTAAATGGATTCAGTAAACATTAGAATATTTGATTTTGAATATTAAGACTTTAAAAATGATTTTAAACAAGTGCAAAGTTTTGTTTACACTTTTCTGAAACCTGAATTGGAAAAGACACTGTCCATTGAACTTGCCTATACTTAAGTTATGGAATGAAGAGTTTTATATCTCTTAATTAAGAAGAGACGAGATAGTGAAACTATTCACACTTGTCAAGATGAGGGCAAGAAGTTTCTTAGTTTGTTTTTCTTTTCTTGTTCTTGTTATTTTTTTTCTTTTTTGCACCTTTTATTCTCTGTATTTTTCTTTTAAGTTTCTATCACCTTTTATTATTGTAGTTAAAACCTTTGATAAAAATATTATTTAAAAAAGTTATTATTTCATGATTATGATTATGAGCCTGGTAGACATGGTAACCTTGATTTCAGAAAAGTCTTCAACAAAATCTCTCATAGTATCCTTATTAATAAAATGCTCAAATGGTTAATCAATAGTTAGGAAGATCCACAGATGGCTCAATGATTGTGCTCAAAGTGGAATCAAATCTATGTGGAGAGAAATCTTCAGTGGGGTGCCACAAGTCTCTGTCCTGGGCCTGATTCAACATTTTTATAATTAATATGGATGAGGGTGTTGAGGGAATGCTCACCAAATCTGCATATGATGCAAAGATAGGAGGGGTAGCTAATATCTGGGAGTAGAGGGAAAATATTTTTAAAAAACCTAGTATGGTGGGCAAATTCAAAAAAGCTAGAACAGCAGGCAAAAAAGAAATTTATTGAAATTTCATAGGGAGAAATCTAAAGTTATGCACCTAGATAAAAATTTTTTTTTAAAAAATGGGGAAAATCTAGCTGAAGAACAGCACAGGATTTGTGTAGACTAGTGGATCAACTAGGAACACAGAGTCCAGATATACATAAAGTAATCTTACTGTACTCTATACTTTGATCAGAACTCACTTGTAATATTATGCTTAGTTTTGCATACATCTGTTTAAAGAAGACATTAATAAACTGGAGCAAGTTCAGAGCATGGCTACCAAGATGGAGAAAAGTCTGGAACTAAGTCCTATTAGGAATGGTTAAAAGACCTAGGTATGTTTAGGGAGGAGGAGGAGACTAGATCTTTGACAGAGAAGATAATTTATGTATCAAAATTATCTAGAATGTGATTTCCTTATCTAGGGCATTGAAGGGGTTATTGATAGCCTGGAAATCATTATTGCAACTATTTTTTATAATTCTATGTAATTCTCCTAATTACAAACCTAGAAATAATAAAAAAATACTGCTTCCAACCTCACAGTTTAAAGTTAAATACAAAATATATTAAATCAGGCAAAGAAAAGTATATTAGGATGTTACTGTGAATTAATGGATTAGGGGGGAAAACTGAATATAGTAATAGAATAGAATAGAATAGAATAGAATAGAATAGAATAGAATAGAATAGAATAGAATAGAATCTGGAAGGGACTTTGGAGATCTTCTAGTCTAGCCCCCTGCTCAAGCAGGAGAACCTATACCATTTCAGAGAAGTGACTGTCCAGTCTCTTCTTAAAAACCTTCAGTGATGGAGTGCCCACAATTTTTGAAGGCAAGCTGTTTCACTGGTTAATTGTCCTCACTGTTAGGAACTTTCTCCTTAATTCCAGGTTGCTTCTCTCTTTGATGAGTTTCCAGCCATTATTGAAAGAGGACCCATAGTCCAGCAAAAATATGTTTTAATTTTCAAATATAATTTTATATGACATTTTCTCTTGCCTCTAAATCTGAAGAATTAAATGCATATGGAATGTTCCAGCCCAAAACTCCGTATTTCTTTCTTTCATGAATGACAGCATTGAAGAAACATAGGCTAAACAACAATCTTTTCCATGATGGCCCACAGTTGGTCTTATTAAATATAGCTTCTGTTACTACACCAGTGTCACCAAATCCAAAAGTTTGAAGTAATGTTCCTTTTAGTCCTTGCGGAGTTTCTATTACTATCTTGGAGAAACAAACAGATTATAAGTAAATATTCTGCAGTAAATTTAACAATAAAACAAACACACAAACAACTTTTATTGAGCTTTTCTATAATAGCAAAAACAAATTTAAATCCAGTTGTATTGTACCTCCTTTTTCTTATAGTTCAGTGAATTAGAGAGGTGTCTGCTGGAGATGCTTTTGAATGCTGTCTCTTCTGGACTTCATTCCCCTTAGCCTTGGCAATAGTTCCTTTGTATGTCTGACAAGGTCACCTTATTTGCTTTCTACTTCAGTTTTGCTAAAGTCAATTTATTTTCATTCACCTGGATGCCAGCAGAAACATCCAGTTTTCTCTTAAAGCAACAGGAGTCTGCAATGTTTGGTTATATACATTATTCTGTATGTAACTGTACTTTTTCATTAACAGTTAACTTATTTACCATTGCTCAACTCATATTAGCTTATTTTTTTTTCTTTGTAAAAAACAATGCTCTGAATTAGTAATTATAAGAACTATTGAATAATATCTCTTACCTTTAGCCCTCTTCTCAAGATAGGTATGGGTAAAGAAGTATCTGGTGTCGAACTTAACCATAGTCTAAATCCTGGATTTATATTTGCATCAGGTAGGATAAAGCTATGGAAGTAATCATTTTTATAACAATTTTACTACTTAAAACATGATACAACATTACAGTACCTATTCATCAATTCTACTTTACAAAAAAATGCATAAAAATAACAAGAAATGAGGTTAACCACAAAGGTACTTTTCAAAAGGCAACTGGACTTTGTTTTTTTTCTTTGAAGAAGTTTCTTTCTCATCTAAACAGCTTCTTCAGTTCAGTTTAGGGAATGAAAGGATTCATATTTTTTTCTCTGCAGTCATCTGATTATTAGTACTCTGAAGGTCAGTTGTTGAAGCCACTTGGGGGTCACCTGAATCAAGTGCATATGGGTTGGAGCCTTCTTGGAACTGCTGAAAATTCCAGCAAGGTTCCACATCCATTTGCACTCTGATTCAATTGACCCTGGGGTACAGAAAAATGCTCAAATGGCTTCAATGACTGACCTTCAGAATGCTAGTGAC
Organism: Crotalus tigris; assembly: GCF_016545835.1. NCBI lineage: Eukaryota > Metazoa > Chordata > Lepidosauria > Squamata > Viperidae > Crotalus > Crotalus tigris. The sequence continues at coordinate 3,441,749 of NW_024096622.1, read as the reverse complement.
TAGATGACTACAAGGAAAAAAAATATGAATCCTTCCATTCCCCACCATTCAGTCAGAAATGAAGAAGCTTCTTAGATGAGAATCAAAATATCATCAAGGAAAAAAACAAGGAAGTCCAATTGTCTTCTGAAAAGCACCTTTGGGACAACCATGACCTTGATGACTGAGAATCTCCATAGACAAATAATGTTAATGTTAATGCTGTCCCACATTAATACATCTAGGCATAGATATTTCATTGTCTCTTTATAAGTTATTATTTAAAGATATTAAAAGATTTTGCCACAGAATCTGCTGAGTTCAGATGTGGGTTTCTTCTCTACTGTATCTGTAGCAGTACAGAAGATAGTAGGAATTTTAGCTTTTAGATTTACTATTACCCAGAAAGAAATCTGATCTCGTTTGTGAAAATGAGCAAAAAAGCCTCAGCTTTTGCTTTTCCATTTCTTATCATTTCACAACAAAATGTCCTGTTTACTTAGAACAGAGTGTGAAGCACTTGAAAAAGGCCATGGTTTATTTGCAGCACATCCTGAGATGCATGGTTTTTCTATTAGGAGCACTTTTTTGACAAACATTTCCCATTTATCCTACCTAGAATCCTGAAGGGCATATGCAACAAGTAATATGGAACCAAATGTTTATTTTGCCCCCTTATCTATATAAACAATATCATCACAGAACCCAACAAACACACACACTAGATCAGAGGTCCCTTCACATGCTCTTTCTCTGACGTGATGCATGTCATCATTTACCAGCAATGCCACTTTGTATTTTATGTATGACAAACGTTGCTCAAAAGAATTAATTGGCACAACTTCAACATCAGAACTTAAAATAAAAATAAAGTAGTATCAGAGCATTTCAATCTATCAGGATAATCGATACAGACCCGCATCAGTTATGTCTTCCCCTCCCATCCTTTCCCACCTGTTTCACCCCCCATTTAAATCCTACATCAGTCTAGCTACTGTATACATCTAAAGAAATGTACATGAAAGCTTAAGTCTTTAATAAAATGGGTTAATTAGAAAAGCTGCTACCAGGGTCATGAGTTTTCTAGCATAGACTAAAACGGCCTTCCTCCTACATGCTCATTTTGGAAAATACTGCAAGCTAGGGGTGGCCTTTCCAGAGTTTACAAGGACACAGGCGATTTTTGTTTTTTAAAAAGAAAAAGACATTTTGTACATTTTCAAAGGTAATTATAACCACAATTGTCCCTAAACAGATAAGCAAATTTCTCAAATAATTTACTTAAAATCTGCAGAGTGAAATTCAATGGTGGGATTCAAATATGTGAACAATCGGTACTCTGTGTGGATGCTGCTTCTGGAAGTCCATTCTGGGCCTGGGCAACAAAAAAATAGCTACCAGTTCTGCCGAAGTGGTGCGAACCGGGTGAATCCCATCACTGGTGAAATTTTCATGGTGCAGCTGACAGCAAAATGGATTGTTTTTTTTTTTTTTTTTTTAAAAATGCACAATTGCACATGTCTCTGCTACTTATGTTCAAGTCAGTACAGATGGATTTCAAAATCAGTTGTTTAATACTTAAAACCTAGTCTTTTAGGGCCAATTCTCAAAAAGCAAATAGCATTGGTTTTCTTAACATAATCATATGGTCAGGTAATAAAACTGTCCGGAGAAACTATAAGGGTATTATGGTTATCAGCAATAATGTTGATGTCTATGGTCCCAGCAGCAAAATTATTGCTGTATTGGTCACTTTAAAGTATCAAAATGAATGCTAATGGAATTTAGAGGACATTGGAATGAGGTAATTTCTGGCAGAATGTAGCACTCCAGAAAGATGTTATAAATAAATGTCTAAAAAATGAGATTGCTCTTATTGTCAGCCACTCTTGAATCATTCTCTTTTTGTTTATCTACCACAATCCTTTCCTTAAATTGGATACAAAATGGCCAACAAGTGAATATGTGACTGAGAAAGATGCAGGTTGGCACTGTGTCATTCAGATAAAGGCCTCTTGTGCAGCAACAGGTTTTAGCAAGAGTCGCCTAATATTCCATTTTTTTTGCAAAAAAAATAAATAATGCACATTAAGATTGTAGTAGAGGGGAATACATGTAGCTCAAGTTTGGACTGTTGGATTCTTGGTGCTCTGTGAGCTTGGTTGTTTTCTTGCAGATGTTTCCTTACCAAGCTAAGTAACATGGATCAGTCTTTTATTTTACTAAGATATTTTGGAGAGATTTGTTGTTGCTGTATAGTTGTAGCAGTGTGTTGTTTATTTCAGAGATGTTTTTGATATACCTTTCTATAGATTACAAAACACTATTGTTTTTGGATATCTTCATCAGTAGAGGAAATGATGGCAAATCTCTGTAAAACATTTTGAGCAAATCAAAAGACCCAGCAGCAGCAAGAAGTGGAATCACCTATAACATACAACGTAAGGGCTGTAATTACGACTACCTATTTCCATGAACACTAATCAAAAGAGATGATAAAAACCTAACCTTGCAACACAAGGAGAGGCTCAATCACAGTTTCAACTGGGAGTCACATTCCCGCCAAGGCTAGTAGTGCAAGTTACTATATATAAACAGTCAGCAAATTCTACTCTTTCACATAATAATGTTACTTAGTCTGATAATGAAATGTCTCCAGGAAAAAACAAGCTGATTAACTAACAAGAACCGAACAGTATTAAAATTAGCCTATTCTGGTTCCTTATCATCAGAGAATAAATCACGTATACAAATAATTGTAAAAAGTGCTTACGAATCAACAATTTTGCACAATCTCGGCATAAATGAAGTTGCAAGATGGCAGTTCTGAAGGAATGCCCACTGTTCATCTAGTATTTGTGCCTTATATATTAATTCCTCTGCTTTGCTGCCTTGGCCACGTCCCAGAGATAGCATTTGCACATTTTGTGTACTTTTTTTTATTTCTTGAGCAAAGCGTAAGACAACTGCTGTAATGTCTATCCCTATACAATATATAAAATAATATCATTTCATTATTTCATGTGAAAATGCATTTATTTACTTAGAAGAATGTTATTCTGACATATAGTGTCAGTGAAATGATACATATATCTTTTGTAATAGAATGAGAAAACATATAATATAGTATTTTATGTTGGAAGAAAACTTTGTGGAAGGAAAACAGGATTCCTGCACTTTCATAATTTTATGAAAGAAAGAGTGTCAACACATGCCATATTTTTTTCAATTTTGCTACAACCCTGCAATGCTGTAACGATCTCTTGATTAATTGATTTTGAAAAGAGCTTTTGCCAAGGAATGAGGGAGGGGGTGAATGTAAGATGATCACTATGACATTTACAGGTGCAGGTTAGGAAACCATCCTACTTTTTCCCCCTGTGTATTATAGAAAAGACTAAGTAAGAAGCTATACAAGCTTGTTACTTGAGGTGGGGGTTATTATTTTATTATTTTTATTTCTTTTATATTGTGCTTTTATTTTCTGTAAGTGGCTTGAGTCACTGTGAGATAATAAGCAGCAATACAAATTTTCCATATATATATATCAGTGGGGCAAAAAGTATTTAGTCAGCCACCAATTGTGCAAGTTCTCCCACTTAAAAAGATGAGAGAGGCCTGTAATTGTCATCATAGGTAGACCTCAACTATGAGAGACAAAATGAGAAAACAAATCCAGACAATCACATTGTCTGATTTGGAAAGAATTTATTTGCAAATTATGGTGGAAAATAAGTATTTGGTCAATATCAAAAGTTCATCTCAATACTTTGTTATATATCCTTTATTGTCAATGACAGAGGTCAAACGTTTTCTATTAGTCTTCACAAGGTTGGCACACACTGTTGCTGGTATGTTGGCCCATTCCTCCATGCAGATCTCCTCTAGAGCAGTGATGTTTTGGGGCTGTCGCTGGGCAACACGGACTTTCAACTCCCTCCAAAGGTTTTCTATGGGGTTGAGATCTGGAGACAGGCTAGGCCACTCCAGGACCTTGAAATACTTCTTACGAAGCCACTCCTTCGTTGCCTGGGCGGTGTGTTTGGGATCATTGTCATGCTGAAAGACCCAGCCACGTTTCATCTTCAATGCCCTTGCTGATGGAAGGAGGTTTGCACTCAAAATCTCATGATACATGGCCCCATTCATTCTTTCCTGTACATGGATCAGTCGTCCTGGTCCCCTTGCAGAGAAACAGCCCCAAATCATGATGTTGCTACCCCCATGCTTCACAGTAGGTATGGTGTTCTTTGGATGCAACTCAGCATTCTCTCTCCTCCAAACACGACGAGTTGTGTTTCTACCTAACAGTTCTACTTTGGTTTCATCTGACCATAGGACATTCTCCCAATCCTCTTCTGGATCATCCAAATGCTCTCTAGCAAACTTCAGACGGGCCCGGACATGTACTGACTTAAGCAGGGGGACACGTCTGGCACTGCAGGATCTGAGTCCCTGGCGGCATAGTGTGTTATTGATGGTTGCCTTTGTTACGTTGGTCCCAGCTCTCTGCAGGTCATTAACTAGGTCCCCCCATGTGGTTCTGGGATTTTTGCTCACCGTTCTTGTGATCATGTTGACCCCACGGTTGAGATCTTGCGTGGAGCCCCAGATCGAGGGAGATTATCAGTGGTCTTGTATGTCTTCCATTTTCTAATTATTGCTCCCACAGTTGATTTCTTCACACCAAGCTGCTTGCCTATTGCACATTCAGTCTTCCCAGCCTGGTGCAGGTCTACAATTTTGTTTCTGGTGTCCTTCGACAGCTCTTTGGTCTTCACCATAGTGGAGTTTGGAGTGTGACTGTTTGAGGTTGTGGACAGGTGTCTTGTATACTGATAACAAGTTCAAACATGTGCCATTAATAGAGGTAATGAGTGGAGGACAGAGGAGCCTCTTAAAGAAGAAGTTACAGGTCTGTGAGAGCCAGAAATCTTGCTTGTTTGTAGGTGACCAAATACTTATTTTCCACCATAATTTGCAAATAAATTCTTTCCAAATCAGACAATGTGATTGTCTGGATTTGTTTTCTCATTTTGTCTCTCATAGTTGAGGTCCACCTATGATGACAATTACAGGCTTCTCTCATCTTTTTATACACGTCTATATACACGTCGAAATATATATATACTCGTCGAAACGTCGCCAAGACACTTCCAATTTTACGTGGGAGAAAACCCGAACAACCAAAGACCTACATATATATATATATATATATATATATATATATATATATATATATATATATATATATATATATGTGTGTGTGTGTGTGTGTGTGTGTGTGTGTGTGTGTGTGTGTGTGTTCAATGATGCAATCTTCGATCTCCGGGAAGAGTATACTCCAGTTATTTATTGTTAAAACCACATTTAAAACAATAAAAACAGTTATATACAAAAATTAAAACAACTTAGCTTTCGCTGGTCCTCTGCCAGCGTCCTCAGAGTGGGGCTTAGGGGGTGGGAAGTTCTTTTTATTGGAGAGGGGGGAGGAAACAGGAGAGGGGGGGACTGACAGGAAAGGAGAAGGGCAGATAAGAATAGAAGGTAGGACGGCAGATTGGGGGGGAGGAAAGCTTAAGAAGGAGTGTTTAACAGGAATGGATGTTGGCATGTGGGAACAGCATGTAGGATGGCAGGTCAGAGGAGGAGGAATGCTAGACAAGAGAGAATGTATAGAAATGGATGAACAACAGGCAAGTCAGCAGATGATGGGGAGGACATTGGAGAGGGGAAGATGGACAGTGGGGGAGGAGGGTAAACAGGAACAGCAGGTAGAGCAGCGGATCAGGAAGGAAAAGATATTGAGGAAGAGAACATCAATAAGTATGGTTGGGGAAAGGCAGGAGCAACAGGTTAATCAACAGGTGGGAGGGTTGAAGGAAGGAGGGGGAAGGATGACAGGAATGGACAACAAAGGGTGTATGAATCGGCAGGCTGGGAGAGGAGGGGGGTTGAAGGAGGGAGTTGTAATATGAACTGGCAATGGTATGCAAAAACGGCAGGCAGATCAGCAGCCCAGGAGCCGGCTACTGATAACAGCACAGGGAGGGGGAGACAGCATAAGGATGACAAAGCAAGAAAAATCAATGTTAGAGTGCAAAAAAGAGAGGGCGGAACAGGCAAGGTTGTCACAGGCAATCAGAAAGAGTGGCCCTGTCACGAGGGCAATGAGTAGGCAATTGGATCAGCAAGGGGATAAAAAGAACTTCCCACCCCCTAAGCCCCACTCTGAGGATGCTGGCAGAGGACCAGCGAAAGCTAAGTTGTTTTAATTTTTGTATATAACTGTTTTTATTGTTTTAAATGTGGTTTTAACAATAAATAACTGGAGTATACTCTTCCCGGAGATCGAAGATTGCATCATTGAACAAATATGCCCGGGATTCATATTTTTATAACCATTAAGGATATATATATATATATATATATATATATATATATATATATATATATATATATATATATATATATATATATATATTTCTATGCTATCTCAGTCACAAAATTCTGTGTAATTTATGCATATAAAACAACAACAACAACAAAAGAAGAACAAGTGAAAGTACATATGACGAAGTGAGCTAAAAAATGCTTATAATATACAAATAGAATAATGAGAAAATAAATGTCACCAGAGAAATTGTCTAGAAACTATAAAGGCACTTCAAATTTATATTGGAAATGTGAAAAAATGAAGGGACGTTTCATATTTAGTGGATTTGATTAAAAATTCTAGATTCAAATATACATACAGGTAGTCCTCGACTTACAACAATTCATTTAGTGACCGTTCAAAGTTACAATGGCACTGAAAAAAGTGATTTATGACCATTTTTCATAGTTATGACCTTTGCAGCATTCCCATGGTCATGTGATCAAACTTCAGATGCTTGGCAAACTGGTTCATATTTATGACAGTTGCAGTGTTCCAGGGGGTCATGTGATCACCTTTTGCAACCTTCTGACAAGCAAAGCAATGGGGAAGCCAGATTCACTTAATAACCAGCTTACTAACTTATTAACTGCAATGATTCACTTAACAACTGAGGCAAAAAGGTCGTAAAATGGGGCAAAACCCACTTAACAAATGTCTCACTTAACAACAAAAATTTAGGGTGCAATTGTGGTCAAAAGTCAAGAACTATCTGTATTGATTTGGAGAATTTTAAAGTACTGTATATGCTGGCGTATTAGGCGACCCGGCGTATAAGACAACCCCCGTCTTTATCGCCGAGTCGCCTTCCTAGAACGTCGTCTTATACTCCGGAAACTACCAGTATTTCCGGCGTATAAGACGACTCGGCATATAAACGACCCCCATCTTTGGCACCGAGTTTAGCGCTTCCGGAAGTCGTCTTATACGCCAGCATATACGGTAATATACAATTGAGACCTAACCTAATCTCTGGAGGGATGATATTATACAAAGGTGGGCGTTACCCACAGCATGCCTCTTCTGCTGGATTGGATAAGATGAGTGGAAGCAATCAGGATGTGCTAATCTTGTCAGTAATAAGTAGTTTTAGATGATCAATGTATTGTTTACATTGATATACAGTAAATATAAAAAATAATTTATAAACTAATACATATATACACATATGCTGTACACAGAGATGCATATACACTCTATAAAATGCTCACCATGAGTATGGATGAGAATTAGTGGAGTTGTAGAATCAGATTCTTCATACATTCCTTTTAAATTAATTCCTCTAGTCTGAAGATACCTAGTTCCTAATTTTTCAGTTACAAATATTTGTACTGCACGGTTCAACATTTCTGCACGTAGAACTTTTATCTAGCAAAATAAAAGTGATAATGATAACATCTTTTTTTACAAAAATCAGATTTTACCAAGTGTTATGATGTTTAGTTCTGGGTCTTGCCTAGTGGAAAAACACAAGTACATGATTTTTGCCCCTCCCTTATCCCTCTTTTCAATTATGAGAAAAACTAACAAAAGATCTGAAAAAAATCATCCTTTCCCACACTTGAAATGTCAAAATCATGCCCTCACAGTCCTCAGAAACAGCAAGAGATGACAGTCTAGTAGTCCCAAGCAAAAATGTTTGGCCACCCCAATACAATACAGTTTCTGAATTTGTATGCCAATATCATTAACTGTTAGATATCTTTCAAATCAGTTAGAAGCCTGGCCTTTCTAGATGCCAAAAATAGTTTAAACCAGTAATATTTTCATTACTTGCCAGGATAAGTCTTTCAAATGGAGAAAGCTTCTCCCAAGGAAAAATTATAGGTATACTCTCCTCATCATCTTCACTTTCTCTTGCTAGCTGTGATTCTGAGTCTGCTAACAGATTAAAGTAATTATTGAATACTTACTGAAATGTTCAAATATTTAACAATTATACTGTATAAACATTGTAACAAATTGGTACTTTTTCTAGTATTATAAACTTTGTTTAATATAATGTAATTAAACTTTCCAAGTATATTGTGGGATCAAACAAGATGCCCTTTACTAAAATTCTCATCATGACTTTTAACTGAGTGAAATTGTACTTCATAGGAAACAATTTTTGAATCAAGGTACCTCAAATGGAATAACTTATAGAATGTGTCAGAAATATGGAACCCAGATTCATGAAAGAATTAAATTTGGGGAAGTTATAGCTGCTTTATTACTAGTGGCTGTTGTTGCTCTACTTGGCTGCTGCACATAATCTTTATTTTCCACGTTTTGTGAGTTTTCCAGCCAATCTTATAATCCCTTGCTCTTCCACCCAGCAGCAGCCCTTTAGCTGCCTGCTGGGAAGGGAAAGGGGAGGAGGGAATGGGGAAGGAAGGAAAAAAAGGAAGGAAGGAACTTCCACTGCTTAATTATTTGCTCATCTTGGTCATTCTATTTCTTTATTTATGTAAGGAAATATCTCTGAAATGATAATCCAATGAGGCATGGGTTGTCTGATAATTTCTAAAGGTCATGCGCAAGAAAACAAATAATACATCAGTATGCAAGCCAAGATGTTCTAGGATAGAGAAGTGAGCAATCAGTGTTTTAAAAGGCCATATAAGGAACAAAAAGAACTCAGTATGTGCAAAAATACATCAAGAAAAAGCATATAATGAATGTTTATTGTATATGTTTAGAAATTCTATAATTGTCTCATTTTAGTATGAGATCCTGCAGAACAAATTCAACAATTCTTGTTGAATAAACTTTTACATTTAATTGTTATCCTCCTACTCATTGATCAGCAAATCATTGTTTCACATTAATATACATATTCTATGGAGAATGTGATTTATTTTATGTGGGAAAGTATACTGCTCTGAAGCAATTCAACTATTCTCTTATCTTCAAAGGATCGGACAATATGACTAACATTGACCAACTTTTAAAGTGGGTTTGTGCAGACCTTGGTATGCACATGTGTCACCTCTCCTGTGGGAGCTGCACTGGTTGCCAATTTGCTGGTTGCCAGCTCTAAAGCCCTTCATCGGACCCACTAGAGTGAGGAGGCAAGGGTCCCATCCCCCAAGGAGATACATCTAGTGGACCCAGAAGAAAGGCCTTCTTCATGGTGGCTCCCTCCCTCTGGAACATCATTCCTCTGGAAATTAGACTGGCCCCCATTCTGACACTCTTTCAGAAGACCCTGAAGATGTGTTTCTGCCAGCGGCCTTGGGGAACCCAGAGTGGCATGGAGCTCATTAAAAGGCTGGTATAAGTGTTGTCACTGGGATGGATGATGGTGGGTTATTATTATTTTTATTTCTTTTATATTGTTTTTTGTTTCCTGTAAACCGCTTTGAGTAGACAGCAATATAAATTTCCCAAATAAATAAAATATATTATAGTTACATAAAGTACATGAAATGTATAAGGCATACAACTTTCTGACTTTTGCACAGATATACATTTCTCATCTACATTTAGATACATGATTTAATTGATTTATTTCTAACATCTAGTTGGAAAAAACAATTAGCACAAATCCTCCTCCAGGTGGTTTTGGAAAAAGTAGAGATAGTGGATGTATAGATACTTCAAACTTGCGTTTTCTTGAGACTGTGTAAGCCCAGGAAAATCATTATATTTTAGCATTACCTTGCTTTGGTGATAATGGTGTATAACATGTACTAATCAAATTATACACATTCTCACTATCTAGAAAATCTTTCCACTGTTGAGGATATGTTGACAGAGAACCGCACAATAGGCTGAATGCTGGTATTTGAGTACTCATGTACTGACATTCTTTCCACATCATTTCACTTATCCAGTGGAATGGAGCAGTTTTGTTAATTACACATGAACCTAATAAAATAATATGAAACATTTAATTAGGACAGATATTGGTATTTTGATTTTCATTCAATAGATAAATATAACCAAATTATTAATTTTGTCCGTGATATGACCATGTTGTCATGACCATCTTGACTAGTGGATTGAAAAGCCAATCTGAGAGGCAGTCAATTGACCAATCATGATCCTAAAGGTTGTGGCTAAAAGTAATATATATGCAGAAACTGTTATCAGTTTCAGAATCGCCCTAAAGGGGGCTTTATACAGAAGATATTTAAAAGAGAATTTCTCTTTAGACCTATTACATTCAAGATGCCCAGTTTTTCCTTTCCTTTCCTCTTCTCAGCCATCCTGTGGAGTAAAGCTGTATCCTGTGGTAGTATCTAAACTTGGTTTGATCACCAGGAGGACACAATCAGTTAGCTGTGAATGGATATTTCTTTGGCACTTTAACATATAACTTGGATAACGCCCCCTAAATTTAACAAAAGGCTAACATAACCCTCCTCTAGCACATCAGTTACATATTGAACAAAGAGGAATTTTGTTCTACCTAGACATGCATTTGATTGCTTTGTTAAAATAATTCATAAATGCATCTACATTTATAGTGATTTAAAGTTTTCCTAATTTGTTCAATAATATTATATACTGTTTTAACAATATGTGAAACTTAATTTTTGAAGATATACAGGTATTATGCTTATACTCTGCAGTGTGTTCTTCATGCAGAATTGAGTTGTATACGGGCAACCCAGAAAAGGGGATGCTAATTTGTGACAATAGCAGACAGTGTTGCATACTGTTACTTAGGCCAAAAGCAAAAAAGTTCAGCAAAGCAATTTTGCTCACTAATTCAAAATACCAATCTCTATAAAATCCTACAAAGAATTAACATTATGAAGCGTAATTATTCCAGTCTATTATATTGGATCAAAAGAACTTCAGAACTGTAGCTGGTTCTTGGCACCATAATTTAAGAAGGAATCAAAGAAACTGGAATTAGTTCAGAAAAAGGCAAGAAAGTTGACGAGATTAGAAACTAAGTCTTATGAAGAATGACTCTAAGAGTTGTATATCTTTAGTTTTAGAAAAGATTACTGAGATAAGATATGATAGCACTCTTAAACATCAGAAAGGATGTCACAAAGAAAAAGATCAAGATAGTTTTTCTCTGATTTCAAAGAACTAGGAATTTAAGTCACTGGAAGACAGATTCCAGTTGTATATTAGAAAAATATTAGAAAAAAACTTCCTAAAAATAGGAATAATCCTACAGCAGAACAATTTACCAAAAGAGTCGTTTTCCCTCTACCCTTAATCAATGTGTTCAAGCAAAGATTAGATACTTAGCCATTTGATATGCTTCAATTAAGTACCCAGAGTTGTCAGGTATTTTTTAAATAGGGAAAAAAATGGATTTTAGCACCCAGCAGGTGGGTGCTTAGTGGGTCTTGAAAGCCTGTGTGGCTTTCTAAAGTTATGATTCTATGACTCTAATATAGAAGAAGTCAAAAATTTACTTGTGAATAGATAGCAGGTACTTCTGGTTATCTCCACTGTTAAAATAGATGAGAAAATAATAAAGTAGCTGAAGGAAAACAACAGAGTTAAGAGTCAAGAGAAAAGGATTTTTTCCCTATAAAATCTAAAAGTAATTGCTTAGCTCAATGGAAATATTTTGTAAAAAATGGAATGTTGGTTACTTCTGTGACCAATTCTTACTATAATTTACATATATATTACATATTTACTCAAGGATGATGAAATCCATCCTTGAGAGCACATTACTATCTTTACACATTTCTTTACAGAAAATATAAATATTTCTGGTTTACCAGTATAGTCAGAGATTGATGGTTGCTTAATATTTGCTATCATGCTAGAGTACAGGAAGAAATTCCACTCATTCTCTGATATAAATCCAAGGTTATTTGTGAATAAATTTTCATCACAATTATTTTTCATGATTGCTGTGCACAGTAGGAAAGCAAAGCATAGCTTATTTTTATTGAACAAAGCTGGAGAAACTGTCTGCAAAAAAACGTATAACCATTAACATTTGCATATATATACAAATCCTATTAGCTGAAAATAATTTGTGTATTATAACATTTAAGTACCTCATAGACATGATACGTTAGTGTTTCAATTATCTCATTAATATCTATTTTGAAATAATCTATCTCAGTCTCACTTTCGGTTGATGTTTCTTCACTTTGTACCTTATATTCACTTATTTTTGTACTTGAAAGAGAATCACTGAGAGAAATGTCACTTTTCTTCACATTATCTATAGAGTCTACAAAGATCTTAAGAAACCAATTCAGTGAAAACTGATAGACATGGTTGATGTGTACAAGATCTGATATTACGAAGTAGAGCACAGCACCACGAGTTGCTATAGGAATATAGGCTTTACGCATTCCTTCTATGGTGACTTCTGTTGCTGCTGAATCTGCTACACGCTGAAAAATCTCTGATGAGGTAATTTTTGTTCGCTGCAAATTTTCAATGAGGTCTTGGTCATCTAAAAGGTGCCCTGTAAAAAAGTGTAATTGAATTGTAGAATAGAATAAATTAAGTAATTAAATTTTCTAAATTAACTATTCACTTTACAAACCAGAAAGCACTATAACAACGGGGGCTTGTTAGCAAAGTTATGAAAGAAGTAAAAGATGGCTTTATATGACATTACTAGAACTATGCAGCTATTTGGATCTGAAAAGGTACTGGGGAAAAAAAGGAAACCTTGCTGCAGCTGTTGGACCTATCTTAAAACCATCTTTTCCTGGGCTCACAGTATAGTTGCCTGGTCCCAGAGAAATACATATTTTTACTTATGGATATGCCAGTTGTTGGGGTTCTTATAAATAAAAATTGCCAAAAGAATACACTGGGATGACAAACAAGCATTACTTGGAGTTCCAGGAAAAATATGAATAATGTCGTAACTGCATGTTCCATGTCATGTTTGGAAGAGGGATGTAATATGTGTGATATATAAAGAGACAGCCTCAAATGTAAGATAATGAGAACTATCCCTGTGAAATGCATATTTTTAAATATAAGATTCCATTTCATCCTGTGTGTATATTTTTCTATATGTATATTAGTTATACTGGATAAAGGTAAATAATAGCAATAGCACTTAGACTTATATACTGCTTCAAGTGCTTTATAGCCCTCTTTAAGAAGTTTACAGAGTCAGCATATTGCCCCTAACAATCTGGGTCCTCATTTTATCGATCTCAGAAGGCTGAGTCAACCTTGAGCCTGGTGAGATTCGAACTGCCAAACTGCTTGCAGCTGGGAGTCAGCAGAAGTAGTCTGCAGTACTGCATTCTAACCACTGCACCATCAGGGCTCAAATAATAAAATGCAAACCATCTTCTCACACCATAAAGGAGATGGTGGGAGATTTGTATTTTCAGACTTCCATGATTGTGTTAATAAAGCCATATAATAAAGCAGAATTAATTCTCTTGGTCATGTTTTCTTTCTTGTCTACCTGACTAACATCAGTTTTGCAAGTCCAAGAAGTTAGGGAGAGTCCCTTCTGAACCTACACAATTACCCCTACTGTGGGCTATGCCCTTCCTTATTTGATTATTCTCTAAACAGCAACTCTTCACCGTCTCTCAAGGCCTTTCCCACATACCACTACATGTGCTCATGCCACACCAGCCCCTCAGGTGCCCTCCTGCATCCTCCCACATCCTGCAGTAGCCATCCTAAGGAATGCCATGTTCATGCAATGCCAGCCACTTGTGCACATTCCTGGATCCTGGAATCTTCCCCATTGATTTTGCTTGTTGGAAGTCTACAGGAAATTGTGAGGAAGTCTTTGCTTAATGACTTGTGGTTATTTATTTATTTATTCAATTTCTATGCTGCTCATCTCACTGATAGAGCAACTACAGTGACCCTCACTTAATGATGGCAATCAGGAGTTCAGGTTTGCAATCCCTAAGTGGCATAGTTACATGACATCATGCTTTACAACTGCATTGCTAGCAATGGAAATTCTGGCCCCAATTACCATTGTTAACTGATTATTATCTATATATCTACATATCAGAAAGCATAGAGAGTTATAGGAAGGCATTTGGGGATGATCATAATATTGCAATGAAAATTACTGTAAGAAGGTGCCTTTCAATTATAATTAGAACGATGCAGAATTATGTTAATAGATAACATGTGAGATGGCAAGAATTAGATTTTATTCTGCTACTGTCCAAATGAAGATTATAAGCATTTGAACACATATAATGAAACATTATTTTCAAAAAAATGAAGTTTTTGACCTTTGAATTCTATTTAATAACATATTGCACTCTCTGCAAAATGATATAAAATATATGAAGTTTTTCAAAGTTTTATTTACCACTTGTTTTTTGCAAAAGTTGAAGTGATCTTTGTTCATATTCACGTAATGCTACCAGATCAATTGATATGCTTTCCATCAACTTGCAGTACTGTTTTTCAAGCTCAGGTTTTTTCTTATTTACAACCGCAGATAACAGCTGATTTTGCAAACCATGGAATGTTAACGTGAAGTTTATTATTGTAACAATATTGCATGTTGCTGGCAGAAAATGAGGATTGAATTTCTGTGTTGTCAGGTATAATCTGAAATAATCATAAATATTTATAAAACTTTTTCATACAGCACACCAATCTATGTTATAATAATATTATCTTTAATTATAACTCATATCCATTAGGGAAAAATCTTCTGCACAGATCTAAGAAGTAAATACTACTTTTTTATATGTTATGTAATTTGTGATTTTGTAATATCACAAAATATTACAATATCGTAATGTTTATATTAAAAAGAACATTTAATATCATCTAACATCTTGAATATTTTTTTCTAGAGCCAAATTTTCATTTATTTTGTTACTTGCATTTAATCTAAAATATTAGTCTATAAATAACTCAGTGACTTAAAACTTGGCTATCTAATGTAAGGGAACACCAGTATAACACTGTCTGATTGTTAAGATTTGCATCTTTGGAAGATTGCTCCACCCTCCACTTTCTGAGGACTGTTTTCTGGCATATGGAAGAGATCTGTTTGGCTCTTGCTTGGCCTGCATTTTAAAAATCTGTAAAGTTGGTTATGTTTTCAGGGCCTTTCACTGGAAATTAATTTTTCTTTTTCCTTTTTAAATTTCGAATAGAACAATAGGACATTTCAACTTGCCAATTCTCATTATTGAGTTGGAGTGACTCAATAAGGAATAATCAGTAAGGAGCATAAGAAACGTTCATGAGTGGGGTGGTTTGAATGTATAGAATGGAAAGACTGTGACTAACTCTACAGAAGTTGTTAACCCCTTAAAATAGCTGCATCTTTTCCCAGATTATGTAGTTTTCCTCTATAACATAATCATATAAACAATAATAAAATGCATAATTAAAGGAAAATATGCATTAGATATAAAGAATTACTGACTGATGTTATGCATGCATACACATGTGCTCTGAGGTGCCTTTTCTCCTAGAGTTCAAGGTGCTGAAAGTTCTGGTAGCTCTACTGCTTGTGAACTTCACTGGATTTAATAGTGCATAACTCACTATGGCATTCTGTGATGCACATGTTTTTATATATTTTATACTGTTTTTTAAATAATTTTAATCTAGCAGTAGACAATTTCCAAATAACAACATTCAGCAATACTGCAGTTACCGAAAATCTGAATTGTACTGAATTTCAGAATCTCCTATTCTAATGAATTCTTGCCCTCCTTTTTTGTAGATCTCTTTGCTTAAGATTGATTTTATATTTGAATCCAACGTTTCAGGAAAATCCTAAAAAAACATAAAACTGTAGTCAATGTTACATATACAGTAAGTAACTTTCCTGTTTTTTGAAAAAAGCACTTCCTATAGTAATTAAGATACTCTATACTTTGCTCTTTTCTTGATGAGGAATTGCTTCCAGTGAGGAATACTAATATATTGCTATGGCTTAAAATGCACAAAACATTATAAATTGATCACATTCTAAGAAGCATGAATATAATAGTGCTCTAGTATCTCTGGAAACATTTATATCAATTAAAAAGCCATGGAATGTAATATCTAAAAAAATTTAATCCTTTTCCCCATCTAAATTGACTTTATGAAAAAAAATCCAACATTAAAAATTGGGAGAAAGATGGCAATTTGGAAAAATTGAATCAAAGTGGGGACATTGATTTTGGATCAATTGATAAGATGATGAGGATGAATTTTTAACATATGCTGTGCTAAGAGACAAATATATATATCAAATATAACTCATTGACAATGTTTACAGTGACAACATTTGCTAACAACATTGTTTGGATTGCATTTTTAGCTTCTGAGACACCCAGGTTGCTAGAACAACTGGTTAAATCTTTTAAAACTAAAAAAACCCTGCTATTAGTGCCTGTAAATATTTGTTGTCAATAAGTCAATTTAATATGCAGATGGTAATGGATGAATGGAATAAAAAAATTAGAGGCTAGACAATGGGGGGCAGTCTTAACGTCTATACCTAGAGTGTCTAGCCTCTAATTTTTTTATTCCATTCATATACCACAATAAATAATGGTTAGAATGTATTGGACCCAATTATATTTGTATAGAGAAGGGTCACAGGAACCTTTTCAGGGCTGCTGTGAAGATTATATGAAGCATCAGTCAGATTTGGAATTGCTCAGTTAAACATTGGCCATGTGGGTCTAATCTCTGACCTTCTCTTTTTGAAGAAGGTTGTTTAGTAGGTGGTCTTTCTATAGCTTGAAATCAAGGAATCTGAAGGAAGCAGATTATCTGGATCCATTACAGTCAACTTCAGATCAGGATATAGTACTGAGATACCATTGATGGGTATTCTTCCCTTAGAGTAACTTATCTATCCTGACTTTCCTATGATGCTGTTGATCATGGTTTTCCTCCTAGGGAGGATGGAGTAAAGGTACAGTTCTTCAGTAGTTCTCTTTCTTCCAATGCCCAGTTGTTAGTGGTTGTTTATATCCAATATTAATTAGTAAAATCAGCCCTATTTTTTTTAAATGTCTTTTAATAGTAAATAGGGAATTAGTTCAAAACCTCCTATGTGATAGTGTAACTCAATCTCCTATGTTATAGTGTAACTCAGTGGTTCTCAATCTCAGTGGTTCTCAACCATTTGGGGTCGAACGACCATTTCACGGGGGTCGCCAAACAATGCAGTCCGCCATTTTTTTCCCTCTTTTCCTTAGCTGTGCTACTCCCTTTTATTCTATTGGCTTTTGAAAGCCAATAGAATAGACTCTCTTGAATAGAGTCTAATTCTATTGGCTTTCAAAAGCCAATAGGAATTGTCCAGGCTGTCTCTACCCTGTTGAGCCCACCAAAAGTCCCATTCTGCAAACGGTGCTGCACCAGTCGAGTAGTCCTCGACTTACGACCGGTTGAGTAGTCCTCAACTTACGACCAGTTGGGGGTCGCGGCATTAAAAAGGTTGAGAACCACTGGTGTAGGTGCTCATCTTTTGCACTGATTGCATTATATTTTTCTTGATTTGTATGTTGGATGACTAGCTTGTGTTGAAGTTGAATTACCTGCAAAAGGACTGATTCACCAAACTGCAAAGAATATTCAATTGTTTTTAAATAACTGGCATCTGTAGCACTGATTTGTCGCAGTTTGCTGCCTTCCATTTGACATATCCATTTGTAAGCTTGCCTTTCTGGATCAATTAATAAAGGCCACTGTTGTCCATGTTTAACAAGTATTGCATTTTCTGTGGAGTATTGATCATGTGGCAAACCTGCATTTTGCCATCTGCGGACCTATAAAATGATTTAATAGATTTATATTCTTGCCTATAATATTGTCCCCCCCCACATATCCACTAATTATGTTAATAATGAACAATCCTGTAAATCAGGAAGTATATTTTCTCGAAGAAATTCTAATAATACAACTATTTATTAATTACTTTAACTGATAGAAAGTGTAATCTGAGGAAGAAATGTTAAATTTGAGAAAAGTGTTTAGATAAAATTATAAATAAAACAATTTAATTCTTATTTTTCTCTCTGTGTTTACTACCTCATTCTTTTCGGTCATGCAGTTAACCAATGAATAATTTGGAGAGACCAAAATATTATTTTCATTGCAGAGTTGCAAACTGTCATTGACTAGCTGTTGACGATATCCCACTGATAACACTCCACTGTAGACAATATAAGCTGCTGATATAAGGGCATCACCTACAATTCCTTGCAATCTTTGGTCAAGATTATTAACAGATTCTTTCCAGCGTTCCTAAGGAAGAAAAATATATAGCTATGTATCATAAATTTGAATATTAGTGTTGCTAGTTTGTTTAGCTTATGCGGTATACTGTAGAACTCATAATTAAATGAGAAGACAAAAGTCTGGAGTTTTGTGTTGCCTACTCCTGAAAGGACCATAAGTAGATTCAGAAATGTTCTGAGAAAGTGCATTCTTACCCTATCTAAGAAAACATTAATGGAAGGCAGAAACAAAAAAAAACCAGGCTATTAACTTCTAAAGGTCATCCAATCATCCTAAAAGAATTCTATTCTATTATTTATAACATTGGCTTGTTTTGCTTTGTTCACCCAAATGGTTGAAAAATTCATATGTCTCCAAACAAATGGATAAGAACTATTTATTTAACAAAGAATAGCTTTGGAACCACTGAAATGTGAACTAAATCCTAGTATCTGAGGCTAACAGGAACACATTTTATTCTCTCAGCTATATTAGGAACAAAATAACAATTGCCATTGTTGCATTGTTTAAGATCAAAACCCATCTCATCTAGGGTTACCAAACACTGGGCAAATAGAGGACATATCCTTTTTGCTTTCATGTCCTCCATCTAGCAGGCATGGCTTTAAAATCAAACATTTTCTAGCTTTTTAAAAGTATCTTGTATTTTTGTTTTCACAATAGTAGTCATTCAAACTTTTGTGTAATGTGACCTTGTAAATCGCTTCTTTATTTTCTTCAACTGTCAACAGGCTCAACTGATTAATTTTATTTCCTGATTCTAGCAATTGGCTTCAACCCATCCCCTTCAAATTTATAATCACTCTAGTCTGTAGATCACACGACTCCTCATATATTACTGTGGTAAAAATTGAAAAGTGCATTTTCAAGAAATTAGACAGTATGTCTTCCTTTTCCCTCATTTGCCATCCCTACCAATTCTCTTATGTCATCCTTTGCCTATTCAGATATCTGGTAACCTAATCTCATCCACCATACAAGCCAAATATCAATTAGAAGATTATAAAAAGGCCTCCAATTAAATGTGATTAGGAGCTCAGAAACAGTACATCAGTTATTTGCTGGTCACTGGTATTCCTTTATCTTAGAAACAGTAAGTAGCCATCATAACAAATAGCTACAATATGTAATACTTTATTCTCCACAAGTGTGACCATACTTTCAAAACTATCCAATTTTATGTCTATCATTAACTCTTGCCATAGCAAGTTCTACAATACTTTATGAATCAAAATCACATGAAATATTAATATCGCTTTATAAATCTTAGTAAGCTTTATAAATCTTAGTAATACCACACTTGGGATACTGCATCCAGTTTTGGTCACCACATTACAAAAACATGTTAAGACTTTGGAAAAAGTGCAGAGAAGAGCAATTAAAGGCCTAGAGCAGCGGTTCTCAACCTATGGGTCGCGACCCCATTTGGGGTCGATCGACCATTTTTCGGGGGTCGCCAAAGAAGGCGATCCGCCATTTTCTCCCCTCAGGGGGCGGCGCCGCACATGCGCGCCACGCATGGGGCGGCACCGCGCATGCGCAGAACGTTTGTGTGACGGGGGTCGCCGTCACACAAACGTTGAGAACCACTGGCCTAGAGACTAAAACATAATTCAGGTAATTCAGGATCCAACTCATAGGGGTGGTCACACACTTGACCTTGTGTTTCTCTCGGGGCAATGGAGATATGATCTGGAATTAAGGGGAATAGAGATCTCGCCCTTGTCATGGACAGATCATTTCCTATTGAGGCTGGACTTCAGAGCATCACTCCCCCATCGCAGGGAGAGGGAGCCGACTAGGTGGTTCCGCCCCAGGCGCCTAATGGACCCAGACCGGTTCCAGGAGGAGCTTGGGGAAATACCTGACTCCCTTGTCCACAACTCGTCCGGGTCCCTGGTTGCGGCCTGGAATGAGGCGGCGTCCGGGGCCCTGGATCGAATTGCGCCTTTGCGACCTCTCTGTGGTGGTGGTCCCCGGAGGGCTCCTTGGTTTACTGAGGAGCTCCGGGAGATGAAGCGCCACAAGAGACGTCTAGAGCGACATTGGAGGGCCAGTAACTCTGAATCTGACCGATCACTATTAAGAGCCTATCTTAGGACTTATTTAGTGGCGATAAGGGCGGCAAAGCATGTTCACTTTTCCGCACTTATTGCGTCCGCAGAATCTCGCCCGGCCACCTTGTTTAGGGTGACCCGCTCCCTTCTTAAAGTGGAGGAGGCGGAGGAACCCTTGCAGGGGAGAGCTGAGGAGTTTGTTCAGTTTCTGTCGGACAAAATCGCTCAGATTCAGAGAGACCTGGACTCCGACTGGGCAGTGCCAGCCGAGTTGCCAGGGGCTGGTCTTAGTCATGTTATCTGGAGCGAGTTTGAGCCTGTGACCCCTGATGAAGTGGACAAGGCCGTGAGGGCAATGAATGCCGCCACCTGTTTATTGGACCCGTGCCCCTCCTGGCTGGTTTCTGCCAGTAGGGAGGTGACACGAGGCTGGCTCCAGGCGATAATCAACGCCTCCTTGATGGAGGGGTCTTTCCCGCAACCTTTAAAGGAAGCGGTGGTGAGGCCCCTCCTCAAGAAGCCTTCCCTGGACCCAGCTGTTTTGAAGAACTTTCGTCCCGTCTCCAACCTCCCCTTTGTGGGGAAGGTTGTAGAGAAGGTGGTGGCGTCTCAACTCTTGCGATCCTTGGATGAAACCAATTATCTGGACCCTTTTCAATCTGGTTTCAGGCCCGGCTACAGCACTGAGACTGCTTTGGTCGCACTGACCGATGACCTCTGGCGAGCCCGGGATAGGGGTTATTCCTCTATCCTGGTGCTTCTTGACCTCTCAGCGGCTTTCGATACCATCGACCATGGTATCCTTCTGCGTCGTCTCGGAGAGGTGGGGGTGGGCGGCACCGTATTGCGGTGGTTCTCCTCCTACCTCTCTGACAGGTCGCAGTCGGTGTTGGCGGGTGGACAGAGATCGACCCCTAGGCGCCTCGATTATGGGGTGCCTCAGGGCTCGGTCCTGTCCCCCCTTCTTTTTAACATCTACATGAAACCGCTGGGTGAGATCATTCGGCGACACGGGGTGAAGTATCATCAGTACGCTGATGATACCCAATTGTATATCTCCACCCCGTGTCCTTTCAGTGAAGCAGTCGACGTGATGTGCCGGTGCCTGGAAGATGTGAGGGTCTGGATGGGGGTGAACAGGCTTAGACTCAACCCTGACAAGACCGAGTGGCTCTGGGTCTTGCCTCCCAAAGGCCAACTGGATGGTCCATCTTTAGTCCTGGGGGGGGGCAAATTTACCTCCCTCAGTGCAGGCACGCAACTTGGGTGTCCTCCTGGACTCACAGCTAAATTTGGAACAACATCTATCGGCTGTGGCCAGGGGGACCTTTGCACAGGTTCGCCTAGTGCACCAGTTGCGGCCTTATTTGGACCGGGAGGCTTTACTCACAGTCACTCATGCCCTTGTCACCTCAAGACTGGATTACTGTAATGCGCTCTACATGGGGCTACCCTTGAAGGGCGTTCGGAGGCTGCAGTTGGTTCAGAACGCAGCCGCGAGAGCGATTGTGGGCGCGCCAAGGTACGCCCACGTGTCACCTATCCTCCACGAGCTGCACTGGCTTCCTGTGGGTCTCTGGACGCAATTCAAGGTGTTGGTTATCACCTTCAAAGCCCTTCATGGCATAGGGCCAGGTTACTTACAGGACCGCATTCTGCCGCACAGCTCCCAGAGACCGGTGAGGTCCCATAGATTGGGCCTCCTTCAGGTCCCGTCGGCCAGACAATGTCGGCTGGCGGGCCCTCGGGGAAGGGCCTTTTCTGTGGTGGCTCCGACCTGGTGGAATCCCCCCGAGGTTCGAACCACTCCCACCCTGCCGGCCTTTAAGAAAGCCGTTAAAACTCTCCTGTTCCGGCAGGCCTGGGGCTGATGTCCTCGGCGGGCCGGGATATGATCGGACTCGCGGTATGACTGGATTATTTTATTTTATTGTTTTATGACTGTTTTTAACTTTGTACGCCGCCCTGAGTCCTTTGGGATTGGGCGGCATATAAATATTTGTAAATAAATAAATAAATAAATAAATATAAAGAATGATTGCAGGATTTGGGTATGGCCAGTCCAGAGAAAAAAAAAGGACTAGGGGTGACATGATAACAGTATTTCCAGTATTTGAGGGGCTGCCACAAAGAAGAGAGGGTCAACTTATTTTCCAAGGCACCTGAGGGTAAGACAAGAAACAATGGATGGAAACTAATCAAGGAGAGAAGCAACCTGGAATTAAGGAGAAACTTCCCAATAATGAGAACAATTAACCAGTAGAACAGCTTGCATTCAGAAGTTGTGGGTGCTTCATCAATGGAGATTTTTAAGAAGAGATTGGACAGCCACTTGTCTGAAATGGTATAGGGTCTCCTGCTTGACAGGGGGTTGGACTAGAAGACCTGCAAGGTCTCTTCCAGCTTATTCTGAATTGAAAGTAGTTTTTTCTCTCTGAAACCTCCTATCACACTAAATCATCAAATATTTCTGGGTTCTACTATGACAGTGATGGCAAATCTTTTAGAGACCGAGTGCCCAAATTGCAATCCAAACCCCCTTATGCATTGTTGGGTGCTGGGTGGGTGTGGCCGATTGGCTGGGTGTGGCCCATTGGGGGGTATGGCCCATTGGGTGGGCGTGGCTGCGGTGGTAACAGCAGGCTGGGTAGGACTAAAAAGTTCAATCAATCAATTCCAACTTTGCAAGATCTTTTTTTTCCTGCGAGAAGTTGAAATTGATTGATTGATTTGTTGGAATTATCTGGATTATCTGGCCTGTTAGGCTGAGTCATCAGCTGCAGTAGGTCAAGGTATAAGGAAGTCAAAAGAAAAAAAAGATTGGTGTAAACAAGTTTGTGCCGTGCGGTGCAAGGGAATGTTGTTTTGGTGTTTGTTAGTGCCGTGTGCAACAGCTGTATAGTAGCGTGTGCAAAACAAAGTTAGCACGTGTAATATGCTAATATGCTGTGTCATAACAAATGTGGTTGGTGTAAGGTGGTCACCAGGTGCCTATAAACCCGCCTTCTGATAACACAATAAAAGGGATGCTTCGGCTTTGTTCGAGGCTCCCATCCCGAGGAAACCACGTGTACGTGTCTGTTCTTCAACACCCATGGGAGACCGCTGGGCGCAAGAAAACCCACAACTGGTGACCCCGACGTGAACCTTTTTTTTTTTGCACATGGCAGTGGAGGCCTAAAGCAAAAAGGTTTTATAAAACTCAGCTGAAGGCCTAGGACTGGGGCGACGGCACATGTGCCCACAGAGAGGGCTCTGAGTGCTGCGTTTAGCACCCGTGCCATAGGTTCGCCACCACTGTACTATGATGAGTGAACTTTTCTCATACATGTATAATTCTATACATTATTATTATATTATGGGCCTTTTTGTAGTCTTTCTTCACAAGGGAGTAAAGAAGGGGTTTTATATATTATTTTTTGCACATTTTCCAGTTCTGTTTTTTTTCTGAAGCACAATGACCACAGTACTATACAAATTATTCTAAGTGTAGTAACACACTATGACCACAAGGGCATTAATATTGGATATTTGAAAAACACATACTTTTTGTGTTTTTATTAAACTATAGTATATGGTCACGACCTCATAATTATTTATTTGGTCAATTCCTAGTAGGTCAGAAAGTATCAGCATATATGTGAAACATCAAGTCTGCAGTAATAACGTATAACATCATCCAGCTACCACAAGGATGCTATATCATTAATGAAGACATTAATAAAATGTATTTATTTTCAAATCAGCAATACATTGGTGACATAGGAATCACAAATATGAGATTTTAGATATGAATAATGAGGAAAATCACAATTGTGCATAAAATATAACCCAATGCTGAAATATATAATGGGGGAAAGATTCAGTGAGAAAAAGCAGTTGAAAATGTGAAGAATGAAGTTTGAACTTAAGCATTAGAGCAGATTTAAAAGGTAATACCATTTCATCCTTTAGAGCTGTGCTTAATATAGATGCACTGTGTAAACGGCGAGTTGTTTGAATTTTTCGGGCTGCAAGTTTTTCCTGTTCAGCAATACTTTCATCATACAATGCTTCTAAATTTTGTTGATGTTGTTCAATCTGAAAATTTAGAATTTTTTAAAATTCCAAATGAGAAAATCTACTTAAAAACTCTACTAAAGCAGTATTACTTGCTATATTTGCATGATTTTTTAAAAAATAAACTCAGTAATATCTACTATGAGGCTTCTAAGGGCTATTATCCAGACTCTAACTAAAACTTTGCCCACTTAAACATTATTATGCATGAGTTTTCTGAGCAGATTCAGCAGGTCTGTGTAGAAAGACTGCTTGCTTAACTATAGCTGTAGTATTTTTAGTAATCAACTGTGTAGTTTGAATATAGACCTACCTCTAAAAATATGCTGAAAGACTTTTCTACTTTAGCTTTTTATTATTACCTTTTCCTATCAATTATCAGTTTTCCTCTTTTCTTAGTCACTAAAAACAGATCTCAGCCATGCTTTATCAGAACAGAAAAGCAACTTTGTTTTTCCAACTTCACTCTTATGAATTGTTTGCATTATTTTGCAAGCAGGTTCCCATTCTAAATGATAATCTAACACAACCTTACCAAAAGGAACACTTTTCTCTGATATGTGCTAACTTCTAGCTGAGAGCCATTTTAAACATGAATTAATTGACAAGTTATTATTGGAGCTTAATATATAGGTGCACATAATACATAGTATGTACTCCTCTATGATTCTAATTGCTGGAACGATAAGTATGGTAAAAGAAGGAGTTTTCACTGGCTGGCTTCCCCCCTATCAATCAAGCTGACAACTGATCTTTCAAACCCTCAATTCTGCTCAATTTTTTGTAGTGTAAAGTATGAAAGTTTGCCTCTAAGATTACAAGAAAAAGCATCAAAGAATAATCTAAAAGAATAGGAATTGCAAGTGATATGATACCATTTTATAGAAAGGAAAATGAGATTGTATTCATAAGCATCTCTTGCATTAAGAGAATCATAATATACTATACTATATATAATTAAAAATATGAAGTACAGCATAAAACAGACAGTTGATGACATGAATACTAATCATGTAAATGTATGGAGGTAATGAAAAAATCATGAGTTGGCAAGATGATGACCATGCACGAAATGCTCTTAAGTGAAGTTTAGGACTATATGATTCCTCCATGAAATTTTCTTGGGAACAATACATAACTGGCTTGACACTGCCTTTTATAGGAATGCTTTCTGAAGCTGACTAAAAACTGGCAGTGTTTGTGCTAGGAGCTTTGTAAATGTCAGCCTCCAAAAAGTTAGATGTTGCCAATTAAACTGTAGTATGAAGAACAAGGAGCATTAATACCTATCTATTTTAGTCTCAATATTAGCAAAGACTTATTTTTATTGAAATGATGAAATACAACCTTAAATATTTCAGAGCTTTATATAGTGTTTATTTTTTTGTTTCTGTGTCTCTGAGTGAGTCTTGACTCCAGATGGCTGCCTGGACAGTTTTCTTGGCAAGATTTCAGAAGTGATTTGTCACTGACCAAGAGAGACTGCCTGCTCCAAAGTCACCCAGATGGTTTTTTGTGTGTGCTTAATATGGAATTAGACTTCAGGGTTTTCCAGTTTCTAACCTGGTTCCTTAACATTACACTAACTTGGCTTTCACATATAAATTACTGTTCTTTTTTGAAGATGATTTTAATATTTTCTTATAAAGATTGAAATATATTGTATTAAATGATGCCATGCACCATAGCAAAGCAACTGAGGTATGACATGTATTTTGAAAAGAGACATAACTGCCTGTATCACTGCATTTTGTACCGGCTGAGCTTTGGATACTCTTCAAGGATAGCCCCATGTAGAGAGCATTACAATAAACAATTTGGACATGAGTAACTGAGAATCTCTCAATACAGGAATGGGCAAATGTAACTGGTGCACAGTGCGTTTTTTGTAAAAAAAAAAAAAAAATGGTGCCGGAACTCACACATGTCATACAACCCACCTTGCCTACTCTTCAAGGTTCCATCCAAAAAAGGTGCCGGAACTCCGTTCTGAGTGTTCTATGACAAAAAAAAGCCCTGCTGGTGCATAATGTGAAATGAAACTCCTTGCCATGTTTGTCTCCTGCTTGAGTAGGAGTTGTGAGTCCAAAAGGATTCCCAGATTGTATACTGACTCTGTATGGGGCACTGTTATCTCATCTCATCCCATCCCATCCTGGTGGCAAATTCCAGAATCAGAAGCCCCCCCAACCTAAAATAACTCAGTCTTGTCAAGATCGAGCCAGAGTCCATTGCTTCCCATCCAAATTCTTACAATATCCAGATACAAGACAGTATCAGATTAGCAGCATCGTTTTGCCAATGGCAGAGATGTATAATTGGGTACATCAGCATGTTAATGACATCTCAACTCATGGTGATGGATAAACTCACTGAGTGGCTTTACGTAGATGTTAAATAGGAGTGGAGAGACTACCAAGCAATATAGTATCTCACATAGTAGGGACTAAGGGCAGGCCCTCTTGCTGCCAATGAAACATTGATGGAACCAGTCTTGGAGAAAGTAAGGGAACCAGCAAAATATAGAATAGAATAGAATAGAATAGAATAGAATAGAATAGAATAGAATAGAATAGAATAGAAGCTGGAAGGGACCAAAAGTAAATTATTTAGGATAATTTAGGACTCTTAGGTAATTCTAGAACCAAACTCTTTCCATCACTATTTCTTTACTCTCTCCACTCAGGCTGGAACACTTTTAAGTACAATGGTGAAAGAAAATGTCATTTAGAGCTATGGTGTGATTAATATTCAATACAGACTTCCAGTGGCGACGGCTGCGGCGATGGTGACTTTTTTCAGCCGTCTGCCCTGGGATGTACCAAAGCCAGCTGAGACAGCGAGCAACAGCTGTCTCGTGGCTTGGAGCCTCTCTCCCCGGGCAAAGGGGAGGAGGTGAGCTTTCCTCAGATAGTGGTAGAGCTCCCTGAGACCCCAAAGCTTTCTTTTTGGTGGTCGGAGGGTGAAAGCTCCCACGGAGTCTGAGGTGTCCTCCACATTCCAGGATGCCTTTGCCCTGATTTTTATCCAGGTCAAAGCTAGATGCTGCTTCCACATCTGCTCTTAAAATGAATTTGTGAGTAAAATTTAAAGCAGACAGAGCTGACCAGGAGAAATTAAAATGGTGATTATTTTGAGACTTTAACTCTGGAAAAGAATTTATCTTTTCCTTTTTTTTCAATTAAGAATGGTGAAAAATGGTGCTGAGATTCTTTGAGTGAAAGGACTGGAACTTCTATTTGAAACAATGTAACAGATTTTGTATTTATATAAAATGCAAGAATCTTTTTTTTTCTTTTAAGCGGGCTTTTGTCTTTTTTCCTCCCCCCCCCTTTTTTGGTATTTGTTGATTTTATAAGATTTTAGCAGACTTTTTAACAAGTGGTCTTAAAACTAAAATGGCTTCAAAGCGTCTCGGAGCTTCTATTGTTTCTAAAGCCTCGATCTTCCCAGTAATGCAGACAGCTCAGCAAGCTAAGTTTAAGTTACCACCACCTTCTCCATCATTACCAGCATCTATACTTAAAGATTTACAGGAGGCCTTGGGAAATAAGGCAAGACAGATTAAAGAAGAGATGGAGGAATTTCTTGAAAATAAAATTAGGGAACTGAGAGAGGATATTGCGTCTGCATTTCAAAAGTTTGTTTGTCATATAGATCGACTGGATGATCGTATTGATGATGTTGTGGAAAATTCTGAAAAACTGGAAGATCGGATTGATAAAGTAGAAAATAAGGCGGAAATAATACTGGATGAAATTACAATGTTACAATATAGAGACATGGAATTTGCTTTAAGAATAAGGGGAATGAAGGAAAACATGCAAGACGATTTGAGACAAGTGGTGGTAAAAGATATAGTTTTCATTTTGGGGGCTGAGCCTGAAGAAATACTGAGAGAGACGGAAAAAGTTTTTAGGGTTAATTCAAGGGTTGCGATGCAGAGGAATTTGCCACGAGACGTGGTTATTTATTTTTCTAGAAGATCACTTCATAATGAAATTTTACAGGCTTTTTATAAGCAGAGATTTCAAATTGCAACTCAAGATGTTATAATTTTAAAAGAAATACCTTCAAAACTTCTTAGAAAAAGAAAGGATTTTGCTTTTTTGGCTGATGAGCTCAAAAAACGACAGGTCCGGTTCAGATGGGAGATACCGTCTGGAATAGCGGTGAATTATGCGGGGATATATCATAGACTTAACACAATTTCAAAGGCGAAAGATTTTTACACTTCTGTTTTGAAGGCGGGCTCTCCATCATCTTTACGATCTGAGATTACAGAAGAAAAGTCGGAAGGGCAGCCGGTTGAAGGTGCTATGTTATTGAATGTAGGAGACATACAGGCTGAACCTCTGCAGCAGTCTCTTGTGACAGAAGATTTTTTAAAGAAACCGAGAATGACTCGTGCAGCCTATAGACGTAAAGTAAAAGAACAGCAGAAGGCGGATATTGGAATAAAGAAAAGGAAATGATGAACTTTTGTAGTAGTTTTTTGAGGTAGAAGATGTTTTAAAGGAATAGTGAATGATTTGTGTAGTATGCAGATGTAAAGAAAAAGAATAATAGAAGGTGATTTAGTGGAAAAGTTTAAAAATTTGGGAGTATATATATTATAAAATTTTTAATTTAAAGTGTATAAAAATAATTATGAAATATTATGGGTAAATGTGTAAAAGAAATTCTAATGATCTCTGTTGATGAGAATTTTAATGATTAAGATGAATGATTTGTTGAAACTTCTTAAGCAGGAGGGTATTAATAGATTTACTTAGGGGGTGGGAAAAAAAGCAAATAGCCAAGTTTATCGAATGTAAGTTTGTTGGTTGGGTTATATTGGAAGGAAAATTTTGTGTTTATTATGTTGTTTAAAAGAAATATACACTTCAGCATGGAGAAGATGGATAAATTACATGTAGAGTAAATAGAGTTGATATGGGATTAAAATGTATTATTTAGATTATGAATAATTTTTTAGTTTTTTAATTTGGAATTGCTTATATTGTTATTTTTGTTTTTTTGTTTTTGGTTTTTTTACATATTTTATTTGCTTAAATTTGTATTCGAGTTAAAGTACATTATTGATTTTATTATTTGTATAGTTGGATAAGTTTATTTAGAATTTGTTTGTTTATTTGTAACTCTGTAACCAGCTCTGGGAAGTGAGGGGGGGAGGGAGGGAGGGGGTTACTTTAGGGGGGGATATTGTTAAAAACTTGTTTAAAACTTTTCAATAAAAAAAATATTCAATACATAAACCCTGAGAGATAATATATTATTCCAGCTAATGAAGATGACTTTATGTCCAGCAAAGGAAATATTTATATTAAAATAATATAGATCACTTAGATGGATATACATTTTCTATTATTTAACAAATTATGTAAATATGATGGCATTTGATAAACACATCTATTTTACCAGGGCTAAACTTCTTTGCTTTTCAGCTAATTTACTAAATGCACGATTCAGTAATTCCTCTGCTTCTGCTACCTTTGCTTGTTTTGGATCTACAAACTAAAAAAAAAAGATATATTTACAATTCAATATGAAATTGATAGAGTTAATACTTTAGAGAAAGGTGAAATATATATCACAAATGTCTTGATATAGATACATTTATTTATATATGACAAATAATCATTATATTGATATTACTGACTGCACTTGAGGGATTTTATTGAAAGCAGCATCTCTATGAGAACTTTTTTCCAGTGTTCATTTTAATTTTCTACCATGCTTATTTATATTGTGAAATCTTTACATTGTGTGTTCCCCTGTCTGGACCATTAGCTAGTGATGCACCCTGGAGAAATTCACAATCCAATGATATGACAAATGAGCAAATTGATCAAAAATCGTAACTCTCTGTGACAGTTCTGTGCTGAACATCAATTGTAATTTGGCTGTTTATATTTCTCTGCAAATTTGTAATATAATTATAATGTGTTAATACAATTTCTGGCACAGGATTTCACTATTCATGAGTCTTAGTAAAAGCACACGTTTTGGGGTGGCTTTGAATAGCAAATGTATATCATCTGTCATGTGGTAGGAATCCTAATTGTTTCACATTGCTCATAATATAATGAGTGTTTCTCATCTCTGTGTAGCAATATTCTGATTTTTCTGAATCAGAAGAATGTGAATGATATTAAAAGTCTGTCTAGGTTTTACTCATCCGCACAGAGCATCCAAAGTGGTTTCATCTGACCAATGCTCAACTATTCCTATTGGACATGGGAGCCAAGACTAATTCAGAACAATCCATGTCATCTTTGATTATGGACTAGGGGCCAAAAGTGAAGCTGTCCTATTTCAGAAATCTTTCTCCCTTCCCACAAATATGAAGTTTTACTTCATTTACAACATGCCCCAGAGGAAAGACTTTTATAACCTACTGTCAGTCCTAGAAGATAGACAAAACTAAGAAACAGACATTGTGTAAACCTAAAGCTATTTATTAGAATAGCTATGGTAACAGAATTTTGCAAGTCTGAATGTAATCCCCTTCCTCTTGTATAGTTTATCTGATTATTGCCTTGCTAATAAAACTTCCCTTGATCCTTTAAGGTAATCTTCTATTCATTTATTTATCAAATTTCTATACTACTCATATCATCTGAGTATATTCTCTATATCTAGGTCCCAATAGGTTAGGAAGGATAGACCAGTTTTCCTCCCTTAAACTTAGGAAAATCTATAAGGAATTTTTAAAGGATGAGGATTGCTCTAGAAATGACCTTGGAATGGCAAGCTGGTAGGTAGGTACTCTTTACGGTTGAGCTTCAAAAAGGAAGAGATTGAGGTTTGGGGGGTTTTTTGAGGGTAAAATGACCTCTCAGTCTTGGAAACTCTTCCATAACCTTTCTTTCTATTTTCCTCCTGCAATCCTCCTCATAACAATCCTGCAGGGACATGATAAAAGCAAAGGGAAAATGCCCTTGAAAACTAGGGGGAAGAAATCCAGACAGGAGATGGAAAATTCCAAGAAGAGATTCCATATAATTATTTTAAGGGAGGTATCAAGATCAATTCTTGAATCACTATCTGTTCTGCCTTCTCTGCAATCTTGAAGTGATGCCAGAGATCACTTTTCCACAAGGATCCCTGTGGAAGAGAAGAACATACAGGGAGTCCTTAACTTACAACCAGTCAGCGACTGTTTGAAGTTATGACAAACTTGCAAAAAGTATTAATGATCTGATTTTGAAGTTACAACAGTCACACATACACAACACGGTCATGTGATTGCATTTTGGGTGCTTGACAACCAACTCACCTTTACAATTGTTTGCAGCATCCTGCAGTCACATGACCATGATTCATAACATATTTTGCCAGTTTTCCAATGTTTACTTTTGACTTACAATTATAATTCTGGGCTTAATTATGGTCATAAATCAAGGACTACCTGTATTGATATTAACAACTCAACACTTTTAATAGTTGCAGTAACTACACAACTGAAACCAAGTTTTGAGACTGACATGTTTGAATCTCTTGGGATAGAAGAAAAGTTGTGTTTAATACTATATTCTTAATGAAGAGATACGTTAACCCATTTCTTGTCAGGTCAATCTTCTAGAGAGTAGAAGGTTACTTTAAACTATCTTTTGGTGATCAGAAATGGAGACTATAAGAAAAAACAATTAAATTAGTTGGTTAATAAAATATTAAATTAGGATTGCTCTATATTTCAGGTCTGCTTCCAGGCCTTTCTTCACTAAGCTATTTGAATCCAGGTACATTCCTACATTTGTTTTATGGTAGAAAATTAAAATAGCAGAAAAGTAAATGGAAAATAAAAAGACTATTGAAGTTATTTTACCTCTGACAATTTTGAATAAAATGCCTTTGCAGAAATTAGTAACATATTCCAGAATTAGGTAGAATCTTTTTCCCTTATAAATACAATCTGTCAGATATGACAGATCGTTTTAAAAACTATTGGAAATAACCTATGTAAATATACCCTTTTAACAATGTGATAGTGATCCAGAGCTAAAATCCACTGGCATATGGAGCAACATGCAACAGACACAAGTCCCACTTTCACTGGATTGAAATCAGGCGACCTCACATATTTTTTTAACTGCAGAAAAACCTAAAATGAATACAAAATAATTAATTATAAATAAATAATTAATAAAATGGCATGTGTAACAAATAAATATAAAATTCTTCCATATCTTCAATCAATAACTAATATTTATTTGTTTTTTTAAAAAATAATTCCATCGCACTGAATTTATTAAGAAAAGGAAATTATAAATTGTATAACATAAAAGAAAATAATATATCTCCAAACAACAACAAAAAAGGGAATAGAAGCAAAAAAAGACTATGAATAATATTTCAATAAAGATTAAAGTCACAAAAACAAAATATTGCTTTATTTTTCAATATTTTAATTAATCAAAATGAAATATTTTACTATCCATTTAAAAGCTATCAGAGATAGTTCATTAGATATGAATTATATGTATACAAATATGTACTATCTATTTCCAGATAGAACTCTACCACTAAGGCCTTTGTCTCAAACTCCCACCAACTGGATCTCTACATGATGGAAATGAAAAACAGCTGTCCTCTGATGAATAACACAGCCAAAAGCAATGTTAATGGACGAGGAGATGTTTTTCAAAAGATAAATAAGGCTATGAGAGATAAATGCAGAATTAGAGGAAATTTGACTACAATGTATAATTCTCATCTGTTACATTCAGAAGATATCTTACAGCCTGATATGGAAAAAATAGTTGGACTCTGGTGCAATGAAACCCCAATCCAGACCCCAGGAAATGTGTTTCATTTTTAAAATCTCTTATTTGAAGATTTATGTATACAACAGCAGAAAAACATTGAATCTCCTTGCAAATGAATTCTTCATTTACCTTTTCTGGTAAATTATCTTTGTCAATTGTAATCAATGTTTTAAGGAATCCTGGATCTGAAAGTAGTAATTTTGCTGTTGCCCAATTTGGTTTCTTTTGAAGAAGAATACAGACTGCATTCATAACAGTTAAAACAAGTAGAGGAGGATGAGTATATACTCTGAATTATACAGAAAAAGAGCACAAAATATATTATATTCAAAGTAATTTTTTTTGCCAAAGCAACCTGATTTACATTCAGTAATTTAGATACAATAATTTTAGTGATCAACATGAAAATACGTAACACTGCTAGACTGCCCAAGGAATGTAATGCATATTTCTGACCTTGGACATTGCAATTTAATATACAAATGAGAAATAATGTGAAATACTCCAAGAGCAGTCTTCTATTGAGATGACCGATTTTTAGGGAATCTATTGCTTTGACAGTATCCAATATTTTTGCTAATAGTTTCTTACTTTAGCAAGAATCAGGATACAACAATTCAAACTGAATATGACTAATGAATATTATGTTCACTGAATTAATGTATTTTGATTGCAAGAAATCCTCAGCTTAGAAATCCTTGGAAATAAGTGATATATTTACCTAACTTCTGCAATGTGATTTTTGTCAAGTGCATCAAGAGCACTAAGGGCCTTCTCCAAAGATGGTAATACAGTATTGAGCTCTTCTGTTACTTGCTACAAAAATGAAGAAAGGGTAGAGTTTCATTTTTTTATTCACAGGACATACATGTACAAATACTATTTTTGTATATAAAATTCTTTAATACAAATATAAGCCTTTTTTATAGCAAAAATTAATCTCTTGCTGCCACGTGGAGAGTCTCCAGATTTTTGCAGTCCAGACATAGTGGCCCTATCAAATTATATTTGATTGGAATAGTTGGCATACTTCGTATGATGTAATCCAAAGAAGAAACTTTGAAAACTATGTACCTTAGCATACCCTTCCACAATTTTAGTTTCTGCAACCATAGTTTCTTCATCCTTTTTAACCAAAGTTCGAACTTGCTCTACAACTAACGCATCTTTGTGAAGTTTGGCTACAAGTTCTTCTATTTCCTAATGAGAAAATAATCAAATATTTTTATGTAATTTCTGAAAAAATAATGAATCTAAAACTTTATCAACATAAATCCTGCAAATTAGCTTCCAAGTCCATATTTATCAAAAGATCTTTATTTCAGCTCAACATTTCAGCAAAGGATGGCTACTAGATTTATTTATTTATCTATTATTAAAAGTCTTAACCACACACCTTCCTCACAGAAAATCTTTATATAATAAACTTTCTACTGTCTATCATTGGATTATGCACATTGCCTATTGTGATGAATAAAATAATTAATCTATCATTTACATGTATTTAAAAAGTTATCAAATTAATCTCTATTGCTATGTTTTATGGCAATATATTTAGAAATTATTGTATGGGAATCAATAATTGTTTCTAATCAATGCTCTGCTCTTTTAGTTGCATTCATGTGGGAAATCCAAATGAGAAACTGAGACCGGCTAAAAAAAGGTTTGGTCTAACTAGCATAGCTGTAGTTATTTTCTTTTCCTGCCTTAAATAATTATAGAAATATTTGACTATATCTAACTTGGTGAAGATTGAATATAAAATTATTTTACATGTTTCATTAGTTATTTTATTGTATCTTATATTTACTTAGATTACATATTAACAATATTTAACTCCATGTTTTACTTCTGTGGATATTATTCATTCTAAATCAGACATGTAAAACTTGTGACGTCACATGACAACGTGTGACATATTGGAGCTTTTTCTCCATTGCCAGCAATGGGGTGGGCGTGGTTTCCTGGTGACGCATCCGGCCCGTGAGCTGGCAGTTTGAACTGTTCTACAGTAGATTGTTTTGCAGAATCCAACTTTCTGAACTTATTATACTTGTGGCTACGAGGGGGAGCTCCTATCCTAAGGAATATTTATTTAGTCATTTAATAATAATAATAATAATAATAATAATAATAATAATAATAATAATAATAATGATAAAGTTGGAAGGGACCTTGGAGGTCATCTAGTCCAACCCCCTGCTCAGGCAGGAAACCCTATACCATTTTGGACAAATGGCTGTCCAGTTTCTTCTTAAAAACTTCTAGTGTTGGAGCATTCACTGTTTCTGGAGGCAGGTTGTTCCACTGGTTAATTGTTCTAACTGTCAGGAAGTTTCTCCTTAGTTCTAGGTTGCTTCTCTCTTTGGTTAGTTTCCACCCGTTGCTTCTTGTCCTGCCTTCAGGCGCTTTGTAAAATAGCTTGACTCCCTCTTCTTTGTGGAAGCCCCTGAGATATTGGAACACAGCTATCATGTCCCCCCTCGTCCTTCTCTTCGTTAAATAGACATACCCAATTCCAGCAACCGTTCCTTATATGTTTTAGCCTCCAGTCCCCTAATCATCTTTGTTGCTCTTTTTTGTACTCTTTCTAGAATCTCAACATCTTTTTTACATTGTGGTGACCAAAACTGGATGCAGTATTCCAAGTGTCGCCTTACCAAGGTATTGTAAAGTGGTATTAATACTTCACGTGATCTTGATTCTATCCCTCTGTTAATGCAGCCTAGCACCGTGTTGGCCTTTTTGGCAGCTGCAGCACACTGCTGGCTCATATTTAAGTGATTGTCTACTAGGACTCCGAGGTCCCTCTCACAGTTACTACTATTGAGCATGGTGCCACCTATGCTGTACTTGTGCATTTCGTTTTTCTTGCCTAAATGTAGAACCTTGCTTTTTTCACCATTGAATTTCATTTTGTTAGTTAGTGCCCAGTGTTCAAGTCTGTCCAGATCCTTCTGTATCTTAAGCCTGTCTTCTGGAGTTTTGGCTATTCCTGCCAGCTTGGTGTCGTCTGCAAATTTGATGAGTTCCCCATCTATCCCCTCGTCCAGATCATTGATGAAGATGTTGAAGAGCACTGAGCCCAGAACAGAGCCCTGGGGCACCCCACTACACACTTCCCTCCATGTCGATGCGCTTCCATTGAGGACCACACGCTGAGTATGGCTGATCAGCCAGCTACGGATCCATCTGGTGGTGATGCTGTCTAACCTGCATTTTTCTATCTTATCAAGTAGTAGGTTGTGGTCTACTTTGTCAAATGCCTTACTGAAGTCTAAGTAAATTATATCCACAGCATTCCTCTGGTCCACTAATTTTGTCACTTGGTCAAAGAATGCAATAAGATTTGTCTGACATGATCTGTTTTTGACAAACCCATTATTGCAGTTATTTCACTGCAATACCTTTACTGTTTCATACAGAAACCAATTGGATTTCTATTGTAGACAAAATTTTATTTTACACACTTGGGTTCATCTTAATTTTACTGAATTTCTGCATTTTAGTTTATTTTTATAACTTTATTGAGTTTCAAAAACACAAGGATAAACAGACCAAAAAAAAGAAAAAGAATAAATAAAGAAGAGAGAAGTGTGAAAAAAGCAAAAGAAAAAGTAAGAAAAATAGTGACTTTCGACCTTCTCTACAACAGATATGAATTTTAAAAAAACCAAACTCTTACTCTAAGGTTAACATTATTTCTATTATCCCATATAATTTAAAACATCAAATCCTAAAATCAATATTTTATTTATTTCAATTTCAAAATCCAAAAGTGGTTTCTAAGGAGAAATAAAATTAGTCTTTTCTTTAATCAAAGCTGTCAATTTCACCATCTCCACCAAATCCATCAGTTTCATCATCCATTCCTCTATTGTGGGTATTAGTAAAGGATTAATAAATTCTTCTATCTTTGTGCATGTGGAAGTCTAGTTATCACATATAAAAGCAAATTCCATAAAATGTTTCTATTTGTTTGTCCATTAAACTGAAAAAGAAAAATCTCTGGTTTCAGTTCTACATTCACTTTTAAAATTTTCTGAATCAGAACGCATGTTTAACCCCAATATTTTCTAGCCTTGCATGTGCACCAGAGATTAGAAAATATACCATCAGTTTGATTACATTTCCAACAAATATTTGAAATGTCTTTGTACATTTTTGATAGCTTATTTATAAAATAATGTATCCATCCATCCTATATGACAGGATGCTCTCGATCATCCCTCTGTAGAAAGTGGTAAGGACAGAGGAAGGAAGATGTGCTTTTTTCATGTGACACAGAAGATGCAAGCGCTGCTGTGCCCGCTTCACCAGTGTCTCACTGTTGAGCAACCAAGCCAGCCTACTTGTTAACTGCACACCCAGGAATTTGATGCTGGTGACCATCTCCACAAGTGAATCATTAATGCACAGAGGAGTGTGGCTGTGTCTGCCTTTTCTGAAATCGACAATGATCTCTTTGGTTCTTCCAATGATTAAAAGTAGGCTGTTTTCCTTACACCAGTTCACCAAACCCTCAACCTGCTTGTGGTAAGCATCCTCACTGTCATCTTGAATAAGGCCCACTACTGTTGTATCATCCACAAACTTAATAATATGGTTGGTGGCAAACCTAGCACAACAGTCATGGGTCAACAGGGTGAACAGCAGCAGACTTAGGACGCAGTTCTGAGGAGAACCTGTTCTCAAGAAAATGGTGTTAGAAATATTTGTTCCAACTCGCACATACTGGGGCCTGTTTATTTTATTTATTTTATTTTATTTATGAGACTTATATACTGCTTCAAGTGCAAGCACTCTCTAAGCGGTGTACACCAGTAAGCAATGTATATATATATTTACATTGCCCCCAACAATCTGGGTCCTCATTTTATCTACCCCGGAAGGATGGAAGGCTGAGTCAACCTTGAGTTGGTGAGATTTGAATCGCTGACCTGCTGAACATAGTCAGGTAAAGTGGCCTGCAGTACTGCACTCTAACTGCTGCACCACCTCGGCTCTACTAACATACTCTGTTAGTATGAAAATCAAGAATCCAGTTGCACAAAGGAATGTTTAAGCCTAAAGGGCCCAGTTTGTCTACTAGATGCTGGGGAATGATTGTGTTAAATGCTGAACTGAAGTCAACAAACAACAAACACACATGAGTATTTCTTTCCTCTATGTGCTCCAAGCTCAGATGGAGAACAGAAGAAACAGCATCCTCTGTAGAGCAATTTGGTCAGTAAACAAACTGAAGCAAGTCAAATGCTGACAGGAGACTAGATACAATAATGTCCTTTATCAGCTTCTCAAAGCATTTCATAATGACAGATGTCAGTGCAATTGGACAGTAATCATTGAGGCCTGTAATTGTGGACTTTTTTGGCCCTGGAAAAATGATCGCCATCTTAAAACACGATGGGACCACTTCCTGCTGCAAGGAGAGGTTGAAAATATCTGTGAATGCCAGGAATATTATCTGGGCAGCTGCCTTCTGAATGTTAACTTTCCATAGTGTTTTCCAGACAAAGGTGACATCAAAGCTAAGCACTTGCTCGTCAGGATGGGACAGCTTTCCTAGCAGGAGTGCTATTTGATGCCTCAAATCTTCCAAAAAATGGTATTCATCTCATTTAGGAAGTCTGTGTCATCCTTGCATCTCGATGGACCTACTGTATAATCCGTAATGGCCTGGATTCCTTAGCACATGCGTCTCGTGTTTGTTGGATCCTGAAAAAAGTTCTGAATTTTCTGGCAATGGGCTTGCTTTCCACCTTTTGTGGCACTTTTCAAATTAGCTCTGGCTGTTCTAAGTGCCAGCATATTGCCAGATTTAAAAGTCAAATTCCGTGCTTTCAGCATCTTGCTTCTCTCTTTGGTTAGTTTCCATCCTTTGCTTCTTGTCCTGCCTTCAGGTGCTTTGGAGAATAGCTTGATTCCCTCTTCTTTGTGGCAACCCTTGAGATATTGGAACACTGCTATCATGTCACCTGTTGTCCTTCTCTTCATTAAACTAGACATACCCAATTCCAGCAACCGTTCTTATATGTTTTAGTCTCCAGTCCCCTAACCATCTTTGTTGCTCTTCTCTGTACTCTTTCTAGAGTCTCAACATCTTTTTTACATTGTGGTAACCAAAACTGGATGCAATATTCCAAGTGTGGCCTTACCAAGGCATTGTAAAGTGGTATTAACACTTTACGTGATCTTCATTCTATCCCTCTGTTAATGCAGCCTAGCACTGTGTTGGATTTTTTTTCTTTGTGATAATAAGAATAGATTTGCATGAACCAGATAAAAACAATTAATTATTTAATCCTATTGATGAGTTTTAACTTATTGGCTGCCTATTGAATACTGATTTGATTTTAATGACAATTTTCACGTTCTACACTTTTATCATTTTGATATTCAATATTAATCTAATATTAATTTGAAAATTCTTATTTGGTTTCATATAGCTTATATATTTTTGATTTGTTTTTTTCTGTTTATTTCTTTTCCTTTTTCACTGATGGCACTTTAAATACTTTTTTTTAAATAAAAGAAGTTTATCCATCTTGACTTTAATTTCATATTCATATCAACCCTGAGCTACAAATATTCTTTATTGATAATTTATCCATGAAATTGAAGGCCTCTATCCCTTTTTGAATCTATATTGATACTACTTGCAGTTACAAAAAGAAAAGCTTCAATAACACAGGGACAACTTTCATCTTGACTTTTTTGACATTTCTTCAGTGAATGCCCCTGGATAATTCCAATTGTGAAATGAAAGTTTCATCGATGTCCTTGTCAAAGAGCTGGCATCATGTATATTCATTTAAAATCATATTTTACATGTTTTATCCTGATGTAAATGTATATATTCCATACGTTTACACATGCAAATATACATTCCCAGTAGTTTAGACATATAATCTACATTGAAAATGTGATAACCTCTGTTAATACACACAATGTTAAGTTAGATTACCTCGAATGCCTGTGCTAGTGAATTATGGGTGGTTTCAGTTTTTATGAATAATTCAGGCTGCAATGGATATTTGTTGTATAATCTCCTAGTCTGAAATATCAGTTGCAACATCTCCTGTCTCACAGAGAAAAACAAACCGTTTGTAGCAAACTTACATTTGAGTTGCCACTTATAACAGATATGAATGGTTATTTTGAATGTGAATCTTCTCAAGGCCTCAAAATTTTAAACTGTTTTAAATAATGTTTTTAGTGTTCTGTGTGGTTATTCTGTTGACCACTCAGAGTTCCTTCTAGTAGATCAGAGGTCTCCAGGGACCAGTTCCATGGAGAAATGTTTTTCTGCAGACTGGAGAGTGTGTGGGTTTGTGTGCTGCCTGCATCCCATGGATGGGGATTTGCTTGTTTGTGCGGCCCGGTTGCTGGCATGCCATGACCTGGTACCAGTCCATGGACCGGGGGTTGGGGATCCATGTGGTAGATGGGCAGCTATATAAGTATCACAAACAAACAAACAAACAAACAAACAAACAAATAAATAAAATTTTGGTCTGTCTCCCAAGGAGGGGAAAAAGGGATGAATTTTTTAGTCACATACTTCTACGCTGACAGCCAGGTTGTTGCACTATTAAAATTATTTTACATCTTTTATTTTTGAGATTTTTACCTTTTTATCACCAGAAAAGTAGCACAGATTGTGAGATCACTATCTTTCTTAAATTATGTGGCTAGGGAGAATTTGCCATCCAAGGCAACTCTTAAATGATAGATGATAGCTGTAGGAATAGATAAGCTATACAATGCAACAGAGCAGAACCAGTATCTGAAGGCCACGAGGTCCTCTGGGAGAAGATGTTTGAGATTTTCAGTCTTCTACATTATGGAATCAGCTATTCTACTACATATATTATCATAAATGGATTCCAAATGTTTTGGAATCTTTTACACCAACTTAGGTTTCTTTAATCTTTTTTTTGTTCTTGGGGTGTATGGGGTGATCAGGGAGGGGTAGTACCTCTGGTGTAGGGCATGTTGTGCCTCTTTAGGGCAACTCGTACATCTTTGGTCCCCACCTGACACTTAGCTCTCACCTGTGGCTCCTAGTAGCTGTAACATGCGCAGCGGCCACACCCCGGGCAACAGCTTCGACAAGCTGGCTAAACCAGGTTGAGAGTAGCCGTTGTGTCTTTGACACTCGGTGAGTAAGGGATTTGTCTATCCCAAGCATGTGAAGACAGACTCTGGTGGATTGAGCGGATGAGATCTATTAAGATAGAACCAACGGTCATGAAGGCAGTTTCTGCAAGTGACATGGTACGCTGAGAGCATGACAAGACATGAAAGATGCCCTGGTCAACCACTGCGCCCAGCCCATCTCCAACTGTCTCGACTTTTATCCTGCCATTGGAATAAGATGGAATCTGGGAAGAGAGAGTGAGGCTGACTATGCGCACCTCTCCCTCACTTAAATCCAATCCACGCGCAGGTCTTGACATCTTGACTTTCCCTAATTCTGACAAATCTTAAAGTCCTGTGGCGATAGGCGAGCGAAGAAGCAGCAGGTGTGGAATCACTGGGAGCTGTGGATGCAGACCTGCACACAGGCGGCTCAGGTCTAATGGTCGCTTCTTGCTGATGAAGCAACAGCTGGATTCGGCGTCTATCTGAGCGACTGAGCAGCCCTCTTTAGGATCACACTGCTCACCTCAGTAGTATGAGGAAAGGGCTAGAAAATATGCCCTAAACATTGTTGCTTCCTTCAAACCCTGTCCAGCCTACTGCAGTTGGAGGGGATCCCATTTCATGCGGTCAAAATACAAAATTTAAGACGAAACACAAGGTGTTACCACTTATTATTGGTACATGGAACGTACGTATGCTTCAAGACAATCCGTTAGCAGATCGCCCAGAAAGAAGAACAGCTCTGGTAGCCAGAGAGCTTGTAAGATTTAACATTGACATTGCGGCTCTGTGTGAAACTCGTCTAGCCAATGAAGGTCAGCTCACAGAAACAGGAGGCAGTTACACATTTTTTTGGTGTGGACATAGCAGTGACCAACGTCGTGGGTCTGGAGTTGGCTTAGCGGTTAAGAACCATCTTGTTCACCAATTTGCCAGTCTTCCTAAGGGTGTGAATGATCGACTCATGCCACTGCATCTCCCATTACTAAGTGGAAAGCAAGCCACATTGATCAGTGCCTACGCACCCACAATGACAAATCCAGATGAAGTAAAGGACAAGTTTTATGAAGATCTTGATGCCCTACTTTCATCTGTGAAGCGCACCGATAGGCTGATTTTACTTGGCGATTTCAACGCAAGAGATCATTCTACCTGGGATGGCGTTATTGGTAAAAATGGAATTGGCAAGTGTAATAGCAATGGTCTGTTACTATTGAAGACATGTGCTGCTCATGACCTGGTCATTACTAATACCATCTTTCGCCTGCCTACTTGTAAAAAGACGTCCTGGATGCACCCACGCTCCAGGCACTGGCATCTCATTGATTATGTCATCGTGCGGAGGAAAGACATGCAAGATGTAAGAGTACTAAGGCTATGCCGAGTGCTGACTGCTGGACTGACCATAGACTCATCATTTCCAAATTAAATATTCACATCAAGCCAAAGAATCGTCCACAGGGAAACAG
The DNA here is from genome assembly GCF_016545835.1 of Crotalus tigris. NCBI lineage: Eukaryota > Metazoa > Chordata > Lepidosauria > Squamata > Viperidae > Crotalus > Crotalus tigris. The sequence goes on along the minus strand of NW_024096622.1, from coordinate 3,398,698 downwards.
AGTTGTGATGAAAAAGATCAACGTCAGTACACTGGAAAACCCCGACGTAGTAGCTTCATTAGTAAAAGATCTTGACAATCAATTCCTGGAGCTGCAAATACAGGAAAATGCTGAGAAGGACTGGGAATGTTTCCGGGACATTTTGCACTCTTCTGCACTTAAGGTTCTTGGACCTTCATATAGGAAGCAGCAGGACTGGTTTGATGAAAACGATGAAGAGATTAAGGCCTTGCTTGCTGAAAAACACCATCAGAATGACCCATCGTCAACTGCAAAGAAAAATGCTTTTATAAACACTCGCAGGATTGTACAGAGCAAGCTCCGCAAGATGCAGGATTCCTGGTTGAGTGCCAAAGCAGATGAAATCCAGAAGTTTGCTGATAGAGGCGATGTCAATGATTCTATGAAGCCCTTAGATCCCTGTATGGACCTCAGCCCTTAGGAAGCTCTCCTTTACTGGATTCGAGTGGTGCAACTCTTATCACTGAGAAGACCCTGATTTTACAGCATTGGGCCGAGCATTTCCACTTTGTGCTGAACCGCCCATCCACCATCAATAATGTGGCAATTGAAAGGATATCCCAGGTAGATATCAACTATAGCCTGGATGCCCTACCATCAGAGGCTGAAACCTCACAGGCCATCAGTCAGTGTTCCAGTGGTAACGCGCCAGGATCTGATGCAATCTCAGCGGAAGTCTATAAGGCTGGTGGTGCTGTGCTTGTTGAAAAACTTACCCATTTGTTCTGATCTTTCTGGAAACAAGGTTCCATTCCCCAGGAACTGAAAGACTCATCCATCGTACACCTCTACAAGAGGAAAGGAAATTGACAAGTCTGCGATAATTATAGAGGAATATCACTTCTCTCCTTCGCAGGCAAGATCTTTGCATGAGTGTTGCTAAATCGCCTGATTGACCATCTGGAACAGGGTATACTACCTGAGACACAGTGTGGTTTGCGCAAAGAGCGTGGCATGGTGGACATGATCTTTGCAGCTCGACAGCTCCAGGAGAAATGTCAGGAGCAGAATCTTGAATTATACACCACCTTTGTGGATCTCACCAAGGCTTTCGACACAGTTAGTTGTGAAGGATTATGGCGCATTATGTCAAAGTTTGGGTGCCCTGACAGATTTATTCTGATGGTATGGCAGTTCCATGATGGCATGGCGGCTCGTGTTCTGAGTAACGGTGGAGCCTCAGAGGCCTTCCCTGTCACTAACGGCATTAAGCAAGGCTGCGTGCTGGCACCAACCCTGTTCAGTATGATGTTTTCAGTCATGCTGTCAGATGCCTTTCAGAACAGCTCAGTGGGAGTTAATCTGAGGTACAGAACCAATGGGAAATTGTTCAACCTGCGAAGACTTCAGGCTGTCACCAAGGTAAAGGAGACTGTGCTATGAGATCTCCTCTTTGCTGATGACTGCGCTCTTAATGCAGGATCAGAGCAGGAAATGCAAGCCAGCATGGACAAATTCGCAGCCGCTTGTGACAACTTTGGCCTCTTCATCAACATGAAGAAAACTGAAGTGATGTACCAGCCAGTTCCAAAAGTCCAATATCAAGAGCCTACCATCACAGTAAAGGGACAAAAGTTGCAAGCAGTGAACCAATTTACGTATCTTGGTAGTACCCTCTCCCGTGCAGTGACAATTGACAACGAGGTCAACTGTAGAATTGCCAAGGCAAGTTCTGCATTTGGCAGATTGCGGACTAACATGTGGGACTGCCATGGAATAAGCCTTGCTACTAAGCTTAAAGTTTACCGGGCAGCAGTGCTAACTACCCTGATGTATGCTAGTGATACCTGGACAGTGTACAGGAGGCACGTTAGGCAACTGAACTACTTCCACATGACTTGCCTTCATAGAATTCTGAAGATCCGGTGGTAGGATAAGATACCAGACAAAGATGTCCTCTCCAGAGCAGGCTTATCATCAATTTACACTCTGTTGATGAAAGCCCAGATGCGCTGGGCAGACCATGTTGTAAGGATGCCAGATCATCGCATCCCTAAACAGCTCTTCTATGGTGAGCTGTCTCAAGGAAAATGATCGCAGGGGGACAAAAGAAGTGATACAAAGACATGCTGAAAGCCTCTCTCAAGTCCCTGGATATTAACACCATCTCTTGGGAACTTCTGGCGCATGATCGACCGACATGGGGCACCTTGGTGTACCAGGATTGCCAGACATATGAACACAGAAGGACAATCTTGGCACAAGAGAAGCGAGCACTCCACAAAGCCAGAGCTGTAAATGCTGAAGTAACAGTGTCTACATTTCTTTGTTCAGTATGTGGTAGAACATTCCGTGCTAACATCAGTTTTATCAGCCACCTACGGACACATCGTTGATGGCCCATAATCCACAAGATGTCAAGGTCCTCATAGAAATTGATGGACGAACAACACAATGCACCACAAACTGAATTTACATAATAGTTATATTGCTGTAACTTTTATAAAACAGTTATACCTTGTCAATAACTTTTATAAATTCTAAAGTCTCAGGTAAGACCTGATAAGAAATTGTTCAATATTTTTAGGGGGTGGGAAGAACACTTACGAATTAAATATACCTTTGATTTTGACTCTATTTGAGGTCCAAGGACAAGCAATTCATCTTGCATATTTGCAATCTGTGAAGTTCCATCCAAGATTTTTGTCAGACCAGAATGATAGCAAGCTCTAAAATAAAAAATAAGAGTTAAAATCTACTTATATTGTAGGCCTGATAGTCACATAGTATATTAATTAGATCAACTACCTAAACAAACTACCTTTTATTAAGTGCTAGGTGCATAGAAGTCTTTTGATAAAGCTACACATACCAACTGTATGAAGTCTATCATGAAAAACTATGGTAAGCACTATGCCTGGAATTGTGAATATGCTTTACAGATATATAATTTATAAAATATTTTATTGATATTAAGTCCATTGTTTCTATTATATTTGACACAATAACTCATCAATTTTATACATTAACCATAGGAGGAATGATACAATAATTGAATTTCACTATAGCTAATGTTCACCCTATCAAGAATCTTTTGGCAGTGAAATGCTCAAATTTGCTTCTAGAAGGTTTCATGGAAAATTTTTCCAGAAAGAGTATATTAACCCACCCATAGGTTGCAGCCAGTGGTAGGATTCAGCCAGTTTGCACCAGTTTGGCAAAGCCGGTAGCTAATTTTTTGTTGCCCAGGCCCAGAATGGACTTCCAGAAGTGGCATTCACACAGAGAACTGGTTGTTCACATATTTGAATCCCACCACTGGTTGTAGCTGACTTTTAACAGAATTGCTGCAATGCTTTGAGATGTTAATGAAATAACTGAATTGTTAAATGTTTTAATCCTCTTAAAATATTTCTATAAAATAGTATTCTTCCCGACAACTTCTCTATTGTGCTGTTACACACTTACACACACCCCACACAGGTCTATAGTTACCTTTCACTCAGCATTTCCTCTTTTGTGGTCCTCAATATTATGGAAAAAGTATTTATAAATTGCAAGTAACTTTTGGGAGTGATGTAATAGTGTCTTTTAGTTTCCTTCAAGTATTTCTCAATTATCATAGATGCATTCTTGTGAATATTAACAGTCATAGGGATAAAAATATCTCTTAAATTCTATAAAGACAAATGAAAAGACCATACATTTTATACAATGTAGATTTCAATTTAAGAAGTTTTTATTGTAATGTTCTCAGTAATTTCTTTTTCATACTCATAGTTTGTATTGGCTCTTTCTTCTTGTTCTTCCCTCCATAGGGGAAGAGAGGGTGCTGAGTCTAAAAGCTCTAATTCTTTGGTGATGAGATTTACTTGTGATGCTTGTGTTTTACTTTTACTACAGTGTGAACTCACAGTTTAGAAATATTTTGGGATTGTCAGATTTTTTTTGCATACCATCAACATTTATTCATGAAAAATCTAATATAGTTAAATGCATCTGTTCTAAAATTAGGAATTGTTACAATTCACAGTAATAGTCATTGGTGAGGTAGAGTATATTTTTCAGCAGAAAAATGAAATTCGTATAGAAGATGCTTTTGCAAATTACCTGCTAACATGTATAGCTGAAAATGGAATGAGCTTTAACCTATACTTAATCATAGCATAGTAGCTTTCTGCTGCTATAGCTATCTTCCAGCCAGCCAAATGCAGACAAGGAGCAAATGAGCCAAATTGTGTAGGTTTTGTATAATGGTGATTTGGTAATTTGTGTTTGCTCAGAGCAAAGCGGTGGTTGCATCTGGCATTTTGATTTCCCCAACATTTTCCATGAGCCCTGAAACTCATTGCAATGTTTTCCCAGACTCTTTAAAATTAGTAATCACAATTCATGAGCAGTTTCAGTTGATCGACCAGAGTTCATAAGCAAGAATAACATATTATAGATTGTATTTTGATAAAATATTTTCATATCATACCTCATTTTTAAATGTCTGATTCTGGCTAAAATAACTTTTTGCTACATGGCAAAGGGCCTCTTCAGGCCAATTTTCATACCAGTCTACTGTACAGCAATTCACAATGGCAGGATATATCTGTAAATATTGGCGGAAAACCAGTCCTGTAGGATTTACTGTCAAAACTATATGAAGGTTTTGGCGTACTCTCTAGAAAAAAAAAATCCTTGTGAAAACTCTAGTAAAATAATTATTTCTTTGAAAATACGCATGCACTAATATTTAGAATATCTTTTATTAGACTGTAATTGTACATACTTGCAAGAATAATTTTCATTGAAATAAGAATTGCATTGCAAATTATAGAGTGATAGTAGATATTTAAATAATAGTTAGATAATATTTGCACCCAAATCCAAAAGACAGGTTGTTTCCCTATATGAGCTACTTTGCACAATTATGCAAGTAACATGGATTCATGCAATTCACTAGTTCAGCTTCCAACACTGAGAGTTATCAGTTAGTACTCATGAAGATGAGATGTAATGATCATTTTTAACTTAGGCTTCTTTCAGACCAGATGGTACAAAAGCATCCTTGGTAGAGATAATCAAAATTTTATCATTCATTAAATCAAACCTCTTACTTTGCCTTCATAAGCAACAATAGGCAGGGGTCAAACACACCTGGATGTATTCAAAGCTATAAATAACAGCTTGTCACATTCCTTGCTTGATTTATCTATTAATAATAGGCCAATTAAATTCAATGAGCAAACCCTGAATCCTGATGTTAATCTGGAACCCGAGTTGGAATGAATACAGCAATTTCACTAAGAGAGCATATTGATCACAGTAAGCTACCTATACATACGTGTAAGAAAAAAGAATACATATCATCCATTTTGTTGGAATCCTTAGTCATTTCAGAAGCTGATGTAAGTGATTCCATAATGTTATTCAACTCATCCTTCTCAAATAGGTTGGGCACTTGTCCTGATTTCAGAATACAACTTAGGACTTCCAAAAATGATTCCTAAGAAAAAATAATACTAATTAATTATCTCCACAGCCTTGGGTTGGAGCAATCTAGATTTTGTCATTTTGACAAAATGACAGTTTTTTACAGACACTTTCACTGGAGCTCCAGCTATAGAGTTAAAGTTATTTTGTGACAACTGTTTAATAGTTCCTATTCTAATAATATATTAGCAGACTGGCGAAAATGCAAACAAACCTCTGATGACAATCCAGATATATTAAGATTAAGACAGAAGGGAGAAACAGAGATGGAAAATTCTAACAAGCATTTAATTAACATGATACACATTTAATATGTATATTAATTTATATTCTGTAGGCTTACTTGAATTATATCTGAATCTGTAATGAGAAGAACAGTCCTCTTGCCTTCTGCTCCAGCTTGTTTATAGACTTTTTTAATATCCTCTTGAAAATGTGCAAAGCTGTAACTATAGAAAGTAGATAATCTATAGATACTGCATTCAGATATAAAACAGGCTAAGGATGCACAGGTTGCTTTTCCATTGCCATTCCACCCAATCTGTTAATAAATATTAAAAATTAGATAAACATCAGATAAGCAAAAAAACGATTTACTAAAGCAAATCTTCATGTATTAAAATGTTTATATAATTTTCAGAATGGAGGATAATAATAATTATGATTTAGTGACAGGTGTTTTAATGACATTTGGTATTTAAAATTACCTTGAATTAAGGTGTGCTACTTTTAAATAGAGACATAGCACTGACATCTTATATAATATGTCCAATTAAAAGTAAATTTTCTTACCAGTGTCATATGACTATCTTGTTGTCGAAAAACTCTTGCAGCTCTAATTACATGCTGTATTGTTTCTTTGAAAAATACCATGCTGATCTAAGGAAACAGAAAGCACAAATATAGTGAATAGAGAGAAACCTCCTTCCCAAATGCCGTTCAGACATGAAAGAGTTCAAGGAAAAGCAAAAACTAACCCCTTTATCTTGGGAGCTGGCATAAACAGAGTCTGGGAAAACTAATGCTAAAGGGACATTCAAAAACAAGACTATTCCTCTCTCAGGTAAGCTTTTGAAACAGAGAACAGTCAGCTCATTTTAACTGTTTTCTCTCTCTCAAAGGAATAGCTGGAACATTTTCTGGATTGCTTCAAACCCAATAATCTCATTTCCCAGAGATCTGTAATTGATGATTTAGAAACGTTTTGGTCACATACAAATTGTGCAAACTTGATGTGAGTTAGAATTTTTGTATTATTTCACAGATGTGTGTTGTTTGTCTTTCTCATTCTTGGTCCCATTCATGGTCTTGTCTATTTTTTTTTGGTATAAATTTTATTAGTTTTTATAGGTTTAGGAATGAGGTGGGATTGGGATTTGGGTTAGGGTTAAGATTGGGGTTGGGGTTAGGGTTAAGATTGGGGTTGGGGTTAGGGTTTTTCTAAATAACATTCTCAATATTTAGCAAACAGCATAATGTCTGGGTTCATGTGTTTAACAAGAAATAATAGATAATAGTTAATTATCATAAACAATATGTTAGTTAATCGCTTGATAGTCTTCTTCTTACTAATATATATTCAAAGTTACATATCACATTCCTTTCTCTCTAACATGTTTTTAGCCATTGATAGAAATTATCCCATGTTCTAAAATACACTGAGTCTTCTTTCTCTTTTATTTTTAAAGTCAATCTGTCCATTTCTGTACAAACTTAATTTTTTTTAATTAATACTTCTTCAGTTGGTAAATTTTCATTTTTCCAATGTTGGGCAAATACAATTCTTGCTGCAGTTAGTACATAGTATTAAATATATACAATCTTTCTCATAATTTGCTCCTATTATTCCTAACAAAAATAATTCTGACTTAAAGTCTATTTGTTTTTTAGTCATTTTCTCCAACCATAAATGTATTTTTACTCAAAATCTTTTTGCTTTTGGGCATGTCCACCAGATATGATAGTAAGTACCTGGTCTTGTCTTTTTTTGTCTATATGTGTTCTTGAATGGCAAAGCATCCACTGAGATAAACTTTGCAAATTCAGTTGGTATTTTCTCTTAGCTTTCCTTTCTCTTCAGGGTTTCCAACTCCTGTCTGGTTCCTTAACTTAAGAATATATATCAAAGCCCTCCTTTTCTAATTGAATCAATCCTCTCATTCTGACAAAGAATTGAGCCTTTATTATATGCCCCAGCAACCTGACTAAGCAACAGAAAAGATAAGTCAAAGGCAGGAGCTTTGCCTCTTTCCCTTCTCAAGTAAACTAATGCAGCAAGAAGGCTCTCCCACTAGAGTTGGGGCAGGGCACAGGAAATTGTGGTTGGAAGATATAGAGATCCCATCATAGGACGCTGTCCCTCTTTATGCATCTGTAACTGTGCTTCATTACAAAAACTACCCAAAACTGAATGGTATTTCACATAAAACTTTTGATGGAACAATTCAATGAAACTTGGAAAAGGACAGGAGCTAGAAAAATTATAACAGAAATGAGCTATAAGGACAATTGTTTTTCTTCCTCTATTTTTAACAAAACCACAATAGGATGAAGATGTGCTTGAAAAAGGAACAATCCTCAATCTTTGTGAATGACGATTCTCTTAGCTGCATATGCAGAAGAAAAATAAGCAATTAATCTTTCAGATAGAAATTTGAAATAGGAAATATTGAACAACTGCATCATAAAAATCATTCCAGTTATTTCTTTATTGATTTGTATATTGCTCAATCTTCACAGATTTGAGGAGTTTAAAAAAGTAAGCCATAGTATAAGAAAACAGAAACATCTACATCTACAATAAATATAGCCCAAAATGGAACAACCATCCTACAAACAAAATAAAATACATGTAGAAAAATAAATACATATTGTTATTATAGCAGTCAATGAAAGCTCTCTAGAAGAGTTGTATTTTCATCAGCTTTCCAGCTTCCAGACAAGACTACAACTAAAAGGACTAATCTTTTTTCCAGACTAGGTGGTTCTTAAGCATTGGTGTCATAACTTAAAAAAACTATTTCCTGGCTCCAGCCAGCCTCATCTCATGAAAATGGGATACTACCAATAGCTTTTCCAAAAAGTATTGCTTCAAAGGAGCAGGCAGTTTGGTTGCTAAGCCAGATACAATTTTATAAGACAAAGCAGTTTGCAGTGCCCACATTGACTGATGGTGTCATCTTTAGCATATTACAGGGGTCCTCAACCTGTGGGCCGTGACCCGGTAGTGTCTGGCCAGTGTGTGCATGTGTGCATGCACACCCCATCACTCGCACTAGTGCTTTGGTTACAGGCCGCGAAAACAAGATGCTGCTGTGCCTCAGGGTGCGAAAATGGGCTGCTGCCATGCCGCAGGGCATAAAAATGGGCCGCCACTGTGCTGCAAGGTGCAAAAACATCCGCTGTCATGCTGCAGGGAACAAAAATGGCCACCACTGCACCACAGGACACAAAAACAGGCCACTGCCATGCCTCGGGGTGCAAAAATGGACTACCGCCGTGCCACGGGGTGCAGAAATGAGGTACTGCACCATGCAAGAACAGGGCAGAGTTAGTATCACACGGGTACTAGCTCTGCCCATTTTTGGTGCACACGTGCTCGTGGCCCCATGCATATGTGCATGCATGCACGCATGTAAAATGCTTCCCCCTTCCTTTTCCTCCAGTCCGCCAACCAAGAAAGGTTGGTGACCTCTGGCATATTACACATATATTATAGACCTTGCACTGACTATCAGTAACTTTCTGTATGCAATTCAAAGCACTATGTCTTTTAAAATCCTATCTGGCTTAGCAATTAAGCTGTCTGACAACCAAGTGATCTTCAGATACTTTTCATATTGAACATATTGCAGAAATGCAACCAAGTGGCAATAAAGATATGAGCCACTGTAACCAGATCCTCCTGTTCCAGGTAAGCTGGCAATGGAGGTACCAGGCATAGCTGAGCAAAGTCCTTCCAGCCCCAGTCTTCACTTCTACTGCCAGCAGCAGCTGTAAGGGTCCTCAAGTCAAGCATCTGCTCCTTTAAGACAGTACCTTCCCCACATCCCCTAAGACACAGGATTAGAGCTGAAAAAGAACAGCACTTTGTTTCGGTTCAATTTTGTTAATTTATCACTCAGGTATATATGACACTTCAATCATAAATTGATTCTAAGCAGCAACCAACCAAGTTTTAACTTATTTCATCACATCCAGAACCTTACAGCCTTGACATGGAGCAAAGCTTCAACAGCATCTCCAGAACAGACAAACAGTTACAAAATCAAACTGAGTGTTCTTTGCATATTGATGATATTGAACTAAGAGATGGAAGAAACTATTTATTATCGATTCTGAATTAGCCATTCTAATGTTCCTTGTTATTTCATCATTCTTGAATATAGCTGGGACTTGCAGTTTGGGAAGGAATTTATGATAAACCCATGTGTCATTTCTTATTTTACCTACAGAACTTAACTGCTCAGATTCACCTATCTGTGTCCTATTTGTGCATAGGAGAAAACTAAAGGAAAACAAGTTGTCCAGTATCATAAGAGTTTTTATGAGGGAAATCTAGCACCTAAGATACATATATACACCATTGGCTCACATCACATAGCAATTATAATACACCAATATTAAACAGAATTTCAAAAATTACCTCTGACTCTTTTTTTTGCATTCTCATATAATATTCTTCCAGTGTCAAAAGAAGAACCTTCTGGCTAGGGACATATTTATATATTCTCTTATCTACAGGTATGGTGTAATCTAGAAAATCTACAAATATAGGAAACTCCTCCATCAGCTTCTCCTTTGTCCAGGAAATCTATAGGAATAATTTTGTAATTTGAAATCTTTATTAGGATAATGATCTTTCTTAGACAAACTAAAAAAAGTTACTATATATCTGCATTTTGAGATGTATGGATTAGGAAATATCATAATACAAATTTTCAAATACATATTCTCTTATGTACTGGTATGGTGTAATCTAGAAAATCTAGAATAATTTTGTAATTTGAAATCTATATTGAGACAAAGATCTTTCTTAGACAAACTAAAAAAAGTCACTATGTATCTGCATTTTGAAATCTATAGATTAGGAAATATATTAATACAAATATAGAAGAAAAAAACCCTGAAATTGTGGGCAGCTTTAAGATAAAATATATAAGCAGTCTTTGTAGGCCTTATGAGGGAGTATAAAATATTAATAAAGTTTTGGGGGGATATTGCTGGAACAAGATTTAACTTCTATATTACATTGCAATAAATACTAGTGTTATAGAAAGATTTAATTCTTAAATTCAGTCTGAATAAGACTTGCAAGATCTCCATATTGATTCACTTTGTCAAATCAATTTGTTGAGTGGCTTTGGATTATTGATCCAATCAGATTGGGCAAACCAAAAAACTGTTGAATTGTACTCACCTTCTGAATTGAATTGACTTACGGATTTAATTCAGAAATTGAAATTGGATCATGAATATGAATTGTAATTTGGCTAATTTATATAACTCTAAACCAGTGGTTCTCAACCTTTTTAATGCCGCGACCCCCAACTGGTCATAAGTCAAGGACTAAACAACCGGTCGTAAGTCGAGGACTAAACCGGCCGTAAGTCGAGGACTACCCTACCGGTCGTAAGTCGAGGACTTTCCCTTCCCGGGAGCGTTGCACATGCGTGGTGCTGCCCTCTGCACTGGCTGAGGTGTAGTTGGCAAGCGGCAGAGACGGAGCAGGCTGACCACCGGCTGGGCCACCAGCTGGCCCAGCCCAAGGGTGGTAAGGCACCCGCCGGGCCCCATGCGCGCCAGCAACCCTCCCTGCGCCCGCCGGCCTCCCACCTCCCACCCCTGGCCCTCTTTTACTTACATTTTTAGTATTTGCTCAGCAGGGAGGGGTGGAAACTTCCAGACAGCTCGCCTTCGCTGCAGACAACTTGCAGCACCATTTGCAGAATGGGACTTTTGGTGGGCTCAGCAGGGCAGAGACAGCCTGGACAATTCCTATTGGCTTTTGAAAGCCAATAGAAGTAGACTCTATTCAAGAGAGTCTATTCTATTGGCTTTCAAAAGCCAATAGAATAAAAGGGAGTAGCACAGCTAAGGAAAAGGGGGGAAAATGGCGGACTGCGTTGTTTGGCGACCCCCGTGAAATGGTCGTTCGACCCCAAATGGGGTCCCGACCCACAGGTTGAGAACCACTGCTCTAAACAATGCAGATATTATTAGGCCAATATTCATTTGGATAACTTACATAGCTCCAAGTGACCCCTGTAGTAGTACAATGAAGATTGGGCAAATTTCTAGAATATATAATTTTCCTTTGGAAATTTCTAGCTAAATTTCTAAGACACTGATAACTGTTTTGGAGTTGCCTCCCCCATCCCCTATTGGACTGGATAGAAAAAGAAAATGAGATGATGTTTTCTTTCAAGCTCTCTTTTTGGATAAAATCCAATATGTAATTTGTCAAGTACCGTCTATGCCGGCGTATAAGGCGACCCGGCATATAAGACGACCCCTGTCTTTGGCGCCGAGTCGCATGCCTAGAATGTCATCTTATACACCGGAAACTACCAGTATTTCCGGCATATAAGACGACTTGGTGTTTAAGACAACCCCCGATTTCGGCGCCAATTGTAACGCTTACGGAAGTCGCCTTATACGCCGGCCTATATGGTACTTGGTTAAAAAAAAAGCTTCAGGGTCATTCTCCAACCCCATTGCCTCAATCTAATTTTTTTCCTTTATTAACAGTTATTATATATTATTTTTAGAAAGCAAGAACTGTTAATAATGATTCTCCCTTGGGACATTTTTGTAGCTTAAAATTTATATTATAGTGCTATAAATGCTATAAGAAAAGAAGAATCATTTCATGTAACTATTAGTGCTTATAACTAAGATGACCATCACATATCCTATTCTATTTGATGCATGTAGTAAGACATATCCAACAACGAGGGGTCCTTGGTGCTCTCTGAACTTCGTTGTTTTCTTGCAGATATTTCATTATCCAACTAGGTGGGGTTTGCTCTCATTTTATATTCTACCATTCACACAAACACACACATGTGCGTATGTATTCTTATTTGTATCCCACCAACAGTGACAGGGCAAACCATTAGAATATATTAAAAAACCCTCTTTTTCCCAGAGTTTTTCCAGGAGTCCCTACTTGTCCAATTCCATCCATTAGATTGGTCATGCTGAAGATCCCGTCAGCCAAAGAGTGTCAGGCTTAAAATGGACTTTTGCTGCTGTAGCCCCTGCCTTATGGAATATTTTCCCCTTGGAGATTAAAACGGCCCCAACCTGTTGGCTTTTCACAAAAAAATTAAAAACTTAGCCATGTATCTGTTCTGGGGCTCAGAATGTGTTCAGGGCCCAGCTACTTGACTTTAGTTAGTTGATTAATCATCATGACTGCTGATTGTACTTATTTATTTTGTTTTTATTATTTTAATATTTTTAAAATTGTTTTAAATTGTTTGTAATACTTTCATAGAAAAATTAACACCTAAGTGGTTATGAATGTTCAGATACTGAATGACACTGGATATTTGGCAGGTTTTAGATGATAAACTGATTTATACATACATATATAAATCAGATCGTGTTGGCATCATCAATAACTAATCAATTTTTGTACTGAACATGAAACATTCTATGTCTATGATAAAGAAATCCTCACAAAACATATAGATAGATAGATAGATAGATAGATAGATAGATAGATAGATAGATAGATAGATAGATAGATAGACATATAGATAGATAGATAGATAGATAGATAGATAGATAGATACAGATATAGATATCTCATACATATAAGTATACTTACTTTAAAATAATTGTTGAGCTCATTTGAAAGAAACTGATAGAATGTCTCCTTTTCTGCTAGATCAACCAGACGGTCATGGAAAATCCGTGTAGATTCATGCATAAACAATAATGCTGCTGTTTCTTTTGAGACAATGATTGACTTGTGGGCTTGAAGTAGTCCTTCAAGTACCTACAGTATTGATTTTAACAGTAACTTTTTGAACTGAAGCTATATTCACATTACTATTAAAGTTACTAAAACTTTTAAGCTATCTTCTGTACTGATTTCACTTTTTTTATCATACTATACTAACCTATGGTTGCTTTAGGTATTTTACAATACTGCAGTGCTTAATAGCCCTGAAGAGTGAGATATCCATTTCAGATATTAATAAAAGAAACAAAGATTTCTATTTTTAGACAACAGAATTATCTTTCAAAAGAAATTTCATTCCACAGATATTGATAATATCAATATCTGTTGGTATCTTAGTCATACCAACATATTCAGAATAAATCTTAATGAAAGCAACACCTTAATACAAACAAGAAATTCCAACTATTTTACAAATTACTATTCACTGAAAACTATGTCCATGAATGTGTAGAAATGCATTCCTTATACAACTCACAAAGGTGGCGCTAAGTCTGAATTTGATTCTATGACAGGAGTCCCCAGCCCCTGGTTCATATACTGGCACTGGTCTGCGGCATGCTAACAACCCAGGCTGAGCAAACAAACGAAGCCCTATCCATGTGATGCAGGCAGCATGTCTGTGGAAAAACCTCTGTCTGTGGAACCAGTCCATGGTCCCCAAAAGGTTCTATGTGATAGATAACATTTGAAATAATCTTAAATTGATAATACTTAGGATATCCCATAAATAATATCTATACAAATGTTACCTGTTTTACCAATATGGATCATATTTTGAATAATTTATAAACTATTCAACAAGATATTGAATCCAAACCATCCTCAGAAGAAAAATCAGTGTTTTCCCCATTTGATGTATTTAATAAATCACTATAGAAAAGTTAGCAACATTCAGTGCAAATGAAGGAAAATCTACTGAAGCTCATATCGGAATGAGCTCACAGAATTCCTACCTATGTCATTAGAGTGCTACATGTCATATAATTTTGCAACTGTTTGCTTCTTTCTTAGAAAATTTTATACAACGACAGTAACTATATTTTCTCTAGTTATCCCTTTTTGATAAGGACAGGACTAAAGCTTTAACCAACATAGACCCAGTTTTCTCTTCTTGTTACTTTAAATCCATACTTTATGTGCATATTGACTAATAGTTATCTACTTGTGAACATTCTTTGTTTATATAGCATTATTCATGTATATGTTTTATTTAATATGATGACACAGCAAGACAAGTAAAAGGAAGCAGAGAGACAATAGCAAGACAAGTAAAAGGAAGCAGAGAGACAATAAAAAAGGAATTTGTGGTTGTTCAGTAAAATGTATCATTTGGTTTAAAATCTTCCTCCCTTCTTCACATTTTGACCGTTTTAATCATAACCTATTTATGTATTTATCTTTTAAGTAATCTTCCTATTTAAAAGACGTTTTGCTTCCCTATTCTCTAATTTATGGAATACAGATCTTTTTTAGTGACTGTTCAGATACCATAATGATTGAAAAGTAATCTTATGACTAATCCTTGCATTTACAACCTTTTTGGCCTGTAAAGCAAAGGAAGGTTGAAGTCAAATCATCAGCATAGTCACTGTTTCACTTAGCAATGGCTTCGGTTAATGACTGACTTGCAGGCCCCAAATGTGGTCATCAAATGAGGGTACATATACTTTACTGATTAACCATTAACCAATTGAAAAAAATGCAAACCTTAAAAAGATCTCGTAGATTAAATATGTAATGGCATTTAGCAGGTGTTGGAAGCATTTTATGAAGCATTCTATAGTACAGAGCAATAGAGCAACACGTTAAATTATCTGTACATTTCTGCACTTCAACCAAGAATCTATTCATGTAAAAGTATGTTCCCAGGCGTACCTACAAAAAATATTTTATACATTTAGAAAAAATTATAAACATTTTCCATTTAATATAATTTAATAATAAAGATGCTTGATTATGTACATTACTTTAAAAAACTGTGATTAACATACTTATAGCAAGCTACATTATTTTACATATTTGCAAATTGAGGCCGGTAAAATGAGGACCCAGATTGTTGGTGGCAATATGCTAACACTGTAAACCCCTTAGAAAGGGCTGTAAAGTGGTTGTTGTTGTTCTTAGTTATGAAGTTGTGCCCGACCCATCGCGACCCCATGGACAATGTTCCTCCAGGCCTTCCTGTCCTCTACCATCTTCTGAAGTCCATTTAAGCTCACTGGTATATAAGTCTAAATGCTATTGCTATTGCTATAATTTTCAGTTACATATCATTAGTTTCATTTTGCTCTTTGTAAAACTAAATAAATAAAGGTCTTGGGATAGTTACCTGGAAAATACGTTGCAAAGACTGTAAGGAAGTTGCAGGCAAAACTAAAATGCAAAAATGGGACAGAAGACGAGTACTAATCTCATTACCTCCTACATTTAGAGGTGTACAGCATGCAACTGTGGCAATGTCCTGAACATGCTGTTAGAAAAATACATAAGACAGATTTTTTTTAAAAAAACCCTATAAATCAGCATATGTATAATATTGTATAATATCAGAATGATTGATAATGAACTTATACATTTTTATGAAAAGGTTCTAATGCAATTTTTAAAAATCCATCTATTCCTAGGGTAAGTACAGAGCTTCATATATCTCAAGTATAGGCAAAAGTACAAATATCCTCAGAAATATTTCAGGTCCATTAAGACTTTTATTGAATAAATAGAAGAAAAAACAACTTTAAAACTGAAAAATGTGTATGAAATCATCTGTAATATAACTTTTGAATCTTAAGCTTATCTTCTAAAGTGTTAAAGTATATCAGAATTTTAATGTAACTAGTTAG
The DNA here is from genome assembly GCF_016545835.1 of Crotalus tigris. Classification (NCBI taxonomy): domain Eukaryota; kingdom Metazoa; phylum Chordata; class Lepidosauria; order Squamata; family Viperidae; genus Crotalus; species Crotalus tigris. The sequence goes on along the minus strand of NW_024096622.1, from coordinate 3,382,441 downwards.
CTTAGAAACTCAAGATAGCTGCTGACTGTATAATTAAAAACCTGAATTGAAAGATCAAAATAGTAAGTAAAAAGTCTGCAATTCAGATGTGAACACAAGAAATTAATTTAATTAATTTACTTAAAACTCTGATATACTTTAACACTTTAGAAGATAAGCTTAAGATTCAAAAGGATCTTGACAGACTTGAGCACTGAGTCAATCCTATCCAACAAGATGCAGTTTAATAGTGAGAAAAGTAAAGTCCTGCACTAAGGCAGTAAAAACCAAATGCATAGGTACAGAATAGACTCAACAGTAGTAATTGTGAGAGGGATCTCGGTGTCCTAGTGGACCTCCACTTAAGTATGGGTCAGCAGCGTGCTGCAGCTGTCAAAAGAGCCAATGCAGTCCTAGGCAGATGGACAGTGTCAAGACAACAAGAAATGATAGCATCACTTTACACCCTGCTGGTAAGACCACACTTGGAGTACTGCATCCAGCTCTGGTGACCAAAATACAAAAAAGATGTTGAGATCCTGGAAATGTGCTTAGAAAAGCAACACAGATGATAAAGAACCTTAACTTGTATGATGAATGGTTGAGGAAGCTAGGTATGTACAGCCTATAAGAGAGAAGCATGGGGGACATGATAACTGCCTTTCAGTACTTGAGGGGCTATCACAAAGAAGAAGGGATTGACTTGCTCTCTAAGGCACCAGAGGGCAGGAGAAGAAGACCAGAAGCTTGTTAAAGAGAAATCCAACCTACAAGTATGAAGGAATTCCATCAACTCCACGGGGCAAGTTCTGGGAATGACCAAGTCTGGCTTCCTTCATGGGGCTAAAATAACAAAAAGTAAGACCAGTCTTTCCAACTTCTCATTAAAATTGTCTCATGGAGTTGCCTGTCTCTCCTGCTCCGCATTGGGAAAGTGATGACTTTGGATGATTTTTCTTTAATTTCCCTGTGTGTTTCTTCCTTTTATAATATAGCTTTTCCATTTCTCCAGCAAAAGAAGAGCATCTTGAGCTGCTGGGAGAAATGTGATGAAGCTGGAAAGCAGGTCTGATTAGGAGCTCCTCTTGTGATTTGGAAAAGGCCTCAATGTGCATCTGACAAGGGGGGGCATAGGGTAGAGGTGCACTAAGCTCTCCAGCTCCACAGCATGCAATTTCAGAAATTGGAGTGGGAAATCTGGGGGGCAGGAAGGCACCTGCAGGCCACAACAGTCAGGGAGGCAGTCAGTTCTCCGCCGGACTGCAAGTGAAGGGTGCATGGCAAAGGTGCCCCAGTCTCTTCATGGCAGTGCAGTTGTTGAAATCTGGGTGATTCAGCACTCTAGCAAGTGGAGGGGCAGAACCGCATTCACTTGTGAGAGAGGTTGGGGTTCAGTGGGGAAGAGGAGAGGCATGCCAGTGTTTCTCCACCTGGCTGGACAAGGGCTCCAGCACTCAAGGCTGCACAGGAAATGAGTGTGGTGCCAAAGGAAAGTGAGCAATCAGTGAGGGGGTGGGAAGGAAAATCCCAAGCACTTGGGAGCCTAAGGAGTGGGAAGAGGAGCTTAGGAGTTCTCAGCTGGTGGTGGGGGGCTTTTGGTGGCTGTAGGCAATGGTCTTGTTCCTGCACTAGGCCTCCCATGGTCTTCATCACTCCTGAGATGCTCCATGAGCTCTTAGCAACCCGTGCATTTGATTAATGAATGCTTTGAGGACAGGAGAGATGGGGTTTGTTCATTTAATGAGTTCCAATTAACAAATTTCGGATTATGAATGTAATTGGCAGATTCCATTATATTCATAACTTGAGGATTACCTGTACTTTAAAAATGAATTTTAAAACCCTAATTTCTTTCCTAAGCCTATGTGACTAAGAATATAGATCACCTAACATGAGAATGAATTTCAATTATCCAGAATACTATATTTACATGACAAATTCTTAATGAAAAGACCTTAGTTTAACAAAAATCAGAAATAACAAAAGAAATATTACCCATATTAAACATACCTTCCATTCAAGGTGTTTAATATCATAAAATCCTCCCAACTCCACAAACTGACGGATGAACTCTAATGGTGGCTTGGATCCATATGCTTCTGCGATTGGAATGTTCAGATCATCAATAAACAGTAGTGCCTTGAAATAAGTATAATAAAAATCACAAATGACTATCACATCTGAAGTATATTAACAAAAATATTAGGAACTTAATTTCTATCTTGGCATTTTCATTTTTACATGTAATAAGTACAATCCATTATGCATATATATCAGGACTAGAAGGGGCCTCCAAGGCCTCTTCCAATTCTGTTATTCTATTTTACAGTATATATTGTTGTACTCAGTCACTGAAGAGGTGGCCTAGAAAATACCCCTAAATACCCACAGAATTAGTAATTGGCTCCAACAAAGAGTTTTTTTAATAAATTATCTGAATTAGGATTATTTGCATTTGATGGAACTACAGTAGTCTAGGCAAAAATCAAAGTTTGCGTGTGTTCTGTTTCATTTTCCACCACTGTTTCAGCACATCCATTTCTTGTTCATTTTTCCAAATGCAGCTTATAATACAGTATAATTGAGCAGATGCCTAGAAATATTGAAAAATATGCCCAATTGTGACCCATTTCCTTCTCTCTCATCCAAAAATTGTTTTTGGGTGGTGGAATGGGTGTTGTTCATTTTGTATAACTCTTTTCCTGTTTTCTTCCTCAGTTTCTTTCTGTGTAACACAGAGACAGACAATTTGTTCTAGGCTGGAGAACACAACTTGCTTCTTGTGAGCCAAAGATTTTTTGATGCTGTCAATAAAGGAGGATGTTTGAAACCTTTGGTACTTTTTTGTGACTTTCAGTGATTTTAAATGTAATTCTTGTTCGGCAACTATTTCATTTAGCAATTACAACAGTGGTGAAAAAGTAACTTTATGATGGAAAAGTAACTTTATGACCAATTCTCACATTTATGACTTTTGCTGGTTTATAAAGCAAAGGGAACTGAAGTAAGATCTTAAGCACAGTTGTGGTTTCAATTAGTGACTGCTTCACTTGTTGACTGAATTGCCAGTCCCAATTGTGATTGCTAAATGAAGACTATTAGTATAGGGATTTAAAAATCATTATAGAAGCACTACTACTCTCAGTGTACTCCCACTACAATTCCTACCAATGCAATACTCAAAACACAACTTTAAAATGATTCATCTCTAAAATACCTCAAACTTCCATTTATTCAATTATTTTTTAAAAAAGGATTTCATTAGTCAAAAAAGTCTATTTTGTTGCTGAATTTAAGCAGCATGATCTTAACGCATTTTGAGAATTGTTTTGCTGGGGGTTTTATCTGCTAAAAAATAATAGCTAGGTAGGTAGGTAGGTAGGTAGGTAGGTAAGGCAGGCAGGCAGGCAAGCAGATAGATAGATATAGAAAGAAAAAAAGAAAAAAAGAATCAATAGCAGTAGAATTAATTTGTTTTTTTCTCTAAAGTTTTAGTGGCTCCTATTCAGTAAGAGTAGTAATCATCAAGTTGAGTGAATGAGAATGCTCATCGTTAAAAGTACTCTTCAACATCTTCATCAACGATTTGGATGAAGGGATAGATGGGGAACTCATCAAATTTGCAGATGACACCAAGCTGGCAGGAATAGCCAACACTCCAGAAGACAGGCTTCAGATACAGAAGGATCTGGACAGACTTGAACACTGGGCACTAACTAACAAAATGAAATTCAATGGTGAAAAAAGCAAGGTTCTACATTTAGGCAAGAAAAACCAAATGCACAAGTACAGCATAGGTGGCCCCATGCTCAATAGTAGTAACTGTGAGAGGGACCTCGGAGTCCTAGTAGACAATCACTTAAATATGAGCCAGCAATGTGCTGCAGCTGCCAAAAAGGCCAACACAGTGCTAGGCTGCATTAACAGAGGGATAGAATCAAGATCACGTGAAGTATTAATACCACTCTTCAATGCCTTGGTAAGGCCACACTTGGAATACTGCATCCAGTTTTGGTCACCACGATTAAAAAAGATGTTGAGACTCTAGAAAGAGTACAGAGAAGAGCAACAAAGATGATTAGGGGACTGGAGGCTAAAACATATAAGGAACGGTTGCTAGAATTGGGTATGTCTAGTTTAACGAAGAGAAGGACAAGGGGGGACATGATAGCAGTATTCCAATATCTCAGGGGATGCCATAAAGAAGAGAGAATCAAGCTATTTTCCAAAGCACCTGAAGGCAGGACAAGAAGCAACGGGTGGAAACTAATCAAGGAGAGAAGCAACCTAGAACTAAGGAGAAACTTCCTGACAGTGAGAACAATTAATCAGTGGAACAGCCTGCCTCCAGAAGCAGTAAATGCTCCAACACTGGAAGTTTTTAAGAAGAGACTGGACAGCCATTTGTCCGAAATGGTGTAGGGTTTCCTGCCCGAGCAGGGGGTTGGACTAGATGACCTCCAAGGTCCCTTCCAACTTTACTACTATTACTATTACTAAAAGATCCTCTTTTTCCTATGCTCTATTCATGCTCAATTTTTAATACAAAGGAAAAGAAAAAAGTCACCCTTACTCCAGATCAACTGAATATTCACCAATGGTACTGAGAACTAGCTCTCAAAAAGTGCACTCTAGATCAGCACCCTTTTGAGCAATGAGCACCTAAAAATAGGATGTTCTTTAAAATAGCTTTAAAAGTTTCCTAAGATCATTAAATTTTGCAAGATCTCACCTGAAATTTTCTGAGATTTGGCAACTTTCTGAAATGTAAATTTTTGCTTTGTATTTTACTTTGGACCTCTAGAGGTCATGAATATCTGAGATTCTTGAAACCTTTAAAAGGTTAATATGTTCTATTTCTTGCATTAGACTAAGTGTGAATCAAATCGATTCTCTTTGAAATGAAGATTGAATAAACTGCTTGTTGTGTATGTGAGTTACAGATAAGCTTTCATTAAAATTCTTACTTGTTTAGATTGTGGAGCACCCATGACATCTTTACTTTTCAGTATTAATTTCTGCATGATCAAACTCTTCGTTTGGGCTGCAGTTGTATGGGCACCTAATTGTAATTTACAAATGATAGGCCCTGAAGTTGGTTCTTCTACATCAGAATCCTCTCTTACTGAGCTGAGAGCTGAAACTTTAACAAATTGAATTGTTAGAATTTTACATAATATTTAACTTTTTGGGGAGTTATATTTTTTCCATATTCCTAATTTACATATACATACATGTATATTCATACATTTTAAAAAATTATCAAGAAAAAATTAGCTGTAATATAATTTATAACTGTTACTATATAACAGCTGCAGTAAGATCAGAATCAAGTAGAAAAGAGGCATTTTGAGCCAGCAAAACCTTACCTGCGTTATTATTGCATTTAAGGCAATTTAAGTGCTACTGACCTGATTTTCCTGGTTAAAGTAGGTGTAATACTTTTGTTGATATAACTATATAGAATTCCTTGTTAGAGTACCTTTTGGATATTATTTTTTTCTAAAACCACAGAAGTAAAGCTAAAAACCATTTCAGGATGAGCTCAATTCTCAGTCGTGTTAAGACTGGTTTACACACAAGTATATGTATATGCAGTGCTTTTTTTGTAAAAAAAAAAAAAAAAAAAGGTGCCGGAACTCACACATCATACAACCCGCCTTGCCTACCCTACCAGGTTCCATCCAATAAAGGTGCCGAAACTCCGTTCTGGGCGTTCTATGACAAAAAAAAGCCCTGTATATATATATATTCAGAACAAATTTATTAAAGTTTGCATTCTGAAATGGTAGAAAGATTCAAATGGCAGTCACTTTCTCAACAAAGCTATAAAATAAGTTATTTTGAACAAAGCAAAATAATAGAATCAGTTAAAAATTCAATAAATAAATTTACTCTGTGCCAGTCATGAATCTACTTCAAAATTCTCAACTTTAAGAATAAGGCAGCTGTATCCTAAGGCAATATATCAATTTTTTAAAGGGCTTATAAGAAGGTTCAAAAGAATATGCCATAAATTGGTTTCCCCTACTGTATTGTTATTATTATTGTATTATGTTATTAGCCTTATTTACACCACTTAAAACCTTATGGAGTCAGTTTATAAATGTTATAAATTAATTGGTATATTAGGCTGGCAGTGAAAGATATCAATATGCTCTCTATATGTACCAAAGAAACCCAGATGCATATAGAGCAATGAAATAAAGTCAGAAGAATAAAATTCTTAGCTATTGTATGGAACCATTTTTTACTTTTAATTTTCTTTTAAATTTGTCCAATTTTAATCTCTTTAGTAGGTTCTTTTTTATTAAAGATGTGATTTCAGCATTTAGCGTTAGGTATTATTTGGACTTTAAGAACTTATTTCTTTAAAATTTAATATATCCTCATTCAAAACAAAATCTAACCCTAAAACATTTTTTTAATCAATGACATACGTAATACTTTGGTTGAAGAATGTGTTCTCCAAGAGCCACGAAACTGATCTGTTTTCAATGTACTGTAGTTCTTCATCAAGCTAGACAATAAAACATAAACACAGAATGAAGAAAACACAAATTAATAAAGTTTGCCAGTTCTGTCATAAAATCATCAAACAAAAATTTGGTTGAAATCATTACTTTCTAGTATTTTCCAGTATATTAAATTTGAATATATTATTACTTTACTATTGTTAATTTATTTATATAGATAAGTCTTCAACCTTAACAACTTTATTCAAAGAAAATACACTGTGCCACATCAGACAGGCACGACCAACTGTGATTTAGCTTTAGAGAAACCCAGTGACTCTTCCCCCTGAGTGGAAAAGTCATATATCAGAACAGGAGAAAAAAAAATCCTGGAGACTGGAGATGTAGATATAAAGGTTTCAAAACTCTTCCAGCCCTCTGCCATGACCCCAAACCAGACTCTATTAAAAAATGACACTGGGAAGAAAAGAGATATTCTCACTTTTGTTTTACTACTAATATACTAGTCAGGTATTGATGAAATACCTAGGATCAATATATTCAAGAAAGAGCTTGAATTACCCTCTAAGTTTATTAGCAGTTACCTTGTTATTTTAGTTTGGTTGTAGTAAAAGACTTCTCCTAATATTGTTTTTTTCCTTATATTTAGGCCATCTTTCTGAAGTCTTCCAAGCATATTATCTATCATAGTGGTCTTTCCACTACCAGGGTCTCCTAAAAATTATAGAACAGACTATCAGGCTTCTATCGTTATAATGAAGGAGGTGAAGAAATTAAAAAAATTGTAATTCCAATTAATAAAAACATTCAGCTAGATTTGTAATTAATTTGTAATTAAGAAAATAAATTTCAAACAAAAAAAACACCAAAATTATTTTAACTGAAAACTATTCTAACAAGAATTACTAAGGGGACAATAATACTGTACACACTATAATTTTATTATGTATTTTGTGCATTTATTGTGCAATACAAGCTGTCGGTGTTTGAGCCATATTCCATCATTTATCTTGGATGAGATAGAAATTTCCCTTTCAAGGTTGATATGCAGTTTGAGGATTTTCCTGGACTTGAAGCTCCTGGTTGAAGAGCATATTCAGCTGGATTAGAAAAGATTGTGTACCATCTGGTGCACCAGTTGAGCCCTTTTCTAGATTGGAGGCCTTCAGACAGTCACTGATGCCGTAGTCACCTCACGGTTTGACTACTGCAATACACTCTACATTGGGCTGCCCTTAAAGATCACCTGAAAACTTCAATTAGTCCAACACGTGGAGTCACAAGCAGTAACGGGCATTCTTCATTATAATCATGTAGAGCCTGTGCTTCGTGAACTTCACTGGTTTGCTTCACTGGGTGCAATTCAATTTTGCTGGTTATTACTTACGAAGCCCTACTTGGCCTAGTTGTTTGAGGGACAGCTTGTCTCTCATAGCATCTGCCTGGCCAATCTGAGCCTGCAGGATTGGCACATTCCAAATTCCTTTGATTAAACAATGCCATCTATCAGGACCCCAGAAATGCATGTTGTATGTAGCAGTGTCTGCCTTATGGAATGAGATTCTCTCAAAATCTGGATGGACTCCACTCTGTTGTTGTTTAGAAGGTCTATGAAGATCAGCCACCATTCATCAAGTCTTTAGCAAGGGAGAATGAGACCCTTCATTTCATTGTGTTTGCCATGTTTTATCTTTAGCTTTTATTGATTTAATTGTATTTTTTTATTGTTGTAAACTGCCCAGAGTCACTGAGAACCGTGTGGCATACAAATTTAATAAATTATGATGATGATGATGGTTTATTGCACAGTCAACTAGATAGACTGGACTTAGATTTTTTTGTATCCACCTATTGAATCCTATCCCAAGGGATAGGCAGATATTCTTTTTTTTATTATTAAAAGTTTTACAAATTCAATACATTATAATCCAAACCCCTCCCACCCCTTCCCCCCTTCCCCCACTTCCCAGAGCTGATTAAAAAATAAACAAACATAATCTAACTAACATAACCTGACTATACTATCAATCAAATCCATAACACACTTTAACTCCTTTTCAAAACAAGTATTAACAAATTAAAAACAATAATAATAATATAATTAAAACATAATACTAAAAATAATATAAATTCAACTATATTGAACTATTAAAAATAATCTAAAATCTACTCATAAGCAAGATAATACTTTTCAGTCTCATATTTCTTTTGAATATAATCAATCCATCTTCTCCAAACCGAAATATATTTTTCTTGTGAATGGTCCTTCAAATAGGCGGAGATTTTCGCCATTTCTGCTAAATTAGACACCTTAACTATCCATTCTTCCATAGTAGGCAAAGAGTTTTTCTTCCAATATTGACCCACAAGTAATCTTGCAGCTGTTATAAGATTCAGCATCAAATCAATTTCTTTGACATCAAAATCTACAATAATACCCAGCAAAAATAATTGCGGAGTAAACTTTATCTTTCTCTTAAAAATCTTTTGAATATTCCACCAAATCTTAATCCAAAAAGCTTTTATATCTCTACAAGTCCACCAAATATGAAAATATGTTGCGTCTAAGCTTCCACATCTCCAACATTTGGGCTGTAAATTAGGATACACGCAAGACAACTTTTGGGGATCCAAATGCCATCTATAAAACATTTTATAAAAATTTTCTCTTAAATTTTGCGCTTGAGTAAATTTTACATTTCTAACCCAAATTGTCTCCCATGTATCCAATAAAATCGGCTCTTGAATATTTTGAGCCCATTTAACCATACAGTCTTTAACTAACTCCGTTTCAGAATCCAATTCTATTAAAACATTATAAATTCTCTTTATATGAGCTCGAGTTTGGTCTTTAATCTGTTTTACCAAATTCACATCCTCTAAAGTAATACCAACCTTTTGATCTATACTCCACCTCACTAACAATTGATTATACTGAAACCAAGAGTGTACAATATTTTCTTGCTTCAACTCAGCTAGAGATTTTAATTGCCAGTCCTTCCCTTCCAAACTAAGTAATTCCTTATAGGAAATCCTATCCAAATTCACTCCTCTAGATACCCCCTCTACAACGTGTCCAGGTATCCCCCAAATTGGAATTTTATAATTTAACCTATAATAATATTTCTTCCAGACACGTAATAAAGCATTTCTTAAAATATGAGATTTAAAAACCTGATCCACCTTTTTGTCATAAATTAAATATGCATGCCATCCATATAATAAATCCCATCCCTCAAGAAAAAGAATATTTTTATTTGTTAAGTTAAGCCAATCACTAATCAATGTTAAAGCCACTGCATCATAATACAATTTTAGATTAGGCGCCTTGAGTCCTCCTCTCTCCCGTGCATCTTGTATAATCTTAAACTTAACTCTTGGTTTTTTCCCTGCCCAAATAAACTTGTTAATCCCCTTCTGGGATAGGCAGATATTCTTATAGTATTAAAGATTAACTGATGTAAAAGGGATGTTTTAGCTCCACCTTTCAAAATCGGTTTATTTTCATTCAGATCCAATACATCATATTCCTTAGCAAATAACATACTTATAATCTTTTATCTCTTTAATTTAATTCATATACTTTATCATTTATTCTTCTTCTATCTAAAGTTCTTACACCTATCACCTGCCATGTTTGTCCTAAAATACAGTGTAGGTCTATAGATGTTAATTTCCACCATTTATTTAGGCTTTGGTCAGTCAAGTTTTTTTTACATAATACTTGTTGGTAAAATAGAAAAGATATAAACAATAAGGAGACAATTGATTACTTCTGGCAACTTTTGATCAGTATGCCATGCAGACAACCATAATTTTACTTCAAGCATGCTCATATTATTCTATAAAGTTTACTTAATCTAGAAACTATCTTAACAGAATAATAGAGTAACAGAGTTGGAAGGGACTTTGGAGGTCTTCTAGTCCAACCCCATCCTCAAACCAATTTATTGTTATACTCAGCCTATCATCTTGAGGATTATGCAGATACACTGAAGGCCTAGAAAAAGCAAAATGGCATAATCTTCCAATCATCTAAATATGATGAAGGATCAGTACAAAGGATCTTTTTAAAAAAAGTGAAAAAAATTTTCACTTATGAAAAGTGAAATGTAAGATATGACTAAGCTTAACACAGGGAACTATGTACCTAATATAAGGACTTTCTGGCATATTATAAAATAGTACAATTTATAATCTGAGGGAGATTGCATAGTATTATTTCTCATGTAATTTGGAAAGAACAATACGTGGCAGTATTTAAAAACAGGTCATTCAATGAATACATGGCAGTATTTAAAAGCAGGTCATTCAATGAAGATGACAAGGGTTAAACATTCTCTGTTGATATTTAATGTTTAACCTTTGTCATCTTCATTGAAAGAAAAACAAATCTAAAGAGACTGAAAAGGGGAGAAACAAATAGTAGTGTTTTGATACTTCCTGAAGTATTTAAGTATTTTTGCCCCAAAGATTGAGTAAAGTAGATATTGGAAGACTGCAGCTGCCCAAAAAAAGCCAACACAGTGCTAGGCTGTATTAACAGAGGGATAGAATCAAGATCACGTGAAGTATCAATACCACTTTACAATGCCTTGGTAAGGCCACACTTCGAATACTGCATCCAGTTTTGGTCACCATGATGTAAAAAAGATGTTGAGACTCTAGAAAGAGTACAGAGAAGAGCAACAAAGATGATTAGGGGACTGGAGGCTAAAACACATAAGGAACGGTTGCTGGAATTGGGTATGTCTAGTTTAACGAAGAGAAGGATGAGGGGGGACATGATAGCAGTGTTCCAATATCTCAGGGGCTGCCACAAAGAAGAGGGAGTCAAGCTATTTTCCAAAGCACCTGAAGGCAGGACTAGAAGCAATGGATGGAAACTAACCAAAGAGAGAAGCAACCTAGAACTAAGGAGAAACTTCCTGACAGTGAGAACAATTAACCAGTGGAACAACCTGCCTCCAGAAGAGGTGAATGTTCCAACACTGGAAGTTTTTAAGAAGAGACTGGACAGCCATTTGTCTGAAATGGTATAGGGTTTCCTGCCTGAGCATCTCCAAGGTCTCTTCCAACTCTGTTGTTGTTGTTGTTGTTGTTATAAAATCCCTATCTTTGTGTGAAAATCATAATTGTTCCCATTTCATAAGAACTTTCTCCATAATGTATCAATCTGCTTAAAATAACTTACCATCATAGAAACTTTAACAATATATATCAATCTTGAAGCAACATTAGTTTTAACACTATTTATTTTTTCTCATAAATTCATGTTGATCTCACTTTCGGTACACCCTGTATATTTTGCATCTTTTAAAACAGGAAGAAAGTTCCAGCCAAGATATTAAAGAGGGTAGTAATAATATTCTAATTGTGCCTGTAATGTTTTTTATTAATCATTTAAATTTCATGAAGCACAAGAAGTCATAAAGTAAGTACAGTGGCATAAGAAAAAGTCAAGAAAGTTAAAATATAAAGAATGGTTGCTGGAATTGGATATGTCTAGTTTAATGAAGAGAAGAACTAGGGGGGACATGATAGCAGTGTTCCAATATCTCAGGGGCTGCCACAAAGAAGAGGGAGTCAAGCTATTTTCCAAAGCACCTGAAGGCAGGACTAGAAGCAATGGATGGAAACTAACCAAAGAGAGAAGCAACCTAGAACTAAGGAGAAACTTCCTGACAGTTAGAACAACTAACCAGTGGAACAACCTGCCTCCAGAAGAGGTGAATGCTCCAACACTGGAAGTTTTTAAGAAGAAACTGGACAGCCATTTGTCTGAAATGGTATAGGGTTTCCTGCCTGAGCAGGGGGTTGGACTAGATGACCTCCAAGATCCCTTCCAACTTTATCATCATCATCATTATTATTATTACTACTACTAATACTAGGGACATGCTACTACAGGCCCATAAGTATGCAAATTGATCCAACAACTTGTTGCGTTATTAGTTTGCTCATTGTGGCAAGTAAATTTTATGCAAGGTACTTTCTAATTAAATAAAGTTGTACAATATTAAAAGTCATAATCAGAATAATTCAAGTGTTCTAAAATAATGAAATGATATTTTAAAACAAATAATTAAACTGTTAAAAACTAAAGCTAATAATTAAAGCTAATAATTAAAATTATTATTATCAGTCATATTTCAAACTAGGCTAGATATTGGTTCAACCTGTGTTGATGTTTTCATAATACATTGTCCACTATATTTAAAGAAATAATTCTATCTTCCTAAATCATCTATATAACCTGATAACTAAGAATGATAAGAATTATATAACAATTCTCTTGACAATATCAATAGGCCCAAGAAGAGCAATTCAAGCCCCTGTCTTACTGGGAGGAGGAAAGTTTCCCAAGATATCTAGAAGGTATAAATATAGCTTGTAAATAAATGGAATTTAAATTTACTAGATTAAATGCTTCATAACTGTGTTATATGCTTTACAACACTTGGACTGCATAGGTAAGATCTGTCAGAGAAATTAGCTAGGGGTTTGTTTGTTTTTTGGCAACCTTTCCATGTGTTGAAAATAGCAATTACATTCCAACTATTCTCAGATAATTCAAAATACTATGTTTTACAGTTCTTAGATTTGTTTAAAACTTTCAGTAATTTTTATGGGCATTTTAACTTACCTGCACAAGAGTTTTATAGTTATCTTTATGACTGGGCTTTTAAATAATACAATGAAAATATTATATAAGAGTAATCCTACAGTTAAATGCAAGAAAGAGTCTATTTTGTTTTTCAATATTTAAATAGGATCTTACCTATAATCAGTACTGGATGTTTTGACAATAAAAGAAGACTTGCTAGGAAACTGTGACGAATTGTATCAATATTGGGAATAAATGCAGAGGCCTCCATTTTCTTTTCTTGATTTTCTAACATGTTATTATCAGAATCAGAAAGATCTGATGTCTCTGAAGTTTAAAAGATTACAATAATTATTTTAAAATATCAAAAATTCTTAAAATAGTATAAATCACGAATAGACAAGAAAATAGATAAATAGATGAGGGATATAACAACTGTCTTTTATATTGCCTTTTAATCTTCAAGCCACTGAACAGGCGGGAGAAATGATAACAATACATATAAATACAAGTGGATTGATAAATTATATAAATCCTGGTAAAAATTCACTGATTAGAATTAGGTGATATTGAGTTTTTGTGAGGAACCTATGTTTGTTGAAGTGATAATGGCTGTCTGTGAATGGAAAAGACATGTATCACAGAGGTGATGACAATGATATTTTCAGCTCTTAGTGGCTCAAAATTTACTTATATGAGTAGGAATCTATTCTTAATCATACAGTATTATGTTTTAATTTCTATAGTTAGGCTTCAGCATCTAGCACTGAATTTATCTCTGAATATATTAGTATTGTTCTCCTCCCAAACACTGAGTGCCTCACTTCATCTCTCAGAAATATGTGTGTTTCTGAACTCTAAACTTATTAAATGTTTTCCAGGACTTTCAAAATAATTTAATAACATAAAGCAACTATAACTATACTCACCTTTCTGGATAAGGAATTGCGTGCTAGGAACTAAATGTCCCCATGGTTCAAATTCTCCTGTTTGTAAATCCACAAAATAATCAAAAACAGTTTTATCTCCAGATGGCAGCTGAATATCTGAAAGTTCAAAAAGCGAAAGATGGGTGTTATTACATAAATAGTGTAAAATTAATGGGTGAATAGTGCATATTTTCTATAAAGTGTATAGCAGATATGTTTCTGTCATATAACCCCACCCTACTCACTCCCTGCACTGGCTTGAATGTATGTAGATTAAAAGCACGGGGAATGGGATCAAATAAACCTCGATCTTAGATCCTGCTAAGTAGCTGTACTTATGTCTAAGCAAGCTCAAACACAGCTCCCCTTCAGATTGTTGGAGGTGAAACATTCACTGTGCGCATGTGAACATTCCTGAGAGCAGGAGCCTGACCTGAGCAAACAAAACTATTTAGAACACAATATAATTATTATAGAGTTACAACAAAAAGGAGATTATATTTAGGGAATATGTGACTGTGCTAGGCAAAGCTTAATATCTAGCTTGCTATAGTCTAGCAGGAGAAGAATATAAGAGCATGTCTGTTATGCCTATGTGCCTGGGAAGAAAGGCAAAAGGGAATGTGCTCAAATTAGCATTCATTTAGGCAAAAAGCATATAAAGAAAAGACACAACAGTAAACTCACAACTCTACAAGTATGCTTCAAAATTTTTCTTTTTTAAAAAAATCGAAATACATTTATATTAATGGTTCTGTTGCTAATTGGTAGATTTGTCATGTGTGTATTCATAATTGCAATAATGCTAATTTAACTAAATTTGTCTATGCTGACAAGCAGCAACTTCCAAGGCTTTTCCCCTTCTTTATTAATATCTTTGTATAAAAAGAAATTGAATCCCAGGTCCTCTTACATGAAACATCTGACTTTTCCAATGTTCTGCATGTCTTCTGTTTCTAAGCTAGTTTATTCAATTGGAATCTCTTCTATATTCAAAATCTATAGTCATATAGATGCTACTTACATATGTACATATACATGAAAATATAGATAAGTTGATATATTTGTCAACTTCATTATTTTGGAAACCAAACTATATACTTCAGCTTCACTGAAATATAAAATTATATCTTTGGCCCTTTCTTGTTCCATTAATTTGTTACTTAATGTAAATATTTATTCAATTAATGCAACTGGAATATATACAATAACTATATTGTGAAAGCAGTAAAAATTTAGAACTTACTAGTAGGTGGTTTTTTTTCAAATAATTCACGAACAAGGTAATTGAAGTCACATGTTACATGTGCAAGCTCATCTTGGCTAGTGTTTATATCAATGAGAGTTTCACCTTCATGTTCTTCCTCTCGTTTTAAAATTCCTCCAACAGCCCAAGTAAATGCAAATATGAAAATTTTCCCCAATAATATGAGCATTTTATTAGGCTCCTTTTCCCAAAACCATATCTGACCATCCCTGAAATTAATGAATAAAGAAGTTATCTTAATACAACTTTGTTACTAAACCTCAAAAGGATACTGTATTTATACTTTTGCAAGTTAATTTTTAAGATCCTGAATATTTTATTATTTATGAATAACTGGCTTTTTACATAGGTATTTGATGAGGAAGAATGAGATCTGATTTTATTGTAATCTGTTTGATTGTTATGAGCTACTCACAGTTATTGAGAGCCAAATGGCATATAAGTTTAATAAATCATTGACAAAATCACCATTGAACACATTAACAAAATCATCATCAAATCTCAAAAAGGAACACTATTTATCCTTTTGCAAGTTATACGTCTTAGACTTAAAGTATAAGATTGGCTTGCTATCTTATATAGTTTGCCAATTTTATCATAATTTGTTAGATTGTTATGAGCTACCCATAGTCATTGAGAGTCAGATGGCATACAAATTTAATAAATTATTGTTAGTGTTATTATTATTCGGTCTGATATGATAGTTTAGTATTTTATCATGGTTTTAATGAACTAGTTGGGTTAGTTAACTGCAGGAAATGAGCAGAGTAGCATTATGTTTTTAAAAAAACAATAAAACTTGAATGGGTGCAAAAAAAAGGAAAAATCTCAAATGATTAAGAATAGGATTTAGAGTTTTTAGCTTGCTGAGGAGGCAGGTAAGCCAAAAGATAATAGGATCTAGAAAATCATACATGGAATGATGTACCCCTCTTTCATTGTATAAGAATATTGTGTTAGCCATTAAAACTAGATGCAGAAAGATTTAAAACATTGGCCAACACATTGGTCAATTATTTAGATCAGGGTTTTTCAACCGGTGGTACACGAACCACCTGTGATACATTGGCATGTGGCAGGTGGTACGTGGCCCTGCCCAGCCCAGCCCAGGGTAGCGGGGAAGGGAACGAGCCAAAGCAGCGCAGCGCAGGACTTGCCTTGAAAGAATCCTTGAGAGTTGCAGGGCTGCTGGGGTGAGGCAAAGGCCCCAGGATCAGCACTTCCGGCACATCCGGAAGAGAAAGGAGGAGGAGGGCGGAGACAGGAGAGGCTATAAAAGAAGGCAGTTTGGGCAGGAGAGGGAGAGAAAAAAAGATGCAGCCTTGGGAAGAGGAAGAAGAGTCAGCTGGAGCTGCACCGAAGGTAAAAGAAGGAGGTGGAGGGGCAAGAGAGGACAAAAAACAGGCCAGGTTTGCAGCAACAAACAGGTAAGAAATGCAGCTGGGGAAAGGTCGCAGCATGAGAGTCCTTCCTTCCTTCCCTCCCTCTCATTGTCCCTTCCTTCCTTCCTTCCTTCCTTCCTTCCTTCCTTCCTTCCTTCCTTCCTTCCTTCCTTCCTTCCTTCTCCCTTCCTTCCCTCGCCCCTTCTGTGCCCAAGAAGGGATAAGGAGAGGGGGACAGGCTGCCAGCATGGCTGGTGGCCGTGCTGCTGATGGCCATGGCTTGAAAGGCCACTGTAAATTGCTGGACAAGAGCTGCACAGCATTAAGAGCAGAGTGACGGGAAAATATTTGTAATAAGGGAGGGAAAAAACAGGCATCCCCTGAAGGAGACCAGCAAATGGCCCTTGCCCTTTTCACACACCTGTAGACTCCGGGGGAGGGGACACTGCGAGCGGCATGAGAGTCCACGTTACCTATGGTTTGCTGCCCAGACCCCCGCCTGGTTTTGGCAGGCAGCAGCACATTCTCCTCACTGCGCAGAATGGCCAGGCAAGGCGAACCGGTGACATGCTGAACCTGCCTGTGCGTGCGCAGAGACGAATGCATGTATGTCAGCCTCTGTGTGTGCATAGGCAGGTTCATCATGTTGCCGGTTTGCCTCGCCTGGCCACTCCACATGGTGAGAATCCGCCGCTGCGCTCTCCTCTGCCTCAGCTGCTGCACGCACACAGGCAGGTTCAGGAAGTGAGAGAAGAGATGATATTAAAGGGGGTGGGGGAAGAGATGATATTAAAGGGGGTGGGGGAAGAGGTGATATTAAAGGGGTGGGGGAAGAGAGGATATTAAAGGGAGTGGGGGAAGAGAGGATATTAAAGGGGGTGGGGGAAGAGAGGATATTAAAGGGGAGTGAGGACTTCCTGTACTTTATCACTTTTTTCCAGGGGGGGTGTTTGGTCATCAAGTTTTTGACACCTCGCTAGGTGACTGGTGGTACTTGAATATTGCCATATTCTAAAAGTAGGACAATCAGTGAAAAGGTTGAAAAGCCCTGATTTAGATAGTTGAAAAGGAAACTGAGCACATTCATGGAGGATCAGTGACTCCTAGTTTTGATGACTGATTACTATCTTCTAAATCATGGGCAGCATTCCATAAACATCAGATGCTAGATAGCAAATGTGGAAGAGAACCCATATTTGCAAGCTTCCTGAATGCATGTAGCTGACCACTATTATACAGTATGCTGAATTAGAAGAGCCATTAACCTACTTCAACAGGAATATGAATAAGTGGCTATATTCTCATAATTCACTTACCTTTTCTTCATTATTGATGGGACTGTTCCACTAAGTGAACTGAATTCATGTAAAAATTGTGAAGAATCCTTCTGGTTTATCGTTGAAAAACTCACTGTGCTGCTTTGTCGTCTTTTCTTATCTTTAATATAATGTTAGTTATTATATACTTGACTCTTTCAAGAAATAGTTGAATACATTCTACAATTCAGTTATACTTTCCTATGTAATTGATTTTGATTACAGTGAATATATTTTACTTTGATTCTAATCTACTTCAAAAAGTAATAATTGAGAAACATCAAAACATCACTGATAATTTAGAAATTGTCATGAATTGTAAATACATCTTCAGTATATTGTTTCAATATTATCTATATGCACTTTATATATATATTACTGTATGGGAATAGTATATGATTTTCCTAATATATCAGGGTTAATTCAATTGCATTAGACAATGCAATTTGCTTATATAGGGTAGATTACACTAACCGTTTAGTTAAATACTCCCTAACATATGATTATTTTTTCCTATTTTTGGCACAATACATTTTGCATTAGATATTAAATAAACATGTAGCGTAAAACATATAGGAGGATTATTCAGCTCAAAGCAGTTAGATATCTTGAATAGATATTGATTGATTCTACCTGCTGAATAATAATAAAATATGTAACATTTCCTGCTTTTTGCTGGAAATCCTGTAGAATCCCATCTCCAAGTTATTTTAACCAAAGTAAAAATGCATAATTGTGAGCAAATTATTGCAAATAGAATTATATTTAAAACTTTCTGGGCCTGTTTCGCAAGGGGTGGGAAACTAATATTTTTGCAACATATATATCAGTATTCAAATAGGAGTGACAATATGTATATATGTGTTTGTGCCCTTTTTTAAAGCACTTTTAAAATGTCTTGTTTGTTTTGTTTTTGTAAAACAAAATTTGGAACTTTTGTATTTTAACTTTTTTGAATAAAATAAAATTTTTAATGTTAAGTTACATTAGTTACATAGAGAAGAAGTGATAGAGGGAATTGAAATTGCCGGAACCTTGGGTGAAAGTGACCATGTCATAATGGAATTTAACATAATGCAAACACTAGCAATAGAAAACAATCCAACCAATGTCTTAAACTTCAAAAGAGCTGACTTTAACAAACTCAGAGAGAACCTAGGAAAGATCCCATGGATGAAAATCCTAAAGGGGAAAACAACCCAAGAAGTGTGGGGAACCCTGAAAAATGTGATCACAAAAGCCCATATCAGGACAATATCACTGAGAAAGAAAACCAAGAAATCTAAAAAGAAACCAGCATGGCTGCACAAAGATCTATCTAACAAACTAAAGGACATAAAGGACAAATACAAAAAATGGAAAGAGGGGCACCTAACCAAGGCTGATTATCAGCAGACAGCCAGAACATGCAAAGAAGAAGACAGGAAAGCAAAGGCCCAGAATAAACAAAGACTCGCAACAGTAATCAAGGACAATAAAAAAAGCTTCTTCCAACATATTAACAACAAGAAAAAAAGTCAAGGAAACTGTAGGCCTACTAAAGAGAGACGATGGCAAGGAAATCACAGGCAACAGGGAGAAAGCAAAGCTGCTTAACTCATACTTTGTGTCAGAAAAAGAAACTATACCAAAAAAACCACTGCAAAAGACATACTAGAAACAAAAATTAAAATAAGCAAGAAAATGGTAAGAGAACTCCTATCCGACCTTGATGAGTATAAATCACTGGGACCCAACAGATTACATCCCAGAGTTCTGAAAGAGCTGGCAGATATTATCTCAGAACCATCGCACCACATCTTTTATAAATCCCGTAGCACCGGGGAAGTACCTAAGGATTAGAAAAGGGCTGATGTGGTCTTCATCTTCAAGAAAGGAAAAAAAAAACCAAAACGGACCCAGGAAACTACAGACCAATAAGCTTAACATCAATACCTGGGAAGATCCTAGAAAAAATAATCAAAAAACAAATCTGCAAACAACTAGAAGAAAAAAAAATCATAATAGCAGCCAGGACGGGTTTGTTAAAAACAGATCATGCCAAACCAATCTTATCTCATTCTTCAATAAAGTGACCAAACTAGTAGACCAGTGAAATGCACTGGACATAGTATACTTAGATTTCAATAAGGCATTTGACAAAGTGGACCACAACCTACTCCTTGGTAAGCTAGAAAATGGTGGAATAGACAACATCACCACCAGATGGATCTGTAGCTGGCTGACAAACAGTACTCAACGGTTAGTCCTCAATGGCATTACATCCACATGGAGAGAAGTAAGCAGTGATACCACAAGGTTCTGTCTTAGGCCCAGTACTCTTCAATATCTTCATAAATGACTTAGATGGGGGAATTGAAGGGGAACATCAAATTTGCAGATGACATCAAACTGTCAGGAGTAGCCAATACCCCAGAAGACAAACTCAGGATCGTAAAAGATCTTGACAAACTCGAATAATGGGCCCTATCCAACAAAATGAGTTTCAGTGTGGAGAAAAAAAAAATCTTACACTAGGCAGGAAAAACCAAAGGCACAAATATAGATTGGGTGAGACCTGGCTTAAAAACAGTAACAGTGAGAGGGATCTTGGAATCCTAGTGGATGATCACTTGACTATGAGCCAGCAGTGTGAAGCAGCAACCAGAAAAGGTAATACAATACTGGGTTATATAAACAGAGGCATAGAATCAAGATCATGCGAAGTACTAGTACTGCTTTGCAAAGCCCTAGTAAGACCACACCTGGAATACTGCAGCCAATTTTGGTCTCCATACTACAAAAAAGATATTGAGAGCGGAAAAAAATTCAGAGAAGAGCAACTAAGATGATCAAAGGCCTGGAGTCTAAAACAGACAAAGAATGGCTGCGGGACTTGGGTTTTGCTAGTCTAAAAAAAAAGAAGAAATAGGGGAGACATGATAGCAGTATCTGAGGGGCTGTCACAAGACAGAGGGGGTCAGGCTGTTCACCAGAGCACCAGAGAGGAGAAACAATGGTTGGAAACTGATCAAGGAGAGAAGCAACCTGGAATTAAGGAGAAACTTCTTGGCAGTGAGGACAATCAACCAGTGAAACAGCTTACCCCCAGAAATCGTGGGCACTCCATCACTGGAGATTTTTAAGAAGAGACTAGACAATCACCTGTCTGAGATGGTATAGGTTCTCCTGCTTGATTAGGGGGCTGGACTAGAAGACCTCCAAGGTCCCTTCCAGTTCTATTCTATTCTATTCTATTCTATTCTATTCACATCAATTATGGTCAGTGGATTTTCCTAATGGGACAACTATTCTTATTTAAATTATCAAATATGGTTTCTGATTCATTATTCCCCTGCGTGGAAGGCATTCCTAAGATGTGTGGACTTCAAGCATTTCCCAATCATCATATCCATTACTGAGAATTCTAAGAGTTCAAAGTCAAACTTATTTCAAGTTGTTAGCATATACAGAATTGCCATAAACATTTGTTAAAATTTACTTACTCTCTTGAGATACTTGACTTAGTTTTATTACATGAATAAATGAACCAATAATTCTGCAAATGTTCATTACTATCCCCAACTGATGTACAGGAAATGCTTGCATTTTCTTATGTTTATTTAGAAAGGTTAACCCTATATTTATACTTGAGTGAAATAAACTTTCAAGATATTCAATACTATTTTCTGGTATTATTTCAGAAATGCCTTGCAGCCATGTTTTGACATAAGGCTCCCATCCCAGATCAGCAGGATCCTGCAATTAAATAAAATATATGAAGAGATGTTATATATATTTGAAGATTTTATTTAATTATTTGTATATGCAATTTAACATATATTTTTGCATCTGGATGTATATGTGTGCGCTTCTCTGTGTGTGCCAGTTTCATGTACGCAGCCCCCACCCAAAGTATTGCACTTAGAGCTTTATTCAGAAGATTACCAAGAATACAAAACAAATTTCAAAGAACTCAGTGCTAATTGACTGAAAAATATCTCATCTATGATTTTTATCATCTGAAATTGAAGAAAATTTTTACTAGGCTTCCTGAAAAAACATTCTTATTTCATTCAAATGTCAATTAAGCTAGTGTTTGGGATCAAAGTCATTTTTATGTAGAAGAGTTTTTAAAAAATGTGATCGTGTATCCTCAATATGTAATTATGTCAGTTCTACTATTTGTTCTATCTCATTATTCTACTTTTTGTGTAGCACTATATGTACACAATATTATCCAGAAGTATTTTGTTCATTGATCCATTTCTAAAGTTAACTACCAAGCTTTTCTTTCATAATGTCTACAATTTGGTTTATTAAAGAATGAAATATATGATTATTATTGTTAGCATATATATGTTAACATATAAGAGTGTGAACTACAAGTTAAAATCTTACACTTTTCCAAGATAGGGTTCAGATAGTTTAGTGTAAGGAAGAAATGTTTAGCAAAAAGTCAGTAGAAAGTCACATTCTTGAACAAAAGGGACTAAATGAATCTTTTTGGAGCAACTTGAAATCTTGTTCTTACGAATCTGTCATTTGCTAATGCTCAGATCTATTCCTGAGTTTTATTATGTACAGTTATTGCTTATTTTCCAAGAATAAGAACAACAAACTCAGAAAAAGTTTACAGTTGTTGCTAGGATCATCTCTTTCGGTCAGTGGTGGGATTCAGCCGGTTTGCACCAGTTCGGTAGAACTGGTAGCTAATTTTTTGTTGCCCAGGCTGAGAACAGACTTCTGGAATTGGCATCCACACAGAGAACCAGTTGTTCACATATTTGAATCTCACCACTGCTTTTGGTGCCAAAACTCTCTATTCTGCCCAAAAACTAAAATGGAAAATATATTCAGTAGCAAACAACAAATCAGCAGAAGTGACAAAAAGGGCAATGAATCTATAACAGCTTCATTCTACTTGGGATCTTGGTTGGATCTGATCTTACTAATTTCTAGAACAATCACAAAATCATACTGAAACTGAATTATGAAATATTCACTATATATTTATATATTTATAATAAATATATTTATTTATAAATATATATATATTTATATAATGAATATATTTAATATATATTTATCCAGTCATGTGCACACATTTTACATCTGAAATTCATTAAGTGGGATAAAACCACCCATTTCCTTACAAATATAATTTTATTTGCTATTGTCCTAAAAATGGCAAATGAAAAATATAAAATATTATGTGAAAGTATACAATTACTTTTTTTAATGGAACGTACCACATAAACCATGGCACATCTACTAATTGTGGCTGGGTTGGCTTGAGACACACAGTCCACTTCAAATATCACTCTGAAGGCTGGTGATAAATAAATTCTTTCACTGTTAGCAAGACATAATGTTTTGCTGTCATCTAGCACAGAATTTAAGTTTTCTATCCAACGTGGATCTACTGGGCCATCCAAGATAATCCACTGCCAGTCAACAGCAGTTTCACCTAAAAGAACAAAAAAAACCCATTAATTATAAATGTGCTAGTTTAAGCACATTTAAAAATGTAATAGTAATTAAAATCAATATTCACATTTTATAAAAATCACACATCCATTTGTTTCTTTGGAAAAACACATTTAAATCCTGCTCTTAGATTATCTATTTTCTGATAATCAAATTAGAGAAGAAATTATGATGTTTTATTGCTTTTTAAATGATATATTACAATTGTTAATTGGGAACAATAGAAAAATCTGCTATGGGATCATTGTGCCACCTTGGTTAGGCTGTCTATTGTTAAGCTTGTTTGGCAGTTCCTTTTTGATTGTTAGTGTTAGTCTTTGGGTGTTGATTGCTGCTGAAGAAGTTTTCTAGCACTAATGATATTGTTGATTATCTTTGTTGAATAATACATAGATGTTGTTTATATCTATGTACTTATTGATGCCTGATTTGTCAGAGTGCCAGGATTCCAGGAATTCTCTAGAGTTTTTAGTCTTAGCATGGTCTAGAATGCTCACTTAAACTATGGTTATGTCTGTCATATGACGTGAAATTAAAGAGTTTTCATTATGTCTTCTGACAGCTAGTTGGTGTTCATGGATGGACTCTGCTAGTCTTCTGCCTGTTGTGTTACATAGTGGCTGTTGCAGTCCTTACAATGTATGTTGTAAATGACGCACACATCCATAGATGACACCTTTGTCATAATAAAAAAAGAACCAACTGGAGAACACACATAAAACCATTAACATTTTCAAAGGTATAAAATTCACAAGAGAAAAAGAAAACAATATGTTACCCATCAGCAGAGACAGCAATGACAAACTATCAATCAATCAGAACAGAGCTGGAAGGGACCTTGGAGGTCTTCTAGTCCAACCTCCTGCTCAAGCAGGAGACCCTATACCATTTCAGACAAGTGACTGTCCAGTCTCTTCTTAAAAATCTCCAGTGATGAAGCACCAACAACTTCTGAAGGCAAGCTGTTCCATTGGTTAATTGTTCTCACTGTTAGGAAGTTTCTTCTTAATTCCATGTTGCTTCTCTCCTTGATTAGTTTCATCCACTGTTTCTTGTCCTAGCCTCAGGTGCCTTAGAAAATAAGTTGACCCCCTCATCTTTGTGGCAACTTCTCAAATACTAGAATACTGCCATCATGTCCCTCCTAGTTCTTCTTTTTTCTAGACTAGCCAAACTCAAATCCTGCAACATTCTTCATATGTTTTAGTCTCCAGGCCTTTAATCATCTTAGTTGCTCTTCTTTGCACTTTTTCCAAAATCTCAATATCTTTTTTGTAATGTGGTGACCAAAACTGAATGCAGTATTCCAGGTTTGGCCTTACTAAGGCTTTATAAAGCAGTACTAATACTTCACATGCTTTTGATTCTATGCCTCTGTTTATACAACCAACCATTGTATTAGCTTTTTTGGCTGTTGCTGCACCCTGCTAGCTCATATTTAAGTGATTGTCCACTAGGTCTCCAAGGTTCCTCTCAGTTATTGTTTTTGAGCCAGGTTTCACCTAATCTGTACTTATACTTTTGGTTTTTCCCACCTAAGTGTAAAACCTTGCTTTTCTCCACATTTAATTTCATTTTGTTAGACAGGGCCCAATGTTTAAGTCTGTCAAACCTCCTATGCTTATGCTGATATTCTCACGATTTTCATCACTTTCTGCCTCTTTAGGCTCACATTTTTTTTCTTTCAATACTGATCTGTGGAGATCAGGTTGTTATCTGACTCATTCTCTCCATAATAGCACATAATAGAACAATCTAATAGGTACGTATTTATTTAATGGAAAGTTAAGGTCCTATGGGTGAGGTATCAGGAAGTGGGTGGAACAAAAAACTATCACATGATTTCCATTGCTGCCTTTTTGTTCCTAGGGAGGATGCTGAAAGTAATTTCAGTAGAGCTGGTGCATAATTAGTTAAATATCAAAAAGTTGTCCACGTTGAATCTGTAACAAAGATACATACAATAATGAAATAATTCCCATATTTGTTATGACAAAATTATACTAACACTGAATATTCTCTGCTGATTGTAAAATTTCATCAGGCACAACTGCATCTGCTACATTCACTGTATTCAGCTAAAAATAGAAATGAAAATAATTATACTGCAATAGATAACATTAGAAAAAATCACATAATTATAACTTACAAAAGGTAAACATTTTCCTTAAATGTCTATAAAAGGAAATGATTATTTCCTTAAATTAATCAGGTGAAAGGAAGACTACAATTACAAAACCAAATACTGAATTAAGTTTGTAACAAATTTTGGAAAGTTCCCAATCACAGACAATTTCAAACTGAAATCTCTTGAATCTTAAACAAATAACAATACAGCATAATAAAATCAGATTATGAATTCTACTCCTAGTTGGAGTCACCATAAGAGCTAAGGCTAAACAGGCAAAACTGGAAGCTAGAAAAGGAAGTAGATTGGAATATGCTTCCAACACATTCAGGACAAACAGATGTTTGGGGGTTTCCAAAGAAAGAAAGCGTTTGCATATGGCTGATAAAAATAGAGGACACCCAACAAAAAAGTAAATTGCCCTGGGAAATAAACAGGAGAAAAGTAGCAATTTAAAACTCAGAGAATCATACATTTAAAATAATCGTAACCATTTAAACTGAGGATTTTAAAAGCTAAGCACATAGATCTGTGTCTAACTAAGATATCTATCATTTCTATCATCAATCTATCATTTCATCTACCTTTTTTCAATAAATCATTTCCATTTTTTGAGGAAGAATGTGTTGGGTTTGGTAAGTTATTAAATGAAAAAATGAATGAAATACTTAGTAATATCTAAATGAAGAAAGTCTAACCACATTTTAAAATAAGAATATCTCAATATCCTACTACAGTGGTGGCGAACCTATGGCACGGGTGCCAGAGGCAGCACTCAGAACTCTCTCTGTGGGCACGCGCGCCGTCGTCACAGTCCTAGGCCTTCAGCTGGGTTTTATAAAACCTTTTTGCTTTAGGCCTCCGCCACCATGTGCAAAAAAAAAAAAAGGTTCAGTCAATTTCAACTTCTCGCGGGAAAAAAAGATCTTGCAAAGTTGGAATTGATTGATTGAACTTTTTAGTCCCACCCAATCTGCCATTACCACCGCAGCCACGCCCACCCAATGGGCCACACCCACCCAATTGGCCACACCCACCCAGCACTTGACAATCCATAAGTGGGTTTTGGGTTGCATTTTGGGCACTCAGTCTCTAAAAGATTCGCCATCACTGTCCTACTACATTACTGTGTACTCACTGTATATAAATCCTGCATTTCTGAATTTATACCAATGCTTGGATCTTTTCTTTTAGATTTTTTGATTCCAAGTTTGGCAAATCCTCGAACTGCTGATGATAATAATCCATCTGACCATTCCATTGTACTAGGATTTGTCTGTCCAAAGAGTTCATCAATAGTAACACACTTTGGGTTTACAACAAAAGTATCCACTTTGCTTCTCTTTGAATTACTCTGAGGAAGAAAAAAGTTCCTTCTAAATGAGCAATTACTAATTTCCTAGAAGTACAAAAACATGAAAAAGGGTTCTGTCTATTCTGTTACTTATTGATCCTAAGTACACAAGATCACAAATGATGACCACATGGCCCATGGACACTGAAACATTTTTGCTGCAATTTGGTTGCTGAGCACTCAAATCATGATCACATGACTACGAGGACACTGCAATGGCCCCAACTACAAGAACCCATCATAAGTCTCCCTCATTTAGCACTGTCGTAAATGTGAATGATCACTGAACAAGTGGACATTTAGCAAGGACCTACTGTTGTACCATAGTAAAGTCTCCTTCAAATCAAGTATGATCTTTGGTGAACTGATGAACGCATATAAGTAATCTTTTGAAAACAATATAGATATGTTTTGCCATTGCTTTTTTTTGGAATGATTTCTCTATTTTTATTCAACATATTGTCCTGTAATTTCTTGGTATGCTCCCATTCAGGTATCAACCAAACCAAAGCTTCCTTGGCTTTCTGAAATTAGACTGAGTACTGCCAACTCTTATTGTTTTAACCATTCAGTCATGTTCGACTGTTGGCAACTTTATAGGCAAGCACTTTCCATGCTACCCTATCAAGCACAGCTTCTTTCAGTTGTTGATTGTTCAGCTTTGTGTCAGAAATCTCACCAGAATTCTTTATGACAATAACTCAACATGACTGCCAACTACTCATTGTTTAATAACTAGTAAATA
The DNA here is from genome assembly GCF_016545835.1 of Crotalus tigris. Lineage (NCBI taxonomy): Eukaryota > Metazoa > Chordata > Lepidosauria > Squamata > Viperidae > Crotalus > Crotalus tigris. The sequence continues at coordinate 3,354,789 of NW_024096622.1, read as the reverse complement.
TTTAAAATTTCAAGGTTCACATAGATTATTGCTCTGAAAGTTTACAGGAAAAGAGATCAACTACTAATACATAGCATAAGAGTAATTTTTAAAAAATACCTGAAAAACATCAAGTTTGGTAGCACTTTCCATATCAACTAATGGAAAGATTATCAAGGCTTTTTCTAAAATTGTTCTAATGGTAGTTTTTCCTCCACCTGTGGGGCCTACAAGCATCACACCAACACGAGCCTGAAAATATATTTTAAAATATCAAATCTGCAATATTAGAATAGAATAGAATGATAACTTTATTGACACTTTGAATGTACACTAATTGGCATACATTAAAACAGTGGTTCTCAACTTTTTTATACGGCGACCCCGGTCATAAGGAATTTGAATTGCTAGGGAGGATCCAACTTTGTTCTCTTCCTGCTGAGCAGCCATTCCAAGCTCTTTGTCTCTGGGAAAGAGATCCTCCCTCCTGTGACTCCTGACTACATTCCACCACAAACATCCATTTCTGTCATTTACTGGAATACAATTCCCTTAATGTAAGAACTCATTGTAAAATTTTGAGTTCTACATATTTGTATCATTTTAACCTCCATATCACATTTTACTTGATTAACATCCCATTGCACTCACCATAAGCTGATTGTATAGTTGTATAACCTTCTCTTTCTGATTTTCCCAAGGCTGCAAGGATAAATGATGTATTGCAAGAGATATTGCACTCTATTTAAAAAACATAGACAGATGGTTAGAAGTTTGATGACTTATCAATAATTTGACAATACATAAAATAACCAAAATTTAGTATTAAGAAAAAATATAGCTATTCTGGCAGTATTAGGAAAAAATAAAAAGGTACAATCAATTTCACTGTCTTTACATTGAGTAGACCTGAATATGCCACATCTTCTCTGAATATCTGTCAATATTACTGGGATTCCAGAAATGCTGCTTTACTATTGTAGCATATATTAACAGAATCCTTAAAGCCTGTCTACATTTTTCTCTGTCCCATCTTATACTAAAATCAAGGCACAGTTATTTTGAGTTTTTTCCTCCCAGTTCCTCCTATCTCTGGACTTTGTCAACTCTTGACTAAGTCCCTTTTTGATGGTTCACTTATACTTACCCCAAGGCCAGCTCTGAATTCTTTTACAACACTGAAATGCTCAAACTGAATGGATAATAACATTTAAAAAACTCAATTTCAAAAATATTTTTGTATAGCTAATATTTCTGTTAACAATAATTATTCTTATTTTTATTACCTCTAATCGCTTAGGATTTACTTTTGGAACTTCCATTTCTGTAAAGAGATCTCTGATAATATCTTCAAATACTGGAACATCTTCAGCAATTAACTTTGGTAAATTCACTTCTTTCAGTATTTCAATTGTGATTAGAGTTTCCTCTAGTGCAGAAAACCGTTTTTTATTGTGTCTATTATACAAGAAAACTAATAATTAGAATTTCATGAGTTATTTTAAGTCTCATTATGTTTTCATTAATCCACCATGCTGCACTTTTTAAGAATATATTCTTAAATCATATATTGCTAAAGTTGTGCACTTTTATTGCTTTTATGCTTCTTTTCCAATTCATATTAGTCTGTTTTTAATAAGTTTTAATTTATTAGCTGCTCAGAACTATTGTTGCAAGTTAGGTAGCTTTATAAATTTCTCAAATAAATAAATATGCTCAGATATAAGGGATATTTAGCAATCCATGACTGAATTTTTGTCATATTCAAAGTAAATAAATAATAAATATTTTTCATCTAAAAATTAAAAAGTTAATTTGTATGGTTTGTAAGTAAATGTGGCAAAAAGAAGAAAATAAATTTACATCAAAAAGTATGCAGAAGTTTCCCACTAATGTGGATATCAATATGTCTACTCTAAACTAAAAATTAATAAATTATTTTATTAATCCATATACCTCTCAATGATATTTAGGAAATGGCTAAGTTGTCAGTCAAAGCTCCTTCCTTCCTTCCTTCCTTCCTTCCTTCCTTCCTTCCTTCCTTCCTTCCTTCCTTCCTTCCTTCCATCCATCCATCCTTCCATCCTCCCTCCCTCCCTCCCTCCCTCCCTCCCTTCCTTCATTCTACAGTATGAAAGAACTATCATCTGAATGCTTTGCAAGTCAAAAACAAAACTGATCAAGAAACTTAATTTCATGAATAGAAATGCATTTTTCCTGGTAATGAATACAGATATTCCAATATAAATATTTAGAATCTTGGTAATTTAGGTGGCAATTCTATGAGGCAATAAATCCTTCTAAGTTTGAAAGACTATATTCTAAATAATCATGCAGAGATAAATCTATTGAACTTAGTTTTCTTTGTTTCAAAACAAATACAGATAGTATTACAGTAAAGCAGGTCTCTCCTCTACTAAAACTTATCTTTATATAAAACCTGTAGATCACAAATTGAGATATAATAATGTTCTAATTTTAATATTAAACAACTTAAGAAAACTTACTGTAGTTTCAAATCCTGCCGCCTTTGACCAACTCTTATTAATACAGTTTTTATAGCTCTCATGCCAAAATCATAATGATCCTAAAAATAAGATAAGAACACAATTTATTTTTGTGCACTGAAAATATCTTCCTTGCAATTATTAAACAGGATGTTTGTCAGAAATATTGTCTTTTTAACCAATTTGATTTCCAACTGAACTCTTCCAGAGCTAATGTGTACTTTGTCCCAGGGTACTGATGCTGATTTAGAGTATAATATGTTGTTATTAGTCTCTTGTCATGGACAAATAATCTCCTTTGCCTCGGAGTTTTCTGAGGCTCTGCCTACCCCACTTGATCAGCTGCTCAGGTGGGGTTCCAGAGGTAACCTGGGATAGATCTCAAAGCTCTGGTTATAAGGTTTGGCTGATATTTTAATTGCTGCTTTAAATAAGCAGATAGCATAGGCTGGTCAAACTACACCTTGTAAACTATGCATGTGAACCCCAGATCCCTTCTTGGAACTGCCAAAAGGGCTGTGTTGTAAGGAATATGTCTTTTCAATGATTCCAAGAAGGTTTCAAACCCAATTTACTATTCAGGTGATCCTGAGGGCACAGATAAACCTCCAATGGGCCTCAATGACTCTCAGAGTGAGTGCTAATGACTAGATGACTGCAAGGAGCATAAATCCTTCCATTCTCTACCATTCAGACAGAACTGAAGAAGCTTCTTGGATGAGAAGCTAAACATCTTCAAGGAAAAACAAAGAAAGTCCAGTTGCTTTTTGAAAAGCACCTTTGGGACAACTATGACTTGGATGACTGAGAATCTCTATAGACATACAAGGCCAGAAGAAAGTTGAAAATGTGTTGTGAGAATTAGCACAGATACCATAACCTCTGTATAATATAAAAGGTAGAATATGGTGTTGAAATGCTTAGATGTTCCCAGAAAGAGCTCTTTGGAATCCCTTTTATCCACTTGGCCAATGGAGAAGAAGGTAGCTTCTCTTATCTCTTTCTTTCTACTTTTCTTCATTTTTGGTATAAATAGATATACCATGTCAAAATGCCAAGAGAAGAAGGTAAATATAATAGTACTAGATCAGATCAAGATGCATTTAATTTCAGCATTTTGTTTCTCACAGTGGTGCAAATTTCTTAGGAGTGCTCCTAAGCAGGAGATGGGAAACATAAGCAGATCTCGCTATTGTACCTGAAGAGTTTAAAAGCACACTACCTCCAGACTGGAAATAACACTAAGTAGTAACCCTGTTCTGGGTGTAAATATACTATAATTTTGTAATATTGTGATTTTTATTTTAAATCCCTTTTCTAATGCTCCCTAACATGGAATGTGTGTTCTGCACCCTTTGATACCACTATAAAATCAAAGTCTTTTTTTCTAGGAAAGAAAAACATTGCAAATTAATGGCTATATAGGCTAAGGAGAAATTTGCTGTATGGGACCCTGATTTGAGTTAGATAGATTGTTGCCATGAGATGAATTGCTCGTAAAAATGATTGGTTAAAACATGATTGGCCAAAGCAGGATAAGCTACACAATAGCTTTAAATTAAATCATATGAAGGTTGGAGATTAAATATCTGATTACGCATTCAGATAAAAGAGGAGGCATTATGGATGTAAAAAGGCTTAATAAATGTTCAGAAAGCTTGAATTCTTAACATAGAAAGTGAACATGATCTAATAGGAAAAACTGAGGCATAGTGTGATAGCTCCCAGGACTGAATATAACTCTGAAGCACAGAAGGGAGGAGGAGTTGCACTCAATATTAACAACATCCATTTCTTTTCAGCAACTGAAATGAATGGATTTAATATTGTTGTAGAGAGCATGTTGATTAAAACAAAAGGAGAAACAAATAGAAGTAATGCTAGTATTGTTTCCATCACTGTGTAATCCAGTGAAACTAAAAATGTAGGTGCTCCTTTCCAAAAGCAAACTGAAGCTCTTTCAAATACCCCAAAATTTGTTGGGAGACAAATTTTGCTAAAAAATGGTCCAAGAGGCTCTGATAATTTTAACCTGATATTAACCATAATAAGAAGACAGCTAAAGAATGGAAGTAGTAGCAACATTTGGGGAAAAGTCACCATACGATGATAGATTTATTGATAACCAAAGCTGTGTGTAATTGAATATAATAGTAGTAGTAGTAGTAGTAGTAGTAGTAGTAGTAGTAGTAAAGTTGGAAGGGACCTTGGAGGTCATCTAGTCCAACCCCCTGCTCAGTCAGGAAACCCTATACCATTTCAGACAAATGGCTGTCCAGTCTCTTCTTAAAAACTTCCAGTGTTGGAGCATCCACAGCTTCTGGAGGCAGGTTGTTCCACTGGTTAATTGTTCTAACTGTCAGGAAGTTTCTCCTCAGTTGCTTCTCTCCTTAATCAGTTTCCATCCGTTGCTTCTTGTCCTGCCTTCCTGCGCTTTGGAGAATAGCTTGACTCCCTCTTCTTTGTGGCAGCCCCTGAGATATTGGAGCACTGCTATCATGTCCCCCCTTGACCCTCTCTTCATAAAACTAGACATACCCAATTCCAGCAACCGTTCCTTATAAGTTTTAGCCTTTAGATCGCTAATCATCTTTGTTGCTCTTTCTGTACTCTTTCTAGAGTCTCAGCATCTTTTTTACAACTGGATGCAGTATTCCAAGTGTGGCCTTACCAAGGCATTGTAAAGTGGTATTAATAGTTCACGTGATCTTGATTCTATCCCTCTGTTAATGCAGCCTCACTGTGTTGGCTTTTTTGGCAGCTGCAGCACACTGCTGGCTCATATTTAAATGATTGTCCACTAGGACTCCGAAATCCCTCTCACAGTTGCTACTATTAAGCAAGGTACCCCCTATATTATACTTGTACATTTGGTTTTTCTTGCCTAAATGTAGAACCTTACTTTTTTCACCATTGAATTTAATTTTGTTAGATAGCGCCCAGTGCTCAAGTCTGTTCAGATCCTCCTGTATCTCAAGCCTGTCTTCTGGAGTGTTGGCTATTCCTGCCAGCTTGGTGTCGTCTGCAAATTTGATGAGTTCCCTGTCTATCCCCTCATCCAAATCATTGATGAAGATGTTGAAGAGCACTGGGCCTAGAATAGAGCCCTGGGGCATCTCACTACACACTTCCCTCCATGTAGATGCAGTTTCATTGAGGACCACACGCTGAGTACGGCCGATCAGCCAGCTACGAATCCATCTGGTAATGATGCTGTCTAACCCACATTTTTCTATCTTATCAAGTAGTAGGTTGTGATCTACTTTATCAAATGCCTTACTGAAGTCCAAGTAAATTATATCCACAGCATTCCTCTGGCCCACTAATTTTGTCACTTGGTCAAAGAATGCAATAAGATTTGTCTGGCATGATCTGTTTTTGACAAACCCATGTTGGCTTTTAGTAATGACTTTGTTTGTCTCTAGGTGTATCTTGGAGTTCCAAAAAGCCAGAATTTGATGAACCGACAGCAATGACATGTAAAATTTCAAGGGAGAAGGTGATAAGAAAAGAGACAATAATAAAAGTACAACTGCATACTTCCAATGGAGGCTTGCAGAAGAGGCCAGTATAACAGTATGAAAAGCTTAGCTCATCTTCTGATGCCTCTTTTGGTCGCAGGGTGTTACAACACGTGTTGTCATCTAGCGGGACCCAGGCCCAAACTAATTCCCCCCCTTAGGGACACAGCGCTTTGGTATGTCCCATTTGTGGATTCTCCATCCAATCATGCTGGAGAAGGGGCGTTGTCTTACCTGAACACCTTTTCTCAGCATGATGATAGAGAATCCACTCCCTCCCATTTAGGGTCATTTTGTCCCTGGTTCCGATATTAGGAAAGCACACGCGTTGGACTAACGTCTGTGTATCGCCTTAGTCTCAAACTGGGGTGCTATGGCACAGCAGAGGCGTATCTATACTTCAGACTTAGTTTTATTGGAGCAGGAAGATTGGGACAACCCAGTATAACAGTATGAAAAGCTTAGTGGAACCTTAATACAAAAAACCCAAAAAGAATATAAGAGATAAAAAGAGGAATAAGTTACACAGAAATAATAGATATAGGAACTGCAGTTGTAGAGATGGTAAGGAAAGTTAATGATCAAAGTTGTTGGAAAGAACTTCATTTGATATATTCAAAGCAAAATAAAAAGATATATTAATTGTTCAATTAAGATGGCAAAGTGCTAACAATCTTTCAGAAAAGGCAGCGCTGTACAAGTCCTATTTCGTTCAGTGTTATCTACCTCCAATTATGCAGAATTAAACTTTAGGATTGTTAAAAACACAATAAGAGAACTGCCACATGTGTGGGGTAGGGAAACATCAGGTTCCAGGAAAACACAGAGATTCTAAAAGTGTTCATAGGAAGTAGAAGGAAGGTTTATAAATTTTGCAGATGATACAGAATTGGGTGAATACCTAATATAGAAACAAAATAGATTGGAGAAACAAAGGTAACAACACTAAATGTAATAAGATAAGCACAACTTTCTTAATTAGGAAATAAAAATCAAATGCAGCGATACAAGATAGCAGATAACTAGGTTGATAACAGTATTTGTAAAAAAAGACGTGGAATAATAAGTGACTACAAATTTAATATGAGGCACCAGTTTCATGTGGCTGCAAGAAAAAAAGAAAAACAATTTTTAGATTGCATGAATAGAAATACAATTTCCAAAACCACAAGACGTATTCCATTCTATTCCATCACTCCTCTCTATTTTGTTTACTACATCTAATTCTGGGCACCACACTTGAAAGATTTAGAGAAATTGGAACAGGTTTACAGAAAGACAGTAATAAAGATAAAGGGCCTAGAAACAATGTTACATGAACAAAGATTGAAAGAGCTGAATGGGTTTTAGCATTAGAAAAGGCAGTTGTGAGGGTATATGATATTATATTGAATATCTGAAAGAATATCACAGAAAAGATTGAATCATTTCAGAGTGCAGGAATGAAAGTTAACTGAACCTAAGAGGCTGCCAAAAGAGCTCTAGAAGACTAATTATCCAGTGGGATATTTGTCAATGAGGGCACAGGAAGAAGATAAGATGGCTGAAAATAGAAATTTCTGTCCCTCTGTAGGAAATAATAGTATTATATAGCTGTCAGTTGGGAATTTTGCTCCTATATCTCAAACACTAGTGCAAGGGCATTTGCCTAACCACAGACCCAGAGTGTTTTACAGGAAGGTACCAGTTGTCAATTACTTTTGAAGCTTTCTTTTAAAAATAGGAATGCACAACATAAGGATAATGACCAGTAAAGACAATCCTGACAAGAAATTGAGGGGTTTTGCCCAGTAAATGCTAAAAAGAGTCTCTACCTCCCTCTCTCCCCTAAGGTCATCCACTTGCCATTGACTTTGGGTAGCTAACATTGCTATAGCACTTAAAAAGAAACCGAAAGAAAAATCCTATACTGGATTCAGGAGCATATTCACTGGAAAGTGCATTTCCTGTGGAAAAATTTGGTCCTAGAAAAGTCATAGAGGCAGACAAACAAAGAGGTACTTTGAGCTGCATTCCAGAAGAAAATTAGGATATAAAAAAATAAAATATATACTCTTTGTATTTTACCTGTTGTGATAATCTTTTGCTAGAAAGTTGGTAAAGATTTATTATCTTCCCTGAGAGTAATTTTGCTGATTTGAAACCTTCTGAAAACAACATTATTTCAGCAATGAGTTCATAATCCGGTATCACCATTGACATAGGACGAAATAATGATTTTAAGTTGTCTGGAAGGTCCACACGACCTTTGTATCTTAAAAGGAAAGTTAATGTCATCACATTCTTCAAGAGCACTTTAATATGTTAGCTTTAGCACATATAAATAAAAATTCCTTTCAACAAAGATGCTGTACTAGTCTGAAAAAGTAGAGTTCACTACAGTTTAGAAAATAATTTTGTGATCACTGTTACTTAATGCAAGATTATTACTTAATGCAAGTGAAAAGTTATCTAACTTTCTGAAATTGATAATAGTGGTAATTTAAAACCACAACATTTGGAAAATGGGAATATAATTCAGTGACAGTACATATTCCTTGCATTTAAAAGATTCCATGATCAATCCCTGAATCATCAAATTAGGCTAAGAAATATTATTTTCTGAAATCTTAAAATTGCAAAGTTATGGACAATATTAAATTAATTGTATCAAAATTACCAGTTCATACAACACAGCTTCATGCATTTGTAAAAAATACCCCCCCGCAAAGGTTCTTTCTATTCTGGTGTTATTGAACAATTACTTACCCAGGATTCATGGTAATAAAAATTGCACAGTGTGGTTTCAGACGAATTTCTTTTCCTTCCAGTATAAATCTATGTTAAATATAAAAACAGCTCTAAGATACAGTGTTATACATAACATATTGATAATATTTACATATATGGAGTTTGCATCTGCATAGACCACTAGTAAGAAGATTCTAAGTTCTGGGGGAGGACTAAGGACTTGTCTACATATCTCTATATGGAGAATAGTGCAAGGAGCTCAGTTCTGATTCCAACACTGGAGTTCAGAATAAGTACACCACTGTAGTACAAATTAGGGGTATTATGTACCTGCAGAAATGGCAATTTGAAGAAGTCCAATTATTGCTAAGCAATCTGCCATCATTGTGAAGCATCTTTGTGATGCTTTTCTACATTACATTGTATCTTACAATTTATATTGTTTTATTTACTATGATTTATGTTGATTGGTTATTTAGTATCCTATGACTGTCACTAAGTGTTGTATCTTATGACTTACGATGAATGTATTTTTACGATAACTATGATCATGATTTATCACTTATTGCTTTTATGTACACTGAGAGTTTATGCACCAGAGACATTTTCCTTTGTGTGTCCAATCATGTATAACAGAAGTCTATTCTATTCTACACATAGCAGAAATAGCAAGTTTCCTTAAGGAGACAATTAGTTGATCTAATTACAGAATCTACTACAAGGACAATTTGGAAATAATCCTCTGTTTGAGCATATGCAAGAAATAGGCGGGGATAGCGACACCCGTCCTATGGCGCCATGCACAGTAGTTCAGTAGGCAGTGAGACTGGAAGGAGAAGGTTGTGGTGAAGTTGACTTGTCCACTAAATCAATTGAAAATGAACCCTGCCATAGAAAATCCCACCAAATGTGAAGTGCATGCAGTAATACAATTCCTGTGTGCAAAAAAAGTTTCAGCTGCGGCGATTCATCACAAACTGTGTAATGTTTATAGATCTAATGTGATGAGTGAAGGTGTCATACCTCAGTGGTGTCGCATGTTTAAAGATGGA